>NC_137336.1:80338497-80935997 GCF_965287045.1 Carcharhinus amblyrhynchos
ATCCCCTCTTAGCCGCCTTCTTTCCAGTGAAAACAACCCCAAATCCCTCAGTCTCTCCTCATAGGACCTCCCCTGCATACCAGGCAACATCCTGGTAAACCTCCTCTGCACCCTCTCCAAAGCCTCCACATCCTTCCTGTAATGTGGGGACCAGAACTTCACACAGTACTCCAAGTGCGGCCGCACCATAGTTGTGTACAGTTGCAACATGACGCTGCGACTCCTAAATTCAATCCCCCTACCAATGAACGCCAAGACACCGTACGCCTTCTTAACAACCTTATCTACTTGATTCCCAACTTTCAGGGATCTATGTACACATACACCTAGATCCCTCTGCTCCTGCACTCTATTCAAAGTCCTCCCGTTAGCCCTATACTCAACACATCTGTTATTCCTACCGAAATGGATTACCTCACACTTCTCCGCATTAAACTCCATCCGCCACCTCGCGGCCCAGCTCTGCAACCTGTCCAAGTCACCCTGCAAACTTCGACACCCTTCCTCACAATCTACCACACCTCCGACTTTGGTGTCATCAGCAAACTTACTAATCCACCCAACTATACCCTCATCCAGATCATTAATAAAGATTACAAACAGCAGTGGCCCCAAAACAGATCCCTGAGGCACACCACTCATAACCGAACTCCATGATGAATAATTACCATCAACCACCACCCTCTGTCTCCTATCTGCTAACCAATTCCTGATCCAAGTACCTAAATTACCACCAATCCCATACATCTGCATTTTCTGCAGAAGCATACCATGGTGAACCTATGTCCTGCTGCAGCACTGTACCGTGTGCAGTTTGCTCACTAACCTCACCTCCCTCGTCCTCGTCCAGACTGGAAGCAAGAACCTCAAACCTGTTATGCAGATTGAGAGGCTGAGGCATCCGCTCCCCACCCCGCTTCCTCCTCTCCCCAACCCCATTCCTTCTCACAGCAGCCCCCTCTTGTTCCTGACCCTTAGAGTTAGCCAGTCTAGGGGGGGTGGATGTCACTTGCGCCCCATTGACAATGTCACCCTCCCTCCCCTTGATGAGCCTCAGTGTCTGCAGCTCAGAGGCCAGCTCATCTACCTTGAGCTGGAGCTCCTCCAGCAACCTGCACTTACTGCAGACATGATCACTGGGAAGGACCCTGGGGTCCACCAGTTCCCACATCATACAGAAACAACACATCACATGTCCCTCCATTATTCACTGTAGCAGTATTGAAAATTTCCACACGCACTTACCTGGCCCTTTTTCTCTCCAGCCCTTTTGATATTAAGCCCTAGTAGCTCACTCTGCTTCCCCCTCACTCCGCTGCCCGCTCCGACGCTGCCCGCTGTCTATACCAGGCCTCTTTTTAAACCTGGCGCTGATTTAAAGCTTGCTGGTCCACAACTCCCTTCTAACCACTCCCTCAGAATTCTTAAAGAGGTACATACAAAAAGCCCACAAAAATGCTTTTAAATGATTTAAACAGTTCTACAAGGAACAAAGTGCTTTAAACTTATTTAAACAGGTTTTTAACAGGTAAATTCTTATCTCTCTCTCTGCTCCTTCACTCCTCTGCTCCAGCAAACAATAACCTTCCCTGTGTGAGTGCAATTTCAAGAACATTCAAGGAGCTCTACACAATCCAAGGCAAAGATGCTGGTTGTTAAAAACTCACCCACTATCTTATACCTTCACTCCCTTGACCATCAGTTCATATTACCATCAGTGTTTTTAGTGTACCATGGGCGCATTACATCAAGCCTCCTTCACAAACATCTTCAAAACCCTCGAACTCTATCAAATAAAAGAAGAAGAACATCAGGTTAATCGGAGAAACTGCAAGTTAACCTCCAAGCCACACAATATCCTGACATGATGGTATGCCACCGTTCCATCGCGGTCTCCTGGTAGAATGCCTATAACTCCCTCCCTAGTAGATCCAAGAGTCTTTGTGAAACACACAGGCAGCATAGATTCAAAAAGGCAGAATACCACCAACTTCTCAAGGATGGGTAATTTAAATGTTTACGTAAACAGCGCTGCCCACGGCCCCTGAACAAACATTCAATACTTCGGCATTTCGGGCTTCAGTCATTAAAACAGATGAGATGGGCTAAATGACACATTGATCATCTGTGATCGATGAATTACAGTGATGATTATGGATATAGGTGTTCAAGGGGAAGTTAACACAAATTTTGCCTTTTTAAGAAAATATTGTAAACATCATGCTTGGAGGGCTTAAAGGAATGTTGCAGCAAGCTGCAAACATTGACTGGCGGAATTTCTTTGGAACAGCGGACTAGATGCATCGAAGGCATTTCTGTGTATATCAGTGCGGCGCCGAAAGGCACACTGTGGAGTGGGATCAAATGCATTCAAGGTAACGTTACTTCGTGATCCATTTAAACTTCAAGGAACACGCAGGTAGTTGTAATAGATGAGTCAAAACTATCTCGATGGATATCATTTTTTCAGAAGGCTAGATGGAAGACAGTGTGCAGATGGGCTCGATTAACGGAATGAAATGGTTTGAAATTGCTAATGAATGTACATGACTAGCTGGGCGGTATTGGCTAGATATATCTGCTGAATGGAATGAAATTTGTTGCCGGGGAGATGTGCTGAACAGAATTTTGTGGATAGGTGATACGACAGGCTATGGATACAATATATGTTTTCTATGGAAAGCTGATGGCGATGTTGTCGTTAAGTGACATGACAGGTTGAAGAGAGTAACTTGGCAAGATTGTATGGACTGCACTATTCACTATTACTAATATTGTACTATTAATTTACTATTGAGTGAAGGGAATATTGTGGCTGGGTGGTACGAATAGGTGAAGAAGTACCTTGAATAGTTGAATATACTACAGGTTGTCTTTAAGACTGGTAAGGTGATATGCCACGTTGAGGGGAATATTTGAATAAGTGAAAGAGCAGATTGAAGGGAAAACAACGGATCTAAATGGAAGAGTAGTGTTCATCGGCCTGAGAGAACGTGGGAGCTCTGTCAGCAGTTGCGCTACAATCAGTTTCTTAAATCTTATCCCAGGGCAAACTGTGGCCAAACTAATTTTGCGAAGCCTGGATATTGACTTGCTCAGACTCTAATTTTGAAACCTTCACCAACAATAATGAGTTCAAAGAATTTTCAGAAAGCAGGAACTAGTTTCCCTACTGTTCGTGTCAAAGTTTTTCTGTTAAGTTGTTTAGCCTGGTGTGCATGGACCTCCTCCCCAAAAACGGCATGACGATTGATCGCTGCTATTCTCAGTTAAAATCGAAAAGGTGAAATATTCGTGCTCTTCCTAAACCCCATCAGGTGACTGTTCTGTGGGGAAGGAGTCCGAGCCCTCAAGAATTCCTCTGTGAGGGGGCAACATTTATTGTTTCTTCTTGAATTATTGCATCTACTGAAGCCCTAATGCTCCAAATATCGTGTGAAGTTATCTCAAGAGATTTGCCCTGAAATGGTAAAGGAACTACGATAGATCCTCATGTCAGAATGATGTTAAATATAAGATTCCAATTTATTTCAAAAGCCCAAACTACGAATGAACTACTAAAGGTTCAAATATCAATGTAGCGTGTTGTTTCATTGAGTAGGTTCTTAATCCTGTTCCTATTCACTCAATGGTACACCTCTCGCAATGGCTGTGTTGCTACCAACACATTTGTTTTCTTTCTTTAAACAATTGTGAAACAACATCATGATCGTTAACTTCGTTTTTTCTCCCTAGGCTGTTTGTTAAATCACTGTAACAAATCCTTTAAAATGATGTAACCAGTGAGATGCTCTCAACGGGGCGATCTCTCTCAATTTACTATTGTCTCATTCAAACACGCAATGATATATAATCAGTTGCAGCCACCATTATCCTTACCTCAGAGATAATGGAATACTCAGTGATATATCAGATAGAAAGCATCTACTACCCTCTTCTCGCAGCCATTGGCATTATTGGTAAGGCTTTGCATCCAGTCTGAATGTTGTTAACTAATGTTGATTTCTTATTTACGCTTGCTCCCTGCCTTGTACTTCAACATATTTCTGTTTTTTTCTCTGAGTGATAAAGATGTAATTCCGTGCTACCGTTTAAACCAGGAGTAATGTTACTGTTGGCTGTAGGAGGATTATTTACAAGGCTTTTATTTTCTTCAGTGCTCAACAGAGTCAATTTTGTGAGAACCTTCCGCTTCATTGTTTCTTATCCATTTTCACCTAAAGAGCAAATGCGAGAATAAGTATCTAAATATCGGTGGATGATTTAATTCCCCTGTCATATGGGCAGATATTTACGACCATTATTGCGAATGCGAATAAATGGTAGGTGTTGTTTGCAAGGGACAACTGACACGAAACTACCCATGTTGCGCTATTGTTTGATGATTCTCTCCTCACCAGTTAACACCACAGTAAACATATATCTTTATTTTTTTAACTAGAGGAAAGACCAGTCTATAGTAAATTGCGTAAATAAGGGTGCTCAAGTATATATAGAATTATAGAATCATATAATCCCTACAGTACAGAAGGAGGACATTCGGTCCATTGACGCTGGACCGACGGCAATCCCACCCTGGCCCTATTCTCGTAACCCCACATACTTACTCTGCTAATCCTGTGAAACTAGAATCAATGTAGAATGTCTAATCAAATTGATTCGCATTCTTTGGTCTGCGGGAGGAAACTGGAGCACCCAGAGGAAACCCACGCAGACAAGGATAGAATGTGCAAACTCCACACAGGCAGTGACCCGGGGCTGGATTTCATACCGGATCCCTGGCGCTGTGAGGCAGCAGTGTGAACCATAGTGCCACCGTGCTCCCCATATAGCGTATATTTTACGCGTTGACGGCAGAAAGATTCAGTGGGCATTATACAACAGGTTATAGTATATATACACTCAATTTAATAACTAATACCCACACGTCAACTAAAGGTAAGCCTGTAGTCAACTGCAATGCACTTTGAAAACATTCTCCACATTTCAACACTGGAGAACGGATAATTGACATCACAAGTCTTATTTTGAACACGATTGATAGTCTCGCTGAATTATTACTTGAATTTCGTTCATTTGTCAACTATTTCATGATGCAAGCTATACTATCAAATGAGTCAACTGTACCTCAGCTAGTCACACTACCTGTGTCAAAACTTTATATACTTAAATCTGACTACAGATTTCGGTCACAGAAGGAAGGACCCGCGGAATATTGCAGTGTGGAGGCAGGTTAGACAACATTTCGATTTCGACAAATTCAGCCCCTTCTACTTTGCCAATTTGCTTTCGTATCTCATTCCAATATTTCATAGAAATAAACAGCGTTAGCCTGGATGCGGGGGCCGAAACCTACACCCAAATAATATTAGTAGCGTATATATTATATTGACATTTTAATATTGATGTTTGCAAGAGCTTGTTCTGTGCAAATCAGCTGATGCATTTCGTAACATACAACAGTGGCAATGCTCCATTGGTGGTGAAAAATGTCGTCATGTCTTGTGGTCGTGAAAATGTTTATTTAACAAAAAATGTTCGGGTTTCTATTTTACCAAAATTCACCGGCTTTAATTAAGGCTTGGTATTACTAGGTGGGATTTAGAAAATAAACTGGGTTCACAAGAACAATTACCGTTATTGTTATATCTTAACTGAATAAAGCATTTTGAACAAAATATCCTTTCTCCTATTCGATGTCGAGACATGCGCACCACAGCCAAGCTGATAATTAATGCGTTTTACCGTCGTTATTTAATTATCAGAGTAAATAAGATGAACCGACTGCTTTGTTGCTGTTTGTTGTCTGGGTACTTAACAGAATCGATTACGAGACAAGTTCCGATGCTAATTAAGAGTCGACACGCTGGCGCAGTGTTTAACAGGGCTGTGTTGCAGCTTCAGAGATCTGGGTCCGATTCCCGGCTTGGGTCACTGTCTGTCTGAAATTTGCACATTGTGTCTGCGTGGGTTTCCACACATAGTCCAGAGATGTGCGGGTTAGGTTAATTGGTGACACTAAATTGCCCTTTGGTGTCCCTTAGGGTGCTGGTTCGAGGGATTAGCGGGGTGAAGTTGTGGAGTTATGGGAATACGGCTCGGCGGGCCGGGGGTGGAGGTGGGGTTCGGTGGCGGAGTCGGGGAGGGGGGGGAGGTGAGGGGGAGACTGTTGGTGGTCCAGATTCGATGGGCAGAATGGCTTCCTTCTGCATTGTAGGGATTCTATAAGTCACCCAACTAGCTTACCTTCTATTTTTTAAAAGAAGGCTCGTGAATCTATCATGCAAAATTGGACACCTGAGTGCGTTGTCTTTTTCAATGATAGCAATTGTTGATTCCATGAAATCATAAAGAAGAGAATGAAATACATCGTCGGATAGACATTAAAACATAGTTCCATGCTCCTGGTTTTTCCTGTCACCTGAACGTTTTGCATTTTTAAATGGAGATTCAGTTCACTTTTAGAAAGTTACGGCAGAACCTGTTTCGTTCCCCAAATCATGCAAACGTTTGATACCATAACAAAGTGCTAGACAAATTGAAACAGACACGTTTGATTTTTGTCGTTGTTCAGTGTCTGTCTGTTCTAATCAACAACGTCATTTGTTTACTGACCCTCGAACCAGCCAAATTAAATATCGAAGCGTGTTGTGATTTTAAAGAGTTATTCCCACTTCAGCTTTTCCATCCATCATGAAGCAGCGCCAACATTTCCAGGCACGCAACAAAAATTATGTCCATAAGTCCCGATGAAGCTCCAATGCCCCTCATCTTCACCCTCTCCTTGAATGTCAATTCTGAAGCCATTTTCGGAATATCAAACAGTCCCCCAGCTCCTGTCTAAACATTATTTAGGAAGGTTCCCTAACACATCCTTGTTTTTCTTTTCTGTCTCCATGTATGAAGTCTAAATGCATTGTTTAGCGCATTCTTAACTAGAGCTCCCACATTCAGAAATATGGGTAGGTGCATCAAAGTATATTCTCAGTCTGCTTCACAAACGCACCATAAATTATATAATTTTTCAGAATGTATTTTCCAAGTGGAATCAGTTATTCTTGCACATTGAGATTCATGTGTCCTGCTTTTCCAAGTTTTCTCTCTCAGTTTGTGTCTTCTGTTCCTTTTGTCATATTCCTCCAGCCTAGTTAAGATAATTCGCTGCCTGTGCCATATTTACACTTTGAAAATATTCCCTGTATATCAGAGTCCAACTCAATTGTTTCTCGGAGCACGTTCTGATAGCCTGGGTGGCATAATGTTGTGCACCCTTGCAGTTAAAAAGCTCAGAATTTACTGCTATTGCAAACGATCATCAGTTTCCATTCTGAGAGCAGGAATGAGTTTCGCTAACAAATCAACTGTGAGCGTATCATGAGCGCTCATAGTCCAAATTCCAGATTACCTTCCGCATGATAAATAATTAACTATGCCCTGCCCTTTAATAATAATGCCGAACATTAACCAATCTAATCCCAACGTATATTATCTTGCCCCTTTTAAATTTAATCCACTGACAATTGAAGAGGGAGGTTAATAGGTTAATGCAGTGGGGCGGGGGCGGGGGGAGGGGGCGGGGCGGATCTGTACGTGTCAATTCTTTGCCGAAGAGCATAACTGAATGTAACAAATGACTATTGAAAAAGATTTTCGATTCATACTGGAGTCGAGACTCGGTGGGGGCGGGGCGGGGGTGGGGGCGGGGTGGTGGGGGGAGGGGGAGCCGTCAAAAGGCGAAGCCCACTTTAAGCCACCGTTAGATCAGACAAGACTTTATTAACTGTCAGCGCAAGCAAACGGACCGAGTGCCAATTGTTTCCCCTCTTTCTTATTTTTCTCCATTCATCCGGTTCTGCTGGTTGCCCATTTACACTTGTCTATATAGTAAACATACGCACATCATTTGCTTAAGACTGCCGGTTCTGGTGAAAGTGACCGTTTCCTCCTTCTGCGGACATACAGAACCAGATTTCTTACTTATGTCAAGCTATCATTTCTCAAGATTAGATCCGGTTCCACTTGATGCATGTCAGGGTTACTGGCGTCTTTTTCACACTTTGAGATTTAGAAGTATGACCACGACGTTGCCAAATATTCAGCAAAACCATACTCAAACAAAATAACCAATGTCATTACACATCGTTGTGATTTGTTTTTCGATTCACTATTAACAACTATTAATAGTGTTTTTTTCTTATGTTCAATTCATTGAAGTTTTGTACTCTTTGCTATTTTGTTTCATTAATATGACCGTGTGGCAAAAATCCATTTCAATTGCATTTTTGAAGTTTTCTGATGATATCACTGTAGTGGTCGAATCTCAATCAATGAGGTCACGCGGGATACGAAAAAGAAAGAGATTCTGCTCAAATGGTGCAATGACACAAATCTCTGTGTCAGTAAAACGAAGGAGATAGCCATTGGCTTCAAGAAACTCAGTAGGGGATCTGCATCTGCCTACATCGACAGTGATGAAGTGGAGATGGTTCAGAACTTCACGTTTCTTGGTGTCCAGATCACCAACAATCTGCTCTGGCCCCTGCAAGACGATGTTTTAGTTAAGAAAGCCCACCAACATTTCTACTTTCTCACAAGGCAAAGGAAATCGGACCTGTCCACTTCCTAATATTTACAGATTCACCATAGAAAGCAGAGTCCCGGATGTCACATGGTTAGAACAGCTTATATGGTTGCTGCTCTGATCAAGACCGCAAGGAACGACAGAGGGTTGCGAGCATAGCCCAGTCGATCAGGCAAACCAGCCTCAAATCCACTGACTTCGTTTACTCATTCTACTTCCTCTGGAAAGCAGTCAGCATCATCATGGACCTCGGACATTGCGGGGATACTACCTTCCACATTCTTCGTTCGGGAAAATAACAAACACACATCGGAAAACATGGACCAACCGACTCAAGAACACTTTCTTTAGAGATTAAAGAGCCCTATCATAAATTCAATTGTTCTTCTCTTCACCACACGTGCAACTGAAAAACTATATTCCACACCCTAACGTTTTGTTTTTCACTCCGCGCTTAATCTTGTCTGTAAAATGCACAAGAAACAATTTTCATTCCATCCCAATGCATGTGACAATAAACCAAATCAAATCATCGTATTCTTCTATAGAAAGGCAATCAATTTGCTGCAGTGCATGTCATTTGCATTTTTCACATTGACTCTTATTCAAATGATAAAATATTTATCTGTGAATTTGTCTGCTAAATTGTTGATGTTTAATTGTATTTGTTACAGTTAACGCAGTGGCAATTGTGATCCTGAAACGAGGGAAATGTGGCCTCTCCAAATGTATCACTCAGTATCTAATGGCAATGACTTCAGCTGATCTACTACTCGTCATCGCCGATGTTATATTGGATCGACTTAATAATAGGTATTTCCCTGTCAATTTTTTATCTATTACTCCAGTGTGTGCACTGAAAGCAGCTTTATTTCTTTCAGCAACGAACTGTTCCGTTTGGTTCACAGTGTGTTTTACCTTTGATCGGTTTGTAGCCATTTCTTGCCAGGCACTGAAACGACGATATTGCACCAAGAGAACTGCGGTTGTGGTTGTCATAACAGTGACCATTATCAGCTGTGTGAGATGCATTCCCTGGTACCTGATCTTTAGCCCTTCAATCATTATTGACAATGTACCATGGTTTTGCATCGAGAAAGATCTGTATTATACCTCAACATTTTATATAGTGTATGAGCGGATTGACATTGTACTAACACCATTGCTTCCATTTGCCCTGATTTTGGTTTTCAACACTCTGACTGCTAGGAGTATTATAATTGCCACTAAGCTGCGGAGGAGCCTCAGGGAACAAAGTAAATCAGAGAATTATATTGACCCAGAAGTGGAGAGCCGAAGGAAATCCATTATATTACTTTTTGCTTTGTCTGCCAATTTTATACTATTGTGGATTCCATATATGGTGCACTTGTTAATCTGGAGGTATGTAAACTACAATTACACAGACAAAAGCTTTACCAATTCAGAATATGTCGCTCAGCAATGTGGATACATGCTACAGCTTCTGAGTGCATGCACCAACACCTGCATTTATGCACTAACCCAGAGGAAATTCAGAAAGGAGTTAAAGAACGGGGTGAAATATCCATTTGTTCTAATTTCAAAAATATTTGAACAACAAAGTAAAACAGAACTGCAATAAGAGGTTCTAACATGACAGATTACTCTGCATTCAAAATATAACACGACTGTCACTTGTCTATTATTGCGATAAAATATATTCTATGACCCTTGTGACAATGGTAGATTTTTTTCATTCACATCTTGCAAAGTCTTGCAGCCTTAACTGTCATTAATACTGCACTCGCCTGAAATGACACCTCCAATTTCTCGCTCAGCGAGATATGTCGAGCCAGACCATTCCTACATATAATTACATGGCGAGAGCATATATGCCAGAATCATCTCGTCTGGTCCTTGCAGTTGCGGATTCAGCCAAGGATCACGGCGGCATATTGGTTAGCTTTGTTGATTCATAGCAGCATTTCGCCAGAATCGATTCCAGAATCCATTCGCCAGAATCGGTCCTTGTCTGTCTGTTCATGTCTGCGTGGATTTCCTTCGGGTTTCAGGTTTCATCTGACAGTGACAAAGATGTGCATGGCAGGTGCATTGACCATGCTACACTGCGCCTGAGTATTCATCTGCAGGTTAGTTGAATTAGTCATGGTAAATGCATGGGGTTACGTTGATAGTGCATGGAGATGAGCTTGGGTAAGATCCTCTTTCCGAGAGACAGTACATACTTGATGGGCAGAATGACATCCAAATGTGGAATGATTGTATATTTGGAGCCCTGATTTTTTTTAGCTGCACGGAAGCTCCTTCAACACAATTCATGGAACAGATATAGTGCTGGATCCCAGTTTTATTTCTGCATCACTTTTCGCAACGCGACCTGTCTTTGGGTTGTCGAGCTATTTGTTTGATATTGAATGCTGCATCATATGCAATGTAGTCGGCTGCAACATTTAACTGGAAAATCCGTTCAAAATCACTGCTAACTCACTTCTCTTGCCGTGGATTCCGTATTTTCTTTGGTGACTGTCTTACGTTGCAAATGACTGTTTACAATTTTGCATCTGGGATGCAAGCCCGTTGACATCCCCCTTCTTATCCTCTTCGTTACATAGGCAACCATATTTTTTGCACTCTGTACCAACATGCTTCCTTGTCAGTCCATGTGTGGCTTGGTACCCCATCGCCTCAATATCTTCAACAACTTTTGTGATTATTACACAAAATGTTGCAGGCTACTCCAGTCCGGCGTTATGCACGGGAATTTGCTGTTCTTTCCAGTGCAGCTATATACCCTTGGCCACTGACTCAGGCCCGTTAACCATTGTTGCGGCAGCGTTCAGAGAGGCCCAAGCTACACCTGGATCGCTGTCTACCTGTACAGTTTCCTTTAAAATTCTTTGTTAAATCTCATGTTTGCAAACCATTTTTATATATTTATTTTACATTTTTTTTCTTTGGTTTGACATTCATCTTTGAGGTAAGATGAATTTATGAATGCAAGGAAATTCTGCGATGTCTATTTTCCACTTTGAAAATTCTCTTGTAACGTATTAACAGAACGAAAAAGAAAATACTGTGGATGCTGAAAATCTAAAATTAATGTAAAAAGTTTTGTAAACGTTCATTGGATCACGTAGTAACTGTGGAGAAGGAGGCAGAGTTAACGTTTGGGTTCCCATAGAACACTTCTGCAGCACTGAAAAAGAGGGATAAACGTGTTGCGTTGTAGCGTGCAGAGCGGTGGAGCAGCTGGTGAAGCGTAAAAGTTCAACGATTAGTGAGAGTGAAGAGACGTTATAGCAAAAAAAAAGGCAAAGGTTAAAGTTGTGTTGATGGAAACAGTGAAGGTTATGGAATTTGCAAATCGTAGCACAAACGTGTGACAACAGAATGTGTACTGTGCGCAGTGGAGCCTGACACATGGTCAAGAAGGGAGCGTTGTGCCAAAAAAAAATGTTCAAAATTGTCCATGATGGAGGGAAAATACGCTTTATTAAGTTGTTGAAACTCAATGTTGAGTGCAGTTCTTGGAAGATGTGATCCCACTCCTTCAGTTTGTTCTAGGTTTCACTGAAACTTTCCAATAGACCAAGGATTGACATCTGAGCATGAGTGTAGGCTGCTGAGTTGAATTTATAAGCAGCAGAAAAATTAGGATCACGGTTGCATGCTTAGCGATAGTATTCCATGAAATCTTCACCCAGCCTGTTTTTTGCCTCCATCGCATAGAGGTGAATACATTGGGAGCAGTGAATACTGTCGGCAAAATTGCTGGAGGTGAAAATGAAACTGTGCTTCAGTTGTAAAACTTGTTGGATTTTGGTTGGTGAAGAAAGAGGACATAAAGGGACAGAGGTTGCATCTTCGGTGACTGCAAGACAAGGCTAACCTGGGGAAGTTTTGTGGGCTTAGGGTGAAGGAGAAAGAAGTGTGACTGAAGGAGTCGCCCCTGCAGAATAATTTCATAGACTAATGGGAGTTGTGAGGGAAATGGATGTTTACCGCTGGCATCTCTGTGGTGTTGGGGAAGAGTGGAGAATGGTTTTCTGAATGCGAAGGCGAGTGGGTCGAAATGTGAGGAAAATGGGGGACACTATCATCATTCTAGTCAGGCAGCACGTAGTTCCGATTACATCGCTGGGGCAGAAATAGATGTGCACGTGTTTCTTCTTTCAATACTTTCAAAATTATAGCTTTCTTCACAGCAGCCTGGAGGAAGGAAATGGTTCAATAAAGTCATCAGTCATTGGAATTTTTTACATCAACAAATCACTTTACGCTGCCATGCATGACGAGAGCTCCTGATCTCTATCACGGAGGTCTTAGATGAGAGTACATAAGAGACACTGGACGAAATGAATTGGATGATCAGTTTAACATAAACACTAGTGCCACAGTTTCAATCAATGGGTGGTTGATATTACGCTTTTCAATTAGAGTGTAGCCGGGAATTTTGATTGCGTGACCGAATATCTTTGAAAGGACTAACTTCTTTTCTGCGAAGTACAAACTTTTCAGACGTAAAATGAATCTGTACAAAAGTGTATATTCAACTTTTTTTTGAAAGCTAAGTTATTAAAACGTTGAAAAATAAAATTTGACATTCAAAAGGATGGAACTTAAAATGGAAAAGACAGAACATTACCTTTGGCCGAAGAGAAATCACAGCTATGCCAGTCAACACAGGAGTAGCATAAGGTTTTCTAAAAAGATTGTGTGTTCCTACGAAAATGTAAGTTAATTATACTCTATTGTAGCTTTCATTTATTATTCAACATGCCAATTTAATCACGACAGTTTTTATTCAATCAATTAATATCTTCCACCTTCAATAATGTTATTTCATCATTTCCTTCTGAAACGCGGAAGCCCGCCTTGGCATAAATCACTTTCTTGTTGCTATGGTATACAAGAAAATATATTTTACTTAATTCAGCACTGGCTAATTAGCTAAATTTGGTCGAATGCCAAATGGGGACCCAGCAGTCGACATCAGTCCAGGCCTGAGCGGCTTAAATCATATAAAATGTATCTTAAGATGGTCCTTCACACCAGTATATTTTATATATGTTTATTTGCATCCTTTTTTTTAAATTGCAAGTTAAACCATTTCATATCAAAATGTCGAATCTTGTATTCTTCGTTAAAGTTACTGATATCTTTAGTCAAAGTAAAGATAAACTGCATGTGTCTGCCTTAGAATCTTAATTAATAAAATTCAATTTTAAATAAATCAGCTTATTTCAAAATTGTTCATTTATATGAAACATACACCTCATGGTTCAATTTTCTTTCAAATCCTTGCACATATAATCAACTGTTCATAACCTTCATGCAGGGTAGGATTAATTATAAATTTCCCTTTATCCTATCTGATAGTTGCTAATGTTTATTGTCCCCTTCTACAGTTTCAATCAATACATGGTTGATGCAACGCTTCTCAATTAATTCTGGAGTAAGACAAAATGCCCGATTACATCCTGTGTTGTCCTTGTGTTCCAAAGACACACCACTCAGCAGGATCCATTTGGAAAGTTTGGGGAAGTAGTGAACTGACAATCGCAAAAATTGGATGCACATAGATCAAAACTACGATGCACATGCGCAACGTAGCATCATTTACATGGATCCGCTACCTGATGTACGTTTGTAACCAGCTCAAACAGCCCTCCAGAGCCAAGGTAAATCAAGGGAAAAAAGGGTGTGCGGGTCACACAGAAAACAAATCACATCTTTTGAATGTATATTTCTTCCCTGCACGCACTGCATGGCAACGTACATAAGAACATAAGAACATAAGAAATAGGAGCAGGAGTAGGCCATCTAGCCCTTCGAGCCTGCCCGGCCATTCAATAAGATCATGGCTGATCTGTTGTGGCTCAGTTCCACTTTCCCGCCCTCTCCCCATAACCCTTAATCTCCTCGCTTATCAAAAACCCATCAACCCGCGCCTTAAAAATTTTTAGCGAGGCAGCCTCCACCACTTCAACGGGCAGAGAATTCCAGAGATTCACCACCCTTTGAGTGAAGAAGTTCCTCCTCAACTCCGTTCTAAACCGCCTCCCTTTTATCTTGAGGCTGTGCCCCCTAGTCCTACTGTCCTTTCTGAGCGGGAAGAGTCTCTCCACCTCTATCCTATCCATCCCATTCATCATCTTATACGTCTCAATGAGATCTCCCCTCATTCTTCTAAACTCTAACGAGTACAAGCCCGGTTTATCTAACCTCTCCTCATAGCTCAACCCCCTCAACTCCGGTATCAGCCTAGTAAACCTCCTCTGCACTCCCTCCAAGGCCAAAATATCCTTGCGTTAGTACGGCGCCCAAAACTGCACACAGTACTCCAGCTGCGGCCTCACCAATGCCCTATACAGTCGCAACAAGACCTCCCTACTTTTATATTCAATCCCCCTCGCTATGAAGGCTAGCATCCCATTCGCCTTCCTGACCACCTGCTGCACCTGCAAGCTGGGTTTTTGCGACTCATGCACAAGGACCCCAAGGTCCCTCTGCACCGTCGCCTGCTGCAGTTTTTCGCCACGAAAGGAATAATCCTTCCTAACATTATTCCTACCAAAGTGGACCACCTCACACTTGCCAACATTAAATTCCATTTGCCATTTCCTGGCCCATTCGCCCAGCCTATCTAGATCCTTCTGCAGACTCTCCACACCCTCCGCACAATTTGCCTTTCCTCCAATCTTGGTGTCATCAGCAGATTTCGACACCATACACTCGGTTCCCCCCTCCAGATCATCTATATAAATGGTAAATAGCTGAGGCCCCAGCACCGACCCCTGGGGCACTCCACTAGTCACCATCCGCCAATCCGAATAGCACCCATTGACCCCCACTCTCTGCCTCCTATTTGACAACCAATCCTCTATCCACGCTAACACCCTACCCCCAACTCCATGTCCCCTGACCTTTTGCAATAACCTCTTGTGTGTTACCTTGTCAAACGCCTTCAGAAAATCAAGAAAGACCACATCCACCGTCTCTCCTCTATCCACCGCCCTTGACTCATCCTCATAGAACTCCAGTAAATTTGTCAGACACGACTTCCCTTTAACGAAAGCGTGCTGCGCCTGCTCTATCAAGCAACTCCTCTCAAGATGGCTCGCTATTTCCTCCTTGATGACGGATTCTAACATTTACCTACAACAGACGTTAAACTAACCGGCCTATAATTCCCTGACTTTTGCCTGGCACCCTTCTTAAACAACGGCGTAACATTAGCCGTTTTCCAATCTTCCGGCACTTCCCCGGAATCCAGCGACTTCTGGAAAATAACCACCAAGGCACCCACTATCACCTCCGCCATTTCTTTCAGAACCCTCGGATGCATTCCATCCGGTCCTGGCAACTTGTCCACAATCAGCCCCTCCAGTCTGTCGAGCACCGCCTCTCTCGTAACAATAATGTCATCAAGACCCTCCAGTCCTACCACCTTTCCATCTCTAACACCCGGCAAATTATTCACGTCCTCCTCCGTGAAGACAGAAACAAAAAAGTTATTCAGGACCTCAGCCATATCCCCATCCCCACCACTAAGTCCCCCTTCTCATCCTCTAAGGGACCAACGTTCACCCTAGCCAGCCTCTTCCTTTTTATATATTTATAAAAACTCTTGCTATCCTTTTTTATATTAAGCGCTAGCCCAGCTTCATAGTTTCTCCGACCCTTCTTTATCAATTTCTTTGTCAATCTTTGTTGACATTTAAACCTCTCCCAATCCTCTTCTCGCCGTTTACTCTTAGCTACTCGAAACGCCTCCGCTTTTAATTTAACACTTTCCTTCACCTCCTTCGTTATCCACGTCTTATTACCTCTCCTCCTACTGTCCTTTTTGCCCATCGGAATAAATTTCCGCTGAGCACCAAGAAAGATCTCCTTAAAGATCCTCCACTGCTCCTCAGCAGACCCTCCCTCCAACGCGCTCTCCCAGTCCACATTCGCCAATTCTTCTCTCATGCTACCGTACTCCCCTCTGTTCAAACAAAGGACGCGCGTCCGGGAACGCACTTTCTCCTCCTCCATCTGCACCAGAAACTCCACCATACAATGATCACTCTCCCCAAGAGGATCCTTCACCGCAAGGTTGCTGATTCTTCCCGCCTCATTACATAAGACCAGATCCAAGATAGCTCGCTCCCTCGTCGGCTCCAACACACACTGTTCGAGGAAACTATCCCGGCAGCATTCCAAGAACTCCTCCTCGAGCCCACCGCGTCCAACATGGGTCGACCAATCAATATGTAGATTGAAATCCCCCATTACTATGGCCGTCCCATTCCTGCACGCCGCACTTATTTGCGCGTTAACAGCCCGCACCACCTCCAGATCATTATTCGGGGGCCGAGAGACGACACCCACCAGCGTCTTCCTCCCTTTGCTGTCCGTAATCTCTACCCACAACGATTCCGCTTTCTGCTCCTTGGCTCCAATATCATCCCTTGCTACCACCCTGATGCTATCCTTAATCAGCAGAGGTACGCTCCCCGCCCCCCTTTTCCCTCCCGCCTATCCTTCCTAAACACTTGATACCCCTGGACATTCAGCTCCCAGTCCCTGTCACCTTGCAGCCACGTCTCTGTAATGGCCACCAGATCATATCCATTTGTGCTAATCTCCGCCACCAGCTCATCCACTTTATTCCGAATGCTTCGTGCATTCAGATAAAGTGCCTTCATCCCAGCCTTCACCTGGACCCTATTTGCCGTAACGCCACCAACCATACTCACGCCCCCTACTCCCTGTATTATTGGGACATCCTCGGCCTCTTCCCTTACCTGTACCCTCTCCTCAACTCTGGACCCCGTAATGTCACCTACCCTCGCACCCTCCCTCCCCCTCCCCTAATTAGTTTAAAGCCCTGTCTACAGACCTCTTTACTCTATTCGCCATCACTCTGGTACCAGCACGGTTCAGACCAACCCCATCCCGCCCGAACAGGTCCCACCTACCCCAATACTGATGCCAATGCCCCATAAATTCAAACCCATTCCTCCCACACCAATCCCTGAGCCACCCATTCACTTCCTTAATCCTATCAACCCGACACCCGTCTGCATTCGGTTCAGGCAGTAGCCCAGAGGTAACCACCTTGTCGGTTCTACTCTTTAATTCCATTCCCAGCTTCTCATACTCCCTCCCCAGATCCTCAGTTCGCATTTTGCCGATGTCGTTGGCACCCACATGTACTACAACGACCGGATTTGCACCCTCCCACTCCAGGTTCCTCTGCAGCCCAGATGCGACATCCTGGACCCGAGCACCAGGCAGACAACACACCCTTCTGTGCACTTTGTCATTGTGACAAAGGACAGTGTCAATACCCTTCACCTCACTATCCCCAATCACTGCTACGTTCCTTTTCACCTTCTCCTTGCCTATAGAACATAGAACATAGAACATTACAGCGCGGAACAGGCCCTTCGGCCCACAATGTTGCGCCGACCAGTCTTATTTTAAAAAAAAATTGACCCACTAATCTAAACCAATCCCTTTTCGTCCATAAACCTATCCACCAATCTCTTAAACGCCCCCAAACTAGGCGCATTTACAACTGCAGCAGGCAGGGCATTCCAGTCCCTCACCACCCTCTGGGTAAAGAACCTGCCCCTGACATCCGTCCTATAACTACCCCCCCTTAATTTAAAGCCATGCCTCCTCGTGCTAGATTACTCCATCCGAGGAAACAGGCTATCACCATCCACCCTATCTAAACCTCTAATCATCTTATATGTTTCTATAAGATCCCCTCTTAGCCGCCTTCTTTCCAGTGAAAACAACCCCAAATCCCTCAGTCTCTCCTCATAGGACCTCCCCTGCATACCAGGCAACATCCTGGTAAACCTCCTCTGCACCCTCTCCAAAGCCTCCACATCCTTCCTGTAATGTGGGGACCAGAACTTCACACAGTACTCCAAGTGCGGCCGCACCATAGTTGTGTACAGTTGCAACATGACGCTGCGACTCCTAAATTCAATCCCCCTACCAATGAACGCCAAGACACCGTACGCCTTCTTAACAACCTTATCTACTTGATTCCCAACTTTCAGGGATCTATGTACACATACACCTAGATCCCTCTGCTCCTGCACTCTATTCAAAGTCCTCCCGTTAGCCCTATACTCAACACATCTGTTATTCCTACCGAAATGGATTACCTCACACTTCTCCGCATTAAACTCCATCCGCCACCTCGCGGCCCAGCTCTGCAACCTGTCCAAGTCACCCTGCAAACTTCGACACCCTTCCTCACAATCTACCACACCTCCGACTTTGGTGTCATCAGCAAACTTACTAATCCACCCAACTATACCCTCATCCAGATCATTAATAAAGATTACAAACAGCAGTGGCCCCAAAACAGATCCCTGAGGCACACCACTCATAACCGAACTCCATGATGAATAATTACCATCAACCACCACCCTCTGTCTCCTATCTGCTAACCAATTCCTGATCCAAGTACCTAAATTACCACCAATCCCATACATCTGCATTTTCTGCAGAAGCATACCATGGTGAACCTATGTCCTGCTGCAGCACTGTACCGTGTGCAGTTTGCTCACTAACCTCACCTCCCTCGTCCTCGTCCAGACTGGAAGCAAGAACCTCAAACCTGTTATGCAGATTGAGAGGCTGAGGCATCCGCTCCCCACCCCGCTTCCTCCTCTCCCCAACCCCATTCCTTCTCACAGCAGCCCCCTCTTGTTCCTGACCCTTAGAGTTAGCCAGTCTAGGGGGGGTGGATGTCACTTGCGCCCCATTGACAATGTCACCCTCCCTCCCCTTGATGAGCCTCAGTGTCTGCAGCTCAGAGGCCAGCTCATCTACCTTGAGCTGGAGCTCCTCCAGCAACCTGCACTTACTGCAGACATGATCACTGGGAAGGACCCTGGGGTCCACCAGTTCCCACATCATACAGAAACAACACATCACATGTCCCTCCATTATTCACTGTAGCAGTATTGAAAATTTCCACACGCATTTACCTGGCCCTTTTTTGCTCCAGCCCTTTTGATATTAAGCCCTAGTAGCTCACTCTGCTTCCCCCTCACTCCGCTGCCCGCTCCGACGCTGCCCGCTGTCTATACCAGGCCTCTTTTTAAACCTGGCGCTGATTTAAAGCTTGCTGGTCCACAACTCCCTTCTAACCACTCCCTCAGAATTCTTAAAGAGGTACATACAAAAAGCCCACAAAAATGCTTTTAAATGATTTAAACAGTTCTACAAGGAACAAAGTGCTTTAAACTTATTTAAACAGGTTTTTAACAGGTAAATTCTTATCTCTCTCTCTGCTCCTTCACTCCTCTGCTCCAGCAAACAATAACCTTCCCTGTGTGAGTGCAATTTCAAGAACATTCAAGGAGCTCTACACAATCCAAGGCAAAGATGCTGGTTGTTAAAAACTCACCCACTATCTTATACCTTCACTCCCTTGACCATCAGTTCATATTACCATCAGTGTTTTTAGTGTACCATGGGCGCATTACATCAAGCCTCCTTCACAAACATCTTCAAAACCCTCGAACTCTATCAAATAAAAGAAGAAGAACATCAGGTTAATCGGAGAAACTGCAAGTTCACCTCCAAGCCACACAATATCCTGACATGATGGTATGCCACCGTTCCATCGCGGTCTCCTGGCAGAATGCCTATAACTCCCTCCCTAGTAGATCCAAGAGTCTTTGTGAAACACACAGGCAGCATAGATTCAAAAAGGCAGAATACCACCAACTTCTCAAGGATGGGTAATTTAAATGTTTACGTAAACAGCGCTGCCCACGGCCCCTGAACAAACATTCAATACTTCGGCATTTCGGGCTTCAGTCATTAAAACAGATGAGATGGGCTAAATGACACATTGATCATCTGTGATCGATGAATTACAGTGATGATTATGGATATAGGTGTTCAAGGGGAAGTTAACACAAATTTTGCCTTTTTAAGAAAATATTGTAAACATCATGCTTGGAGGGCTTAAAGGAATGTTGCAGCAAGCTGCAAACATTGACTGGCGGAATTTCTTTGGAAAAGCGGACTAGATGCATCGAAGGCATTTCTGTGTATATCAGTGCGGCGCCGAAAGGCACACTGTGGAGTGGGATCAAATGCATTCAAGGTAACGTTACTTCGTGATCCATTTAAACTTCAAGGAACACGCAGGTAGTTGTAATAGATGAGTCAAAACTATCTCGATGGATATCATTTTTTCAGAAGGCTAGATGGAAGACAGTGGGCAGATGGGCTCGATTAACGGAATGAAATGGTTTGAAATTGCTAATGAATGTACATGACTAGCTGGGCGGTATTGGCTAGATATATCTGCTGAATGGAATGAAATTTGTTGCCGGGGAGATGTGCTGAACAGAATTTTGTGGATAGGTGATACGACAGGCTATGGATACAATATATGTTTTCTATGGAAAGCTGATGGCGATGTTGTCGTTAAGTGACATGACAGGTTGAAGAGAGTAACTTGGCAAGATTGTATGGACTGCACTATTCACTATTACTAATATTGTACTATTAATTTACTATTGACTGAAGGGAATATTGTGGCTGGGTGGTACGAATAGGTGAAGAAGTACCTTGAATAGGTGAATATACTACAGGTTGTCTTTAAGACTGGTAAGGTGATATGCCACGTTGAGGGGAATATTTGAATAAGTGAAAGAGCAGATTGAAGGGAAAACAACGGATCTAAATGGAAGAGTAGTGTTCATCGGCCTGAGAGAACGTGGGAGCTCTGTCAGCAGTTGCGCTACAATCAGTTTCTTAAATCTTATCCCAGGGCAAACTGTGGCCAAACTAATTTTGCGAAGTCTGGATATTGACTTGCTCAGACTCTAATTTTGAAACCTTCACCAACAATAATGAGTTAAAAGAATTTTCAGAAAGCAGGAACTAGTTTCCCTACTGTTCGTGTCAAAGTTTTTCTGTTAAGTTGTTTAGCCTGGTGTGCATGGACCTCCTCCCCAAAAACGGCATGACGATTGATCGCTGCTATTCTCAGTTAAAATCGAAAAGGTGAAATATTCGTGCTCTTCCTAAACCCCATCAGGTGACTGTTCTGTGGGGAAGGAGTCCGAGCCCTCAAGAATTCCTCTGTGAGGGGGCAACATTTATTGTTTCTTCTTGAATTATTGCATCTACTGAAGCCCTAATGCTCCAAATATCGTGTGAAGTTATCTCAAGAGATTTGCCCTGAAATGGTAAAGGAACTACGATAGATCCTCATGTCAGAATGATGTTAAATATAAGATTCCAATTTATTTCAAAAGCCCAAACTACGAATGAACTACTAAATGTTCAAATATCAATGTAGCGTGTTGTTTCATTGAGTAGGTTCTTAATCCTGTTCCTATTCACTCAATGGTGCACCTCTCGCAATGGCTGTGTTGCTACCAACACATTTGTTTTCTTTCTTTAAACAATTGTGAAACAACATCATGATCGTTAACTTCGTTTTTTCTCCCTAGGCTGTTTGTTAAATCACTGTAACAAATCCTTTAAAATGATGTAACCAGTGAGATGCTCTCAACGGGGCGATCTCTCTCAATTTACTATTGTCTCATTCAAACACGCAATGATATATAATCGGTTGCAGCCACCATTATCCTTACCTCAGAGATAATGGAATACTCAGTGATATATCAGATAGAAAGCATCTACTACCCTCTTCTCGCAGCCATTGGCATTATTGGTAAGGCTTTGCATCCAGTCTGAATGTTGTTAACTAATGTTGATTTCTTATTTACGCTTGCTCCCTGCCTTGTACTTCAACATATTTCTGTTTTTTTCTCTGAGTGATAAAGATGTAATTCCGTGCTACCGTTTAAACCAGGAGTAATGTTACTGTTGGCTGTAGGAGGATTATTTACCAGGCTTTTATTTTCTTCAGTGCTCAACAGAGTCAATTTTGTGAGAACCTTCCGCTTCATTGTTTCTTATCCATTTTCACCTAAAGAGCAAATGCGAGAATGAGTATCTAAATATCGGTGGATGATTTAATTCCCCTGTCATATGGGCAGATATTTACGACCATTATTGCGAATGCGAATAAATGGTAGGTGTTGTTTGCAAGGGACAACTGACACGAAACTACCCATGTTGCGCTATTGTTTGATGATTCTCTCCTCACCAGTTAACACCACAGTAAACATATATCTTTATTTTTTTAACTAGAGGAAAGACCAGTCTATAGTAAATTGCGTAAATAAGGGTGCTCAAGTATATATAGAATTATAGAATCATATAATCCCTACAGTACAGAAGGAGGACATTCGGTCCATTGACGCTGGACCGACGGCAATCCCACCCTGGCCCTATTCTCGTAACCCCACATACTTACTCTGCTAATCCTGTGAAACTAGAATCAATGTAGAATGTCTAATCAAATTGATTCGCATTCTTTGGTCTGCGGGAGGAAACTGGAGCACCCAGAGGAACCCCACGCAGACAAGGATAGAATGTGCAAACTCCACACAGGCAGTGACCCGGGGCTGGATTTCATACCGGATCCCTGGCGCTGTGAGGCAGCAGTGTGAACCATAGTGCCACCGTGCTCCCCATATAGCGTATATTTTACGCGATGACGGCAGAAAGATTCAGTGGGCATTATACAACAGGTTATAGTATATATACACTCAATTTAATAACTAATACCCACACGTCAACTAAAGGTAAGCCTGTAGTCAACTGCAATGCACTTTGAAAACATTCTCCACATTTCAACACTGGAGAACGGATAATTGACATCACAAGTCTTATTTTGAACACGATTGATAGTCTCGCTGAATTATTACTTGAATTTCGTTCATTTGTCAACTATTTCATGATGCAAGCTATACTATCAAATGAGTCAACTGTACCTCAGCTAGTCACACTACCTGTGTCAAAACTTTATATACTTAAATCTGACTACAGATTTCGGTCACAGAAGGAAGGACCCGCGGAATATTGCAGTGTGGAGGCAGGTTACACAACATTTCGATTTCGACAAATTCAGCCCCTTCTACTTTGCCAATTTGCTTTCGTATCTCATTCCAATATTTCATAGAAATAAACAGCGTTAGCCTGGATGCGGGGGCCGAAACCTACACCCAAATAATATTAGTAGCGTATATATTATATTGACATTTTAATATTGATGTTTGCAAGAGCTTGTTCTGTGCAAATCAGCTGATGCATTTCGTAACATACAACAGTGGCAATGCTCCATTGGTGGTGAAAAATGTCGTCATGTCTTGTGGTCGTGAAAATGTTTATTTAACTAAAAATGTTCGGGTTTCTATTTTACCAAAATTCACCGGCTTTAATTAAGACTTGGTATTACTAGGTGGGATTTAGAAAATAAACTGGGTTCACAAGAACAATTACCGTTATTGTTATATCTTAACTGAATAAAGCATTTTGAACAAAATATCCTTTTTCCTATTCGATGTCGAGACATGCGCACCACAGCCAAGCTGATAATTAATGCGTTTTACCGTCGTTATTTAATTATCAGTGTAAATAAGATGAACCGACTGCTTTGTTGCTGTTTGTTGTCTGGGTACTTAACAGAATCGATTACGAGACAAGTTCCGATGCTAATTAAGAGTCGACACGCTGGCACAGTGTTTAACAGGGCTGTGTTGCAGCTTCAGAGATCTGGGTCCGATTCCCGGCTTGGGTCACTGTCTGTCTGAAATTTGCACATTGTGTCTGCGTTGGTTTCCACACATAGTCCAGAGATGTGCGGGTTAGGTTAATTGGTGACACTAAATTGCCCTTTGGTGTCCCTTAGGGTGCAGGTTCGAGGGATTAGCGGGGTGAAGTTGTGGAGTTATAGGAATACGGCTCGGCGGGCCGGGAGTGGAGGTGGGGTTCGGTGGCGGAGTGGGGGGGGGGGGCGGTGTGAGGGGGAGACTGTTGGTGGTCCAGATTCGATGGGCCGAATGGCTTCCTTCTGCATTGTAGGGATTCTATAAGTCACCCAACTAGCTTACCTTCTATTTTTTAAAAGAAGGCTCGTGAATCTATCATGCAAAATTGGACACCTGAGTGCGTTGTCTTTTTCAATGATAGCAATTGTTGATTCCATGAAATCATAAAGAAGAGAATGAAATACATCGTCGGATAGACATTAAAACATAGTTCCATGTTCCTGGTTTTTCCTGTCACCTGAACGGTTTGCATTTTTAAATGGAGATTCAGTTCACTTTCAGAAAGTTACGGCAGAAACTGTTTCGTTCCCCAAATCATGCAAACGTTTGATACCATAGCAAAGTGCTATACAAATTGAAACAGACACGTTTGATTTTTGTCGTTCTTCAGTGTCTGTCTGTTCTAATCAACAACGTCATTTGTTTACTGACCCTCGAACCAGCCAAATTAAATATCGAAGCATGTTGTGATTTTAAAGAGTTATTCCCACTTTAGCTTTTCCATCCATCATGAAGCAGTGCCAACATTTCCAGGCACGCAACAAAAAATATGTCCATAAGTCCTGATGAAGCTCCAATGCCCCTCATCTTCACCCTTTCCTTGAATGTCAATTCTGAAGCCATTTTCGGCATGTCAAACAGTCCCCCAGCTCCTGTCTAAACATTATTTAGAAAGGTTCCCTGACACATCCATGTTTTTCTTTTCTGTCTCCATTTATGAAGTCTAAGTGCATTGTTTAGGGCATTCTTAACTAGCGCTCCCACATTCAGAAATATGAGTAGGTGCATCATATTATATTCTCAGTCTGTTTCACAAACGAACCATAAATTATATAGTTTTTCAGAATGTATTTTCCAAGTGGAATCAGTTATTCTTGCATATTGAGATTCATGTGTCCTGCTTTTCCAAGTTTTCTCTCTCAGTTTGTGTCTCCTGTTTCTTTTGTCATATTCCTCCAGCCTAGTTAAGATAATTCCCTGCCTGTGCCATATTTACACTTTGAAAGTATTCTCTGTATATCACAGGCCAACTCAATTGTTTCTCCGAACACGTTCTGATAGCCTGCGTGGCATGATGTTGTGCAGCCTTGCAGTTAAAAAGCTCAAAATTTACTGCTATTGCAAGCTATCATCAGTTTCCATGCTGAGAGCAGGAATTAGTTTCTCTGACAAATGAACTATGAGAGTATCATACGCTCTCATAGTTCAAATTCCAGATTACCTTCCGCATCATAAATAATCAACTATGCCCTGTCCTTTAATAATAATGCCGAACATAAACCAATCTAATCCCAACGTACATTATCTTGCCCCTTTTAAATTTAATCCACTGACAATTGAAGAGGAAGGTTAATAGGTTAATGCAGTGGGGTGGGGGGCGGGGGGGGGTGGAGGGGGCGGGGCGGATCAGTACGTTTCAATTCTTTGCCGAAGAGCATAACTGAATGTAACAAAAGCCTATTGAAAAAGATTTTCGATTCATATTGGAGTCGAGACTCAGTGGGGACGGGGCGGGGGTGGTGGTGGGGAGGGGGGTGTTGGTGGGGGGAGTGGTGGGGGGGGGGGGCGTCAAAAGGCGAAGTCCACTTTAGGCCACAATTAGATCAGACAAGATTTTATTAACTGTCAGCGCAAGCGAGCGAACGGAGTGCCAGTTGTTTCCCCTCTTTCCTATTTTGCTCCATTCATCCGGTTCTGCTGGTTGTCCATTTACACTTGTCTATATAGTTAACTTCCGCACATCATTTGCTTAAGACTGCCGGTTCTGGTGAAAGTGACCGTTTCCTCCTCCTGCGGACACACAGAACCAGATTTCTTATTTATGTCAAGCTATCATTTCTCAAGATTAGATCCGGTTCCATTTGATGCATGTCAGGGTTACTGGCTTTTTTTTTACACTTTGAGATTTAGAAGTATGACCACGACGTTGCCAAATATTCAGCAAAACCATACTCAAACAAAATAACCAATGTCATTACAGATCGTTGTGACTTGTTTTTCGATTCACTATTAACAACTATTAATAGTGTTTTTTTCTTATGTTCAATTCATTGAAGTTTTGTACTCTTTGCTATTTTGTTTCATTAATATGACCGTGTGGCAAAAATCCATTTCAATTGCATTTTTGAAGTTTTCTGATGATATCACTGTCGTGGTCGTGTTTCAATCAATGAGGTCACGCAGGATACGAAAAAGATAGAGATTCTGCTCAAATGGTGCAATGACATAAATCTCTCTTCAAATGTCAGTAAAACGAAGGAGATAGCCATTGGCTTCAAGAAACTCAGTGGGGGATCTGCATCTGCCCATATCGACAGTGATGAAGTGGAGATGGTTCAGAACTTCACGTTTCTTGGTGTGCAGATCACCAACAATCTGCTCTGGCCCCTGCAAGACGATGTATTAGCTAAGAAAGCCCACCAACATTTCTACTTTCTCACAAGGCAAAGGAAATCGGACCTGTCCACTTCCCAATATTTACAGATTCACCATAGAAAGCAGAGTCCCGGATGTCACATGGTTAGAACAGCTTATATGGTTGCTGCTCTGATCAAGACCGCAAGGAACGACAGAGGGTTGCGAGCATAGCCCAGTCGATCAGGCAAACCAGCCTCAAATCCACTGACTTCGTTTACTCATTCTACTTCCTCTGCAAAGCAGTCAGCATCATCATGGACCTCGGACATTGCGGGAATACTACCTTCCACATTCTTCATTCGGGAAAATAACAAACACACATCTGAAAACACGGACCAACCTACTCAAGAACACTTTCTTTAGAGATTAAATAACCCTATCATAAATTCAATTGATCTTAGCTTCACCGCACGTGCAACTGAAAAACTATATTCCACACCCTAACGTTTTGTTTTTCACTCCGTGCTTAATCTTGTCTGTAAAATGCAAAAGAAACAATTTTCACTCCATCCCAATGCATGTGACAATAAACCAAATCGAATCATCTTATTCTTCTATAGAAAGGCAATCAATTTGCTGAAGTGAATGTCATTTGCATTTTTTACATTGACTCTTATTCAAATGATAAAATATTTACCTGTGAATTTGTCTACTAAATTGTTGATGTTTAATTCTATCTGTTACAGTTAACGCAGTGGCAATTGTGATCCTGAAACGAGGGAAATGTGGCCTCTCCAAATGTATCACTCAGTACCTAATGGCAATGACTTCAGCAGATCTACTACTCGTCATCACCGATGTTATATTGAATCGACTTAATACTATGTATTTCCCTGTCAATTACTTATCTATTACTCCAGTGTGTGCGCTGAAAGCAGCTTTATTTCTTTCAGCAACGAATTGTTCCGTTTGGTTCACAGTGGTTTTTACCTTTGATCGGTTTGTAGCCATTTCTTGCCAGACACTGAAACTACGATATTGCACCAAGAGAACTGCGGTTGTGGTTGTCATAACAGTGACCATTATCAGCTGTGTGAGGTGCATTCCCTGGTACCTTGCCTTTAGCCCTTCAATCATTATTGACAATGTACCATGGTTTTGCATTGAGAAAGATCTCTATCATACCTCAACATTTTATATAGTGTATGAGCGGATTGACATTGTACTAACACCATTGCTTCCATTTGCTCTGATTTTGGTTTTCAACACTCTGACTGCTAGGAATATTACAATTGTCACTAAGCTGCGGAGGAGCCTTAGGGAACAAAGTAAATCAGAGAATCATATTGACCCAGAAGTGGAGAGCCGAAGGAAATCCATTATATTACTTTTTGCTTTGTCTGCCAATTTTATAGTGTTGTGGATTCCATATATTGTGCACTTGTTAACCTGGAGAACTGTAAACTACAATTACACAGACAAAAGCTTTACCAATCCAGAATATGTCGCTCAGCAATGTGGATACATGTTGCAGCTTCTGAGTTCATGCACCAACACCTGCATTTATGCACTAACACAGAGGAAATTCAGGGAGGAGTTAAAGAACGGGGTTAAATATCCATTTATTCTAATTTCAAAAATATTTGAACAACAAAGTAAAACAGAACTTCAATAAGAGGTTCTAACATGACAGATTACCCTGCATTCAAAATATAACACGACTGTCACTTGTCCATTATTGCGATAACATATATTCTTTGACCCTTGTGACAATGGTTGATTTTTTTCATTAACGTCTTGCAAAGTCTTGCAATCTTAACTGTCGTTAACACTGCAGTCGCCTGAAATGACACCTCCAATTTCTCGCTCAGCGAGATATGAATAGCCAGATAATTCCTACATATAATTACATGGCGAGAGCATATATGCCAGAATCATCTCGCCTGGTCCCTGCAGTTGCGGATTTAGCCAAGGATCACGGCGGCATATTGGTTAGCTCTGTTGATTCATAGCAGCAGGGCGCCAGAATCGATTCCAGCCTTGGGTCCTTGTCTGTCTGTTTGTGTCTGCGTGGATTTCCTTCGGGTTCTCAGGTTTCATCTGATAGTGACAAAGATGTGCATGGCAGGTGCATTGACCATGCTAAACTGCCCCTGAGTATTCATCTGCAGGTTAGTTGAATTAGTCATGGTGAATGCATGGGGTTACGTTGATAGTGCATGGGGATGAGCTTGGGTAAGATCCTCTTTCCGAGAGACAGTACATACTTGATGGGCAGAATGACATCCAAATGTGGAATGATTCTATATTTGGAGCCCTCTTTTTTTTAGCTGCACGGAAGCCACTTCAACATAATTCATGGAACAGATATAGTGCTGGATCCCAGTTTTACATCTGCATCACTTTTCTCAACGCGACCTGTCTTTGGGTTGTCGAGCTATTTGTTTGATATTGAATGCTGCATCATATGCAATGTAGTCGGCTGCAACATTTAACTGGAAAATCCGTTCAAAATCACTGCTAACTCACTTCTCTTGCCGTGGATTCTGTATTTTCTTTGGTGGCTGTCTTATGTTGCGAATGATTGTTTATAATTTTGCATTTGGGATGCAAGCCCGTTGACATCCCGTCTTCTTATCTTCTTCGTTACATAGGCAACCATATTTCTCCTCTCTCTTCCAACGTGCTTCCTTGTTAGTCCATGTGTGGCTTGGTACCCCTTCGCCTCAATGTTTTCAACAACTTGTGTGCGTATTACACAAAATGTTGCAGGCTACTCCAGTCCGGCGGTATGCACGGGAATTTGCTATTCCTTCCAGTGCAGCTATTTAGCCTTGGCCATTGACCCGTTAATCATTGTTGCGGACGCGTTCAGGGAGGTCCAAACTACACCTTGTTCACTCTCTACCTATACAGTTTCCTTCAAAATTCTTTGTTAAATCTCACGTTTGCAAACCAGTTTTATATTTATCTTTTATATTGTTTTCTTTTTCTTTGGTTTGACATTCATTTTTGAGGTGACAAGAGTTTATGAATGTCAGGAAATTCTGTGATGTCTATTATCCACTTTGAAAATTCTCCTGTAACGTATTCAAATAAAGAAAAATAAAATACTGTGGATGCTGAAAATCTAAAATTCATATAAAAAGTTTTATAAACGTTCATTGGATCACGTAGCACCTGTGGAGAATGAGGCAGAGTTAACGTTTGGGTTCCCATAGAACACTTCTGCAGCACTGAAAAAGAGGGATACACGTGTTGCATTGCGTAGCGTACAGAGGGGTGGAGCAGCTGGAGAAGAGCAAAAGGTCACCGATTAGTGAGAGTGAAGAGAGCTTTAATTAAAAAAAGAAAGGCAAAAGTTAAAGTTGTGTTGATGGAAACAGTGAGGGCTGTGGAAATTGCAAGTCACATCACAAACGTGTGACAACAGAACGTGTACAGTGCTCAGTGAAGCAAAATCCTAAGGAGTCTGACACATGGTCAAGAAGGGAGCGTTGTGCCAAAAAAAAGTTCAAAATTGCCCATGATAGAGGGAAAATACCGCTTTATTCAGTTGTTGAAACTCAATGTTGAGTGCAGTTATTGGAAGATGGGATCCCACTCATTCAGTTTGTTCTGGGTTTCACTGAAACATTCCAATAGACCAAGGATTGACATCTGAGCATGAGTGTAGGCTGCTGAGTTGAATTTATAAGCAGCAGAAAAATTAGGATCACGGTTGCATGCTTAGAGATCGTATTCCATGAAATCTTCACCCAGCCTGTTTTTTGCCTCCATCGCATAGAGGTGAACACATTGGGAGCAGTGAATACTGTCGGCAAAATTGCTGGAGGTGAAAATGAAACGGTGCTTCAGTTGTAAAACGTTGATGGATTTTGGTCGGTGAAGAAAGAGGACATAAAGGGACAGGGGTTGCATCTTCGGTGACGGCAGGAGAAGGTTAACCTGAGAAAGTTCTGTGGGCTTAGGGTGAAGGAGAAAGAACTATGACTGAAGGAGTCGCCCCTGCAGAATAATTTCATAGACTAGTGGAAGTTGTGAGGGAAATGGATGTTTAACGCTGGCATCTCTGTGGAGTTGGGGGAAGAGTGGGGAATGATTTTCTGAATGCGAAGGCTAGTGGGTCGAAATGTGAGGAAAATGGGGGACACTATCATCATTCTAGTCGGGCAGCACGTAGTTTAGATTACACTGCTGGGGCAGGAAGAAACGTGCACGTGTTTCTCCTTTCAATACTTACAAAATTGTAGCTCTGTTGACAGCAGCCTGGAGGAAGGAAATGGTTCAATAAAGGCATCAGTCATTGGAATTTTTTTAGATCAACAAATCACTTTACGCTGCCATGCATGACGTGAGCTCCGGATATCTATTACGGAGATCTTAGATGAGAGTATACAGGAGACTCTGGCTGGACAAAACGAATTGGATGATCAGTTTAACACAAATAGTGCTGCCACAGTTTCAATCAATGGGTGGTTGATATAACGCTTTTCAATTAATTGTAGAGGGTACTCGGAAAATTTGATCCCATGGCCTAATATCTTTATAAGGTTAACCTTCTTTTTTACAAAATGCAAACATTTCAGACGTAAAATGACTCTGTATAAAAGTGTTCATTAAACTTAATGTAAAAAAATTTAAATCGTTGAAGAATTAAAATTGACATAAAATAAGATGGAACTTAAAATACAACAGACAGAACAATACCTTTGGCCGAAGAGAAATCTCAGCTATGCCAGTCAACACAACAGTAGCATTAGGCTTTCTAAACAGATTTGTGTGTTCATGCCAAAATGTAAGTTAATTATACTCTATTGTTATCAATAATCCAATCCATTAATTAGGTCAGTATGGTTTCATTTATTATTCAATATGCCAATCTAATCACGACAGTTTTATTAAATCAATTAAAAACTTGCACCTTCAATAATGTTATTTCATTATTTCTTTCTGAAACGCAGAAGTCCGCCTTGGCATAAATCACTTTCTTGTTGCCATTGTATCCAAGAAAATATATTTTACTTAATTCAGCACTGGCTAATTGGCTAAATTTGGTCTAATGCCAAATGGGGACCCAGGACTCGACATCATTCCAGGCCTGAGCGGTTTAAATCATATAAAATGTATCTTAAGATGTTCCTTCACACCGGTATATTTTGAATATGTTTGTTTGATCCATTCTTTTCTTAATGTAAGTTAAACCATTTAATACCAAAATGTTGAATCTTGTATTCTTCGTTAAAGTTACTGATATCTTTAGTCAAAGTAAAGATAAACTGCATGTGTCTGCCTTAGAATCTTCATTAATACAATTCAATTTTAAATGAATCAGCTTACTTCGAAATCGTTGATTTATATAAAACATACACCTCATGGTTCAATTTTCTTTCAAATCCTTGCACATATAATCAACAGTTCATAGCCTTCATGCAGCGTAGGGTTAATTATAAATTTCCCTTTATCCTATCTGATAGTTGCTAATGTTTATTGTCCCCTTCCACAGTTTCACTCAATATTTGGTTGATGCAAAGCTTTTCAATTAATTCTGGAGTAAGACAAAATGCCCGATTACATCCTGTGTTGTCCTTGTGTTCCAAAGACACACCCCTCAGCAGGGTCCCTTTGGAAGGTTTGGGGAATTCGTGGACTGACAATCGCAATCAACGGATGCACATAGGTCAAAATTACTATCTGATTTACATGGATCCGCTGTCTGATGTACATTTGTAACCAACTCAAACAGTCCCCCAAAGCCAAGTTAAATCAGGAAAAAAAAGGGTGTGGGGGTCATATTCTTTGGGACGAGGTTCAACAGATCGTGTGTCCGCCTCATCAACGAGTAAGTCCGCATGATGGTACTATACAGGCATTCACAACCTCATCTGGACTCATTACTTTGTGTATAAAGATCAAAACTCTCTCTGAATTTGCATCATGAAGGATTTTTTTCAACTTTGCTCCTCCGTTACAGAGTTTCGTTTTTGTACAACATTCCCCTCCCGCAATCCAACCATTTGAAATCTGTCATATTCACAGTCATTTCTGATCGTTTGGACCGTTTACCTCGCTTGTCTTCACATAATTTCCCAGATCTGCCGAGCATTTCCAACGTCATGACAATGTTGAGTTCGTTCTCTATCTGAAAGCATAGTATATTGTCACGAGTTTCAAGATTAAATTAATTAAATTGGATTGTGGTACATAGCGTTCCAAAATGAGATGGGCCGGGGGTCACTTTCGGAATTGTGTTTTTTTTTTAATTATAATTCAGGATTTCCCTTAAAACTGGGCGAGAAGATAAGAACATTCTTAAAGAGGTGAAGATGATCGATGATTCATCCAGGGCAAATGCTGAGTGTTCAGTACCAACCATTTGGTTCATGTAGCAAAGCTACATTTGCCCAGCTGTGCGAGCAGTGGTTAAGGTGGTGTACGTGAGTGTTGCACATGTGATTCGGTGTGAGTGTTCAAACATTGTTCGAAGCCTCCATGATTGAAATGATTCTCTTCTTCCATCAGCTCCCTGTCTCGGAATGCATTAATTAATCCACTGTTCCAATGCTTAGGGGAAAAAATGACAAAAAACTTGGTTACTGGCTGTTTGTTAGAAACACTCTAACTTTTGACAAAAAAATGAAAATTAAACTCAGCAAACGTGTTGTAATATGTTATCAACATATTACAACACGTTTGTAATATGTTATCAACATATTACAACGGCTTTAACCTCCGGAGCGGACGAAGACACAAAGTCAACTTGAAATGTTTAAACGCAATTTCCTCCATTCAGCAGCAATTTAAACAACAGTAAATATTTACCATGCATAAATACTCACTATTTGTTACTTTACGTAAATACTCACTATCTGTTGCTTGCTTTAAGAAGCAACAGTTGCATAAGGCAGTATTTACAGTGAAGGCAGCACCTGTGGCGTGAGGCAGCACTTACAGCGAAAGCTTTATGGCATACCATTGACGCTATGCAGCAGCTGCAGCGTAACAAACTCATGTTGGGTAAGGAAGGATCTGCGGTCCAACACTGTGTATACATTGCAATGCTAAACCTGTGGTGTTATTAATTAGCTCCAGTGTAAAACGTTTAGTGTAATGCAACATCTGTGGTTCAAGGTAATACCTGTGATGTATGCCAATACCCGCAACGTAAATTAGAACGTTTGATGTAAGGCATAATTGTTTGTGGGCAGAGAATGTGGGGAACGGCTGCGCCTGTGCTGATGTCTCGCACCTCTGTTGTAGGGCAGAAATTTTGGTGTAAGACAACACATGCAATCTGTTGTAGTTTCTGCGTTTCAGGCGGGATCTGGTTTGATTCATTGGCCCGAACAGGCGTTGCGGTGTGGTGAATGAGGGATTTTCAAAATACTTTATTGCAGTGTTAATGAAGGCCTTACTTGCAATTAATAAATACACTTTATCGGCAGTGTTAGCTGTCACCTGTGGTGCATGACACTGATTGTAGAGTAAAGGAATAGCTTCAGTGTCAAACAGCACCTTTGTATGACTCACCTCGAGAATTCACAGTGTTTTAGTGATGTCTTCGATGCTACTCCGTCTCTTCAATAGTTTCTTAATGAACGAGCATCCCTCTGCCCTCTTTAACAGTGGACCAAAGTGTACAGAGGATGCTGATTGTTTGCAAAGGAATTTCGATAATTTAAGTGAGTGGACAAGGGTCTGTCAGATGGAGTACAATGTTGTTAAATGTGAGGTCATCCATTTTGGAAGGAATAACAGCAAAATGGATTATTATTTAATTGTAAAACAAATTACAGCATGCTTCCTGGGCAGAGGACTTGTGTGTCCTTGCGGATGAATCTCAAGGAGTCATCTATCCTTAAAAACATTTAATGAGGTAGCCTCAACTACTTCACTGGGTAGGGAGTTCTACAGATTCACAACTCCATGTGTGACTAAGTTCCTCCTCAACTCAAGTTCCTCCTCAACTCAGCCCTAAATCTGCTTCCCCTTATTTTGAGGCCATGCCCCCTAGTTCTAGTTTCACCTGCCAGTGGAAACAACTGCTCTGCTTCTATCTAAATTGTTCTCTTCATAATTATTCCTTCATAACCGTATATGTTTCGACAAGATTCCAATGAGCATGGCACCAGTCTACTCAGTGTCTCGTCATAAGCCAACACTCTCAACTCCAGAATCAACCTAGTGAAGCTCCCCTGCACCCCCTCCAGTGCCAGTATATCCTTTCTCAAGTATGGAGAGCAAAACTATACAGAGCACTCTCGGCGTGGCCTCATCAGAACCTTAACAACTGCAACATAACCTCGCTGTTTCTAAACTCCACCCCTCCAGCAATGAAGACAAAATTACATTTGCCTTCTTAATTACCTGCTCCACCTGCAAACCAACTCCAAAGACTGTCCACAGTCTACAAGGCACATGGCTGGAGTGTTGATAGAATACTTCCCAATTGCCTGGATGGGCGCAGCTACAACGACATTCGGGAAGCTGGTAACATCCACGACAAAGCATGGTGTTTGATTGGCACCAGAACCACAAAGATCCAATCCGTCCACCACCGACGCTCAGTAGCAATAGCGTGTACTATCATCAAGGTGGACTGCAAAAAATGAACTAAGATCTTACACTGCACCTTTCAAACTCAAGGCCACTTCCATCTAGAAGGGCAAAGGCAGCAGATACCTAGGAACACCAACACATGTAAGTTTCCCTCCAAACAATTTACTATCATGACTTCGAAATATATCACCGTTCTTTCGAAGTTGCTTGGACAAAATCCGGAAGTTCCTTTCCTAACGGCATTGTGGATCAATCAATAGCACGCAGACTGCAGTGTTTCAAGAAGGCTGCTCCACACGAACATGTCATCTGCAACTTCGGCTGGGCAATAAATGCTTGCCAGCCAGCAATGCCCATGTCCCAGGCATGAGTACAAACAAATATATTGCCCTGTTCCAATTTATCCGCAGCACATGTGACACCTTGAAACGAGTCCAATAAATTGATTCAGCAATATGTAATTTATGGAAAACGATGGTCCCCCTGCCTGGTTGCATTCATTTTTCCAAATTCCTGCTGTAACATCTTTAATAATGGTTTCCACCATTTTCCGATGTCAGATACGCTAACTGCCAAATCGTGCCCTGCTTTCTGGCTCGCTCCCTTTTTTTTTACGTAAACGAGTTACATTTGCTCACTTCCGATCTAATGGATCCTTCCCCGAATCCAGGGATTTTGTAAAGTCAAAGCCAATGTTTCAGCAATCTCATTAGCAAACTCTGTCAAGACATTAGTGTGAGGTCAATCCAGACCATCGGAATTCTCAGTTCGCGTATGGTATTTGCTCAATGCCACTTTTCTGGTGATTGTAAATTTCCTGAGTTCCTCCTTCCTTTCCATTTTCTGATATACAGCTATTAAATTGATTTTATTTGAGTCATCTATTGTGAAAATAGATGAAAAATACTTGTTTAATTTGCCCATTAGAACTATACTCTCCGTTACGAATACGCCATAAGCACGTTCTATGCAACCAATGCCCATTTTGTTAACTCTTATTTAACGATCTGTAGACACTCTTTCATTCAGTTTTCATTTTATTGACTAACTTTTCCTTGTACACTCAACTGTTCGCGCCCATCCGGACTGGCCGTTACATGGGAGTCTCTAACGATCTGGAATTTCGCCTTGGCAGCACCCCATCATTCAATGTCTCATTAATGATTGATAAAGGATTAAATAACCAGAAAGAATGACTGATGTTATTACAAAATTCAATTTCAACGTTGAATGAACATGCGAGGTTTGGTAAAAAAAAGTTCCTGGAAAAGAAAGTTATGATGACACAGGTTTATTAAGGATGCCATTCTACACAAGCGCAAGGTTGAAATTAAGGTAACACCTAACTGATATTCTTGGGAAATCCAGATATAGTCGTGTCCTGATTTCAGTCTCTCAGCCAAATCGTAAAGAAAATCAGTTAAATACATTCTTTACTGTACTAATTATTGTGTTAAAACTAAAATAAAACTCCCTACAAATGAAAATATTTGGTTTATTTTATTGATCGATTCAGACTTGATGAATCGATACATGAACAGTACTTTGGTGTCGTGTCTGAATATATCGTGTAAAACACAAACGACGTGATTTTTCAGCTGCTTCTTTCGGAACTTGACGCAATGTTGTTTACAACAAGGTTATCAAATAATTTAAACTTTCTCAAACTGATTTAATAATTAGCAATGGATATATTAAACATGCAGGCTTGTTACTTAATTCTGGAACTGACCACTGCTGCACCAATGACTTGAACTAACATTCTAAACATACTTTCCCAAAATTGTCACTTCCCAGCTAAACAAGATAGAAAGATAAGATGAATGTCACGACAATAGACAAGAAGAACCATACAATCTAGCATGGATATCCTGCAGGAATGCCTCATCAATCCAATGCTAGTGGAGTTAGTGAAGATAAATTCAGCACTAACCCATATCCCTTCAACATCTATCGTGAACTTCTTTCGGATTCCGAACTTCATCCGTTTTTATGCATTGCACTCTCCATAACCAGTTTACATATTTCATTTGGAAATTTTGGTCTTGTTTTGCGATCATGCTCCTGAGCATTTGACCATGCCTGCAGCATGTTTGCTATTTCATGATCACAATTATGATCTGGCGGTTCCCTGAGGACATGCATTAAATTTGATACAACAAATGTTTCTTTTCTGTAGGTGTGGTGGGGTTGCGGGATGGGTGGTTGATGGTTGGAACAGTTTGACATCTCTGTCCATCCTGGATTATTCGGGTGTTTAGAGTCGTGTTAAAATGATCAGACACATTTACGCCTCTATTCAATATAAGTAAGGAAACACGAACCAACAAGAGAAACCAACCTATCAAGCCTTAACTGCATTTCGCCGGCTTTCACTAGTTCGATTTCATATCAGGTTGATATTTGTCGAGTTGCGCCCACATGTATTACATGAAGGAATACGAAATGCATAGACACAGGCAGCGTCTATTAGTTCAGGACCCGAAAACTGAAAAGAGTTAAAAGAATCAATATAAAAAAAAACGACTGACAGTGACGGAACGCCTTTCAAAGGAGAACTAGGGGACAGTGGAATTCGCCGATGCATATTTCTGAAATATTAAACATAAACATAAACATGTGGGTGAATAAAAATATAGGTTGATGATGTTGATAGACGGCGGGAAAAAAACATATTGGAACTATTTATTTGGCTGGTGGGTAAAATCCAGCAATATTTCGCTCGTCGGAATGATCTGTTCCTCTGTTATATAATTCCGGAATTTTCAAGGCCGGCTGAGAGCGAAGTTAAGAGCTCGAAAAATTAATTTGACCTCATAAGGATGAACCAAGAGACAGTACTATCTTCTATTAGCATCAGAAACAAGAGAGAACAAAACCTGATAGGGGGAAACCGGGATTTGTATTATTACAAACAGATAGCGGATATAGCAGAACATGTACACAATTCCAGTGTTTCTAATCTCAATGAATTTATCAGGCAATTCAACAGAATATATTACTTCAGTGGATGAAATGTGAGGCAGTTTGTGGTGGGAAGGTGATATAGTGGTTAGCATTGCTGCGTTAAACATCAGGAACCTGGGTTCGATTCCTGGCTTGAGTCACTGTCATGTGCGGAGTTTGTACGCTCTCTCCGTGTTTACGAGGGTTTCGTCAGGGTGTTCCTGTTTCCTTTCAAATTCCAAAGATGTGCAGGCTAGGCGGATTGGCGATGCTGCATTTCCACTTAGTGTCAGAGGTACATAGGGTATATACATGGGAATAAGGGGATAGGATATGGGTGGGATTGTGGTCGGTACAGACTCGATGAACATAATGGCCTCCTTCTGCATTGTAGGTTTCTATTATAAACACTGATTGTCACTTTATCTGTTACATAGCTGAGCCTCAGTTTGCCTTTGAATCTCGGATGTAAATACATTGCTTTAGCAGGGAATCGATCTGTTCCAATTGGAGAGCATTGGATATGAAATACAAGCTACTAAGCTTTCCGACTTTTCTTTTCTCAGAACAATATATCTTGGCAGTTCGAACTGAAAGAGATCTATTCTATGACGAATTGAGGGTTATAATTATGTTCTAACTGGGACCGATAGCTTTGGGTTGATTTTTCATATTTTTAACCAATGAAGAAATAAATATCCAAGGAGATTTCACCAAGTGAATCATTTCCTCCCTGAATTTCGTTTGTGTCGCAGCATAAATGCACGTATTTGCACAAAACTTCAGCTGAGTAAGCATATATCCTGTTTCATTGGCAATATAAGCAGGATCTGTATAGACAGGTCGGATATTTATGACCAGGGCGTCAGTCCACTGACTCACCACCGATGTCAGACTCAGCAATATAAAATTGGCGGACACAGCGAAGAGTAAAATAATGGATTTCCTTCGGTTTTCCATCTCTGGATCACGCTGATTCCCAATCCTGGGAGCACAGAGTCTTCTGCGGGCAATATTTGTCACTACAATGCGTCTGACTGTTAAACTATTAAACAGCAATATTAAAGAAAAGGGGATCAATGACAATAAAATACTTTGAAATCTGAAGTATGCTCCACCTGCTGGTGATTTTAAAAAAGCCGCACTGGGAATGAAACCCCATCGAACATTATTAATTATTTGTTTATGTTGAAATGCAAACCAAAAAGGAATGTTCTCTAAACACAGAAATATTGAAACTATGGCTACGACGATAGATGCAGCTTTCACTGTGCAATATCTGGTTTTCAGTTCCGGGCTACATATAGCTACAAACCGGTCAAATGTGAATCCAACCGTAAACCACGCAGACAAACCAACGTTGACACAAGTCAAGTACAACATAAGCTTACAAATGACAGTGTAGGAGAGAAATGAATATGGAAAGCGTTGCTGGACAATTTGACGTACAATTCGATAGACGAGTGTAGTCAGTAGATCCACTGATGCCATGGCCACCATATAGGTAGAGATACTTTTCGAAAGGTGGCAATTTCCTCTGCAGAGGGTCAGTATTGTTAGCAGGTTCACTGTAAGAAAGCGAGAGAGGAGTCAAATAAGGGGTACAAATCTTACCATATACTGTGAGACCACGCAGATATATAGCTGCTAATAAGTTGAAGCGCGTTTTCATTTTTAAATATTATTGGACACAGAACACTTGTAATGTGACTTCATTCAGAAGGTAGACGATCGGCTTCAAGAAGGGCAACGGTAAATAAGAACAGCCTGCTTGTAGTTGAAACCCAAACAACGGTGATTCAAGGCGAGGTGGAAGGGGCTGATGAAGGGGGCAGTGACTTCAGACGATGATGCGAAACCGAAAGCTTTGGACAGACATCATTCTTCTCCATTGATTTCTTTCCTCAGGTTGGCACATTTAAAGTGCAACATAAAATAAAGAACGGCATTGCTTCGATCGCGTTGAAATTCAGGAAAGCTGAAAGGTGAGCAGCACGACATGACACTAACACTTAAATAGTTCCTTTAGCTTTATAAATCATACACAGAAGTTTCATAAAACTGTTGTAAATCGTGAACATCGGGTCATGAACAGAGACATTGTTAGTTTAAGTGAAAACGTGAAAAAAAAACAGACCAATGTTAACGACCATCTTGAAGGAGAGAATATAGGTAAAGAGGCGGCTGACAGATTGTAATTTCTCCAATTTCTCCTCCATGCAATTTGTTTTTTTTTGGATGATGTCCACGGGGAGTACTTTGCAGGTGAGAGTATAAAGTGGGCAGGGACAGGTCCTTAATCCGAGGTCTGCATAAGAGTGAAAGGTTCAGAGGTGGGAAGTGAAACAATTTCAATTGAATTTATGGCTCTACTTAAATAACTGAGAAGGATATTGAATCATAAAATAGTTCGGTCTCGTTGAAGGAGTCCATGTGTTCATCATGTCTGTACATTGTTACCGAATGAGCAATTCACCCAATGCCATTTTCTGCATTGCACACGTTAACCTGCATTTCCTTATCTTTCAGATAACATTCTAATTCTATTTTTATAGTTTCAGTTGAACTTGCCTCCACCATAATCCCTGACACTGCATCACAAAGCCTAAATACGTATCACATTTAGGAAGTAATTGATCATTATATCACCATCGCACAATTTGCGATATAAATCCAATCCATGCCCTCTGGTCATCGATTTTATCAAAAGGGGGAACTGTTTCTCCCAACGTACTATACTCAACATTTTGAATTCTTTAATCAAGTTTCCTCACTTTTTTTGTTTCTGTGAGACAGAAAATCATTATTGCTTCAACCTACATTCACAACTGAAGTTCCTCAACGCTGCAACAATTCTTGTCATGTTGGCTGCACTATTTCTAATGCCTGCACATACTTTTTAAAGTGTGTCACCTGGATGTCGCCGATATATTCTATTTGTGGTTGAAATAATGACTTATATAAATTCCAGACAAACTCCTGGCTCTTGTACCCCTACCCTGATGAATAGCACCCCGAATGTTGTACGGTTTATGCACATTTGCCTCAGCAAACTCCACCTCCTTCTATAATTTATACAGAGATACACCTCGGTCCAATTTCTCCTCAATATTTTTACTCGATGTCTTGTCTTGTCTCTCCACGTCCTTCCAACCAAAACGAAATTATTCACATTACTCTGCATTGAAATTAATTTACCAGCTGCCTACTCTTCGCAAGAACACGTTAGCGTTACTTCTCATTTCGACACGACCCCTTTATTAGCTCACAATGCTTGCAAGCTTTGTATAATCTGCCAACTTCGAAATGTTGTACCGAAAATTCGCAATGCATTAATATCAGGAAGAACAAGTTTTCTAATAGTGATTTCTGGGGAATCCCCAAGCGAAACTTTATTGAATTCAAATGAAATATCTTTGGGTTGGACGGTGTGGGGAGTGGGTGGCGGCGTTTGGGGTGGTACAGTGGCACAGTGTTTCGCGTTGCTGCCTCACAACGTTAGTGGCCAGGGGTCAATTATTGCCTTCTGTGTCCATGTGGAGTTTGCACAATCTTCCTATGCGTGAATAGGTTCCCTCCGGGGGCTCCGGTTTCCTGCCACAGTCCAATGTTGGACAGGTTAGATTTATGAGTTTCTTCTCGCTGCCCCAATATATGTAAAGTTTTGGCGGGGTAATTACGCGCAGTGTCATGCGTAGGGCCTGAATAATGTGCCCTAACAAAGAGTTGGAAACAAACCCGACAGGACGAAAGGCCTAATTGTGCATTGTAGAATTATATATCGCTGTGAAATTCTGCAAGCGCCTATTTCTTATTTCCTAATCCTTGTTTGCCACAAGTATGTTGCACGGTATTGTACTAACCACTTTTACAATTCTATTCACACAGTATCAACAGAATTGTCCACACACATGTCGGATGTAAACCCCTCAAAAAATCTCCAAAGTATTAGCTGAACTTGATTCTTTTCCCTGAGAAATACTGGTAGTTGTAAGCCAGTTAGTCTTACTTCGGTGGTCGGTAAGTTAATAGAAAGGGCCCTGAGGGAAAGGATTTATGGCCATTTGGAGAGATGCCGCTTAATCCAGAATAGTCAGCACGTTTCGGGAGGGTTAAGCCCTGCCTCACAAATTTGATTGATTTATTTGAGGAGGTAATTAAATGTGTATTTGAAGATAGAGCAGTTGATGTCGTATACATGGAGTTTAGTAAGGCGTTTGATAATGTTCCCCAATGGTAGGCTCATGAAGAAAGTAAGGAGGTGTGGGATAGAATGAAATTTGGCTGATTGGATAACTGACTGGTTGTCTCATAGAAGACAAAGGATGTGGTGGAGGAAAAATTTTCAGACTAGAGGCCAGTTACCAGCGGTGTACCACAGGGATCAGTGCTGGGTCCCCTGCTTTTTGTGATTTTTATCAATGACTTGGAAGAGGGGTCTTATTGTGGGTTAGTAAATTTGCTGATGGCCCCAAAAATGATGGAGTAGTGGATGAGGCGGAGGGCTCTTGTAGGCTGCAAAGAGGCATTGATAAGATGCAGAGCTTGGCCAAAAAGTGGCAGGTGGAATTTAACCCTGATAAGTGTGAGGGGATTCATTTTGTTTGGACAAACTTGAATGCGGATTACAGGGTCAACGGCAGGGTTCTGAGGAATGTGGATGCACAGAGAGATCTTGGGGTTCATACCCACAGGCCTCTGAAGGTTGCCACTGAAGTGGATAGAACGTGAAGAAGGCTTATAGTGTGTCAGCGTTTATTAACAGGGGGTTTGAGTTTAAGAGTCGTGGGGTTATGCTGCAACTATACAGGGCCTTGGTGAGACCACATTTGGAATATTGTGCGCAGTTCTGGTCACCTCACTATAAGAAGGATATGGAACCATTGGAGAGAGGAGGTTTAGCGGGATACTGCCAGGTTTTGAGGATATGTCTTATGAGGAAATGTTGAGGGAGCTGGGACTTTACGCTTTAGAGCGGCGGAGGATCAGAGGCGACTAAATCGATGTTTTCACGTTGCTGAGGGGGACAGATAGAGTGGAGGTGCAGAGACCATTCCCTTGCCTGGATGTAACTGTTACTAGGGGGCATAACTGTAATGTTCATGGTGGGGAGAGATGGGAAGAACGTCCGAGGTAGATTCTTTACTCAGAGAGTGGTTGGGGTTATTGGATAGGTACATGGAACAAACCAGAATGATAGGGAATGGAGTAGCTTGATCTTGGGTTCAGACACAGCTTGGCACAACAGCGAGGGCCGAAAGGCCTGCACTGTGCTGTTCTATGTTCTATCCATGAGAATGAAACGTGTGTCTGCAGTTCCAGTCAGATACCAAGTCGTGTGGAATGTTGAAGGAGACAAGCTTGGTAAAATATTCCCTTTCGAATAGTAAAAATGAATATTTTTCTCTTTGAAAAAATTCCTTTTGGCAATGTTCCTGGAGTCAAACTTTATTAGAAAGTTTCAAGTGCGGAGATTGAAATGTTTTACCCTGATTGGGAAGGCGACAATGTGTTCACAGAATTTACAGAGGTAAAGGGACTTGGAAATGTGGCAGTGGTTTGAATGGATCATGGGATAAAAAACATTTCTTATCTTTGAGGGAGATGCCAATGAAGTGAATACTTTCAACGGAAGAATGGTGACCATTAATAGTATCAGCCAACAAAGGGACAACAGAGGATGTTGCATGGTCTGAAATGTGGACTGAATGATCCAGGAAGCTAGAACGTGGGTCTCATGATGAGTTTAAAGAAGGAATCTGAATGCATACGTGTCTATGCTGTGCTGGGCGGGAAGAACATCCCTCCTGGAACATGTACAGAATGACCCGCAGGGCCAAGATTCTATGTAATCACGGGAGGTTAATGGAACAAATTATACAATTTTACATTTGAGTCTCTTCATTTACTTGAATGCCAGCGACAAAATTGGAGACAAATAGCATTCAACAAAGTTCCAACACATTAACTGGAAATTTAAATTTAATCCGGGCAAGCATGAGATAATACTTTTTGGAAAATCCAATGCATGTTAGGATTCTACATTAAATGGTAGAACCCTAACCAGTATGGACCGCCGGAGAGACCTGGGAGTGTAAGTCCACCGATCTCTAAACTAACAATGCAGTTGGATAAGTTCCTCAAGAAGGCAAATGGCATGTTTGCCTTCATCGATCGGGGCATTCAGTAAAAGAATACACATGTCATGCTGCAGTTGTACAAAGCAATAGTTTGGCTTCATTTAGAACACTGTCTACAATTCTGGTCGCCACACTACCAGAAGGATGTGGATGCTTTGAAGAAGGTACAAAAGAGGTTTGCGAGGATGAAGCCTGGCCTGGGGAGTATTAGCTGTGAAGAGTGGTTGGATAAACACAGTTTGTTCTCACTGGAAAGATGGAGGTTGAGAGGTGACCTGATAGAGGTTTACAAGATTATGAGTGGCATGGACAGAGTGGAGAGTTTGACGCTCTTTTCTGGGGCAGAAAAGTCAAGAGTTCGGAGATATAGGTTTCAGGTGCGTGGAGAAATTTTCAGAGGAGATGCGTGAGGCAATCTATTGACAGGGAGTGTACAGAATGCCCGGAATGCGCTGCGCAGGAAGCAGCATTTAAGGGGCGACGAGACTAATACATAAATAGGATATGAACGGAATGATTCAGTGCATATGGTTTTATTTTTTGCAAGAATCATGATCAGCACAGCCTGTGTCTGTGCCTTTCCTTGTTCCTTGTTCGTTGTTCTACATCCATTCAAATAAAACCTCCACTTTAGGTAATTGAATATAATTTGAAACACCTCTCTCTTTCCCTTTTATAATGTACCAGAGGGAGAAGAGGGAAAAGAGTGTGAGCTGAATGTGAACTGGTGGAACCGGAATTGGAATGGGAACAAACAAAATGTGTTTCAAAAAAAGTCTATCTCAAAGCCTCATAACCTTCGTCAGAATAATTATCAAGGGGCTGTCGTCGGAGGTCAAAGAAATCAATGGGTAAATACAACGGTTGTCATCATCTACTCATCAATTGAGAATGGGTAACGATCCTTGTCATGTCAACGCCGCTCCAATGCCTTGAAATAACAAATCAAAACACATTCCTTTGTGATCCATTATACTATTAGAGTGGTGGAGATTCATTCCCGCCATCTCTTATTATAGGCAGCAAAGTTGAGGTCCCTCATTCTGCCGAGCAGCAGAGCGTCTCAGAGGCTGTGTGGGCTCCGAAACGCATGAATGTTCATTATGCTAACACACTAGAAATAAAACGACTCTGCAAGCACATTCTCTCTTCGATACAGGACCATTAACAGTGACATATTCAGCACCGATTAAGCAGCAGGACATACTGACTTGCCTGGTGTACCAATGGCTACGAGCACGGGGTAGTAAATATCCTCGACCTGTAGAATTATTGGCCGTTCCATTGTTTCGAACACTTTTCGCTGTCTCTCCGGTTTTACAGCTCCCATTGGAAAGTTTCTGAGATCTCTCCCAGTCCCCTTTTATAGAACAATCCATGCGCAGCTGAGAAAAAAAAATACAGCTTGCACAATACCTGTCATGTGTGACAGTCAAACAAACAAAGCACGGGTTCAACTTTGGTGCATTGAAAACGTCAATGACAAACTTGAGCAGGTCAATCAGGAAACCTGCCGATAGAATTGATAAACGGAAAGAGGTCCCAGAGGAAATGGGCCTCATTCATAAAGGTCATGAAATTGGTTCAAGATCGTCTATAAAATAGTGCACCGACAAACCAAGCCAGGTTTTTTTTGTAAAGACTGAAGTTTCAGTGATCGTCTAAAAATAGATTGGTTTCTAAGGAAGAGTGCAATTAATATGACAGCAATTTGCTTTGTGTTGAAATGTGATTTAGTTGCCTCTGAGTCTGCCACGATAAGTCCCATATTCGCAAATGGCGTAGCACTGGATTATGAGCTCTCAAATGTAGAACTGGACAGGGCACTTGAAAATGCATGATTGTAGTCACGAAACAACTGCCATAAAATAGTTGGCATACAATTTTAAATATGTATGCCTTCATTCCAGGCACAACACCTCCGACGAGAAAAGTAATATTGAACCTGATTAACAAAAATAGTCAACGACAGGACAAAATCGTCAAATGGAGTTGCAAAGCTGAAGAAGGAAAGGTTTTAGCGTTCAAGAAAATGTGATCAACAATTGTTAAGGATAGACTGAAGGAAACATACTACCAAACCTAATGCACAAATTGTCTGTAAATGTTTCTTGAAGATAGGTAAGGGGAAGAAATTCGTGAGATTAGCCATTCGACAAAGGTGAACGGGAATTTAAGAGAACGTTCAAAAACAATTCAAAGACACCGTGAAAGCAAATATCTACTAAAAATAAGGAATTCGGGTGTGAGCATTAACAGGGAAACAGTACTGGAGGCATCCTTGGGATTGGTGGGAACAAAGTGTCCGAATGGGTCAATCAGAGTTTAATAATGAGGTATCAGCAAGATAGAGGTTGAATTGTATTTACTCTTTTAGAATTAATTGGAAAGTCGGAGAGTTCGCAATGATTTCAATCATTGTCTTAATCGCATTGTTTAAAAATGTCCCAGGGAGATAATGCGAAACTGCTGCCAGATAGCTTTACATCACTGCTAGGCAAAATTATATTTAGATGTATGGAAAATCAAAGGATTTGTAAAGGGTAAACGGAGCAGGAAAAAAACATCTGCGAGCGAATATTGAGCATGCACTTCAGAAGGTAGGTAAGGTGGGGACGAGTAAGTGCTGCATTTGGATTGTCAGGAAGCATTCACTAAAGTAGCCCCAACGAGATTTAACACACTATTAAAATATATGGGATATGGAAGAACACATTAAGCCGAATTGGGAATTAAAAATTGGGGAAAAAATATTGAATAGAAAAGAAGATACATTTTCAAGTTTGCGTGCAACAATCGTTGGACCAAATGTAAAAATGTTTGGACTTCAGCTATTAACAATCTAAATGCAGAGCATAGACTATTATCTGAGTGCAAGTTTTCCAAGTTGATTAGAAGATTGGAATGTACTGAATAAAACGTCCGTTAGTCCACAGTTAGCATATTGTTTGTAATATTGGTTAGCACACTCTCAGCACAGCGTGATTGCAGAAGCAATGGTGCAGAGGATATTCACCAGTTTCTTGCCTAGGCTAGCGTTTTTTAGCTATAAAGAGCGGCTAGTAGGTTGGGACTGTAATATAGAGTGCTGAGAGGTGACATGACAGAGGTGTAAAAATAATGGGGGATATCTATCGGGTAAATAGGAGGGAATGTTTCTCCTGAGAAGAGGGGTGAGTAACTGGGCGACCACGATTTAAATCGGGGGGCAGGAGATTTAGAGTAGATTGACGGGAAAAGATCATCTCGTTGAAGACAGTAGGGTCAACTAATGTTACAGTACCCGAAAAAAAGTTTAAACAGCACGTTTACTTGTTGAGTCATTGAGAGTCACAGACCCAGTGTCAGAGGTAAAGGGTGGTTGAAGCACATAAAATTATGTCGACGAGATACCAAACAATCGGGATGGAGCATTTCAGCAGCTACTTTTCAAGTGCTCAGCGGTTTCCCAGAGGAAACTAGGAAGAATCAAAGGGCGAAAGTCTTAATTATTTGATCGCCCAGGCAATTTCTACTGTTTTTTTTTTCTCGTGTCTGCACAATGCTGTGTGCCCTCAGTAGTAAACTAGAAATGGAGATGTGAAGATTGGAACGCTTAGGTGTCGTAAGAGCTCTACAGTTTTCTGAACGTGCTGTGTGCGCTTACTCCATATTCAAAAAAACTCACTGTAACAATACGTGGGCATTAAAAATTAGCTGTAAACTAACAATCTGAGATAGGTAGATATACCTTTTTCATACATGAGGATATCTATGCCCATTTAGCAGCTAACATTTAGTGCACGTCGTTAGAAATCAGCCTCGCCATCCAGCAGATGGCTTTCGATGAATATTCCAGGTTGTTAGTTAGCAACAAAATCCGTCATATTGCATAAAACATTATATCAGTATACAATCTTGGAGCATCTTTGGTCTGTGCTATTTCGCACAAATTTTGGAAAGTTTATTGGACAGCATTTCTCAACTTGTGGTGTACTCGGATGACTTGCTAATCCCGGGAGCGTCCCGGCAGGAGGAAAGGGCAAACTAAGAAGAGGGTTTGAAACTTTAATGAAATGGGCGTCTGTTTGAAAGATGAGAATTTCACTTTGCATGCACATCAATTTATACATCGGCTTCACCTTACAGTTGACAGCACTGTTTGTACAATGTGATCCCACCAAACTATTGATCGTGATTTGTCACCATGTGGAAGGAGTCTTGTCCCACAAGATGTCGGGTGCCAGGAGGTGGCAGTCGCATTTGTGTCAATGGCAACATCAGCTGCTGAAGACCTGTTCTCTGTTTGTCAAAGAAACGTTTGACAGCAAATTATGCACTGATAAAATTTTATCTGCATCTGAGCGGTAGACAATTAACATAGCACCAGCCATTGTTGGGTTTTCCTCGATAGGAAAAGATAAAGCCACCAGCTGCCTCTGCGAGGGTACGAGGTGGCCACTATTGCTCCTTACATACAGCTACTCTTTCTAGAATAAAGTAGGGACACAATTAACAAATGTGGATTCGCTCAGCCGTCTCCTAGTCAGTGTGAACCGTCACCACTGCACCATAGGAAATAGTGCTGGTACTGAACCTGAAAGAGAGTCGTTAGTCCAACATACTCACACAAAAAAAAATAGTAAGACCGACAGGGACTCAGTGATCTTAAATGATAGGAGAAATGAGACGCAAAATGGCGCTACAAGAGCGCAAATTAGACGTTTCCTACATCATAGTTTGGAGATAATATGAGGGGATAAAATCTTATCGTGTCGGCTATTATTGCTGGAATTGACTGCAGGTCTCTCTCCCCAGGCAAAGTAAGGTGAAAACGCGCTTGCCAGAAGTTACATTTGGAGGCTGGGCATGAATAAAAAAATCAAAATAAAGGTCAGCCTTTGTCCGAGATATGAAGCCTAGAAGACATTGCCAGTTCCAGCGAAGTTGCATCCATGGAAATGGTGGGATCCGCCCTGGTCAAGACTGTCCATGGAATGAATGTTCCTCATGGTGGTTCAGTACATTCTAAATAGCTGAATGTTCAACTAATAAATTTTGCAAAGGCTACCGTCACCTTTGAGAAGTGACAATAGATTTTTGCCATATATGGTAATACAGAGAACTCATCTGAAGAAAATTATGCAGCATTTCCAGCAGAGGGAGTACAAAAGTGTGTGAAGCAAAACTGTATTCGCCAGGGTCGGTCAGCCCCTTACCACCCATCTTCCAGCTGTTTCGCTGAACCAGATGTATAAGCGTCAATATCATTGAGGAAAATAGAACAGGTCCCTCTGCCATTTTCTTTAAGTTAGGTATGTTTCTTGATGCCATACAATATTTCCCAGCATCGTTCCCAAACTCCCAGGGATCAGGGGTCGATTCCAGCCTGTGCTGACATTCGAGTGAAGTTTGCATGTTCTCCTCGTGTCTGCGTGGATGTCTTCCTGGTGCCTCTGTTTCCTTCCACTGTGCAAAGGCGTGCAGTGGAGGCGGATTGTCCATGCTGAATTGCCCCTTAGTGTCCCAAAATGAAACATGATATAAGAACATAAGAAATAGGAGCAGGAGTAGGCCATCTAGCCCTTCGAGCCTGCCCCGCCATTCAATAAGATCCTGGCTGACCTGAAGTGGATCAATTTCACTTTCCCGCTTTCTCCCCATAACCCTTAGTTCTCTTGTCTATCAGAAACCTATCTACCCGTGACATAAATATATTCAGTGAGAAGCCTCCACCACTTCAATGGGCAGAGAATTCCAGAGACTCACCACCCTTTGAGTGAAGAAGTTCCTCCTCAACTCCGATCTAAACTGCCCCCTCCCCCCTCTTATTTTGAGGCTGTGTCCTCCAGTCCTGCTATCCTTTCTAAGCAGGTAGAATCTCTCTACTTCTACCCGATCCATCCCCTTCACTATCTCATATGTCTCTATAAGATCCCCCCTCAGCCTTCGAAACTCCAACGAGTACAGACACAGTCTATTTCGTCTCTATTCATCGTCCAACCCCCTCATCCCCGGTATCAGCCTCGTGAACCTTCTCTGCAATCCCTCCAAGGTCTATATATCCTTCCGCAAATGTGGCGACCAAAACTGCACACAGTACTCTAGCTGCAGCCTCACCAGTACCCTGTACAGATTCAGCAAGACCTCCTTACTTTTATATTCTATCCCCCTCGGTATAAAAGCCAACATGCCATTCGCCTTCTTGATCACCTGCCTCACCTGCAGACTGGGTTTTTACGATTCATGCACAAGGACCCCCAGGTCCCTCTGCACCGTAGCATGCTGCAGCTTTTCGCCTTTTCAATAATAATCCCTCCGACTATTATTTCTACCAAAGAGGATAACCTCACATTTGACACGTTTCCCATATTATAATATGCGAATTAGTGCAGTAAATATGTGGGTTTCACAGTTAGTGCAAGTTAGTGGCTGGAATGCTCTGTTGGAGGGTCGATGCCAAACCCATGGACCAAATGGTGTGCTTCTGCACTATAGGTATTCTATCATTCTGCGGATACAACATCGAGTGGCTGATACGGTTGCACAGTGGTTAACAGTGCTCCTTCACAGCTCCAGATACACTGGTTCAATTCTGCCGGTCTGCCTGGTCTTTGCCCATGTCCTGTTTGCAACATCCGGGTGTTCTGGTTTTGTCCCACAGCAAAAGGGCGTGCAGGCTAGGGGGATTGGTCATGTGAAATTGCCCAAGATCTGTAGGTTCGATGGATTAGCCATGAAAAAATGTGTGGGCTTACGGGGATAGGGAGGACAGAGTGCCTTGTTAAGATACACTGTTGGAGTCGATGCAAATTCGATTGACTGAATGGCCTCTTCCGTCCTTTAAGGTTCTATCATTCCATATTTTGATGAATGCAATCGCCGCGTTATGCAGCTGACTTATACAAGCGTTTGTTTGGTGTTTGCAGATTTGGCTGAGATGGTGGCGTCCAGCTGATTCTTTCAGTAATAAAGCATGGCTCACGATAAAAGCTCAAAGTTTGGCAAGTTGATGATTCATTTAGCGTCAGGAATGTTGCAGTTGGACTAACCTGGGTGGCTAGCAAAATTTGGGAGAGAACTTGACTCCTCCTTTGTAAATATACAAGGTCACTATGCAAAAAAATGCATGTTGATCAATTGAGGTAGATAGTTGTCTCTGAAGGGTGGGACCAACAGATAATAAGGTCTGTGCTGCCCTTTTGTATGCCAGTTTCTGATCCAAATTTTCGTGATATTAACGTAGAGCCGAGGCAAAGCATGGTTTGTGAAGCAAAGGTGGCAGTAGCTACCGCGAATGATGTTCATCCAGGTTTGATGAGCTTGCCTTTGCATCTGCCTACCCTGATTGTATACTCACAGAAGGATTCACGACTGAGTTGTCTAGTAAGTGGAAGTCTTCAGACTGAGCAGCTTTGTGAACTAGATTTTTTTTTCTGGTGGGGTGTCCCTGATGTGTTTTTGTGCTATTTATGTCTACATGTACTGGTGTTGTTGTTCCTTTTCTTCTGGTTATAGGTGGATTCAGGAGTTTGGTGCAAGGAAAGTGATAATGTTGTGCCTTTAGGAGGAGGATGTTTTGAGGGTCAGACCATCGGGAACGACCTTTGGAGAGTCAGCGTGGGGAGTCTAGACAATCGGGAGAAACGTGTCTTGTCACGGAGAAATACCTCAGTTCGAGTCAAAGAGTAGATGAGAGTAGACCTCCATGGCCGTTCTGTCAAACCTCTAACTTCCGATTCGCCTTTGGATTCATCTCATCTTCATAAATCAGGACGGTACTGCACCAAAATAAAACAAAGCACAAACTGCAGTAAGTTTTGGTTGAGGATTGAAGGAATCAACGGTTACGGGGGAAAGGCAGGACAATGTGATTGAATATCTTGTGAGCCTCGACTGAATGGTCGAACAGACTCGAAGAACGGAATGTCCGAATTCAGCTCCCACGTATTGCGATCGTGTTCTTTTATGAACTCATTCAGTCATTTCTGTACATTTTCCTCTGGATCACAAACCCCTGAGGATATTTGAATGCTGGAGCCATGTTTCTGGATGGCCCAAACATAATTAGAACTGCAATGTCTCACCTGCTTTCCAAATCATTCAAACTTTCTCCGAATCGTACTAACTTGCTTACATTCAGAAGCAAATATATCCCTTCCTTGCTGGTGACACAGATGGGATGTTTGCTGCTTCAATAATAGAGGTTTGATGCAACCGAGTAGCAGAAAACTGTTGTCACCCAAATACCCCACAACTGCGCCCAGTACCAGGCTCCTGCCCGTACTCTTCCCTGCTCTGCGTCAGTAAAGCACTGCCTCCTGTTCACGCAACAATCACCATAAATATCCGCTCTGTGTACGACTCGGGCACTGCGGCAGCTTGTTGTATCTGTGGGGTGCGCTTCCTCAACTTGTCAAAGTCTCTTCCACAACACATTCCCGAAATACCCGAAATCTACCATCTGGACGCTCTTTTCCACAGCACGTTCAAAACACCCGAAATCTAGCATCTAGGACAAACCTACCATGAGGGTCAAAGGAGCAAAGCATTGGCAAAATCATTCCCGTCATGTTCACTGAAGCCACAAAATATACCAACTTGGAAATGCATTGACATCCCTTTACTGTTGCTGGGTCCAAAACACAAACTAGAAAACTGTCTTAAGATCTCAGCCGATGAAGTGAGAGAGGTTCATCGTTACCTTCTCAATGGCCGTAAGCAATGTGTTGTCATGCATCTCCTTACCAGCGGCGCTCTCAAACAAGCATGCAATCAGAGAGGGTGTCGTTGCACTCGGAACCTTTGTTAATGCCTCCGTTTTGATCATGACCCTATTGTTTTGTAAGCGCAAGAAAGCAAAACCAAACTCGTCAGTCTATAAACTGACAGATACAGTCAGGTCAACAAGTGCTTCACTGAGATTAATTTCGGGAACAGTTTTCAAGGGTTAGGGTTAGGGATAGGTTAGGGTTAGGGTTAGGATTAGGGTTAGGGGTTAGGGTTAGGGTTAGAGTTAGGGTTAGGGGTTAGGGTTAGGGTTAGGTTAAGGTTAGGGTTAGGGTTAGGGTTAGGGTTAGGGGTTAGGGGTTAGGGGCTAGGGTTAGCATTAGGGTTAGGGTTAGGGTTAAGGTTACTCTGCATTAGGGTTAGCATTAGGGTTAGGGTTACTCTGCAATCCGGTTAGGGTTAAGGTTAGGGTTAGTGCATTAGGGTTAGGGTTAGGGTTAGGGTCAGTGCATTAGGGTTAGGGTTAGGGTTAGGGTTACGGTTGTGCATTAGGCTTAGGGTTATGGTTAGGGTTAGGGTTCGTGTTAGGGTTACGGTTAGTGCATTAGGGTTAGGGTTAGGGTCAGGGTTAGTATTAGGGTTAGGGTTACTCTGCATTAGGGTTAGGGTTAGGGTTAGGGGTTAGGGTTAGTGATAGGGTTAGGGTTAGGGTTTGTTTAGGGTTAGGGATAGGGTTAGGGGTTAGGGTTAGGGTTAGGGTTAGTGCATTAGGGTTAGGGTTAGGGTTAGGGTTAGAGTTAGGATTAGGGTTAGGGTTAGGGCATTAGGGTTAGGGTTAGGGTTTGTGTTAGGGTTAGGGTTAGGGTTGCGGTTAGGGTTATGGCATTAGGGTTATGGTTATGGTTAGGGTTAGGGTTAGGGTTTAGGGTTAGGGTTAGGGCATTGGGGTTAGTGTTAAGCTTAGGGTTTAGTGTTTAGGGTTGAGGGTTAGGGTTAGGATTAGGGTTAGGGTTTACGGTTAGGGTTGGTGTTAGGGTTTAGGGTTAGGGCTAGCGTTAGGTTTAGCATTAGGGTTAGGGTTAGGGCTAGGGTTAGGGTTAGGGTTAGGGTTAGGGTTAGGATTAGGGTTAGGGTTTATGGTTAGGGTTAGGGTTAGAGTTACCAAATAACACAATTAGTTGAAAGAAAGAACAAAAGACAAGGAAAACAGGCCCTTCGGGTTAGGGTTACGGTTAGGGTTCGAGTTAGTGGAAGCGTTAGGGTTCGTGTTAGGGTTAGGGTTAGGGTTAGTGCTAGGGGTTGGGGTTAGTGTTAGGGTTAGGATTAGGGTTAGGGTTAGGTTTAGGGTTAGGATTAGGGGTTAGAGTTATGGTTACCGTTAGTGTTAAGGTTAGGGTTACTCTACATTAAGGTTATGGTTAATGCTAGGGTTATGGTTAGGGTTAGGGTTAGTGTTAGGGTTACTCTGCATCAGGGTTAGAGATAGGGTTAGGGTTAGGGTTAGGATTAGGGTTAGTGCGTTAGGGTTAGGGTGAGGGTTAGTGCATTATGGTTAGGGTTAGGGTTGCAGTTAGTGCGTTAGCCTTATGGGTAGGTTTAGGGTTAGGGTTAGGGTTACGGTTAGTGCATTAGGGTTAGGGTTAGGGTTAGGGTTACTCTGCATTAGGGTTAGGGTTAGGGTTAGGGGTTAGGGTTAGGGATAGGTTTAGGGTTAGGGGTTAGGGTTTGTTTAGGGTTAGGGATAGGGTTAGGGGTTAGGGTTGGGGTTAAGGTTAGGGTTAGGGTTAGGGTTAGTGCATTAGGGTTAGGGTTAGGGTTAGGATTAGGGTTAGGATTAGGGCATTAGGGTTAGGGTAAGGGTTTGGGTTCGGGTTAGGGTTAGGGTTATGGCATTAATGTTAGGGTTAGGGTTATCGTTAGGGTTAGGGTTAGGGCATTAGGGTTCGGGTTAGAGTTAGTGTTTTGAGTTTAGGGTTGAGGGTTAGGGTTAGGGTAGGGTTAGGGTTAGCGTTAGGGTTAGGCTTAGGGTTAGGGTTAGTGCATTAGGGTTAGGATTAGGGTTAGTGCATTACGGTTATGGTTCGGGTTAGTGCATTAGGGTAAGGGTTCGTGTTCTGGTTCGGGTTAGGGTTAGTCTGCATTAGGGTTAGGGATAGGGTTAGGGTTAGGTTTAGGGTTAGTGCATTTGGGTTAGGGTTAGTGCATTAGGGTTAGGGTTAGGGTCAGCTTTAATGCATTAGGGTTAGGGTTAGAGTTTGGGTAGTGAATTAGGCTTATTGTTAATATCACGTTTAGGGTTAGGGTTAGGGTTAGGGTTAGGGTTAGGGTTAGGGTTAGGGTTAGGGTTAGGTTTAGGGTTAGGGTAGGGTTAGTGTTAGGGTAGGGTTAGTGTTAGGAGTAGGGTTAGGATTAGCATTAGGGTTTAGGGTTAGGGTTTGGGTTAGGGTTTAGGGCTAGGGTTCTGGTTAGGGTTAGGGTTTAGCGTTAGGGTTAGGGTTAGGGTTCGGTGTTAGGGTTAGGGTTAGGGTTAGGGCTAGGGTTAGTGTTAGTGTTAGGGTTCGGGATAGGGTTAGGTTTAGGGTTAGGGTAAGGGTTAAGGGTTAGGGTTACGGTTAAGGTTAGGGGTTAGGGGTTAGGGTTAGGGTTAGGGGTTAGGGGTTAGGTTATGGTTAGGGTTAGGGTTAGGGTTAGTGCATTAGGGTTAAGGCTAGGGTTAGGGTTACGGTTAGAGCATTAGGCTTAGGGTTAGGATCCGGGTTAGGGTTTGGGCATTAGGGTTAGGGTTAGGGTTTATGGTTCGGGTTGGTGTTAGGGTTTTGGGTTGGGGATATTCTTAGGATTCGCATTAGGGTTAGGGTTAGGGTTAGGGTGAGCGTTAGGGTTAGGGGTTAGGGTTAAGGTTTGGGTTAGGGTAAGGGGTAGGTTTTGGGGTTAAGGTTTGGGTTAGTGTTAGGGTTAGTGGAAGGGTTAGGGTTAGTGTTAGGGTTAGGGGTTTGGGGTTAGGGTTAGGGTAAGGGGTTCGCTTTAGGGTTAGGGTTAGGGTTAAGGTTAGGGTTAGTGTTAGGGTTAGGGTTAGGGTTAGTGTTTACAGTTAGGGTTGATGTTAGGGTTTTGGGTTAGGGTTATGGTTAGGTTTAGCATTAGGGTTAGGGTTACGGTTAGGGTTAGCGTTAGCGTTAGGGTTAGGGGTTAGGGGTCAGGGTTAAGGTTAGGGTTAAGGTGAGGGGTAGGGTTAGGGGTTAGGGTTAGGGTTAGGGTTCGTGGAAGGGTTAGGGTTACTCTGCATTAGGTTTAGGGTTAGGGTTAGGGTTATGGTTAGGGGAAGGGTTAGCGTTAGGGTTACTCTGCATCAGGGTTAGGGATAGGGTTATGGTTAGAATTAGGGTTAGTGCTTTTGGGTTAGTTTTAGGGTTAGGGTTAGTGCATTAGGGTTAGTGTTAGGGTTAGTGCATTAGTGTTAGGGTTAGGGTTAGGGTTAGTGCTTTAGAGTTAGGGTTAGGGTTAGGGTTAGTGCATTAGGGTTAGGGTTAGTATTAAGGTTACGGTTAGGGTTAGAGTTAGGGTAGTGCATTAATTTAGAGTTAGGGATGAGGTTATGGTTACGGTTAGGGTTACTCAGCATTAGCGTTAGGGATAGGGTTAGGGTTAGGGTCAGTGCATTAGGGTTAGGGTTAGGATTAGTGCATTACGGTTAGTGTTAGGGTTACGGTTAGTGAATTAGGGTTAGGGTTAGGGTTAGTGCATTAGTGTTAGGGTTAGGGTTAGGGTTAGAGTTAGGGTAGTGCATTAGGCTTATTGTTAGGTTTAGGGTTAGTGTTACGGTTAGGGTTAGGTTTAGTGTTAGGGTTAGGGTTAGGGTTTAGCGTTTAAGGTTTAGTGTTAGGGTTAGGGATAGGGTTTAGGGTAAGGGGTCGGGTTAGAGTTAGGGTTTAGCGTTAGGGTTAGGGTTAGGGAACGGAGTTAGGGTTAGGGTTAGGGTTAGGGTTTAGGGTTCAGGATTTGGGTTACTCTGCATTAGGGTTAGGGTTAGGGTTAGGGGTTAGGGGTTGTGGTTAGAGTTACGGTTAGTGTTTGGGTTACAGTTAGGGTTAGGGTTAGTGTTAGGGTTATGGTTAGGGTTACTCTGCATTAGGGTTAGGTTTAGGGTTAGGGTTTAGGGTTAGGGTTTAGGGTTAGGGTTAAGGTTAGGGTTCGAGTTAGGGTTAGGGTTAGGGTTAGGGTTAGAGTTAGGGTTAGCGGTTAGGGTTAGGGTTAGATTAAGGTTAGGGTTAGGGTTAGGGGTTAGGGGTTAGTGAATAGGGCTAGGGTTAGGGTTAGGGTTACTCTGCATTAGGGTGAGGGTTACGGTTAGGGTTACTCTGCTCTAGGGTTAGGGTTAAGGTTAGGGTTAGTGCATTAGGGTTAGGGTTAGGGTCAGTGCTTTAGGGTTAGGGTTAGGGTTAGGGTTACGGTTAGTGCTTTAGGCTTAGTGTTATGGTTAGGGTTAGGGTTAGTGTTAGGGTTACGGTTAGTGCATTAGGGTTAGGGTTTGGGTCAGGGTTAGTGTTAGGGTTAGGGTTACTCTGCATTAGGGTTAGGGTTAGGGTTAGGGATAGGGTTTGGGTTAGGGGTTAGGGTTTGTTTAGGGTTAGGCATAGGGTTAGGGGCTAGGGTTAGGGTTAAGGTTAGGGTTAGGGTTAGGGTTAGGGTTAGTGCTTTAGGGTTAGGGTTTGAGTTAGGATTAGGGTTAGGGTTAGGGCATTAGGGTTAGGGTTAGTGTTTGTGTTAGGGTTAGGGCTAGAATTAGGGTTAGGGTAATGGTATTAGGGTTAGGGTTAGGGTTAGGGTTTAGGGTTTAGGGTTGAGGGTTAGGGTTATGGCATTGGGGTTAGGGTTTGGGTTAGGGTTAGGCTTTAGTGTTTAGGGTTGAGGGTTAGGGTTAGGGTTTACGGTTAGGGTTGGTGTTAGAGTTTAGGGTTAGGGTTAGGGTTAGAGTTACCGTTAGGGTTAGGTTTAGGGTTAGGGTTAGAGTTCGGTTTAGGGTGAGGGATTAGGGGTTAGGGTTGGGTTAGGGTTAGGGTTAGGGTAAGGGTTAGGGTTAGGGTTAGGGTTATGGTTAGGGTTCGGGTTAGTGGAAGCGTTAGAGTTCGAGTTAGGGTTAGGGTTAGGGTTAGGGTTAAGGTTAGGTTTCGGTTTAGTGGAAGCGTTAGGGTTCGGGTTAGGGTTAGGGTTAAGGTTAGGGTTAGGGTTCGGGTTAGTGGAAGCGTTAGGGTCCGGGTTAGGGTTAGATGTTAGGGGTTAGGGTTAGGGTTAGGGGTTGGTGTTAGTGTTAGGGTTAGGTTTAGGGTTAGGATTAGGGGTTAGGGTTCTGGTTAGCCTCAGTGTTAGGGTTAGGGTTACTCTGCATTAAGGTTAGGGTTAGGGCTAGGGTTATGGTTAGGGTTATGATTAGTGATAGGGTTACTCTGCATCAGGGTTAGAGATAGGGTTAGGGTTAGGGTTAGGATTAGGGTTAGTGCGTTCGGGTTAGGGTGAGGATTAGTTCATTAGGGTTAGGGTTAGTGCATTAGGGTTTGGGTTAGGGTTAGTGTTAGGGTTACTCTGCATTAGGGTTAGGGTTAGGGTTAGGGATAGGGTTAGGGTTACGGGTTAGGGTTAGGGATAGGTTTAGGGTTAGGGGTTAGGGTTTGTTTAGGGTTAGGGATAGGGTTAGGTTTAGGGTTGGGGTTAAGGTTAGGGTTAGGGTTAGGGTTAGTGCATTAGGGTTAGGGTTAGGGATAGGATTAGGGTTAGGGTTAAGGCATTAGGATTAGGGTTAGGGTTTGGGTTAGGGTTAGGGTTAGGGTTAGGGTTAGGATCAGGGTTAGGGCTTGGGCATTAGGGTTAGGGTTAGGGTTAGGGTTTACGGTTAGGGTTAGTGTTAGGGTTAGGGTTAGGGTTAGGGTTCGGTTTAGTGGAAGCGTTAGGGTTTGGGTTCGGGTTAGGATTAAGGTTAGGGTTAGGGTTCGGGTTAGTGGAAGCATTAGGTGTCGGGTTAGGGTTAGAGGCTAGGGGTTAGGGTGAGGGGTTGGTGTTAGTGTTAGTGTTAGGTTTAGGGTTAGGATTAGGGGTTAGGGTTATGGTTATGGTTAGGGTTAGCGTTCGGGTTAGGGTTACTCTACATTAAGGTTAGGGTTAGGGCTAGGGTTATGGTTAGGGTTAGGGTTAGTGATAGGGTTACTCTGCATCAGGGTTAGTGATCGGGTTAGGGTTAGGGTTAGGATTAGGGTTAGTGCGTTAGGGTTAGGGTTAGGGTTAGTTCATTAGGGTTAGGGCTAGGGTTAGTGCATTAGGGTTTGGGTTAGGGTTAGTGTTAGGGTTAGGGTTACTCTGCATTAGGGTTAGGGTTAGGGTTAGTGCATTAGGGTTTGGGTTAGGGTTAGTGTTAGGGTTAGGGTTACTCTGCATTAGGGTTAGGGTTAGCGTTAGGGTTAGGGTTAGGCGTTAGGGTTAGGGATAGGTTTAGGGTTAGGCGTTAGGGTTTGTTTAGGGTTAGGGATAGGGTTAGGGGTTAGGGTTGGGGTTAAGTTTAGGGTTAGGGTTAGGGTTAGTGCATTAGGGTTAGGGTTAGGGATAGGATTAGGCTTAGGGTTAGGGCATTAGGATTAGGGTTAGGGTTTGGGTTAGGGTTAGGGTTAGGGTTATGGCATTAGTGTTAGGGTTAGGGTTATCGTTAGGGTTAGGGTTAGGGCATTAGGGTTCGGGTTAGATTTAGTGTTTAGGGTTTAGGGTTGAACGTTAGGGTTAGCGTTAGGGTTAGTGTTAGGGTTAGTGCATTAGGGTTAGGGTTAGGGTTAGTGCATTGCGGTTATGGTTAGGGTTAGTGCATTAGGGTTAGTGTTAGTGTTCGGGTTAGTGTTAGGGTTAGAGTTAGGGTAGTGCATTAGGGTAAGGGTTAGTGTTCTGGTTAGGGTTAGGGTTACTCTGCATTAGGGTTAGGGATAGGGTTAGGGTTAGGATTAGGGTTAGTGCATTAGGGTTAGGGTTAGTGAATTAGGGTTAGGGTTAGTGCATTAGTGTTAGGGTTAGGGTTAGAGTTAGTGCATTAGGATTAGGGTTAGGGTTAGTGCATTAGTGTTAGGGTTAGGGTTAGCGTTAGTGCATTAGGGATAGGGTTAGGGTTAGAGTTTGGGTAGTGCATTAGGCTTATTGTTAATATCAGGTTTAGGGTTACGGATAGGTTTAGGGTTCGGGTTATGGTAAGGGTTAGTGCATTAGTGTTAGTGTTAGGGTTAAGGTTACGGTTAGGGTTAGGGCTAGGGTTAGGTTTAGGGTTAGGTTAGGGTTCGGGTTAGGGTAGGGTTAGTGTTAGGTGTAGGGTTAGGATTAGCATTAGGGTTTAGGGTTTAGGGTTTGGGTTTGGGGCTAGGGTTCTGGTTAGGGTTAGGGTTTAGCGTTAGGGTTAGGGTTTAGCGTTAGGGTTAGGGTTAGGGTTCGGTGTTAGGGTTAGAGTTAGGGTTAGGGTTAGGGTTAGCGTTAGGGTTAGGGTTCGGGTTAAGGTTTGGTTTAGGGTTAGGGTTAGGGTTGCGGTTAGGGTTAGGGGTTAAGGATTAGGGTTAGGGCTAGGGGTTAGGGGTTAGGTTTGGGTTAGGGTTAGGGTTAGGGTTAGGGTTAGTGCATTAGGGTTAGGGCTTGGGTTAGGGTTACTGTTAGAGCATTAGGCTTAGGGTTAGGGTTAGAGGTAGGGTTAGGGTGAGGGTTTAGAGTTTTGGGTTAGGGTTAGGGTTATGATTAGGTTTAGGGTTTGGGCATTAGGGTTAGGGTTAGGGTTAGGGTTGACGGTTAGGCTTGATGTTAGGGTTTTGGGTTAGGGATATTCTTAGGGTTTGCATTAGGGTTAGGGTTAGCGTTAGGGTCAGGGTTAGGGTTTGGGGTTAGGGGTTAGGGTTAAGGTTTGGGTTAGGGTAAGCGGTAGTGTTTGGGGTTAGGGTTTGGGTTAGGGTTAGGGTTAGTGGAAGGGTTAGGGTTAGGATTAGGGGTTTCGGGTTAGGGTTAGGGTTAGGGTTAGGGGTCAGCGTTAGGGTTAGGGTTAGGGTTAAGGTTAGTGTTAGGGTTAGGGTTATGGTTAGTGTTTACGGTTAGGGTTGGTGTTAGGGTTTTGGGTTCGGGTTATGGTTAGGGTTAGCATCAGGGTTAGGGTTAGGGTTAGGGTTAGGGTTAGCGTTAGTGTTAGGGTTAGGGGTTAGGGGTCAGGGTTAAGGTTAGGGTTAGGGTGAGGGGTAGGGTTAGGGGTTAGGGTTAGGGTTCGTGGTAGCGTTAGGGTTAGGGTTAGGGTTAGGGGTTTGGGGTTGAGGTTAGGGTTAGGGTTAGGGGTTAGGGGTTAGGGTTAGGGTTAGGGTTAGGGTTAGGGTTAGGGGTTAGGGTTTAGGGTTTAGGGTAAGGGTTATTCTGCATTAGGGTTAGGGTTAGGGTTATGGTTAGCGTTAGGGTTAGGGATAGGGTTAAAGTTAGGGGTTAGGGTTTGTTTAGGGTTAGGGATAGGGTTAGGGGTTAGGGTTAGGGTTAAGGTTAGGATTAGGGTTAGGGTTAGTGCATTAGGGTTAGGGTTACGGTTAGGGTTAGGATTAGGGTTAGGGTTAGGGCATTAGTGTTAGTGTTAGGGTTTGCGTTAGGGTTAGGGTTAGGGTTATGGCATTTGTGTTAGGGTTACAGTTTGCGTTAGGGTTAGGGTTAGGGCATTAGGGTTAGGGTTAGGGTTAGGGTTAGTGTTTAGGGTTTAGGGTTGAGGGTTAGGGTCAGGGTTTGGGTTAGGGCTAGGTTTAGGGTTAGCGTTAGGGTTAGGGATAGGGTTAGTGCATTAGAGTTAGGGTTCGGGTTAGTGCATTATGGTTATGGTTAGGGTTAGGGTTCGTGCATTAGGGTTAGGGCTAGGGTTAGGGTTAGGGTTAGGGTTAGGGTTCGGTGTTAGGGTTAGGGTTAGGGTTAGGGTTAGGGTTAGCGTTAGGGTTAGGGTTCGGGCTAAGGTTTGGTTTAGGGTTAGGGTTAGCGTTACGGTTAGGGTTGGGGTTAAGGATTAGGGTTAGGGCTAGGGGTTAGGGGTTAGGTTTGGGTTAGGGTTAGGGTTAGGGTTAGGGTTAGTGCATTAGGGTTAGGGCTTGGGTTAGGGTTACGGTTAGAGCATTAGGCTTAGGGTTAGGGTTAGGGTTAGGGTTAGGGTTAGGGTTTAGAGTTTTGGGTTAGGGTTAGGGTTATGATTAGGTTTAGGGTTTGGGCATTAGGGTTTGGGTTAGGGTTAAGGTTTACGGTTAGGCTTGGTTTTAGGGTTTTGGGTTAGGGATATTCTTAGGGTTCGAATTAGGGTTAGGGTCAGTGTTAGGGTTAGGGGTTCGGGGTTAGGGTTAAGGTTTGGGTTAGGGTAAGCGGTAGGGTTTGGCGTTAGTGTTTGGGTTAGGGTTAGGGTTAGTGGAAGGGTTAGGGTTATGGGTTTCGGGTTAGGGTTAGGGTTAGGGGTTAGCGTTAGGGTTAGGGTTAGGGTTAGTGTTTACGGTTAGGGTTGGTGTTAGGGTTTTGGTTTAGGGTTATGGTTAGGGTTAGGGTTAGCGTTAGTGTTAGGGTTAGGGGTTAGGGGTTAGCGTTAGTGTTAGGGTTAGGGGTTAGTGGTCAGGGTTAAGGTTAGGGTTAGGGTGAGGGGTAGGGTTAGGGGTTAGGGTTAGGGTTAGGGTTAGGGTTAGGGTTAGGGTTAGTGTTTACGGTTAGTGTTGGTGTTAGGGTTTTGGGTTAGGGTAATGGTTACGGTTAGCAGTAAGGTTAGGGTTAGTGTTAGGGTTAGCATTAGCGTTAGGGTTAGGGGTTAGGGGTCAGGGTTAAAGTTAGGGTTAGGGTGAGGGGTAGGGTTAGGGGTTAGGGATAGGGTTAGGGTTCGTGGAAGGGTAAGGGTTAGGGTTAGGGGTTAGGGGTTAGGGTTAGGGTTAGGTTTAGTGTTAGGGTTAGATGTTAGGGTTAGGGTTAGTGTTAGGGTTAGGGTTACTCTGCATTAGGTTTAGGGTTAGGGTTAGGGTTATGGTTTGGGTAAGGGTTAGCGTTAGGGTTACTCTGCATCAGGGTTCGGGATAGGGTTAGGGTTAGGTTAGGATTAGTGCTTTTGTGTGAGTGTTAGGGTTAGGGTTAGTGCATTAGGGTTAGGGTTAGGGTTAGGGTTAGTGTTAGGGTAAGGGAAAGGTGTTAGGGTTAGGGTTAGGGTTAGGGTTTAGGGTATAGAGTTTGGGTTACTCTGCATTCGGGTTAGGGTTAGGGTTAGGGTTAGGGGTTAGGGGTTGTGGTTAGAGTTACGGTTAGTGTTCGGGTTACGCTTAGGGTTAGGGTTAGTGTTAGGGTTAGGGTTAGGGTTACTCTGCATTAGGGTTAGGGTTAGGGTTACGGTTAGGGGTTAGGTGTTAGGGGTTAGGGTTAGGTTTAGAGTTAGGGTTAGGGTTAGGGTTTGGGGTGAGAGTTAGGGTTAAGGTTAGGGTTAGGGTTAGGTTTACGGTTAGTGCATTAGGGTTAGGGTTATGGTTAGGGTTAGTGTTTGGGTAGGGTCAGGGATGGTTAGGGTTAGGGTGATGGTTTAGGGTTTAGGGTTTAGGGTTAGGGTTAGGGTTAGTGTTAATGCGTTAGGGTTAGGGTTAAGGTTAGGGTTAGGGTTAGAGTTAGGGTAGTGCATTAGGCTTATTGTTCGGGTAGGGTTAGGCTTAGGGTTAGGGTTAAGGTTAGGATTAGGGTTAGGGTTAGGGTTAGTGCATTAGGGTTAGGGTTAGAGTTAGGGTTAGGATTAGGGTTAGGGTTAGGGCATTAGTGTTAGGGTTAGGGTTTGGGTTAGGGTTAGGGTTATGGCATTTGTGTTAGGGTTACAGTTTGCGTTAGGGTTAGGGTTAGGGCATTAGGGTTAGGGTTAGGGTTAGTGTTTAGGGTTTAGGGTTGAGGGTTAGGGTTAGGGTTTGGGTTAGGGCTAGGTTTAGGGTTAGCGTTAGGGTTAGGGTTAGTGTATTAGGGTTAGGGTTAGGGTTAGTGCATTAGGGTTATGGTTAAGGTTAGGGTTAGTGCATTAGGCTTAGGCTTAGTGTTAGGGTTAGTGTTAGGTTTAGAGTTAGGGTAGTGCATTAGGCTAAGGGTTAGTGTTAGGGTTATTGTTAGGGTTAGGGTTAGGGTTACTCTGCATTAGCGTTAGGGATAGGGTTAGGGTTAGGGATAGGGTTAATATTAGGGTTAGTGCATTAGGGTTAGGGTTCGTGCATTAGGGTTAGGGTTAGTGCATTAGGGTTAGGGTAGGGTTAGGGTTAGTGCATTAGGGTTAGGGTTAGGGTTAGAGTTTGGGTGGTGCATTAGGCTTAATGTTAGGATCAGGTTTAGGGTTACGGTTAGGTTTAGGGTTAGGGTTAGGGTTAGGGTTAGTGCATTAGGGTTAGGATTAGGGTTAAGGTTAGGGTTAGGGTTAGGGCTAGGGTTAGGGTTAGGGTTAGGGTCGGGTGTGGGTTAGGGTACGGTTAGTGTTAGGTTTAGGGTAAGGGTTAGCATTAGGGTTTAGGGTTTAGGGTTTAGTGATAGGGTTAGGGTTAGGGTTTAGGGTTAGGGTTCGGGTTAGGGTTAGGGTCAGGGTCAGGGTTAGGGTTAGGGTGAGGGTTAGGTTTAGGGTTAGGGTTTAGCGTTAGGGTTCGGGTTAGGGTTAGGTGTTAGGGTAAAGGTTTGGTTTAGGGTTTAGGGTTAGGATTACTCTGCATTAGGGTTACGGTTAGGGTTAGGGTTAGCGTGCAGGAAGGTTTTTTGTCTCAGTATGTAGACAGGCCAACTAGAGGTGAGGCTATATTGGATTTGGTGCTGGGAAATGAGCCAGACCAGGTGCTAGACTTGGAAGTTGGTGTGCATTTTGGTGATAGTGACCACAATTCGGTTACGTTCACCTTAGTGATGGGAAGAGATAGGCGTGAACCTCGGGTCAGCAATTTTAGCTGGGGTAAGGGCGATTATGAGGCTATCAGGAGTGAATTAGGAAGCATGGATTGGATTAGGGGATTACAGGGACTGGGAACATCTGAAATGTGGAATTTTTTCAAGGAGCAGCTACTGCGAGTCCTTGATAGGTATGTCCCTGTCAGGCATGGTGGATTTGGTAGATCTAGGGAACCGTGGTGCACTAAAAGAGTTGAGTCGATGGTTAAAAAGAAAAAGGAGGCTTATGTTCGGATGAGATTGGAGGGCTCAGATAGTGCACTAGAAAGCTTTAGATTGGCTAGGAGGGAGTTGAAGAGTGAGTTGAGAAGGGCTAAAAGAGGACATGAGAAGACTTTGGCTGATAGGATTAAGGAGAATCCTAAGGCGTTCTATAAGTATGTCAAGAACAGAAGGTTGGTCAGGGCAAGATTAGGGCCAGTTACAGACAGCAGGGGGAAGTTGTGTGTGGAACCCGAGGAGATTGGAGAAGTATTGAACCAATATTTCTCTTCGGTGTTCACGCAGGGGGTCATGAATATAGCTGAGGAGGACATTGGGTTGCAGGGGTGTAAAATAGACAGTATTACGGTTGATAAAGAGGATGTGCTGGAAATTCTTGAGGGGCTGAAAATAGATAAGTCCCCTGGTCCGGATGGGATCTACCCTAGGATTCTCTGGGAGGCTAGAGAGGTGATTGCAGAGCCTCTGGCTCAGATCTTCAGGTCGTCATTGGTCTCTGGTGTAGTCCCGGAGGATTGGAGGATAGCGAATGTTGTCCCATTGTTTAAGAAGGGGAACAGAGACTTTGCCGGGAATTATAGACCGGTGAGTCTTACTTCTGTTGTGGGCAAGGTCTTAGAAAAAATTATTAGGGATAGGATTTATAGTTATTTGGAGTGTAATGAATTGATTAGAAATAGTCAGCATGGTTTTGTAGCAGGTAGGTCGTGCCTTACTAACCTTATTGAGTTTTTTGAGAAGGTGACCAAAGAGGTGGATGGGGGTAAGGCAGTTGACGTGGTATACATGGATTTTAGTAAGGCGTTCGATAAGGTTCACCATGGTAGGCTTCTGCAGAAAATGCAGATGTATGGGATTGTGGGTAATCTAGGAAGTTGGATCAGGAATTGGCTATCAGATAGGAGACAGAGGGTGGTGGTGGATGGTAAATATTCATCATGGAGTGCAGTTACGAGTGGTGTGCCTCAGGGATCTGTTTTGGGGCCACTGTTGTTTGTAATTTTTATTAATGATCTGGATGAGGGTATAGTTGGGTGGATTAGTAAATTTGCTGATGACACCAAAGTTGGAGGTGTGGTAGATTGTGAGGAAGGGTGTCATAGTCTGCAGGGAGACTTAGATAGGTTGCAGAGCTGGGCAGAGAGGTGGCGGATGGAATTTAATGCGGAGAAGTGTGAGGTAATTCACTTTGGTAGGAGCAACAGATGTGTCGAGTATAGGGCTAACGGGAGGACTTTGAATAGTGTGGATGAACAGAGGGATCTAGGTGTGTGTGTACATAGATCCCTGAAAGTTGGGAATCAAGTAGATAAGGTTGTCAAGAAGGCGTACGGTGTCTTGGCGTTTATTGGTAGGGGGATTGAATTTAGGAGTCGCAGTGTAATGTTGCAACTGTACACTACTCTAGTGCGGCCGCACTTGGAGTACTGTGTGCAGTTCTGGTCCCCGCATTACAAGAAGGATGTGGAGGCGTTGGAGAGGGTGCAGAGGAGGTTTACTAGGATGTTGCCTGGTATGGTGGGGAGGTCCTATGAGGAGAGACTGAGGGATCTAGGGTTGTTTTCGTTGGGAAGAAGGCGGCTAAGAGGGGATCTTATTGAAACATATAAGATGATTAGAGGTTTAGATAGGGTGGATAGTGATAGCCTTTTTCCTCGGATGGAGAAAGCTAGCACGAGGGGGCATGACTTTAAATTAAGGGGGGGTAGCTACAGGACGGATGTCAGGGGTAGGTTCTTTACCCAGCGGGTGGTGAGGGATTGGAATGCCCTGCCTGCTGCAGTTGTAGATGCGTCTAGTTTGGGGGCGTTTAAGAGATCTCTGGATAGGTTTATGGACGAAAAGGGATTGGTATAGGCTAGTGGGTCATTGTTTTTGTAACTGGTCGGCGCAACATCGTGGGCCGAAGGGCCTGTTCTGCGCTGTAATGTTCTATGTTCTATGTTCTATGTTCTATGTTATGGTTAGAGTTAGGGTTAGGGTTAGGGTTGGGGTTAGGGTTAGGGTTAGGGTTAGGATTAGTGTTAGGGTAGTGCATTAGGGAAAGGGTTAGTGTTAGGGTTAGGGTTAGGGTTATTCTGCATTAGGGCTAGGGTTAGGGTTAGGGTTGGGTTAGGATTAGGGTTAGTGCATTAGGGTTAGGGTTAGTGCGTTAGGGTTAGGGTTAGGGTTAGTGCATTAGGGTTAAGGTTAGGGTTCGGGTTAGAGCATTAGTGTTAGGGTTAGGGTTGGGTTGTGAATTAGCCTTATTGTTAGGATCAGGTTTAGGGTTACGGTTAGGTTTAGGGTTAGGGTTAGGGTTAGTGCATTAGGGTTAGGGTTTAGGGTTAAGGTTAGGGTTAGGGGTAGGGCTAGGGTTAGGGTTAGGGTTAGGGTAGGGTGTGGGTTGGGGTAGAGTTAGTGTTAGGTTTAGGGTTAGGGTTAGCATTAGGGTTTAGGGTTTAGTATTAGTGTTAGGGTTTAGGGTTAGGCTTAGGGTTAGGGTTAGGGTTAGGGTTAGGGTTTAGCGTTAGGGTTAGTGTTAGGGTTAGGGTCAGGTGTTAGGGTTAGGGTTAAGGTTTAAGGTTTAGGGTTTGGGTTACTCTGCATTAGGGTTACGGTTAGTGTTAGGGTTTGGGTTAGGGTTAGGGGTTATGGTTAGAGTAAGGGTTAGGGTTAGTGTTAGGGTAAGGGTTAGGGTTTGGATTAGGGTTAGGGTTAGGGTTAAGGATAGGGTTAGTGTTACTCTGCATTAGGGTTAGGGTTAGGGCTTAGGGTTAAGGATAGGGTCAGAGTTATGGGTTAGGGGTTGTTTAGGGTTAGGGATAGGGTTAAGGGTTAGGGTTAGGGTTAAGGTTAGGGTTAGGGTTAGGGTTAGGGTTAGTGCATTATGGTTAGGGTTAGGGTTAGGGTTAGGATTAGGGTTAGGGTTAGGGCATTTGTGTTAGGGTTAGGGTTTGGGTTAGGGTTAGGGTTAGGGTTATGACATTTGTGTTAGGGTTACGGTTTGCGTTATGGTTAGGGTTACGGCATTAGGGTTAGGGTTAGTGTTTAGGGTTTAGGGTTGAGGGTTAGGGTTAGGGCTAGGTTTAGGGTTAGCGTTAGGGTTAGGTTTAGGGTTAGGGTTAGGATTAGTGCATTAGGGTTCGGGTTAGGGTTAGTGCATTAGGGTTATGGCTAGGGTTAGGGTGAGTGCATTAGGCTTCGGCATAGTGTTAGTGTTAGTGTTATGGTTAGAACTAGGGTCGTGCATTAGGGTAAGGGTTAGTGTTAGGGTTAGTATTAGGGTTAGGGTTAGGGTTTAGGGTATAGAGTTTGGGTTCCTCTGCATTCGGGTTAGGGTTAGGGTTAGTGTTAGGGGTTAGGGGTTGTGGTTAAAGTTACGGTTAGTGTTCGGGTTACGCTTAGGGTTGGGGTTAGTGTTAGGGTTAGGGTTAGGGTTACTCTGCATTAGGGTTAGGGTTAGGGTTACGGTTAGGGGTTAGGTTTTTGGGGTTAGGGTTAGGTTTAGGGTTAGGGTTAGGGTTAGGGTTTGGGGTGAGAGTTAGGGTTAAGGTTAGGGTTAGGGTTAGGTTTACGGTTAGTGCATTAGGGTTAGGGTTATGGTTAGGGTTAGGGTTTGGGTAGGGTCAGGGTTAGGTTAGGGTTAGGGTGATGGCTTAGGGTGTAGGGTTTAGGGTTAAGGTTAGGGTTCGGGTTAGGGTTTAGGGTTAGGGTTAGGGTTAGGGTTAGGGTTAGGGTTTAGCGTTAGGGTTAATGTTAGGGTTAGGGTCAGGTGTTAGGGTTAGGGTTAGGGTTAAGGTTTAGGGTTTAGGGTTTGGGTTATTCTGCATTAGGGTTACGGTTAGGGTTAGGGTTTGGGTTAGGGTTAGGGGTTATGGTTAGAGTAAGGGTTAGGGTTAGGGTTAGGGTAAGGGTTAGGGTTTGGATTAGGGTTAGGGTTAGGGTTAGAGTTAGGGATAGGGTTAGTGTTTCTCTGCATTAGGGTTAGGGTTAGGGCTTAGGGTTAAGGATAGGGTCAGAGTTATGGGTTAGGGATTGTTTAGGGTTAGGGATAGGGTTAGGGGTTAGGGTTAGGATTAGGGTTAGGGTTAGGGCATTTGTGTTAGGGTTAGGGTTTGGGTTAGGGTTAGGGTTAGGGTTATGTCATTTGTGTTAGGGTTACGGTTTGCGTTATGGTTAGTGTTACGGCATTAGGGTTAGGGTTAGGGTTAGTGTTTAGGGTTTAGGGTTGAGGGTTAGGGTTAAGGCTAGGTTTAGGGTTACCGTTAGGGTTAGGTTTAGGGTTAGGGTTAGGATTAGTGCATTAGGGTTCGGGTTAGGGTTAGTGCATTATGGTTATGGCTAGGGTTAGGGTTAGTGCATTAGGCTTCGGCTTAGTGTTAGTGTTAGTGTTATGGTTAGATCTAGCGTCGTGCATTAGGGTAAGGGTTAGTGTTAGGGTTAGTATTAGGGTTAGGGTTAGGGTTAGGGTTTAGGGTATAGAGTTTGGGTTCCTCTGCATTCGGGTTAGGGTTAGGGTTAGGGTTAGGGGTTAGGGGTTGTGGTTAAAGTTACGGTTAGTGTTCGGGTTACGCTTAGGGTTGGGGTTAGTGTTAGGGTTAGGGTTAGGGTTACTCTGCATTAGGGTTAGGGTTAGGGTTACGGTTTGGGGTTAGGTTTTTGGGGTTAGGGTTAGGTTTAGGGTTAGGGTTAGGGTTAGGGTTTGGGGTGAGAGTTAAGGTTAAGGTTATGGTTAGGGTTAGGTTTACGGTTAGTGCATTAGGGTTAGGGTTATGGTTAGGGTTAGGGTTTGGGTAGGGTCAGGGTTAGGTTAGGGTTAGGGTGATGGTTTAGGGTTTAGGGTTTAGGGTTAAGGTTAGGGTTCGGGTTAGGGTTTAGGGTTAGGGTTAGGCTTAGGGTTAGGGTTAGGGTTTAGCGTTAGGGTTAATGTTAGTGTTAGGGTCAGGTGTTAGGGTTAGGGTTAGGGTTAAGGTTTAGGGTTTAGGGTTTGGGTTACTCTGCATTAGGGTTACGGTTAGGGTTAGGGTTTGGGTTAGGGTTAGGGGTTATGGTTAGAGTAAGGGTTAGGGTTAGGGTTAGGGTAAGGGTTAGGGTTTGGATTTGGGTTAGGGTTAGGGTTAGAGTTAGGGATAGGGTTAGTGTTTCTCTGCATTAGGGTTAGGGTTAGGGCTTAGGGTTAAGGATAGGGTCAGAGTTATGGGTTAGGGATTGTTTAGGGTTAGGGATAGGGTTAGGGGTTAGGGTTTGTGTTAGGGTTAGGGTTAGGGTTATGTCATTTGTGTTAGGGTTACGGTTTGCGTTATGGTTAGTGTTACGGCATTAGGGTTAGGGTTAGGGTTAGTGTTTAGGGTTTAGGGTTGAGGGTTAGGGTTAAGGCTAGGTTTAGGGTTACCGTTAGGGTTAGGTTTAGGGTTAGGGTTAGGATTAGTGCATTAGGGTTCGGGTTAGGGTTAGTGCATTATGGTTATGGCTAGGGTTAGGGTCAGTGCATTAGGCTTAGGCTTAGTGTTAGTGTTAGTGTTAGGGTTAGGACTAGGGTAGTGCATTAGGGTAAGGGTTAGTGTTAGGGTTAGTATTAGGGTTAGGGTTAGGGTTAGGGTTAGGGTTACTCTGCATTCGGGTTACGGATAGGGTTCGGGTTAGGGTTAGGATTAGGGTTAGTGCATTAGGGTTAGAACATAGAACATAGAACATAGAACATTACTGCGCAGAACAGGCCCTTCGGCCCACGATGTTGCGCCGACCAGTTACAAAAACAATGACCCACTAGCCTATACCAATCCCTTTTCGTCCATAAACCTATCCAGAGATCTCTTAAACGCCCCCAAACTAGACGCATTTACAACTGCAGCAGGCAGGGCGTTCCAATCCCTCACCACCCGCTGGGTAAAGAACCTACCCCTGACATCCGTCCTGTAGCTACCCCCCCTTAATTTAAAGCCATGCCCCCTCGTGCTAGCTTTCTCCATCCGAGGAAAAAGGCTATCACTATCCACCCTATCTAAACCTCTAATCATCTTATATGTTTCAATAAGATCCCCTCTTAGCCGCCTTCTTTCCAACGAAAACAACCCTAAATCCCTCAGTCTCTCCTCATAGGACCTCCCCACCATACCAGGCAACATCCTAGTAAACCTCCTCTGCACCCTCTCCAACGCCTCCACATCCTTCTTGTAATGCGGGGACCAGAACTGCACACAGTACTCCAAGTGCGGCCGCACTAGAGTAGTGTACAGTTGCAACATTACACTGCGACTCCTAAATTCAATCCCCCTACCAATAAACGCCAAGACACCGTACGCCTTCTTAACAACCTTATCTACTTGATTCCCAACTTTCAGGGATCTATGTACACACACACCTAGATCCCTCTGTTCATCCACACTATTCAAAGTCCTCCCGTTAGCCCTATACTCGACACATCTGTTGCTCCTACCAAAGTGAATTACCTCACACTTCTCCGCATTAAATTCCATCCGCCACCTCTCTGCCCAGCTCTGCAACCTATCTAAGTCTCCCTGCAGACTATGACACCCTTCCTCACAATCTACCACACCTCCAACTTTGGTGTCATCAGCAAATTTACTAATCCACCCAACTATACCCTCATCCAGATCATTAATAAAAATTAAAAACAACAGTGGCCCCAAAACAGATCCCTGAGGCACACCACTCGTAACTGTACTCCATGATGAATATTTACCATCCACCACCACCCTCTGTCTCCTATCTGATAGCCAATTCCTGATCCAACTTCCTAGATTACCCACAATCCCATACATCTGCATTTTCTGCAGAAGCCTACCATGGTGAACCTTATCGAACGCCTTACTAAAATCCATGTATACCACGTCAACTGCCTTGCCCCCATCCACCTCTTTGGTCACCTTCTCAAAAAACTCAATAAGGTTAGTAAGGCACGACCTACCCGCTACAAAACCATGCTGACTATTTCTAATCAATTCATTACCCTCCAAATAACTATAAATCCTATCCCTAATATTTTTTTCTAAAACCTTGCCCACAACAGAAGTAAGACTCACCGGTCTATAATTCCCGGCAAAGTCTCTGTTCCCCTTCTTAAACAATGGGACAACATTCGCTATCCTCCAATCCTCCGGGACTACACCAGAGACCAATGACGACCTGAAGATCTGAGCCAGAGGCTCTGCAATCACCTCTCTAGCCTCCCAGAGAATCCTAGGGTAGATCCCATCCGGACCAGGGGACTTATCTATTTTCAGCCCCTCAAGAATTTCCAGCACATCCCCTTTATCAACCGTAATACTGTCTATTTTACACCCCTGCAACCCAATGTCCTCCTCAGCTATATTCATGTCCCCCTGCGTGAACACCGAAGAGAAATATTGGTTCAATACTTCTCCAATCTCCTCCGGTTCCACACACAACTTCCCCCTGCTGTCTGTAACTGGCCCTAATCTTGCCCTGACCAACCTTCTGTTCTTGACATACCTATAGAACGCCTTAGGATTCTCCTTAATCCTATCAGCCAAAGTCTTCTCATGTCCTCTTTTAGCCCTTCTCAACTCACTCTTCAACTCCCTCCTAGCCAATCTAAAGCTTTCTAGTGCACTATCTGAGCCCTCCAATCTCATCCGAACATAAGCCTCCTTTTTCTTTTTAACCATCGACTCAACTCTTTTAGTGCACCACGGTTCCCTAGATCTACCAAATCCACCATGCCTGACAGGGACATACCTATCAAGGACTCGCAGTAGCTGCTCCTTGAAAAAACTCCACATTTCAGACGTTCCCAGTCCCTGTAATCCCCTAATCCAATCCATGCTTCCTAATTCACTCCTGATAGCCTCATAATCGCCCTTACCCCAGCTAAAATTGCTGACCCGAGGTTCATGCCTATCTCTTCCCATCACTAAGGTGAACGTAACCGAATTGTGGTCACTATCACCAAAATGCACACCAACTTCCAAGTCTAGCACCTGGTCTGGCTCATTTCCCAGCACCAAATCCAATATAGCCTCACCTCTAGTTGGCCTGTCTACATACTGAGACAAAAAACCTTCCTGCACGCTTTGTACAAACACTGACCCCTCTAGCGAGCTAGAACTATAGCAACTCCAATCAATATTCGTAAAGTTAAAGTCCCCCATAACAATTACCCTATTACTTTCACTCCTAACCAGGATTGTCTCCGCAATCCTTTCCTCAACCTCTCTAGAACTTTTAGGAGGTCTATAAAAGACTCCCAACAGGGTGACCTCTCCTCTCCTATTTCTAATCTCCGCCCATACTACCTCAACTGACAAGTCCTCATCAAACTTTCTCTCCGACACTGTGATACAGTCCTTGACTAGCAATGCTACCCCACCCCCCCTTCTACCTTCTTCTCTACTCCGACTAAAGCATTTGTACCCCGGAACCTGCAACATCCATTCCTGACCCTGCTCTATCCATGTCTCAGAAATGGCCACAACATCAAAGTCCCAGGTACTGATCCACGCTGCAAGTTCATCCACTTTATTGCGAATACTCCTCGCATTAAAGTACACGCATTTCAAACCCTGCTCCGCCCCACCCCCACTACGCCGTGCCTTGCATTCCCCAACTATGCCCCCCTCACTTTCACCCCCTTTCCTCACTATCCCTCCCCCCCTCCGAATCAGTTTAAACCTTCCTGCATCGCTTTTGCAAATTTACCCCCCAGGATATTGATTCCCCTCTGGTTCAGGTGTAGGCCATCCCTCTTATAGAGGTCCCACCTTCCCCAGAATGGGCCCCAATTGCTCAAGTACCTGAACCCCTCCCTCCTGCACCATCCCCTCAGCCACGAGTTCAAACTTTCCCTCTCCCTATTCCTCTCTAAACTATCCCGTGCATTATTAGTGCATTATTGTTAGGCTTAGGGTTAGGCTTAGTGCATTAGGGTTAGGGTTAAGGTTAGGGTTACGGTCAGTGCATTAGCCTAAGGGTTATGGTTATGGTTAGGGTTAGGGTAACGGTTAGTGCATTAGGGTTAGGGTTAGGGTTATGGTTAGTGTTCGGGTTAGCGTTACTCTGCATTAGGGTTAGGGTTAGGGTTAGGGTTAGTGTTAGGTTAGGGTTAGGGGTAAGGATTAGGGTTAGGGTTAGGGCTAGGGTTTGGGTTAGGGGTTCGGGTTTCTTTAGGGTTAGGGTTAGGTCTAGGGGTTAGGGTTAGGGTTAAGGTTACGGTTAGGGTTAGGGTTCGGGTTAGGGCATTAGGGTTAGGGTTAATGTTTGGGATTGGGTTAGGGTTAGCGTTAGGGTTATGACATTAGTGTTAGGCTTAGGGTTAGGGTTAGGGTTAGGGTTTAGGGTTGAGGGTTAGGGTTAGGGTTAGGGTTAGGGCATTAGGGTTAGGGTTAGGGTTAGGGTTAGGGTTTAGGGTTGATGGTTAGGGTTAGGGTTAGGGTTAGTGGTTAGGGGTTAGGGTTAGGGTTAGGGGTTTGTCGTTCGTGTTAGGGTTAGGGGTTAGGGTTAGGGTTAGGGTTAGTGGTTAGGGGTTAGGGTTTAGGGTTAGGGGTTTGTCGTTAGTGTTAGGGTTAGGGTTAGCTTTAGGGTTAGGGTTAGGGGTTAGAGTTAGGGTTAGTGTAAGGGTTCGGGTTACACTGCATTATGGTTAGGGTTAGGGTTATGGTTAGGATTAGGGTTAGCTTTAGGGTTACTCTGCATCAGGGTTAGGGATAGGGTTAGGGTTAGTGCCTTAGGGTTAGGGTTATGTTTAGGGTTAGGGTTAGGGTTAGGGTTAGGGTGAGGGCATTAGGGTTAGGGTAGGGTTATCGTTAGGGTTAGGGTTAGGGTTAGGGATTAGGGGTTAGGGTTTGGGTTGGGGTTAGGGTTAGAGTAAGGGTTAGGGTTAGGGTAAGGGTTAGGGTTATTGTTAGGGTTAGGGTTAGGGTTAGGGCTAGGGGTTAGCGTTAGGGTTAGGGTTAGGGTTAGGGGTTAGGGTTTGTTTAGAGTTACGGTTAGTGCTAGGGGTTAGGGTTAGGCTTAAGGTTCGGGTTAGGGTTAGGTTTCGGGTTAGTGCATTAGGGTTAGGGTTAGAGTTAGGGTTAGTATTAGGGCCTGGGCTAGGGCATTAGGGTTAGGGTTAGGGCTTGGGTTAGGGTTAGGGTTAGGGTTAGGGTTAGGGACAGGGTTAGCGTTAGGGTTAGCTTTAGGGGTTAGAGTTCCGGTTAAGGTTGGGGTTAGGGTTAGTGTTAGGGTTTAGTGTTTATGGTTAGGTTTAGGGTTAGGGTTAGGGCATTAGGGTTAGGGTTAGGGTTAGCGTTAGGGTTAGCGTTAGGGTTAGGGTTAGGGGTTTGGTGTTCGTGGTTAGGTTTAGGGTTAGGGTTCGGGGTTAGGGTTAGGGTTAGGGTTCGGGTTATGGTTAGGGTTACGATTAGGGTTAGGTTTAGGTGTTAGGGTTAGGGTTAGGGTTAGGGGTTCGGGTTTGGGTTAGCGTTAGCGGTTCGTGTTAGGGTTAGGGTTAGGGTTAGGGTTGGGGGTTAGGGGTTAGGGGTTAGGGGTTATGGTTAGGGTTAGCAAATAACGCAATTAGTTGAAAGAAAGAACAAAAGACAAAGAAAACACGCCCTTCGGCTCTCCAAATCTGCACCGACCATGCTGCCTGACTGAATTAAAACCCCCGAATCATAATTATCAAAGAAAGCTGAGTTGACTGTTGTATCTTTGAAATCTTGATTATCTGAATGGAATCACTTCCCACATACTATAATGAATTTCCGAGGAAAGATGCAATGGCATTTCGGCACAATGACATTGTTCCCAACATCCCAATGATATCATGCCCCATCCACCATCGCTCCACATAACAGAAAAACCCAAGTCGCAAAATATGCAAATTGAACACTATTGCACTGCTTTAGGTTTTTTTTGTTCAAAAAATCCCTCTGATTGTTGAATTGAAATCCATGCTTACCTCTTGTCAGAACTGCAAGGATAATCAATATTGCGACCTCTGCCTTGAAATGAGGATACATGGAAATTATTGATGAGCTGTGAGCGTGAAAATAAGCCAATTATGTCACTGTCGCCCCGACCACTGTTTTTCACAATGAAGCAGTCCAGTGCAGTACCAAATTATCCTACAGACACGATGCATCTGCTACCACTTGGTATATTTAAGTCTCATTCAATTTCAAATGTTAACTTATTTCAGAACATAATAAGAACATAACATATGAACATAGGAACACAAGAAACAGGAGCAGGAGTACGCCTTCTCGCCCCTCGAGCCTGCCCCGCCATTCAATAAGATCATGACTGATCTGTCGTGTCTCAGTTCCACATCCCCGCCCTCTCCCCATAACCCTTAATCCCCTCGCTTATCAAAAACCTATCAACCCGCGTCTTAAAAATATTGAGCGAGGCAGCCTCCACCACTTCAACGGGCAGAGAATTCCAGACATTCACCACCCTTTCAGTGAAGAAGTTTCTCCTCAACTCCGTTCTAAACCACACCCCCCCCCCACCTCCTTTACCCTGAGGCTGTGCCCTCTAGTCCTACTGTGCTTTCTGAACGGGAAGTGCCTCTCCACCTCTATCCTATCCATTCCATTTATCATCTTATATGTCTCAATGAGATCTCCTCTCATTCTTCGAAACTCTAACGATTACAAACCTAGTTAATTCAGCCTCTCCTCATAGTTCAACCCCCTCAACTCTGGTATCAGCCTAGTAAACCTCTTCTGCACTCCCTCCAAGGCCAAAATATCCTTGCGTAAGTGCGGCGACCAAAACTGCACACAGTACCCCAGCTGCGGCCTGACCAGTGCCCTATACAGCTGCAGCAAGACCTCCCTACATTTATATTCAATCCCCCTCACTATGAAGGCCAGCATCCCATTTGCCTTCCTGACCACCTGCTGCACCTTTAGGCTGGGTTTTTGCGACTCATGCACAAGGACCCCGAGGTCCCTCTGCAACGTCGCATGCTGCAGTTTTTCGCCATGTAAGTAATAGTCCTTCCTACCATTATTCCGACCAAAGTGGACAACCTCACATTTGCCAAAATTAAATTCCATTTGCCAGTTCCTGGCCCATTCGCCCAGCCTATCTAGATCCTTCTGCAGACACTCCACATCCTCCGTACAATTTGCCGTTCCACCAGTCTTGGTGTCATCAGTAAATTTCGACACCATACACTCGGTTCACTCCTTCAGATCATCTATCTAAACGGTAAATCGCTGAGGCCCCAGCACCGACCCCTGGGGCACTCCACTAGTCACCAACCGCCAATCCGAATAGCACCCGTTGACCCCCACTCATTACTTGCTCTCAAGAAATCAAGAAAGTTATTTGCGGAAAAGCACATAAGCAATGAGTCCAAATCCAATATGAGTGGCTCCCATCAGTAAGATCCCTCTGGCAGCAATATTTTGCTATTACTTTCTTACTTTAGTCGTCCTTAGTATTTTCGTCCAAACTCCTGTCGAAATGCACAAAGAATAAACCAACATTTTTCTTCAGAGCTGCACTTCTATTCTGCAATTGCGTCATTATTTTTTCACAAATACCACTCATATCCTCAACGATGATCTTCTCTTTCCGTTCTGAAAAAAAGATGCCATTGCCTCTAATTTCATCAAGAAATAATTTTCTGCGTACTGTACGATTTTCACCTCCAGAGGGAGCTGTACATTTTGCTAATGTTGCTTTGATTCCACTGAGCTGTGGTCATTTTGAATATCCATGATAGAACATCTAGACGGATCAGGAGGATTTGCAGCGGAAATACGGAGAGTTATGGGGAAAGACCATGGGTGGGATTGTTGCCAGTGCAAACTCGATGGGGCGAAAGGACTCTTCCAGCATGGCACAGATTATCTGATTTCTCTCGATTTCCAACTGCACCCAATGCGAAAAATGCGTCCAGATATTAGCCTGGTCACCATCGCTGTGAAGTAGTCGGACATACATGGTCAAGTTCAGCTGCAGCAGATCAGCGAAGATCTCGAACGGTGAGGCAGGCTCGAGTTGCAGAAGGTTTTACTCCGGCTTCTATGTATTGCTCCTGTGATCCAGTATGTTCCGATATTCTTCTTAACAATTCAAAAAACTGCATCAAATATCTCCTTCAATCACAAGGAAGGAGACTGGTGACTTTAACGTAGTGACTGAACTTTGTTTTAATGTGCGGAATTGAGGAGTCTTTCGAAAGAGTTAAATCGATTTTCTGAGCACAGAAAACGGCCGTATTGGTGAGGAGAAAGAGAGGATTTGGGAACGATTTCACATGGCTTTCTGACAAGGAGTTGCTGCTCAGAGCATAGAGGAAGCAGAAGTGTAAGTCAAACATGATGTTTACATACTCATTTGTGGCATCAGGTTTAGCATTTATTGGTCTCGTGGTCTGATGGATAATTTACTGGCTTCAGTGTGAATCGCTATGTCATCAGAAGGTTGTCAATGCCTGAGCTGTTTTTTTTTTGCGTGGATCCTTGTTTCTTGATTTTTTTTTTGCTTCTTGGCCATTTTCACTTAATGAAGAGATAGAATTAATTTTTGGGGTTCTGAAAGAAATGGCAGAGGTGACAGCAGATGCCTTAGTACTTATTTATCAAAATTCGCTGGACTCCGGGGAAGTGACGGAAGATTGGAAAACGGCTAATGTTCCGCCGCTGTTTCAAACAGGTGGCAGACAAAAGGCAGGGAATTATAGGCTGGTGAGTTTAACGTCTGTAGTTGGAAAAATGCTAGAATCTGTCATCAAAGAAGAAATAGCGAGGCTCCTAGAAATGAATGGTTTGATCGAACAGAAGCACGGATTCGTTAAGGGGAAGTCGTGTTTGACGAATTTATTGGATTTCTAAGACGATGTGACTAGTGCGGTAGACAGAGGGCAACGGGTGGATGTGGTGTTTTTAGATTTTCAAAAGGCGTTTGATAAGTTGCCTCATAAAAGGTTGATACAGAAGGTTAGGGTGCACGGATATGGGGGTAAGGTGTTAGCGTGGATAGAGGATTGGCTTTCGAAAAGGAAGCAGAGAGTTGTTATCAATGGGTGTTATTCTGGTTGGCGGTTGGTGACTAGTGGAGTGCCGCAGGGATCGGTGCTGGGGTCTCAACTATTTACCATTTATATGGATGATCTGGAGGAGGGGGCTGAGTGTAGGGTGACGAAATTTGCAGATGACACGAAGATGAGTGGAAAAGCAAATTGCGTGGAGGGTGTGGAAAGTCTGCAGAGAGATCTGGACAAGCTGAGCGAGTGGGCGAGGACCTGGCAGATGGAGTATCGTGTTAGCAAGTGTGAGGTTATCCACTTTGGCAGAAATAATAGTAGGACGGATTATTATTTAAAAGGCGAAAACCTGCAGCATGTTTCGGTGCAAAGGGACCTGGGGGTCCTTGTGCAGGAGTCGCAAAAACCCAGTCTGCAGGTGCAGCTGGTGATCAAGAAGTCGAATGGAATATTGGCCTTTATAGCGAGGGGGATAGAGTATAAAAGTAAGGAGTTCTTGCTGCAACTGTACAGGGCACTGGTGAGGCCGCAGCTGGAGTACTGTGTGCAGTTTTGGTCGCCACACTTGAGGAAGGATATATTGGCCTTGGAGGGAGTGCAGAGGAGATTCACTAGGCTGATACCGGGGATGAGGGGGTTGGACTATGAAGAGAGACTAAATAGACTGTGTCTGTACTCGCTGGAGATAAGAAGAGTGAGGGGGGATATTATAGAGACGTAGAAGATAAGGAAGGGGATGGATAGGGCAGAGGTCGAGAGATTCTTCCCGCTTAGAAAGGATAGCAGGACGACAGGGCACAGCCTCAAGATAAGGGGGGGGGGGGGGGGGGTGTGTGGGGTGGGGGGTAGGGGGGTCAGTTTTGATCAGAGTTGAGGACGAACTTCTTGTCTCAAAGGGTGGTGAATCTCTGGAATTCTCTGCGCGTTGAAGTGGTGGAGGCTACCCGGCTAAATATATTTCAGTCACGGGTAGATAGGTTTTTGATAGTCAGGGGAATTAAGGGTTATGGGGAGAAAGAGGGAAAGTGGAATTGATCCACTTCAGATCAGCCATGATCTTATTGAATGGCGGGGCAGGCTCGAACGGCTAGATGGCCTACTCCTGCTCCTATTTCTTATGTTCTTATATATCAGGCGTGACTTGATCTTGGTAGATTGGGGAGCATTACTTAAAGTGATAAGCAAATGACAAACGTTAAAGGAAAGCATGGGAAAACTGCAAGAACTGTTTATTCCATTGATAAGGGCATTGTCAAAGAGTCATATGGTCTCGAAACGTCAGCTCTTTATTCACTTTACAGATGCTGCCAGAAATGTTGAGATTTCCCAGCATTTTCTCTTTTGGTTTCAGATTCCAGCATCCACAGTATTTTTTTAAATGTATATTCATATCATGCCCAAAAGCCAAGTGGGTAAAAGGGCTAATCCATGGTCTATAAAAGAAATTGGAGGTTGTATGTGAACCAAGAAAGAAGCAGGGAGGTGGCGAAAAAATAATAGGTCTGAGGATTGTTAGCAGTTTACAATTCAGCAAAGAAAGACGAAGGATTGTATAGAATTGGGTGAATACAGTACAGAGGTAACCTTGCAAGGAACATAAAGACTGACACTGAGAGTGTCGAGAGGTGCGAGAAGAGAAAGAGATTGACGGAGACAAATGTAGGTCCTCTACAGAGAGAAACAGGGGGAAAGTATAATCAGGAACAAAGAAATGGCGAAGCAAATGAATACATACTTCTGTTTACGGAAAGGAGGATACAAATCCGATACCAGAAATAATGGGAAATGTAGGATTTAGTGTGAGGAAAGAACTGAGGAAGGACAATATTTATTGAGTAAATCGAGAATTTCAAGGGCATAAATCCCCAGGGTCTGAAAATCGACGTCTCAAATATTCAGGAACGGGCTCCAGAAGTAGTGGATGCATTGATGGTCATCTTCCAGGATTCTATATAATCTGGAACTGTCCCTTCAGATTGGAGGGTAGCTCATGTCACTCCAATATTCCAAAAGTGAGGCAGAGAGAAAACCCTGAGTCATCGATCTATAAGACTAACATCGGTAGAGGGGAAATTTCTCCAATCAATTATCAGGGACTTTATAGCGGAACATTTAGAAAGCAATGGCAGGATCAGACAGAGTCAGCATGGATTTATAGAGTTTACCGTCTGCATTTTTTTTAAACCATAGGGATAGGACCTATAAAAGGTGAAGGGGGTAAGGTCTGTGTGGAACCAGAAGAAATGGCAGAGGTGCTTAATGAGTACTTTGCCTCAGTATTCACGGTGGAAGCTGATCTGGGAGATTTTGCCACGGATTTGCAGCAGATGGAAAAGATTGAGTTTGTGGATATTAAGGTGGAGGATGTATTGGAACTTTTGAATCATATCAAGATTGATAAGTCGCCGGGACCAGATGGGATATACCCCAGGATACTGTGGGAGGCGAGGGAAGTGATTGCAGAGCCCCTGGCGACGATCTTTGCGTCGTCAATGGAGACGGGAGAGGTTCCGGAAGATTGGAGGATTGCGGATGTAGTCCCTATTTTCAAGAAAGGGAACAGAGATAGCCCGGGAAATTACCGACCGGTGAGTCTGGCCTCAGTGGTTGGTAAGCTGATGGAAAGGCTTCTGAGGGATAAGATTTACGACCATTTGGAGAGGTTTGACATGATCAGGAATAGTCAGCATGGATTTGTCAAGGGCAGGTCGTGCCTTACAAGCCTAGTTGAGTTCTTCGATAATGTGACTGAACACATTGACGAAGGAAGTGCCGTGGACGTGGTGTACAAGGACTTCAGCAAGGCGTTTGATAAGGTCCCCCATGCAAGACTTCTTGAGAAGGTGAGAGGGCATGGGATCCAAGGGCCTTTGGCCTTGTGGATCAAGAACTGGCTTGCCTGCAGAAGGCAGAGAGTGGTTGTGGATGGGTCTTTTTCTGAATGGAGGTCAGTCACCAGTGGAGTGCCCCAGGGATCTGTTCTAGGACGCTTGCTGTTTGTCATTTTCATAAATGACCTGGATGAGGAAGTGGAAGGATGGGTAAGTAAGTTCGCTGATGACACGAAGGTCGGTGGTGTTGTGGATGGTCTGGAAGGATGGCAAAAGTTGCAGCACGACATAAATAGGATGCAGGACTGGGCGGAGAAGTGGCAAATGGACTTCAACGCGGATAAATGCGTAGTCGTCCATTTTGGCAGAACCAACGGGATGAACGAGTACACTATCAAGGGCAGGAGCCTTGGTAGTGTTGAGGAGCAGAAGGATCTTGGGGCCTGGGTCCACAGGACTCTTAAATCGGCCTCGCAGGTGGAGGAGGTGGTCAAGAAGGCGTATGGTGTACTGGCCTTCATAAATCGAGGGATTGAGTTTAGGAGTCGGGAGGTAATGCTGCAACTTCATAAGACCCTTGTCAGGCCTCATTTGGAGTACTGTGCGCAGTTCTGGTCGCCTCACCATAGGAAAGACGTAGAAGCTATTGAAAGGGTACAGAGGAGATTTACAAGGATGTTGCCTGGACTGGGAGGCATGCCTTATGAAGTTAGGTTGAGGGAACTGGGTCTCTTTTCCCTGGAGAGACGTAGGTTGAGAGGCGACCTGATAGAGGTTTATAAAATGTTGAGAGGAATAGGTAGGGTGGATTCTCAGAGGCTATTTCCCCGGGTTGAAATGGTCGCTACGAGAGGACACAGGTATAAGGTGCGGGGAGGAAAGTACAGAAGTGATGTTAGGGGTAAGTTTTTCACTCAGAGGGTGGTGAGTGAATGGAATCGGCTGCCGTCAGTGGTGGTGGAGGCGAACTCGCTGGGGTCTTTTAAAAGACTTCTGGATGGGTATATGGGGTTTTATGGGATTGGGGGTTATAGATAGGTGTTGTGATCGGCGCAACTCGTGGGCCGAAGGGCCTGTTTGCGCTGTAGTGTTCTATGTTCTATGTTCTATCTCGGCCTTTTGGCTAAGATGAAGCTTCAGATCAAGCCGGGGTTGGGGTATAATGCCCCATCTTGTTAGCTTTGACGATGCTTGGTCGACCTCTAGATGGGATGCAACGTCTGGCCTTGTCAGATTTCATCTTGTTTGTCTCTCTCTCGTGTGGTCGATTAAATGGAGTCAATTTGCTTACTTCTTTGAATCAAAATGATGAAGAAGGTGGTTCTCCCCGGACAAGGGGAGTCCATTGCACTTCAAATGTGCTTATGCCTGCGAGGTTCACGAAGGCCGGAAACTCGATTGAGAATAAAGAAAGGAGCACTATGCAGATTATTTGTTATAAATATGAAATCGGTACAGATGGAAAAGGCGTAGAATAACTCAATCTACGTGGGAATTTGGCAAATGAGAAGGATGACAACGATTTCCAGATCAAGTTAATTGCGTTTAATTGTTTCTTAATATTGGGGGAAATTAGCAGGGTCAATATGTGGGGTTACAGAGATAGGGTCTGGGTCGGATTGTGTTTGGTGAAGGCTTGATGGGTGGCATAACCTCTTTTTGTACTGTAGAGTTTGTATGATTCGCTGAGGATTCAATTCAATTCCAGCTGAAATCGTCTATTGTGCCAGTGAGAGTGGCAAGACAGATGAGCAAGCCAGGAAGTTCATGATTGCTGTAATAGTCAGCTTTCCTGGTCATTGTAGATCATGGGAAGTGAAGTTAAAATGCAATACCTTCTTTTAATTTTGAAGAAATGAAATTTGAATATCTCTGAGTTAAATCAATCCTGTCTGCTTTCAGCAGTTATCAAAAATTATGTTTCATTTTCTGAAGCTCATTTGTGTTATGGAATGCTATATTTTATAACAGATTTCATGTTAATTCTGACGCTAACCCTTGATGCAATGTCCGCCTTGGTAACTGTTGATTTAGCGTGACTATTCTTAGTCTGAAAAAGTGAACGAAGAAGGATATCACAAATGGAAGAAAAAACAATAGGCATACTACTGGTAAGTTACACGGTAATCGTATACGCAGTTGACATCGTGGCACTGCAAACCTGTAATAGAAATGCAGATACAGATCGTTTATTGTGGGATTCTGGGTTCAAGTAACTTCATATTGTGGAATTTGAAATCAATACTTTTTCAAAACCTCTGTGATGACCATGAATGGGTGGTCGTAAATAGCCATCTAGTTCACATATGCTCAATGACGAATAAAACATGCGTCCTCACTTTTTTTGGCTTCCATTCTCCAGTGACACAACAATCTAGTTGACTGTTAAATGCTCTCTCTGGGGTCATTTGAAATGATGTGGGTATGCCGGCGTTGGACTGGCGTAAACACAGTAAAAAGTCTGACAACACCAGGTTTTAGTCCAACCTATTTATTTGATAATATACTCACTAGCTTTCGGGGTTACCCCTTTCGTCAGGTGAATGGAGAGTTCTGGCCTCAGACAGAGCATATAAAGCACAGACAGTTTAGAGATTACTGATTAAAATGCGAATCCTTACACCTAACCTGCTGTTCAAGACCTGAAGTGGCTGATAATGTGAGTGGAAGGAGCACTGATCACAGTTTAAAGAGATGTGTATTGTCTCCAGACAGTACAGTAAGTGAGGTTTTGCAAACCCAGGCAAGTCATGGGGGTTACAGGTAGTGCGACATGAACCCAAGATCCCTGTTGAGACCGTCCTCATGTGTGCGGAACATGGCTATGCTATGCCAAGTCCCGCACACATGAGGACGGTCTCAACAGGGATCTTGGGTTCATGTCGCACTACCTGTAACCCCCATGACTTGCCTGGGTTTGCAAAACCTCACTTACTGTACTGTCTGGAGACAATACACATCTCTTTAAACTGTGATCAGTGCTCCTTCCACTCACATTATCAGCCACTTCAGGTCTTGAACAGCAGGTTAGGTGTAAGGATTCGCATTTTAATCAGTAATCTCTAAACTGTCTGTGCTTTATATGCTCTGTCTGAGGCCAGAACTCTCCATTCACCTGACGAAGGGGGTAACCCCGAAAGCTAGTGAGTATATTATCAAATAAATAGGTTGGACTAAAACCTGGTGTTGTCAGACTTTTTACTGTCATTTGAAATGAACAGTTAATTGTATCCGAGCCGAACAGCTCCCCCATCCCATAAAAGGATAAAATCGGTGGCCCTGAGTTTACTTAATGTGCCATCGTATGTACATAACACCCGAGTCTTCCGGTTGGGTTTGATGCATGACTCACTCTCTTCTTGATATTAATAATTTTTTCCATGTATGTTGCCCACGTGACGGAGCATGTTTTTGAGCAGTTGTTTAGGACCGCATCACGTAAATTGCATCTTGATTGCTTTATGTCTAGCTCAGTAATTCTGCACGCACAGCCTCAGTGAAGGTCAGCTTGTGTGCAACATTGAACAGGAGACATTCCCTTATTTTCTGGCAAGCTATTCCAGACGGACGGGTCCAACAGGTTTGACTGCTATAGGTGGTACATATGGTGTAAGAAAGTAGCTTCAGTTTAAATCCTGTGGTGTAATGCAGCATGTAAAGTTCCTGTTAGTACCTGTGGTTTGCACAGGCACTGCGATTTTAAGGCAGTGCACGCAGTGTGAGCTACTCCCTTTAGAGTCAGTGAGCATCTGCAGTGTTAGGCAGATCCTGTGGTGTAACGCAGGAGCTGCAATATCTGTAGTGCAAATCATTAGCCGTGGTGCAAGGCAGTGCCTGTTGTGAAGTACAATTCCTGCGGCAGAACACGATATCTTGTTTGCAAGAAAGTAGCTTCGGTGTAAAAACTGTTCAACAATGCAGTATCGGTTGATCAAGGTAGTACCTTTGGTTCAAGTTAGTATTGTGGTGTGAGAAAGCAACTGCGTTTTCAAGGAGAACCTGTGGTGTGAGACATTGGCTACGGAGTTAGACAGAAATTGTGCTGTAACCAGAAACTGTGGTGTGAGGCCGTTTCTGCGGTGTAAGGCAGAACCATTGGTGTAAAGCATATCCGTTCTATAAGGAAGAACATGAGAGGAATGGCAGTAGTTGTGCTGCGGTGCATCGCCTGTGCGTAAGACAGAACCTGTGGTGCAAGACAGTGCTTGCAATGCAATGCAGTATCTGTGGTTTCCGGCTGTGTAAGCAGTTCCCTGCGGTATACCTGTTGTGTAAGCAAGTAGTTTAATTGAAAAACAGCATCTTTGGTGCAACGCCGCACCTGTGGTATTATGCAATATTATGCAGTATTATCTGGTATAATGTTCAGGGTAATACATGCGGTGTGATGTGGTGCCTGTGGTGTAAGGCAGTCTGTGGTACAAGGCAGCCACTGTGGTTTAAGGGAGAAACTGAGGTGTCTGCATTGTCTGCAAGTTAAGGAAGTGATGTGTAAGGTAGTGTCGGCGTTATCAGGCAGAAGCCGCAACATACGGCAGTACTGTGGTTCAAGGTAGTGCCCGCAGTGCAGGGCGATTCCTGACGTGCAATAAACTACCTGTGCTGGAAGGTGGTACATCTGGTTTAAGGCTGTATCTGCGGTGAGACTGTGGAGAAAGTATAAGATAGCCCCTGTGGTGTGAGCAAGACCTGCTGTGTAATGATATTCCTGTCGTGTAGTCAGTACCTGCGGTGTCGGCACGACCTACGGTACAACGCAATTCCTGCTGTTAAAGTTAGGACTGCGGTGTAAGATGGTTTCTGCGGTGTAAGGTAGAACCTACAATGTAAGGCAATAGATGCGCTGCAAGGCAGTGCCTGCGATGTATCGTAGTACATGCGGCATAAGGCATTGTGTGCCCTGTACGGCAGCTAGGGCTGATGAGAACCCATTTTATTCCACTGTTGAATGATATCATTCGTGTTTTCTGTACACACTGATTCGGCTAAGCCGCTACAGAAGGAAACACCAAAACTTACTGGCGAATAGCAGTAGGCATCAGAAGATGCAACAAAGAATGGCACAGTTCTTCTGATGTCCATTATTTAAAAAGACGCATTATATTTTTGTGACAGCAAGGCCGGCATTCAAACGTGTACTTCACTACTGCCTGAGCATGAGGGCTAAATTTAATTTTACATATTTTAGCAACATCACAATTATTGTCCAAGGAGATTTCGCGACCTTCTTTAGCTCTTCCCTGAATTTAGCTTGTGTAGCTGCATAAATGCACGTGTTTGTGCATGAACTTAAATGGATGAGCAGTGTTCCCGTTTCGGTGGCGATATATGCAGCAGACGTGTCATCGCGCCGGACATAAACGAGCATCCGACTGACTAAATAACTAATGACTCTTGTCGCCCACAACAAGAGAAAGCTACTAGAAATAGCGAACAATAAAATAATGGACTTCCTTCGGTTCTGTATCTCTGGATCATTCTGATTCTCACTGTTTTGACCCCGGAGGCCCGCACGGGCTTTGCTGGACAAGAAAATCCTTCTGATTGTCAAAAAATTAAATAGTAATATCAAAATGAAGGGAATCCAGTTCAATAAGATACTTTATAACAAGACGACTGCATCACCAATTTGAGAAGTATAAAAATCCCGACTAGGGACGGCACCCCATTGAACATCATTAATTGTGCTTTTTTGTTCAAATGCAAACCAAACATACAAGTTCTGTGAATAGATAAGGACTGAGGCTGTTGTTAAAACTGCAGTCGCTGTTCTCGCTGTGCAATAGATTGTTTTAAACTTCTGACTACATATAGCAACGTATCGGTCAAACGTGAATGAGACTGGAAAACCATACTGACATATATAGGTTATTACAAAGCATATATATCATTAATTTGCAAACAATAGTGTAGGAGAGGAATGAATTCGGAAAACGTCTTCTCAGAACGTTATAGAGGATTACATTGATGAGCATCACCAACAAATCTGCTGTTGCCATGGCCACCATGTAGATCGAGACACATCTGGAAAGGCCGCAATTTCCTTTGGCGAGGATCACGATGGTCAGGAGATTCGCTGTAAGAATGAGAGAGAAGAGCCAAGTAATGGAAACAGTCTGGTAACACTCAAAGCATACTTTAGCGAAATGTTTGGGTGCACTTTTGCTGAGTTATTGACACGGACTCATTCTATTGTACAAGGGAAGTGATATATTTATCGAAATAGATCACCGTAAGCTCAATATTTAGGCACCTGCGATGTTGTTTCCATTGCAATAATTTAAGTGTTTTTTTTTCACATGTTGAGGGGAGGTCGCCGGATTCAGTCTACAGAATGTTAATGGAAAGTTCTCCTCAGCACCACCGACAACAAAAGAACACAAGTCTCAAATGGGATCAATTATGTTTTCGGGGATTTGTATAAACCGGGTGATCTGGGATCAGCTTCCTTGCATTTATATCCATTTAATTACAGTCAGCATCAGCCCTGACACTGGTCTGAGACTCCATTCACCCTAAGTCGAAATCACACCTCCTACCACGTGCCCTAAGGAAAATCCCCAGAAAGGAAATTCCGGTTTGTTCAATACATTGAACATTTTGTCATTTCCTCAGTGAGTGTCCTAGACTCAAACGCCTTCAGCTACTTCATATTGACTTTTCTTCCACTACAAGGGCAGAAGTGGGAATCATCATTGACGGCTGCACAATATATAGTATCACACGTGAGTCTTCAGATACTGAAGCAAACCGTGTCCAAATGCAGCAAGATCTGGACAACATCCTGGTTTGGGCTAACAAGGGGCAAATAATGGCTTTGTCACGCAACTTTTAGGTAATGACTGCCTACATCAATACATAATCTAACCATTTCGCCTCGACATTCAATGCCATCACTGAGTCCTCAAGTATTATCATCAACCATAAACACAACCTGAGCTGTGCGAGCCATGTGAAAAACAGTAAAGTTTAGAAACTCTCAGCGGGGCTGACAGCTTCCGTCGGGGAAGAAAACAATCCTTTTATTTAGCATTCCCGGATTCCAACATTCACTGTATTTTGCTTATTTTAGCAAATAAATAGTGACCACAGGAGCAGATCAGCGGTTAGGAATCCAGCGGTTAATAACAAACCTCTTTTCTTCCAAAATCCTGTGCACTGTTTATAAGTTGATGGAGTGATGGAATACTCTCCATTTACCTGCACGAGGGCAGCTCCAAAGACTCTCAAGATCTTCTCGACAATGCAGGGCGAATCAGGCAGTTGGAATGCGAACCCGCCCACAAAATGTTAACTACCTCTACCGCAGACGCACTGTAGCAGCCCTGTGCAGCATTTACAGGAACCCACCTGGCACCTTACACAGCATTATACAAAACCCTCGACCACTAGCATCTGGAAAGTAACGGGCAACAGATACATGGGAACGCCACCATCTTAATGCTCTCTCAAAGGCACGCACCAAGCCGAGTGGAAAATATATCACTGTTCCTTCACTGCAATTGTGTCAAAATCTTGGAATTCTTTTTCTCCTTACCAGCGCTGTGGGTGCACTTACAAATTGGACAGCAGCGAAAAAGGTAGACAGCTCACCACCCGCATCCGAAGGACAGCGAAGAATGAACAATAAAGGACACCGATGCCCACATCACACAAAGGAATAAAATAAAGGCAACCAAACAAATGATTGATTTCTATACAGTAATTCCCTGTGCTGCAGCTCTGACAACTAAATCCATCCACCACAAGGCTTGTGTCAGGTGATGCACCGACCAATTGCATAGTTAGCGGCGCGGCACCGTGGGGCAATGGATTGAACTTAGTGTCTTATGTTTACTTGTAGAGGGAGTATCTCAAGAGCTGCATCCAATATCAGGGGTGCTGAACGTAATATTCCAACATTACGGAAAGAAGTCCTTCAAATAAATCAGTGAGTTGAGGAAAAAACGATTGAAATTAATTCGAGACGTCGGATTCTATTATTTACCATGGGGCACAGAGCGGAAAATAGCGGAACGAGAAAACTGAATTGCAGCTCTGGGAAGATCAGCAGCCTCCTGAGAACGATTTTTTCCTTGAAATGTTATCCAATCATTTTTGTTTTCTGGAGAGTCCGCATTCCGAGGTATTCTCATCTGAAAGGGGTAACAATACAGATGGTCACTGCAAATAATTTGCATACAGACCTATGAACTATTGGAAAGAAAGAGGATCAGCCTCGATCTCCGTAAATGTGGGGAGGGAAGTTAAACTCCAGAGGTCACATTCCTCTGAGCTGAACCGCGGCTCACAGGCCATGCGAACCGTTGAGACTCTCGCTGATATTCAACAGAGAAAAAACATTGCAATAATGACCTTCTCGCATTCAGTTGCCGAATCAGTGAGCAGTGGGATCCTTCGCAATTATGAGACAACATAGTACATTGACTTACCAGGAGCACCAAAAGCTGCCAGCACAGGGTAGAAAAGTTCCTTGATCTCTATAATTAATGGGCGGGCCATTGCGATTTCGAGAAGAATGCAAACGTTCCACTAGATGCACCGTTGTATGTAAGATTCGTAAATTCTCCCCTTTTGTACTGTAATACATTCCCTGAAGAGGAAAAAAAAATCAGGCGACGCACGGATTGCGTCAGTTTCAGCAACTTAACGCAAAAGGTCCCTTTCCTCTGGAGGGAATCCTGGTTGGCCAATCGACACATTGTCAGTCCATGAAGCTCCGTCAATAAACATGAGTGATCAGAAAGGAATCCCGGAGCACATGTGTTCAGCGCTGGTTCCCAGAAGACAGAATGGAACATCCCCATTGGCACAATGTTTGATTCTGCCGGCTTCATCGTGCAGTTGTTTAAATGCACGCATTTAATGCACAGTCTACATGTATTTCGCTTCTGATTCCCCAAATTTTCATTTGATGTGCATTGTGACAATTAGTGATGAATCGCTGTTTATATTTGTGACTATTATGTTACTTTCCCGGGTCTTGCCTTCAATCTCAATTGTCGGAACTAAAATACAAATTTACCATTAATGTTAATCTATCATTATCAATGCTAACTGAACTTAAATATGTGTGACCTACTGAATCATTACTTGAGGGGATACTATTTCAGAGTGTCCCGTGCCAACCCGTAAAATAGAGATTAGGTTTGGTGTCATTCTTTGCCATACGTCTGATGCACCAGTAAGAATTTGAGACCCAGAGCTTGACACAGCTTAATGGTTACATTGCATCACTCTGAACTAGTGGCAGCAAGCTACTGCTGGCGATTGATCTCAGTGCAGCCGAGCTGCAAAGAAAATCTCAGAGTGCTTTGAAGGATTTTATTGACCTCAACTGAAACTTTACCTATTTGAGATCTCAATCCACCAACATGCCATGAAAATAGTTCCTTGCCGTGTGGACACGATATTTCGTGCAATGAAACTGTTTTTGCAGGAGTCTTCCCTGACCACTTGGCCAGTAATTAATTTGACCAAATATTTGTTGTCCCTGGACGAGCAATGCTTAACTCCTGAACCTTAAATTCAAATCGCTCTTGGCTACCCTGCTACTATTCTCAATCATGACTTCCACCCAAAGATTTGCTGAGATTTACTATTCTCTCATCTTAGCATTTTAGGCATCACTCGAATTTGACATCTCGGTTTTCAGTTGAATTGGTCTAAAATACCAAATCACGAGTTTCTTTTCCCCCTTAACAATCTATAGCAACCCTTCATCTTTGAACAAGATTTTTTCGCGAGAGCTGATGCCTCCTTCTGTGGTCATGGTCAGTGTTTTTACCATGTTTTCTTTTGGTAACTCTCTTAAGGAAGATGGAAAGGTGGTTACTTTAATGACGCTTCAAAGACAAGCTGCTCTTGTGAAGAATAAAACCAAGTATATTTAACTCTACTTAGTGCATCATACGAACAAACGAATTGGGATCTGGCCGATGCCCTTCAAAGTCTGCTCGCCCATTTAGTAAGTTTCAGACTAGCCTGGTTGTAACCACAATCCCACATTCCTCCCAACCCCTGATTAACTTTCACCCCCTCGATACTCAAGAAAACATCTTGCTCTGCTTTAAAATTATTCAAAGACTCTCCTTGGATTTGGAGAAAGAGACTACGAGTGGCACACTACCAACTGGGAGACAGAAACAAAATCTCATTTCAGCCTTCATTCAGCGACCACTTATTTTAAGCTTGCACTTTCGTTCCAGATTTTCTTGCAAGAAGAAATATCCTCTCCATCTTCACTCATTCATGCCCCTCAGGGTGTGGAAGGTTTTGATCAAGTCACCCATTACTCCTGTCAATTCTTGTGGATGCAAAGTTAACTTCTCCAATCTTCCATCATTGAACAAGCCAATTATTCCTTGAACTCGTGTAGACGACGATCATTCTTTCAGCATTGAAGAAAATCATCTTCATTTGTCATCCAGGTGTTGTGCTGACTGTATGTGGAAGTCTCTAATGAGCATGATTTTCGCAGGATCCAGTGTCGTGAGGACAGGGCAGTGCGCCTTGCTGGTCGTGGACGGCACTATTCTTGTGGTTTTTGCGTGCCTTGTGCTTGGCACTATCCGTTACCTCACGAACGCTGATGCAATTGCGACAATTACACTTTTCCAGGCTCCGAGGTCCTGGAGGAATGTTTTGCATGAAGAATTGACAATTTTAAAGTCCTGAATTATAAATTGCACTGTACCCTTGAATCATTTCTTCTGAGCGCCACTGAAGCGTACTCCATTATTCTGTTCAGCACCGAAGATTTGAGAAGGAATTAGTTGTCTGGCATTTTGGCGACTGCTTCAACTCATCAGAACATTTTTTCTAATAACATTGTGAAAAACCCTGACCGTACCGGGTCTTCTGACGGCCTGTGTGTCTGGGAATATGTCCTGAGTCTGGATTTTGTGACGTTTGCTTCGGCAGCAAAGGTAGAAGGGATGAATTTCACTGTGTGTCAGTTGTAGCCGGTCCAGGTCTCATTCGTTCAGAGAAGAATGGGGAGTGTGGTTGTTCAGTCGACTTTGAACTCGGCACTTAGCCTCATCCCTCCACTTCCGGTCATGAATAGCAACGTTTTTGTAATTTTGGCATTGGGCTTGTCACCCATCTGAGCATCGCGTGTGAAGTGCTGCGTAGAAGGATGAACTTGTCCACAGGCCCCAGTTCTGTTTGTTTACTCTCAATACTAGCTCTTTGTAGAGTTTTACTTGGAGCAGGTTCAAACATGTCTTCTTTGCATTGATAGTGAGACCAAACTTATTGAATGGAGCAGATCAACTGTACATTGCCCACTGAAAGCATTTAGTGCATAGTCAGCAGCAAATGGAAATTCATGTAGTCTAGCATGGAGGAGCTTGGTCTTGACATCGTGGCGTCGCAAATTGAAAATCTGGTTGTCTATTCCATAACTGATTTCTGTCTCTAATCCTTAGCCTCAATGGCATCAATACGCACGACTAAGAACATGATGCTCTAGAGGACCAGTGCAAATACTCAGCACTGTTACACTCCATTGATGACTGTGAACGGGACGGAAATCACATTGCCAAGAAGGAGGAGGCGGGCCTGCATGCCATTGTGCGACGGTCGAACCATCTGATTGAGTTAGTCTGGAAACCCAAACTTTCTCATTACCTTCCAGAGACCTTCGCTGCTGAAAATTTCGAGGACTCGGCTCGATCAATGAATTCGGTGCGTTGTTTAGCATTTTGTTTTTGGGAATTTCTCCTGCATTTGGTGAGCAACAAATACCATGCCTTGGTTCAATTATTTTCTTTTTTCTTGACCCACACTGGCTTTCGGGAAAGAACCCTGCTCAGGTCAGTCGGTTTAGAATGATTCTGGCAAAGTACTTTCCGGAAATATTCAACGCATCTAATCAGTTGTGTTTGTCACAGGCCTGGAGATTGACTTTATGTTTACAGATGTGAGCAAAGAAGCAGTCATTGAAGCATTGTGGAAGGAGCCTTTGTGCCTTGTGAACTTCGGATGTGGGTGGACTTTCTGAGCCTCTATGATGCACCATATCTATAGATTTCTGCTGGAATTTGATCGGTTCCAGGGACTTTGTCATTTGACAATTACTCGAAAGTTTTCTCTCTTTCAAACAGTGTCGGTGGATAGCCCAGACAAGCGGTGGTATTGACCTGGGGATGTTTACCTATAACTTCATCATTAATATGGGACAGTCAATTGAGAACGTTGTTGAAAGACGCAACCGTCTCTAACATCAGAAATTACACTGTGAGTAGTTTCGGCTCAGAAACACTGAATAGCAGAGAGCAATTGTCTGGGTGAGCCCCAAGGCACATCCAGACTGATTCGTAGTGGTGCCTCATGTAATTTTTTGTCAGCACAGGCTTGTGTTTCATCTGCCTTTTGTCTCAGCCACTTGCCCTGCATTTCATGTAATCTGCCCTGGACTGTAATACGAATGGTGTTTCCAACAGTTCTTTTGCCTCAGGATTTCTCATTTAGGTATGCACTGTATAATTTATATTTTTCTTCGAATGGATGCCGGATTTCAGGGCCATTTTCAGCAAAAGAGTCCTGATGCTTTCTCTTTGCTCGACCCAATAACCATTAAGCTTTGACGTACACAGCACCCTGCCAGGAGCTTCAAAGTTCCTCGATCTTGCCTTCGGGTTTCTGAAGGTCACTTGGCCGCCTTAGATCATCAGTGAGCTGCAGTTCGATAGGGTCGATCTTCAGACTGGAGATTTTCAGTCGTTCGGTGGTCGTATTCCTTTGAGTGCGTCGCTGTAGCTAAATCTTCAGCAATGCTTTGGAGATAACATACTTGTGCTTAATCCAACAGTCGCTGCCACACATGGTCTGAATCATCCTTACATCCTGTCTGCCATCCTTCCTGACAATTATGCAATTCACGAGATTCCAAAGGCCTGCTATTGGGTTGATGCTTTCAGGATGTCTGAATTTGACATGGGAGCCAGAAAACTGCGCTGGTGAGCAGAGACTGTGCTCAGCGTTAAATTGCAAGCGGAGCAGGCAATTGCAATTGCTTTTGCCAAATGCGTTTTTCAGGATCACACCTCCCCAAGTTTGGTTATCTGTGCTGACCCTGGCATTAAAGTTATCAATTTTTGCTCAACTTGTCCATGTCGCTATAGTCAGGAAGTGGGGTCTTCACAGAATCCGCGTTGGATGAATTCAGGATTGGTCCCTCTGGGGCGAAAGAACTGATGAACCATATTGTTTTGTTTTAGCTTCCTGCCAGCCACTGGGATCTTGCAGATATGAAGCAGTCATTTTAACTCTCTGGAAGGCTACTCAAATTGTTCCCTAGTTCATTCTTTTTTTAATGCAAAACCCACACCAGCCTGGGGCCTGTTCTCTTTGGTTGAACAATTCCAGAATAAAATGCATCCAACCCCTCTTTCCCTGAGTTGAAATTCCTCTGCCAGGCACATTTTGCTCAGTGCGGAAATGCCAACTTTGAATTGGGAGGGATATCTGCCCAGGAGGCCATTTTTTGTTTCTGTTCTGGTCTATCAGCTTGTCTGTTGTCCTTGAGATGCGTACATTCGTCGCACCAGAACTGAGATTTATCACTTTTGTTTTCTTCATCTTTTTGACATTGCTGCCGCTAAAGTGGCAGGTACACCAAAGCGGCTTTTGCAATTCACTCAATTTTTGGGGTCATCCTTCCTAGCTCCTAACTCGGACGTCGTTTTTGAGCAGTGCTCGCTTGAAAAGAGCTGCTCAGTCCCTCAACTCTTTAAACGCTGCTTCGCTTCAGTGAAAGGTCACCCCATGGCCTGAGCCACCTATAGGCAGGTTCACAGCAACAGCTACCAGTGTATCACTGGAACAACTTTGTCCCTTACTCCCGGGGACTTGAGATTTGAATGATAGAAATATGGAGACAATGTCTGCGTGAAAGAAATAGATTCGTTACATGTGCTCATTTCAGAGGACTGAGGAATTTATCAAAGCACCTCGATGACAACTCACTCTGCGCCAAATTCAAGACATATATTGTGTAAATTTCCCGTCATTGAGGACTGCTGCAGAAAAAAAAACTGACTTTAGCTATATATTTATTTCACCGCTGAGAACATTCAGGTGTTCGTTATCTCTGGGAAACCTAGCAAAAATATTATTATCGTGGAGCAGAGAAAGTAATTTTCAAGGGATCAACATTGGCATTTCAAACAGGCTTGAAATGAACATTTCCCGTCGACATTAGAGCGAATTGACAGTTTGCGCATTCTCCAGTTTATAGACACCGCATCTGACGTCGAACAACACATGAGTGTCACTTGAGTTCTATGTCACATCTGAACGTAAAAGGAAAAAAGTGGCTATGACATAGATTATGTTAAAACAACAACTATATTATCATAAAGGATTCAAGCTGTGCTGCAGATATGACAGAATTTGAGACCTCAGATTGATTTTGTGGCAGTGCTGCAGTGCCAATGTTGATTCCAGTAGACGTATCGTGAATCCGAATCCACAATTTGAGAATGGTCACCGTGCTGCAGCCCTGTGTCATCGCGCTGATTACAATGTGTGTGCTTTGAATATGCTTTGGGCTCCTTTCTCAAGCGGAAAGAATAAACGATGCTGATCAGAGCTCAGCATCACGACTCAATACAACTCCATAATCCAAACACTTTAAATAGAATGAAACATTCAGATTGTATTCGAGAGTGAAAATGCAAGTACGAGTGGAGCAGTCCGCTACGTGAGCATTGATATGATTTTTTGTTTAATTGTCCAACCATTTCTTGCTTTGAAATTTACACAGACGGTTGCAAGGCATCTATTACAGACACACCTCACGGTTATTATTCTGGGTTTCGTTACGAGTACATGTTAACATCTGTTTGAATATTATTAACAGTTCATTGCTACACATCTCCCTCATTCATTCTTCGCCGACTTCCATTTAGTTGTGTATAACATAATTATATAAGAACATAAGAAATAGGAGCAGGAGTAGGCCATCTAGCCCTTCGAGCCTGCCCCGCCATTCAATAAGATCATGGCTGATAAAACGAATGAAAAGTGGGCAAGGGTATTAAATGAAGATCAACACCTCCCTCTGGGTTATAACTGTCTCTCTTTTCTGGAGAAGGTTAAACGGTGGGGCCAAAGGCTACATTCCAGCAAAATGGATACATTGGAAATAGTGGAAGCATTTAGATTCTTAAGGGAGTTAATAAATTGATTCTTAAAATTCACTCCATATAATACCAATTTGTATTCTCTTCTCCAATATCGAATATATGCCTCAGTATATTATTTTCCACTGCCAAACAGGTCAACTTGTCGCTGGAAAGAAACTTTTATTTTTAAATCTTATAATTGTAATTCACCCAATTGTTGTGTTATAAACATTACTCTTCTCCTTTATCGTTTCTGTCAATTAAAATTGTTTTACAAATCACGTATTCTCAAAGTCATCAAACAATTCTATTTCTCTTTCTGAAGTTGATGTGTGAGCATCAAATTGTATATCTTGAAATAAATTGCATGTTAATCCTGAAACTGACTCATATGCATGGTCCGCTCTGGACTCTGTTGATTTAATATGACTATTCTTCACAATTTAATCGGAAAAGCTGAACGATGAAAAATGCCACAAAATGACGAAAAGCAATAGTCATAATACTGACAAGTTTTAGGGTGGTTCTTTTTTGCAGTTGGCTTAGTAGTATTGTAACCCAATAGTAACAATTCAGGCACCTCACGTATATTCTGGAGTTCTGTGTGGGAATGTCACCAGGCTGCAGGATTACAAACCAATATTCTTTTTTTTCCCAAAAATCCAGTGATCACCATGAATGGATTGTCATAAATACCTGTCTGCTTCACTGATGCCAATAGGTAAAAGAACATGCCATCCTCGCCCGCTGTCGTTTGCATGCCAGTTCATACATACAGCAACCTATTTGACTCTTAACTGCTCTCTGAAGAACGATTTGGGATTAATAGCAAATTATGATTTCTCCCAGCAGCGACCCCATCCCATCACTGAGTAATAGGGATGCTCACCTTCAAATCAGCCCCCAAACCCTCCTCAATTACGTCATGTCCGTCTTTCCAATGACGTCATGCCCCGTCCACCATCCACCCAAAGAACAGAAAACCAGAGTTCACAAGAGTATGCAAATTCATCGCTGCTGAACTACTTTAGTGACTGTAATTCCTGAATTGAAATCGACAATTACCTCTCCTGCGGATGCCAGGAAGAATGTTCTATATTTCGGGCTGTGTCTTGAAATAGCATACATGGAACTTATTGATGAGCAACGAGAGGGAAAAATCAGTCAATTACATCTCTGAAACACTGGACGATATGTTATCGAATAAGCCAGTGCTTCAGAGGTCATGGGTTCTTTAGATCTGCAATTGAACTTAAAAGAGCAGTATTGGTGATTGTGGCGCTGTGAGAGTTTATTTTTTTGGAGTGTGGGGCGAGTGTAGAGGGGTCGTAGGGGGAGGGGAGAGAGTGATTGGAGCTTTCAGGAGGTTGCAGCTGTCGGCTCAGAGGGGTTGGAAAGTGTGCGGTGAGGGGGTGCTGGAGAGGGTCCCAGCCTCAGGGATGCAGGTCTGGTTGTTGGGGACTGGCAGAGTGCAGGTCCCCGCTCCCGCGGCCTTTTCCTAAGATTTCTGAGTCCACCGAGTGTAGGCCCAGACTTATCGGGAGTTTCCCTGGTCTCTGGAAGCCGCTCTGGAGGAAACCCCGGTTCTAGGACTGCGGCGCCGGCTGCTTCTCACACGTGGATAGCTGTTCCGCGTCAATTCCATGTCGGGTGCCTCCAGGGTCCTAAGAATCGCCAAATCAGAAAGATATGGCAGTCAAACAATATTCGAGAGTTTTAAAGAGTGAGAATGAAGTTTTAGAAGCATGTGAGAAGAGTGTCAGATGGAATTAGAAAGTATGCTGGGCACAGCTTGCAAGAAGTCGCCTCGCTCCGGCGCCATCTTGGAAGATAGATATAAGTATGGAATTCTAAATTTTAAAATAGATTGCATGCTAATCCTTGCACTAACCGTTGATGCACTATCCGTCGTGGTCATTGATGGTTGAAGTGTCGACAATTCGCTACTTAGTCTGAAAATTTGAAGGAAGAAGGATATCAAAACACAAAAAAAAATCAATATGCATACTATTGCCAACATTTAGGGTCGTTCTGTTTGCAGTTGACATTGTGACATTATAATCCCGAAATAGCAATCCAGACACCGATCGTAGACTGTGGATTCTGGGTTAGAATAATTTCATATTGTGGAATTTGAAGACAATAATTTTTCAAAAACTCTGTGATGACCATGACTGGATCGTCGTACATGGATTTCTCGTTCACGTATGCCCATTAGAGAGGAAAACATGTCATCGCCACCTGTTGTGGTTTCTATTCCAACCCATCGCAATCTTGTAGACTGTAAAATGCGGTCTCAGGGACCATATGAGATGAACAGTAAATTATATCGAGGCCAGCAGTGCCCCCACCCCAGTAATGGATAAAAAGTGTTGTCCTTAGTCTGTTTAATGAACCTTCGTGTGTATGTAACACGAGACTCTAACCGGTGGGTTTGATGCATGCGCTCATTCTTCCTGAGTTTTTTTTTGCAGCGATGTTGCCCACATGAATGAACATATTTTTGAGCTGTTGTTTAGGATATCATCATCATGTAAATTTAATGTTGGCTGCTTCATGTCTCGATCAGTAATTATACACGCACAGCGTCTTTGAAGATCAGCCAGTAGGCGACATTGAACTAGATGCATTCATTAATTTTCTAGCAAGTCGTCCAAATGGAGGGGTCCAAGTTGTTTGACTGGCATCTGCTCTGCTTTCCCCCTTTCATTGCTGCAGCTGCCAAACTATATAAGAAATTACCTGCTGCTTAGTAATGTAAAGATGCAGCAATCTCCTGGAGGAAGCTATTAATCAACTGGTTAAACTGCACATCTTGACATTCTCCAGATTCTGAATCGATATCAGATCCATGCAAGTTGAAGAAACCTGAGCAGGTGATTTCATCTGAGACAAAGTGGAGCAGAATAAGTAAACGCACAGTACATGGACGAATTTGCGATTTGGAGACAAATGACAAGGATGGAAAGATCAAAGACTTTTTTTAAACTCTTTCATTTGACACTAAACTAGGGGGTCGCATGAAGCATCAGGTGACACCTGCCGTGTACATTAACATTTATGGTGTGAGGCTGCCTGTGGTCAAATGCGACAGTTGTAGTGTAAGGGAACAAATCTATGGAACAAAACAACTATGGTGTAAGTCAGCACCACCACGATAAGGCAGTATCTGGTGTAAAGCAATTCCTGCAGGTTAAGAGGACACCGCAGTATATGGTAGTCGGTGCGGTGTAATGCATTAGCTGCAGTGTGAGGCATAACAGTGTAAGGCACACTTGTTACTCAAGACGGATCCAGCAGCGTCAGAAGATTACCGTGGTGTAAGGCAGAACGTGAGGTGTAAGGTATGGTGTAACTGTGGTGTAAAGCGGAAACTGTGTTGTAAGTCACGTCCTGTAGTGTCAGGTACTATCTGGGGTGCAAGGCAACATTTTTGTTGTAGGCAATATCAGCTATGTAAACATGTGGTATAATGCAAACCTGCAATGAAAGACTCTTCCTGCAGTGAGGGTAATTCCTGTGAAGAAGGGAGTACCTGTGGGGTATGGCAATATCTGAGGTGAAATCATTCCCCGCGGTCGAAGACAGTAACTTTTTTGTAACACAGCAACTACGGTGTAAGACACTCCCTGCGGTTTCTAATGGTACCTGCCAGATCAGAAACTTCAAGGTGTTGTATGAAGGTTGCCTGCACCAGTGAAGACAGTATCCACGTTGGAAGGCAGCAGCTGCGGTGTAAGCCAATGTCTGCAGTGTAAGGACATGTGGATGGTGCAACACAATATCTTTGGAGCAATCAGTACCTGCGGTGTAAAGAAGCTCCAGTGATGTTCGGTAGAACTTATGATGAAAGGAAATAGCTTACATCATAAGTGTAAGAGAGCACTTATGGTGTAACAGCAACTGCAGTGCAAGTCAGTACTTGCGGTTTCCGGTGGTACCTGTGTTGTAATCCAGGTCAGAAATGTGAATGTATTTAATGAAGTCCGCCTGACTCATACGTCTTGCACATTGAGTTTAGCACTCGTAAACGTGAGATGTTTCACTCCAAGTATGAATTAAATGACCTACTGCTGAGCTTTTGTCCCACAAACTTAATTTTAGAAAGAAAATTAGCAAATTAACTTTTTAACAATTGCAAACAATAAAACAAACAACCAAGATGTTGTATAAACCTTAACAGCTCAATGCACAGTACAAATGCAACATGCATACTGACATTTGCCCCTACTTTCGATTTAGCACACAAATTACGTATGCCCAATGAGTTTTCAGCTCTGTAAGGCCTGTAGTTGTTAGTTCTCTGGATGGAGAAAAGAAACACCTGCTTCTCCATTCTGGAACTCCCAGCACCTCGAAGTGGGGACAGAGCCAATGCTTTCGTCCAGCTTGCAAACCACCAACAGCAAAACGTTCACGCGAGAATAGTAAGAAACCCTATTTCAAACTAACTAGCAGATTTCTTAATGGAACAGAGAGGCAAAATAGTGCATCCAGCCTCGAGTCCAAGCAACTTCGACATAACCAGCAAACAAAACTAAAAGTGAAAGAATTTGCGACCTGTACAACGTTTCTCCCCAGCAATTCCAAAATTGCCAAAACTCCAAGAGAGTGCATTCGGCCCAGATTAAAAATAAACAAAACGCAATTTAATCATTTGAGGAACAATTAAATGACATTTAGTCAGGCGGCTCGATGCATGTTTATTATTGCAGAAAACACGGTTAAACATACGTTTCTTAAAGCACAGTAGCGTCACCTCAGCAGTGTAAGCCGTTACTTGAGGTCCTTAGCAGTACCCGGCGCAAAGTGGCGTCTGTGGTATAATACAGAGCTTTTGGTTTAAGGTACCACCTGCGCTTAAGACAGTAACCGCAATGTAAAGGATCATCTGTGGTGTAAGGCAGTAGTTCTGTGGATATTCAGTGCTTGCAGTGCAGGGCAGTACCTGTGCAGTAAGGTAGTACCTATGGTGTCAGGAAATAGATCCAGTATTAGACAACACCTGTGGTGTAAGGCAATACCTGTGGTTTAAGACATCAACTGTGGTGTAGGACAGCACCTGTATGTAAAACTGGAACTGAGGTGTAAGGCAATAACTGTGGTGCAAGGCAATTGAGTGTGGTGAAGGCAGTTTCTGCATTGAAGAAAGTACCTGCGTGTATGACATGACCTGCGGTAAAAGGCGACAGCTGTAGAATAAGGCAGTAACTCAATGCAAGGTCTTGGATTCTGTGCCACTCAGTACCATTGAGGTAAGGCAGTAATTTTGTGTAATGCAGCGTCTGAAGTGAAGGCAGTTTCTGAGGTCTAAGGCATTACCTTTCTGCAAAGCAATATCTGCGATCTTTGGCAGTGCCTCCGCTCTAAGGCACTCCCCGCGCAGTGAGGTAGCATCTGCAGTGAAGGCAGTAGTTCTGGTGAAGTGTCAAACATGCAGTGTCAAACATGCAAGTGTCAAACATGCACGCAATTGCCTATGATGTAAAGCATGACTTGTGACGTAAGTTCGTACTTTTGGCCTATGACAGATTCTGCGCATTGAAAGCAGGACCGGCTGTGCAAACAAGTGGATTTGATAAGTGGTAGTACCTCGGTGCAAGGTAGTTCATGTTGTGGAAGACATTGCCGGAGGTGAAGTTATTTCCTCGCAGTGTAAGGCAGTACCTTTGCTATGACGTGGTTACTGCGTGGTAATGCAGTTCTTGTAGTAAAGACAATACACACATAGAAAGGCAGTGCATGCGTTATAACGCAGTACGTGTGCTTTAAGGTTGCTCCTGTGGTGGAAGGCATGTCATTGCTGCAAAGCAGTGCCGGCAGTGTAAGGAAGTACTCGCGGTGTAAGGCAGTGCTTACAGTACAAGCTGGCATCTATGGCGTTATAAGGTAGCTTCAGTTTAAGTTTTGTGGTGTAATGCAACATCTGAGGTTCCACGTAGTACCTGCGGTTTGCACAAGACTGCGGTTTCAAGGCAGTGTGAGTTAGTACTTTTGTCGTAAGTCAGTACCTGCAGTGTAAGGCAGAACCTGCCGTATAAGGCAGGCGTTGCAGTATCTGTAGCGTAAAACAGTCTCTCCGGTGAAAGGGAGGACCTGTGGTGCAATAAAATAATTGTTGCGTAAGGCAGTATCGTGTTTGCAAGGAAGTAGCTTCAATGTAAAAACTGCTGTACAATGCAGTATCTGTGCTTCAAGGCAGCACTTGTGGTCCACGTTAGTATTGATGTGTACGAAAGCAACTGTGTTTGCAAGGAGAACCTGTAGTGTGAGGCATTGACTGCAGAATTCCGCAGAGACTGTTCTGTAACCAGAAAGTGTGATGGAATGCAGTACCTGTGATGTAAGACTGAACCATTGGTGGAAGGCATATCTCTTTCATAAGGCAGAATATGAGAGGTTTGCTGCGATGCATCACCTGTGGCGTAAGGCAGAACCGATACAGACCTACAAGACAGTGCAAGACAGTGCTTGCAATGTAGGGCAGTATCTATAGTTTCCGGCACTAGCTGCCGTACAAGCCTGCTGTGTATCTGTAGTGTAAGCCAGTAGTTGAAGTGTAAATCAACATCTTTGGTGCAAGGCCTCACTTGGGGTGTAATGGAAAATCCACGGTTTCAGATCATACCTGCGTTGCAAGGTGGTACTGTGGTGTAAGGCAGCATGAGGTGCAAGACAGCCATTGCGGTTTAAGGGAGAAACTGTGATGTATCGCACTGCCTGCGATGAAAGGCAGTACGTCATGTGTAAGGCAGTGCCTGCCATGTCAGACACCAGCCGCGGCACAAGGCGGTACCTGTGGTTCAAGACCGTGCCTGAACTGCAGGGCTGTTCCTGTGATGCAATAAAGTACCTGCGGTTTAAGACATTACCAGCGGTGAGCCGATAGTGCAAGGTGGTACCCTGGGTATAAGATAGTCGCTGCAGTGTACGCAGTACCTGCTGTGTAGTGTTGGACCTGCTGGGTAGACAGTAACTGCGGTATGAGTAGTAACTATGGCGCAACGCAGTTCCTGCGGTTTAAATTGGGTAATCCGGTGCAAGATGGCTCCTGCGGTAGGACAATAGATGTGATGCAAGACAGTACCTGCGATTGATCGTGGTACATTTGGCATAAAACAGTGATGATGAATGGGATGGATAGGATAGAGGTGGAAAGACTCTTCCCGCTCAAAAAAGACAGTAGGACTAGGGGGCACAGCCTCAAGATAAAAGGGGGGCGGTTTAGAACGGAGTTGAGGAGGAACTTCTTCACTCAAAGGGTGGTGAATCTCTGGAATTCTCTGCCCGTTGAAGTGGTGGAGGCTGCCTCGCTAAATATTTTTAAGACGCGGGTTGATGGGTTTTTGATAGGAGAGGGGATTAAGGGTTATGGGGAGAGGGCGGGAAAGTGGAACTGAGCCACGACAGATCAGCCATGATCTGATTGAATGGCGGGGCAGGCTCGAAGGGCTGGATGGCCTACTCCTGCTCCTATTTCTTATGTTCTTATGTTCTTATTATACATTGTACGGCAATTAGGACTGATCCAAAAATATTTTAATCCACTGTTAGAATGACATCATTGATGTTCCCTGTGCTCACTGATTGGGAATAAGCCGTTACAGAAGAAAACACCAACAGTCAACGGCGAGTAGCAGTAGGCGTCAGAAGATACAACAAAGAGTGGAACAATGCTTCTGATGTCCTTTATTTAAAAGATTTTTTTTGTGGCAGGAACGCCGACATTCAAACGTGTACTTCACTATTGCCTGAACAGGAAGACTGGAATTAATTTCATATATTTTTGCAACATCAGAATTATTGTCCAAGGATATTTCACGACCTTCTTCAGCTCTTCCCTGAATTTAACTTGTGTAACTGCATAAATGCAAGTGTTTGTGCATGAACTTAAATGGATGAGCATTGCTCCGGTTTCAGCGGCGATATATTCAGGGGATGTATAAACCGGCCGGACATGAACGATGATACCAGTGGCTAAATTACTAACGACTGCTGTCAGCCACAACAATAGAAAGCTACTAGAAATAGTGAACAATAAAATAATAGACTTCCTTCGATTCTGTATCTCTGGATCATTCTGATTCTCGCTGCTTTGACCCCGGAGGCCCGCACGGGCTTTGCTGGACAACAAAATCCGTCTGATTGTCAAAAAATTAAATAGTAATATCAAAATGAAGGGAATCCAGTTCAATAAGATACTTTGTAACCAGCTGAATGCTACACCAGTGTGAGAAGTATAAAAATCCTGGCTGGGGAGGACACCCCATTGAACACCATTTATTGTGCTTCTCTGTTCATATGCAAACCAAAGGTACACGTTCTCTAAATAGATAAGGACCGTGGCTGTTGTTAAAACTGCAGCCGCTGTTCTCGCTGTGCAATAGATTGTTTTAAACTTCTGACTACATATAGCAACATATCGGTCAACCGTGAATGAGACTGTAAACCATACGGACATATACAGGTTATTACAAAGCATATATATCATTAATTTGCAAACAACAGTGTAGGAGAGGAAGGAATTCGGAAAACGTTTTCTTAGGAGGTTATACAAAATTACATTGATGAGCATCACCAACAAATCTGCTGTTGCCATGGCCACCATGTAGACAGAGACACATCTGGAAAGGCCGCAATTTCCTTTGGCGAGAATCACGATGGTCACGAGATTCGCTGTAAAAACGAAAGAGAAGAGCCAAGTAATGGAAACAGTCTGGTAACACTCAAAGCATACTTTAGTGAAATGTTTGGGTGCACTTTTGCTCAGTTATTGACATGGACTCCTTCTATTGTACAAGCGAGCAGAGGCGATATAGTTATTGAAATAGATCATCATAAACTCAATATTTAGGCGCCTCAATGCTTTCCCCATTGCAATAATTTAAGTGTAGTCTTTTGCACATGTTGAGGGAAGGGTCGTCGGATTCCGTCTACAGAATGTTAATGCAAAGTTCCCCTCAGCACCATCGACAAAAAAAGTCTCAAATGGGATCAAGTATGATTTCGGAGAATTGAATAAACCAGGTGATCTGGGATCAGCATCCTTGCATCCATACCGATTTAATTACAGTAAGCATCACCCCTCACACTGATCTGAGGCTCCATTCACCCTAAGTCATACAGTATGCCCTGAGGAAAATCTTCAGAAAGGAAATTTCGCTTTCCTCAATAAATTGCAGTTTTGTCATTTCCTCAGTGAGTGTCCTAGGCTCAAACATCTTCAGCTGCTTCATCATGACCTTTCTTCCACTATAAGGTCAGAAGTGGGAATGATCATTGACGGCTGCACAATATATAGTATCATTCGTGAGTCTTCAGATACCGAGACAGCCCGTGTCCAATTGCAGCAAGATCTGGACAACATCCAGGTTTGGACTGACAAGTGACAAATAATGGCTGTGTCACACAAGTTTCAGGGAATAAACGCCTACAACAATACACAATCTAAGCATTTCCCCTCGACATTCGATGCCATCACTGAGTCTGCAACTATTAGCATCAACCATAAACACAACCTGAACTGAACGAGCGATATGAAAATAAAGTTTAACAAATCTCAGCAGGGCTGGTAGCTTCAGTCGGGGAAGAAAACAGTCCGTGTTTTTTTTTCTAGCGTTCCCTACGTTTGCTTCAGATTCCAGCACCCACTGTATTTTGCTTATTTTAGCAAGTACATAGCGTCCACAAGAGCAGATCAGCGGTTAGAAATCTTACGGTGTTTAACTGACCTCTTGTCTCTCAAAATACTGTGCACTGTTTAGAAGTTGATGGAGTGATGGAATACTCTCCACTTTCCTGCACGAAGGCAGCTCCAAAGACACTCAAGATGTTCTAGACAATGAAAGACAGAGCAGGCAGTTGGAATGCTAATGCGTCCACAAAATGTTAACCACTTCTACCGCAGATGCGCTGTAGCAGCCGTGAACAGCATTTACAGGAACTCACCAGGCACCTTACACAGCATTATACAAAACCCTCGACCACTATCATCTAGAGAGTCAAGGGCAGCAGATATATGGGAACACCACCATCTTAATGTTCTCTCAGAGTCATTGACCAAACTGAGTGGAAATTTATGGCCGTTCCTTCACTGTAGTTGTTCCAAAATCTTGGCACTCTCTTTCTCTCTACCAGCACTGTGGGTGCACTTATAACTTGAGCAGCAGCGCATCAGGATGACAGCTCACCACCCTTATCTTAAGGGCAACGAGGTATGAACAATGAAGGACATCGATGTCCACCTCTCACAAATGAATAAAATAAATGCGACCAAACAAATGATTCATTTCTATTCAATAATTCCCTGGCTGCAGTTTTGACAACTGAAACCATCTGCCACGAGGTTTGTATCAGTTGTTGCACCGACCAATTGTATAAGTGAGCGCGGCGGCACGCTGGGACAATCGATTGAATTTAGTGTTTCAAGCTTACTTGAAGACGGGATGTCTCAAGAGCTGCATCCAACATCAGGGGTACATAATAGTATTTCCAATAAATCAGTGAGATGACAAAATAGCTATTGAAATAAATACGAGACGGTGGGATTCTATTGTTTATCATTAGCGTAAGGGAACTGTCCGACACAGAAAGGGAAATAGCGGAAGGAGATAACAGATTTGCAGCCCTGAGGGCAGGAGCAGCCTCCTGAACAGGTGTTTTTTATTTCCTTGAAATATCATCCAATGATTTTTGCTTTCCAGAGAGGCAGCATTTCCAGGTGTTTTCATCTTAAAGGGAGAACATTAAGATTTTCATTGCAATCGCATCCAGATCTATGAATTGCTGGAAGGGCAGAGAATCAGCCTCGATCTCCATAAATGTGGGGAGGGAAGTTAAACTCCAGGTGTCACATTCCACTGAGCTAAACCGCGGTTCACTGGCCCTGCGAACCGTTGAGACTCTCATTGATGTTCAACAATTTATCTCGGCAGAGAAAAGGCATTGCAATAATGACCTTCTCGCATTCAGTTGCTGAATCAGTGAGCAGTGAGATACTCCGTAAATCTGAGGCAAAATGATACATTGACTTACCGGGAGCACCAAAAGCTGCCAGCACAGGATAGAAAAGTTCCTTGATCTGTAGAATTAGTGGCCTGGCCATTGCGATTCCGAGAAGAATGCAAACGTTTCACGAGATGCACCGTTGTATGTAAGATTCGTAAATTCTCCCCTTTTGTACTGTAATATGTTCCCTGAAGGGGAAAAAAATCAGGCTACGCACAAATTGCGTCAGTTTCAGCAACATAACGCAAAAGGTGCCTTTCCTCTGGAGGGAATCCTGGTTGGCCAATCGACACTCAGTCAGTCCATGAAGCTCCGTCAATTAACATGAGTGATCAGAAAGGAATCCCGGAGCACATGTGCTCTGCGCTGGTTCCCAGCAGACAGAACGGAACATCCCCATGGACACAACGTTTGATTCTGCCAGTTTCATTATGCACTGATTTAAATGCTCGCATCTAATGCGCAGCTTACATGTCTTTCGCTCCTATTTCCATAACTTTTCATTTGATGTGCATTGTGATACCTAGTGATGAATCGACCTTTTTGTTTGTGAAAATTATCTTACTTTCCTGTGCCTTTACTGCAATCTGAATTGTGGGAACTAAACTATAAATTTTCCATTAGTATTAATCTATCATTATCAATGCTAACTGAACTTAAATATGTGTGACCTATTGAATCATTACACTATTTCAGAATGTCGCGTGCCAACGCTTCAAATATAGATTAGGTTTGGTATCATTCTTTGCCATCCCTCTGAAACCCAGAGCCTGACACAGCTTGATGGACACGTTGCATCAGTCTGAACGAGTGACAGCAAGCTACTGCTGGCGATTGATCTTTGAGCTGCAAAGAAAATTTCAGAATGCTTAGAAATATTTTATTGACCTTCACTTGATCTTAACCTATTTGAGATTTCAGTCAATCAACAAACGATGAAAACAGTTCCTTGCCGTGTGGACACAATATTTCAACCGTTGATACTGTTTTTGCAGGACCACTTGGCAGCATTTAATTTGACCAAATGTTTGTTGTCCCTGGATGAGCAATGCATCCATTTTAAACTCCTGATCCTTACATTCAAATCGCTCATGGCGACGCTGCTGCCCATCTATATCATGACTTCCACGCAGAGATTTGCTAAGCTTTACTATTCTCTTATCCTGCCATTTTGGTCTTCCCCCGAATTTGAAATCGGGATTTCAACTGATTCGGCCGAAAATGCCAAATCACGAGTTTATTTCCCCCCTTAAGTAACCGATCATCTTTGACCAAGACTTTGTCGCGAGAGCTAGTGTCTCCTTCCGTGGTCAGAGTCAGTGTTTTTACCAAGTTTTCTATTGATAACTCTCTTAGCAAGAAAGTTGGACAGTTGGTTAATTTAATGGCAGTTCAATGACAAGCTGCTCTTGTGATGTAAGATGGTCAATTGAGGACGTTGTTGAAAGGCACAGCGGTCTCTAACATCAGAAATTACACTTTGAGTAGTGTCGTCTCAGAAACGCTGTAATAGCACAGAACAATTTTCTGGGTGCGCCCCAAAGAACATCATGACAGATTCGTAGTGGTGCCTCATGTTCGTATTTTTTGTCAACACAGGCTTGTGTTTCATCTGCCTTTTGTCTCAGCCATTTGCCCTGCGTCTCGTCGTCTGCCTTGGACTGTGCTGCGAATGGTGTGATAAACAGTTATTTTGCCTCCTGATTTTCATTTATGTAAATTCTCTAAAATTGATACTTTTCTTCAGAAGGGTGCCGGATTTCAGGGCCACTTTCATCAAAACAGTTCTAGTGTTTGCTCTTTGTGTGACCCAATAACTGTTAAGCTGTGGCGTACACAGTATCCCATCAGAAACCCCAAAGCTCCTCGATCTTGTCGTCGGGTTTCTGAAGGTCACTTGGCTTCCTTAGATCATCAGTGGGCTGCAGTTGGATGTGGTCCATCTTCAAGCTTGAGATTTTCAGTCGTTCGCTAATCGTATTCCCTTGAGGGCATCACTTTAGCTCCATCTTCAGACATGCTTTGGAGATAGCATAGTTGTGCTCAATCCAACAGTCGGTGCCAGACATGGTCTGAATCATCCTTACATCCTGTCTGCCATCCCTCCTGACAATTATGTAGTTCATGAGATTCCAATGGCCAGCTTTCGCGTGGATGCTTTCAGGACGTCTGAATTTGACGTGGGAGCCAGAAAACTGCGCTGGTGAGAAGAACCTCATGCTCAGTGTTGAATTGCAAGTGTAGTAGACCATTGCTATTGCTTTTGCCAAATGCGTTTTTCAAGAACACACCTCCCCAAGTTTGGTTATCTGTGCTGACTCTGGCATTAAAGTTATCAATTTTTGCTCAGCTTGTCCATGTCGCGATAGTCAGGAAGTGGGGTCTTCACAGAATCCACGTTTGATGAGTTTTTGGATTGGTCCCTCTGGGAGTGAAAGCACTGATGATATATATTGTGTTTTTCTGCTTCCTGCCAATCATGGGATTTTGGATGACATGAGATAATGTGGAAGGCTGGTCAAAATGTTCACCAGTTCATTTTTTTATACGCTAAACCCACTCCAGCCTCAGCCCTGTCCTTTTTGCTTTGATAATTCCAATTTTGCCCAGTGTGGCAATGCCAACTTTGAATTGGGATGGATCTCTGCCAAGGGGGCCAGTTTTTTCTCTGTTCTGGCCTGTCAGCTTGGATGCTGCCCAAGAGAATGCGTACATTCCTTGTACGAAAAGTGAGATTCATCGCATTTGTTTTCTTTCTCTCGTTGATATTGCTGCCGCTAAAGTGGCAGGTACACCAAAGCGGCTATTGTAATTCAGGCAATGCTTTGGGGCATCTTCCTAGATCCTAACTCAGACGACGTTTTTGAGCAGTGCTGTCTTGAAAAGGGCTGCTCCGTCTCTCAACGCTTTCAACGCTACTTCACTTCAGTGAAAGATCACCCCATCGACTGAGCCACCTATGTGCAGATTCATAGCTGCAGCTACCAGTGTATCACTAGAACTTCTTTGTCCTTTACTCTACGGGATTTGGGACTTGGATGATAGAAATATGGAGACGATTTGCGCGAGGTGTGACTTAAGTGAAGGACAGTTGCCTCACTCGCTACTCCTGCATCCATTGGCAGCACTGAATCCAGATGGCTGGAGGTAAGCAGAGCGCACTAGGTGATCTTCTTGTGTCTCGTTTTGCTCAAGGTGCTCCATAACACTTTGCTTTTCATTCCGCTGAATCTATTACACGTTCCTTTCACGCAGTTAGCAAGACTTCTCACTGTCAGATCGGCTAGCCATGTCTCACCGACGTCCTCGGCACATCAGCTACTCTCACCTGTTTCACCTCACTCGCAGAAATAATTTGCAGTGCTGTGGAATCGGCCGCGTTGGATTCCTGGCCTGGGTCAATATACATGCGGTCTCTGCACACTCTCCCCGTCTCTTCGTGGGTTTCCTTCGGCTTTTCCGGCTTCTTCGCACTGTCAGAAAGTTTGTTGCTTTGGCAATGCTAACTTTTCCTTCAGATTAGCCGCACAGGCACTGGAGTATGGCGACATGGGAATTTTCAGTCACTTCATTGCAGTGTCAATGTAAGCCGACACGTGACACTAATAAATAAACAGAGCTTAAACTTAATTTCAGCAGCTTCTTGGAGCCTAAGGTGAGAGATGAGTGTCACATAGTGTCCAGTGCACGTGAACCGCTCCAAAAAGTGCGCAACGTGTTTCCCGACAGAGGTATGGAACTTTCTCCTGTCACCCCTTACACCACAAATTACAAACACAGTAGTTTACCTTCTTTGAACTGCTTCTGAAATATTCACACTTTCATTTCATAAGGAGGGCAATTCCCTTATACTTTGTTAGTTGAACAATTGAGAAATTTACAGAATGATTTTTCTTGTATACACTCTGCCACCACAAGCACTATAAAAAATACTTTCCTATTCATGAAATCCATGTCCAAGTCGCTGTAGATTCTCATTTCTTTAGAGCAGAAGAACAAGGAGGAGGAGTACGCAATTCAGCCCCTCAAACATGCCCTGCCATTCAATGCAATAATGAGTAATCCTATCTCAGTCTTAACTCCATTTTCCTGACACTTCTGTATAAACTTCCGACACTTTACTCATCATAAAAAAGTCTCCTGCTTAAATTTTTTCGATGTCCCGGCATCCACCGCATTGTTGTGCAGTGAATTCTACAGATTCACGATCCTTTGAGAAGAATAATTACACTTCACCTTTGCTTAAAGTTTGCTACCCTCTATCCTAAGAGTAAGACCTCTCGTTCTCAACTGTCGCTTCATTAGAAACACCATTTCCACCTCGACGTTGTAAATTTCTAATGCTGATGCGCGCCACAGAAAGACAATGAGTTACAAAGACATGACATACAAGTTTTGGTATCATGGTATCATGACCTTGTGTTGCGTGTGAACTGACGTTCAGAACTAAAACATCCCAGACATGTCCCTGCACATGGCCCGTGAAAGAAATAAAGTGATTACATTGGCTTATTTCAGAGGACCCTGGACATTATTAAAGTACCTCGATGACAATTGATTCTTTGCGCAAAATTCAAAGACATATATTGGGTAAATTCACGTCATTGAGGACTGCTACAAAAAAAACTGACTCTAAGCTGTATATTTATTTCACCGCTCAGAACATTAAGGTGTACGTTATTTCTGGGAACCCGAGCAAAACTGCTATAATCATGCAAAAGAGAAGAGAATTTCGAAGAGATCAACACTGACACATCAAACAGGGCGAGAAATGAGTATTTCCCGCCGGCAGTAGAGCAAAATGGGAGTTATCACATTGTCCAGTATAGGCACCATAACTCACGTCTAACAACACGAACGTTAATGAGTATCATTTAAGTTCCATGTCACATCTGGACACAGCGGGAAGAAAGTAACTATGACACGTATTATGTAAAAACAACAATTATACTATCTTAACGGATTCAATCTATGCTGCAGGTATGGCAGGATATAAGAGCTCAGATTGATTTTGTGACAGTGCCGCAGTGTTCATGCTAATTCCAGTGGAGGTACCGTGAATCCGGATCCACTATTTGAGAATGGTCACCGCGCAGGAGCCCTGTGTAATCGCGCTGATTACAATGTGTGTGCTTTGAATCTGGGTTGGATTCCATTCTCGGGCGGGAAGAATAAAAGATGCTGATCAGAGGCTCAGCATCACAACTCAATCCAACTCCTTAATCCTAGTACTTTAAATAGAATGAAACATTCAATTGTATTCGAGAGTGAGAATGCAACTACGAGTGCACCAGCCTGCTTCGTGTGCATTGATATGTTTTTCTTAATTGTCCATCTATTTCTTGCTTTGAAAGAACGGTTACAAGGCATCTATTACAGACATACATCAGGGTTATTATTTCGGGTTACGTAACTAGTGCATGTTAAGATCTGTTTGAATATTAGGTACAGTTCATTGCTACACATCTCCCTCATTCATTTTTCGCCGACTTCCATCTAGTTTTGTATAACATAATTATATGATTCTTAAAATTCACTCCATATAATACCAGTTTGTATTTTTTTTCCAATATCGAAAATATACCTCAGTCTATTCACTTCCTACTGCCAAACAGATCAACTTGTTGCTCGAAAGATACTTTTAATTTTGAATAATATAATTGTAATTCAATCAATTGTTGTGTGAAAAAAAATTCTTCTCCTTTAACGTTTCTGTCAGTTAAAATTTTATTATACAAACCACTTATATTCTGCAAAGTTATCAAACAATTCTGTTTCTCTTTCTGAAGTTTTTTTTTAAAATACATTGCATATTAATTCTGAAACTGACCTATATGCATGGTCCGCTCTGGACTCTGTTGATTTAAAATGACAATTCTCCGCTATTTATTCGGAAATGGTGTACGATGGAAAATGCAACAAAATGACGAAAAACAATAGTCATAATGCTGACAAGTTTGAGGGTAGTTCTTTTTTGCAGTTGACTTAGGAGCATTGTAATCCAGTAGTAGCAATTCAGACATCAAACCTATATTCTGGAGTTCTGGGTGTGAATGACATCAGGTTTCAGAATTGCAAATCTTTTTTTTCCAAAAATCCTCTAATCACCAAGAATGGATTGTCATAAATACCTATCTGCTTCACTTATGCCGATAGGGAAGGAAACATGCCATCCTCACATGCTGTCATCTGCAGGCCAGTCCAGACATACAGAAACTATTTGATTCTTAACTGCTCTCTGAAGAACGATTTGGGATGAATAGTACATTATGACTTCTACCAGCAGATCTTCCATCCCATAACTGAATAAAATCGATTGCTCACCTTCAAATCAGCCCCCAACCCCGCCTCAATTACATCATGCCCGTCTTTGCAATGACGTCATGTCCCGTCCACCATCGCCCCAGAGAACACAAAAGCACAGTTCACAAAAGTATGCAAATTCATCGCTGCTGAACTGCTTTAGTGTTTTTCTTTTAACTTCGAAAAAGCATGCCTGTAATTGCTGAATTGAAATAGACATTAACCTCATCTGAGGATGCCAAAAGAATGTTTAATATTGCGGCCTGTGTCTTAAAGTAGCATACATGGAACTTATTCATAAGCACCGAGAGGGAAAACTCAGTCAATTACATCTCTGAAACACTGGACAATGTGTTACCGAATAAGCCAGTCCTATAGAGGACATAGGTTATTTAGATCTGCAATTGAACGTAAAGGAGCAATATTAGTGATTGTGGAACTGTGAGAGTTTATTTTTTGGAGTTTGGGGCGAGTGCAGAGGGGGTAGTTTGTAAGGGGAGGGGAGTGAATGATTGGAATCTGCAGAAGGTTGCAGCTGTTGGCTGAATGGGCTTGGGGTGTGTGTGTATGTGTGGGGTGAGGGGGAGGGGGGACGGTGGAGAGACGTTCAGCCTCAGGGATGCAAGTCTGGACGTTGTGGACTAGCAGAGTGCAAGTCCCGGCTCCCCTGGCCTTGCCCAAGACTCTGGGACTCCTCCTAGTGTAGGCCCAGGCTTCTCGGGCGTTTCCCTGTCTCTGGAAGCCGCTCTGGAGGAATCCCCGGCTCTGAGGCTGCAGCGCCCGCTGCTGCTCACATGTGGGCAGCTGTTCTGTGTCACTCCCAGTCGGGAGTCTCCAGGGTCCGAAGAATCGTCAATCATAACAAAATGAATTCAAGCTTTATTCGAGACTTTAAAAGAGTTCGAATGAAGTTTGAAAAGCAGAGAAGAAGAGTAAAAGAAAGATTAGAAAGTACGCTGGGCAGAGCTTGCAAGAAGTCGCCTCGTTCCGGTGCCATCGTGGAAGACAGATATGTGTATGGAATGCAAAATTTTAATGTAGGTTGCACGCTGATACTGGCACTCGCCCTTGATGCAGCATCCATCGTGATCATTGATGATTTAAAGTGACTACTATTCGCTACTTAGTCTCAAAAGGTGAACGAAGAAGGATATCAAAACTGAAAAAAAAGGAAAGCAATAAGCAAGATTTCGGGTAGTTCTGTTTGCAGTTGACATTGTGGCATTGTAATCCCGAGATAGCAATCCATGCTCATATGGTATGGATTCTGGGTTACAATACCTTCATATTGTGGAACTTGAAAACAACATTTTTTTTTCAAAAACTGTGTGATGACCATGAATGGATTGTCGTAAATAGTTTTCTAGTTCACGAATCCCATTAGAGAAGGGAACACGTTATCCTCATCTGTTGTGAAGTCCATTCCAGCCCATCGCAATCCAGTTGACTGCTAAATGCCCTCTCGGGGACGATAATGAGATGAACAGTAAATTACATCGAGGCCTGTTGCGTCCCCATCCCGGTAATGAATAAAAGGTGATGCCCTTAGTCTGTTTAATGAACCTTCGTGTGCATATAAAACACGAGATTCTAACTTTGGGTTTGATGTATGTACTTGCTCTTCCTGATATTAATGATTTTTTTGCAGCGACGTTGCCCACATAACTGAGCATATTTTTGAGCAGTTGTTGAGAGCATCAGCATGCAAGTTACATACTGGTTCCGCCATGTCTAGATCAGTAATTATATACGCACAGCGTCTGTGGAGATCAGCCGGTAGGCAACATTAAACTGAACGCATTCATTAACTTTCTGGCAAGCAATTGCAAATGGAGGGACCCAAGTTGTTAGACTGGTATCTTTCCTCATTTCCACTTTCATTGCTGCAGCTGCCAAACTATACAAGAAATTACCTGCTGCTCAGTAAAGATACAGCACTCTCCTGGAGGAAGCCATGAATCAACTGGTTAAACTGCACATTTTGATATTAACCAGATTCTGAATAGATATCATGTCCACGCATATTCGCGAATTCAGAACAGGTGATTTCATCTGTGACAAAGTGGAAGAGAATAGAAAAATGCAGTACTTGGATGAACTTGTGGTTTGTCCTTTGTCACAATGACAAAGTGCACAGAAGGGTGTGTTGTCTGCCTGGTGCTCGGGTCCGGGATGTCGCATCTGGGCTGCAGAGGAACCTGGAGTGGGAGGGTGCGAATCCGGTCATTGTGGTACATGTGGGTGCCAACGACATAGGCCAAATGCGAACTGAGGATCTGGGGAGGGAGTATGAGAAGCTGGGAATGGAATTAAAGAGTAGAACCGACAAGGTGGTTATCTCTGGGCTACTGCCTGAACCGATTGCAGACGGGCGGGGGGTTGATAGGATTAAGGAAGTGAATGGGTGGCTCAGGGATTGGTGTAGGAGGAATGGGTTTGAATTTATGGGGCATTGGCATCAGTATTGGGGTAGATGGGACCTGTTCGGGCGGGATGGGGTTGGTCTAAACCTTGCTGGGACCAGAGTGCTGGCGAATCGAGTAAAGAGGACTGTAGACAGGGCTTTAAACTAATTAGGGGGTGGGAGGGTGGGAGGGTAGGTGACATTACGGGGTCTAAAGCTGAGGAGAGGGTACAGGTAAGGGAAGAGGCCGAGGATGTCCCAATAATAGAGGGAGTAGGGGGCGTGAGTATGGTAGGTGGCGTTATGGCAAATAGGGTCCAGGTGAAGGCTGGGATGAAGGCACTTTATCTGAATGCACGAAGCATTCGGAATAAAGTGAATGAGCTGGTGGCGCAGATCGGCACAAATGGATATGATCTGGTGGCCATTACAGAGACGTGGCTGCAAGGTGACAGGGACTGGGAGCTGAATGTTCAGGGGTTTCATGTGTTTAGGAAGGATAGGCGGGAGGGAAAAGCGGGGGGCGTAGCTCTGCTGATTAAGGATAGCTTCAGGGTGGTAGCAAGGGATGATATTGGAGCCAAGGAGCAGAAAGTGGAATCGTTGTGGGTAGAGATTAGGAACAGCAAAGGGAGGAAGACACTGCTGGGTGTCGTCTATAGGCCCCCGAATAATGATCTGGAGGTGGGGCGGGCTGTTAACGCGCAAATAAGTGCGGCGTGCAGGAATGGGACGGCCGTAGTTATGGGGAATTTCAATTTACATGTAGATTGGTCGACCCATGTTGGACGCGGTGGGCTCGAGGAGGAGTTCTTGGAATGCTGCCGGGATAGTGTCCTGGAACAGTGTGTGTTGGAGCCGACGAGGGAGCGAGCTATCTTGGATCTGGTGTTATGTAATGAGGCGGGTAGAATTAGGGACCTTGCGGTGAAGGATCCTCTTGGGAAGAGTGATCATTGTATGGTGGAGTTCCTGGTGCAGATGGAGGAGGAGAAAGTGGGTTCCCGGACGCGCGTCTTTTGTTTGAACAGAGGGGAGTACGGTAGGATGAGAGAAGAATTGGCGAATGTGGACTGGGAGAGCGCGTTGGAAGGTAGGTCTGCTGAGGAGCAGTGGAGGATCTTTAAGGAGATCTTTCTTGGTGCTCAGCGGAAATTTATTCCGATGGTCAAAAAGGACAGTAGGAGGAGAGGTAATAAGCCGTGGATAACGAAGGAGTTGAAGGAAAGTGTTAAATTAAAAGCGGAGGCGTTTAGAGTAGCTAAGAGTAGTGGGCGAGAAGAGGATTGGGAGAGGTTTAAATGTCAACAAAGATTGACAAAGAAGTTGATAAAGAAGGGCAGGAGAAACTATGAAGCTGGGCTAGCGCTTAATATAAAAAAGGATAGCAAGAGTTTTTATAAATATATAAAAAGGAAGAGGCTGGCTAGGGTCAACGTTGGTCCCTTAGAGGATGAGAAGGGGGACTTAGTGGTAGGGGATGGGGATATGGCTGAGGTCCTGAATAACATTTTTGTTTCTGTCTTCACGGAGGAGGACGTGAATAATTTGCCGGGTGTTAGAGATGGAAAGGTGGTAGGACTGGAGGGTCTTAATGACATTACTATTACTAGAGAGGTGGTGCTCGACAGACTGGAGGGGCTGATTGTGGACAAGTCACCAGGACCGGATGGAATGCATCCGAGGGTACTGAAAGAAATGGCGGAGGTGATAGTGGATGCCTTGGTGGTTATTTTCCAGACGTCGCTGGATTCCGGAGAAGTGCCGGAAGATTGGAAAGCGGCTAATGTTACGCTGTTGTTTAAGAAGGGTGCCAGGCAAAAGGCAGGGAATTATAGGCCGGTTAGTTTAACGTCTGTGGTAGGTAAAATGTAAGAATCCGTCATCAAGGAGGAAATAGCGAGGCACCTTGAGAGGAATTGCTTGATAGAGCAGACGCAGCACGGTTTCGTTAAAGGGAAGTCGTGTCTGACAAATTTACTGGAGTTCTATGAGGATGTGTCCAGGGCGGTGGATAGACGAGAGCCGGTGGATGTGGTCTTTCTAGATTTTCAGAAGGCGTTTGACAAGGTACCTCACAAGAGGTTATTGCAGAAGGTCAGGGGACATGGAGTTGGGGGTAGGGTGTTAGCGTGGATAGAGGATTGGTTGTCAAATAGAAGGCAGAGATTGGGGGTCAATGGGTGCTATTGGGATTGGCGGATGGTGACTAGTGGAGTGCGCCAGGGGTCGGTGCTGGGGCCTCAGCTATTTACCATTTATATAGATGATCTGGAGGAGGGAACCGAGTGTAGGGTGTCGAAATTTGCTGATGACACCAAAATTGGTGGAAAGGCAAATTGTGCGGAGGGTGTGGAGAGTCTACAGAAGGATCTCGATAGGCTGGGCGAATGGGCCAGGAAATGGCAAATGGAATTTAATGTTGGCAAGTGCGAGGTGGTCCACTTTGGTAGGAATAATGGTAGGAGGGATTATTACTTACGTGGAGAAAAACTGCAGCAGGCGACGGTGCAGAGGGACCTCGGGGTCCTTGTGCATGAGTCGCAAAAACCCAGCTTGCAGGTGCAGCAGGTGGTCAGGAAGGCGAATGGGATGCTGGCCTTCATAGCGAGGGGGATTGAATATAAAAGTAGAGAGGTCTTGCTGCGACTGTATAGGGCATTGGTGAGACCGCAGCTGGAGTACTGTGTGCAGTTTTGGGCGTCGTACTTACGCAAGGATATTTTGGCCTTGGAGGGAGTGCAGACGAGGTTTACTAGGCTGATGCCGGAGTTGAGGTGGTTGAGCTATGAGGAGAGGCTGAATAAATTAGGCTTGTACTCGTTAGAGTTTAGAAGAATGAGGGGAGAGCTCATTGAGACATATAAGATGATGAATGGGATGGATAGGATAGAGGTGGAGAGACTCTTCCCGCTCAGAAAGGATAGCAGGACTAGGGGGCACAGCCTCAAGATAAAGGGGGGCCGGTTCAGAACGCAGTTGAGGAGGAACTTCTTCACTCAAAGGGTGGTGAATCTCTGAAATTCTCTGCCCGTTGAAGTGGTGGATGCTGCCTCGCTAAATATTTTTAAGACGCGCGTAGATGGGTTTTTGATAAGAGAGGGGATTAAGGGTTATGGGGAGAGGGCGGGAATGTGGAACTGAGCCACGACAGATCAGCCATGATCTTATTGAATGGCGTGGCAGGCTCGAAGGGCTAGTTGGCCTACTCCTGCTCCTATTTCTTATGTTCTTATGTTACTTTCAATCAATTTTATCCCACTCCTCTGTGTGCCTTTCAGCACAACATGCCTGATATACACGGAAATGTCTTCTATGCATCTAGTCTGCTGATCCAAAGAAATTCCGCCAGTCATTTTTTGCAGCTTGTTGCAACATTCCTTTCAGCCGTCCAAGCATGATATTTACAATATTTTCCTGAAAAGGCAGAATTTGTGTTAACTTTCCCTTGAGCACCTCTTTCAATAATCATCACTGTGGTTCATCGATCACATATTATCAATGTGTCATTGAGCCCATCTCATCTGTAATGCGTTGTAATGACTGAAGCCCGAAATGCCCAAGTATTGAATGTTTGTTCAGGGGCCGTGGGCAGCGCTGTTTACGTAAACATTTAAATTACCCATACTTGAGAAGTTGGTGGTATTCTGCCTTTTTGAATCTATGCTGTCTGTGTGTTTCACGAACACTCTTGGAGCTACTAGGGAGGGAGTTATAGGAATTCTACCAGGCGACGGTGGTGGAACGGTGCCATACCATCATGTCAGGATATTGTGAGGCTCAGAGGTGAACATGCAGGTTTTCCGATTAACCTGATGTTCTTCTCCTTTTATTTGATAGAGTTCGGGAGTTTTGAAGATGTTTTTCAAGGAGGCTTGATGTGATGCATCCCTGATACACTACACACAGTGCTAGTAATGTGTATCGATGGTTAAAGGAGTGAAGGTGGGTGAGTGTTTAACAAGCGGATCCTTTGTCTTAGATTATATAGAGCTTCTTGAATGTTATTGAAATTGCACTCACCCAGGGAAGGGGAGAGAATGCCACTAGGCTTCTGTGATTGCAGATGATTTGAGGAGTCAAGAGCTGATTCGCTGTCCATGAAATTTCTCTATTCTAATCCACCCCACCTCCCCATCATCAGTGTTCCTTCCACCCCATCTAGCCGTTATTTGCATTATTCAGCCTATATTACCTTTCTACCCATTCATTTTTATATCTTATGCCCATTATTCATTTTGTTCCTTTTAGTTGGTTTAGATAAAATAAACATAATTTCCATTGCAGACCATCTGGACCTCAACTAAAAAAAAACTTCTATTCATCACTTCTGGACCTTCTGCATAATATTCCATAAAATGTCTTGCACGTCATCGAGACAGCGACCCTCTGAATTTGCATGAAATTACCTAGCCCACCGACACAATTGTTCCATTCAGGATGTCTAACCTCTTTACTGTAGTGTTCCCTTCAAGTCGGGCGAGCACTCACCCTTAATGCTGTCGTCAGCCCAGTTGTTTTCCTGTTCACAGGCTTTCCTTCAGGCCATTTAGTTAACCATTCATAATCTCTTCTTTTATCCGTGTTCAAACGATCAATAGTCATCCATTATGCTTCCATAGCCTAAATATGTGTAGTAATGCCCCAACCTATCCAAATTATGTATCCCCAATATTCCTTTGATCCACTTAGCCAGCAAACTCACTTTTTTGGTCAGTTGATCTATTTCAGTTTTCCATGTATGCTCTTCAGACCTTTCAGTCTACAGTGTTAGTCATGTTACAGCTCATTTATCAATATATTTCCTGCATTCCGTGCAACCCGCATATCTGTTGTGTTCCCATGTAGTTTGATTATCCAAAATGAGTCCGCCTTGATGTCTAACTCAATTAACAATAAGAAGCCCCGCAACACCAGGTTAAAGTCCAATACCTTGTTTATGAACATAATTTCCACTCACCTGATGAAAGGGCAGTGCTAGCAAATAAACCTATTGGACTTTAACCTGGTGTTCTGAGACTTACTGTGCTTACCCCAGTCCAACGTCAACATATCCACATCATAACTCAATTAACCAGAGTGATTCACTCAGCCCATTTCACGTAGCTATTTTGAACAAACCACAAAGGTCATCTATCCAACTTAATCACAGCTACAAAACCCATCTAGCCCCGACGCATAATTCCCATTTAGGTTGCTTAGCCCCGTATCCGCAATGGTCTCTCTTGCCTTTCTAGCCCCATAATTTAACCCCATTACCTAAAATTCCCCATTCTTCTGGACCAGGTTTTTCCATATTCCCTGAAGCCATCCTGGCTACCTATCCAAAATGTTCCCTTCTCTGCAGCTATCAACTCTAATTTCAATTTTTTTTTTGCTCTAATAATGACAGATTAAGAAAAATAAAATTGCCTTCTCGACCAAATATTAAATTAAAGATTTGCATGCCCTCTCAGATGAACACGACAGACTGCACATACTATTTTACAAGGTTGGGGAACGTCTCCATGGTGTAAGTACAAATATTCATTGTTCAAGATAAACCTCACTAACACGGGTGAACTGTTATTTCTTTTTGATTGCTCTTTGTGAATAATTGCAGTACAAAAAGTTGCCGCCTTCTTTCCCAGTATTTCTCGTGATGATATTACTATGAAGTGTTTTGGGATTCCTAATGGATGATAGGAGATATTTTCAAAATTAAGAACATAAGAACATAAGAAATAGGAGCAGGAGTAGGCCATCTAGCCCTTCGAGCCTGCCCCGCCATTCAATAAGATCATGGCTGATCTGTCGCTGCCCAGTTCCACTTTCCCGCTTTCTCCCCATAACCCTTAATCCCCTCTAAACAAAAAAATTTCGCAGCTCATTGTTCAATATTGTACAACAAAGGGAGGTGACAGATACGCTGTTTCTAAGAAGATGGAAGTTTTTCTTCCTTTTTTCAGAAGAAGGTGAAACATGTACAGAGATTTGCCAATGTGGTGCATTTTGGCAGATTGGTCAAACGGGGCAAAGAAAGGCGAACCAATCACGGCAGTGAAATGCGTTGCCATTCTTAACCGGGTTGGAAAATAAAATATCCAATTCCATGCATAATGTACCCTTCCACCTCAGGAAAGCTCTGAATGATTCTTGCGGAGCATCCCAGAACACGTCCCACGATTTATTTTGTTGTCCTGCATGTTGCTCGGACCTGGAACCGTGAGGGACCTGGAATCAGATACGGTGCGCAACTGAGGGAAAGGAAAAGGTGAAGAAATAGGGCGACGATGCGGAGGAGAATTTAGGAAGAGGGTGATAAAAGTAGCAGGGGTAAACGGAAGAGGGCTATTCACAAGTACATATCTTTTCTGGCTGTTTTAACACATGATGTGGGTATGCCGGCGTTGGACTGGCATAAACACAGTAAAAAGTCTGACAACACCAGGTTTTAGTCCAACCTATTTATTTGATAATATACTCACAAGCTTTCGAGGGGTTACCCTCTCCGTCAGGTGAAAGGAGAGTTCTGGCCTCAGACAGAGCATATAAAGCACAGACAGTTTAGAGATTACTGATTAGAACGCAAATCTTTACACCTAACCTACTGTTCAAGACCTGAAGTGGCTGATAATGTGAGTGGAAGGAGCACTGATCACAGTTTAAAGAGATGTGTATTGTCTCCAGACAGTACAGTGAGTGAGGTTTTGCAAACCCAGGCAAGTCACGGGGGTTACAGATAGTGCGACATGAACCCAAGATCCCTGTTGAGACCGTCCTCATGTGTGCGGAACTTGGCTATCAGTCTCTGTTCAGCGGCTCTGCGCTGTCGTGTGTTGTGAAGGCCGCCTTGGAGAATGCTTACCCGAAGGTCAGAGGCTGAATGCCCGTGACCACTGAAGCAGGTTAGGTGTAAAGATTCGCATTCTAATCAGTAATCTCTAAACTGTCTGTGCTTTATATGCTCTGTCTGAGGCCAGAACTCTCCTTTCACCTGACGAAGAGGGTGTCCCTCGAAAGCTTGTGAGTATATTATCAAATAAATAGGTTGGACTAAAGCCTGGTGTTGTCAGACTTTTTACTGTGTTTTAACACAATCTGCCAATCCAGAGACTGCAACCACAATGAAAAATTCAAATTTTGTGGCAAATCTTTAAGACTGTGTTGTGTGGAGTATCAACGCGTTCTCTTGGCAATAATGTTCATAAAATCATAGACTCATTACAGTGCAGAAGGAGTCCATTCTGTCCACCAAGTCTGTTGGGACATCAATCCCATCCAGGAATTATCCCTGCAACCCAATATATTTACCCTGCAATTCCCATTCACATTAATGGTCGATTTTTCATGGCCAAGCCACCTAACCCGCACATCTTTGGAATGTGGCAGGAAACTGGAACAGCCGGAGGAAACCCACGTAGGGACTATGAGGCAGCAGCCCTAACCACTTTGCCACCGGGCTGCTTGCTATGCAGCTACGTCCTTGGTGGCACACTGAGTGTATTGGCAGCCTCTGTCTTAAAAAAAAACATGCTGAAAGGAATCCTAGTTCTTTCTAGAGAGATGGCTTTTGTGAACATTCAATGGCTCTTTCTGTAAACGCCGGGCACCAATACCCGAGCTATTGTGTGAAAAAACAACGAGCACATTTCCTAATATTTAGTGAAACATTCACTTCATTTGTAGTTCAGACTCGCCTCCCGCAGTCAGTATCACTACCTACAGCACAAGCAATATTCTCCTTTAACAGGAAGTAGCTGGGTGAAAATTAGCATTTCAAGTGATCTTTGCCTCTTCAGGCCTTGGACCATCTGCACAACAATTTTCCTCATATTTCTTACTGGACTGCTCTGTTTGGTTGGTCAAATCAACAGGCACTAATTATCGAAGACTATTTGATTTGGATCTATGTACAATACATGGTAAAACCAATGAAAAGCAATGTTTAGGTTGCCTGAATAATTAGTGGTGAATTTGATTGTGTTTACTTGGATCAACAATGGATCTGCAAAATATCACAATGTTTGGTTCATTCTGGATTCCTTCTAGAGGACGGAAGAAAATATTGATGTACCATAGTCTAGGTCTCAACTATAAGTAGAAGGAACGGTGGTTTTATGATTTAGCGAGGCATCTTGAGGGGAACTGCTTGATAGAGCAGACGCAGCACGGTTTCCTTAAAGGGAAGTCGTGTCTGACAAATTTTCTGGAGTTCTATGAGGATGTGTCTAGGGCGGTGGATAGAGGAGAGCCGGTGGATGTGGTCTTTCTGGATTTTCAGAAGGCGTTTGACAAGGTACCTCACAAGAGGTTATTGCAGAATGTCAGGGGACATGGAGTTGGGGGTAGGGTGTTAGCGTGGATAGAGGACTGGTTGTCAAATAGGAGGCAGAGAGTGGGGGTCAATGGGTGCTATTCGGATTGGCGGATGGTGACTAGTGGAGTGCCCCAGGGGTCGGTGCTGGGGCCTCAGCTTTTTACTATTTATATAGATGATCTGGAGGAGGGAACCGAGTGTAGGGTGTCGAAATTTGCTGATGACACCAAAATTGGTGGAAAGGCAAATTGTGCGGAGGGTGTGGAGAGTCTACAGAAGGATCTAGATAGGCTGGGCGAATGGGCCAGGAAATGGCAAATGGAATTTAATGTTGGCAAGTGCGAGGTGGTCCACTTTGGTAGGAATAATGGTAGGAAGGATTATTACTTACGTGGAGAAAAACTGCAGCAGGCGACGGTGCAGAGGGACCTCGGGGTCCTTGTGCATGAGTCGCAAAAACCCAGCTTGCAGGTGCAGCAGGTGGTCAGGAAGGCGAATGGGATGCTGGCCTTCATGGCGAGGGGGATTGAATATAAAAGTAGGGAGGTCTTGCTGCGGCTGTATAGGGCATTGGTGAGGCCGCAGCTGGAGTACTGTGCGCAGTTTTGGGCGCCGTACTTACGCAAGGATATTTTAGCCTTGGAGGGAGTGCAGAGGAGGTTTAACATAGAACATAGAACATAGAACACTACAGCACAAACAGGCCCTTCGGCCCACAAGTTGAGCCGATCACATCATCACCTACCAACCTACAGACCTATCTATAACCCTCAATCTCATTAAACCCCATATACTCATCCAGGAGTCTTTTAAAAGACCCCAGCGAGTTCGCCTCCACCACCACTGACGGCAGCCGATTCCATTCACTCACCACCCTCTGAGTGAAAAACTTACCCCTAACATCACTTCTGAACCTCCCTCCCCGCACCTTAAATCTGTGTCCTCTCGTAGCGACCATTTCAACCCGGGGAAATAGCCTCTGAGAGTCCACCCTATCTATTCCTCTCAACATTTTGTAAACTTCGATCAGTTCGCCTCTCAACCTTCGTCTCTCCAGGGAAAAGAGTCCCAGCTCCCTCAACCTAACTTCATAAGGCATGCCTCCCAGTCCAGGCAACATCCTTGTAAATCTCCTCTGTACCCTTTCAATAGATTCTACATCTTTCCTATAGTGAGGCGACCAGAACTGCGCACAATACTCTAAATGAGGCCTGACAAGGGACTTATAAAGTTCCAGCATTACCTCCCGACTCCTAAACTCAATCCCTCGATTAATGAAGGCCAGTACACCATACGCCTTCTTGACCACCTCCTCCACCTGCGAGGCCGATTTAAGAGTCCTGTGGACCCGGACCCCAAGATCCTTCTGCTCCTCAACACTACTCAGACTTCTGCCCTTGATAGTGTACTCGTTCATCCCGTTGGTTCTGCCAAAATGGACGACTACACATTTATCCGCGTTGAAGTCCATCTGCCACTTCTCCGCCCAGTCCTGCATCCTATCTATGTCCTGCTGCAACTTTTGCCATCCTTCCAGATCATCCACAACACCACCGACCTTCGTGTCATCAGCGAACTTACTTACCCATCCCTCCACTTCCTCATCCAGGTCATTTATGAAAATGACAAACAACAAGGGTCCCAGAAAAGATCCTTGAGGCACTCCGCTGGTGACTGACCTCCATTCAGGAAAAGCCCCATCCACAACCACTCTCTGCCTTCTGCAGGCAAGCCAGTTCTGGATCCACAAGGCCAAAGGCCCTTGGATCCCATGCCCTCTCACCTTCTCAAGAAGTCTTGCATGGGGGACGTTATCAAACGCCTTGCTGAAGTCCATGTACACTACGTCCACGGCACTTCCTTCGTCAATGTGTTCAGTCACATTATCAGTCACATTTACTAGGCTGATACCGGAGTTGAGGGGGCTGAGCTATGAGGAGAGGCTGAATAAATTAGGCTTGTACTCGTTAGAGTTTAGAAGAATGAGGGGAGATCTCATTGAGACGTATAAGATGATGAATGGGATGGATTGGATAGAGGTGTAGAGACTCTTCCCGCTCAGAAAGGACAGTAGGACTAGGGGGCATAGCCTCAAGATAAAGGGGGGGCCGTTTAGAACGGAGTTGAGGAGGAACTTCTTCACTCAAAGGGTGGTGAATCTCTGGAATTCTCTGCCCGTTGAAGTGGTGGAGGCTGCCTCGCTAAATATTTTTAAGACGCGGGTTGATGGGTTTTTGATGAGAGAGGGGATTAAGGGTTATGGGGAGAGGGCGGGAATGTGGAACTGAGCCACGGCAGATCAGCCATGATCTTATTGAATGGCGGGGCAGGCTCGAAGGGCTAGTTGGCCTACTCCTGCTCCTATTTCTTATGTTCTTATGATTTAAAACAAGTAAAACAACGCAAGATGTGGTTGGTGCTGCCCATCCCTAATTGCCGTTGAGAAGATAGTGGTGAGCTGCCTTCTTGAACCACCGTGCTTTTAGGGAGGGAGTTCCAAGATTATGCACCAACGACGGTGAAAGAATGATATACTTCCAAGTCTGGATGGTATGTGATTTTATGGGAAATGTTAGTTTCCTGACGCAACTACTTTGAGACGGTAGTCGTTGTGGGTCTCGAAGTTGATAGCAAAAGAAAAATATTCTAATTTGGTTGATCAAATGAACCCCAATACTGATTGACATAACTGATGAAGAAGGTGATATGATTCGTGACATGGAAGTTGCATTTTTGACCTTCTGAGAATGGGGTGGAAATCATTCTGTCATGCCAATTGTCCCTGTCAGAAAGGCATGCGAGTCAACCCTGAGTGCTGTATGGTGAAGTAGGGAAAGAGTTAATGTATTTTGTACCTAGAATATGTCACAGACATCACCTTTTATCGTAACTGATCTTCTCAAGCTTATATTGCTCAAGGCATTAATGTAAGTTATTTGTTCATCTATTACACGCTTTAACTCTCATTTTTTTTATAAAGACAGCTGGTTTACTGTGACTGTTATTTTGTAGACTTTGCAAATCTTACCTATTTGTGTTAGTTGGACATCGTTACATCGATGGTAGTTTACGATACCAGCTTATGACAGCTGCTGATGGCAGATCACGATACCGGCTTTTAACAGGAAGAGTCCTGCTGGGACATCCGCAATCGCACAGGTAACTTCAAAGACAGGGATGCCGGTACAGCTGCAGAAAGGTTTTGAATCGTGATCATGTGTCATGATTGCAGCTACCAGCTGGATTGTGAATCATGATTAAACCTGGGGCTGTACCTCGACCAAGGAAGGAAGACCCAGCGTTCTGGCCGGAATTGGAAACTTGGAATGGTGATTGGCACTCAGAGTCATGATGTATAAATGCCCACTTGTGTTTGTGTTCTAGGAGAAGCCAGGTAGTCGTACATCTCGCAAAATTCTGGAATACACCCCAGAGTTTTGAAATAAAAAACACCATATTTTGAATCACTAACAGTCTTCGAGGCATTATTTTACCTACAACAATGGGTTAGGATCAACATAAGTAATTAGCCTCTACTGAAGACCCAATACCCAGCTAATACGAATAATCACAAAATTCGATTGAACAATGTGCCATGGATGACACGAAACATGAACTTTGAAATCATTCAGTTTGCCTTTTTATAGTTCGAGAAAGGAAGATAAACATAGGCAGTCAAAACTGTGGTCTCAGTTCATCGTAATGTGAAGCAGCTGCATGTAAAATTGGCTTTCGTAACTGTATTAATCAAGCACCTTTAATACCACACATTATTCTCTCTAATTTCACCTTGAAATAAATCATGAACAGAATTGGAACTGGACAACCATTCCTTGCACAAGTACTGTCAGATAATCGGAGGATAGATTAAGTTGTTTGGAATTTAGGGAAGCACTAATGCTGGATGGTAGACATTGGTAGTTGGTAGATAAGTCAAGATTCGTGTCAGATGAGTTTCACTGGATGGAACTCCGTGTCCATATGGTTAGAAATTATTTTCACTACTGGGTCCTTGACTGAAATCTTAAATAGGCAATATTCTAGATCAGGTCAAGAAATTTTCTTGATGTCCTCTGATGTTTTCTTTGAAGCTCGGATGCATTATGATCAATAGCCAGCAGTAGTTTCCTGTCATTCGTTCAGAATAGTGCAAGGTGTCTATCAAGCAACTTCAGGCTCTGGTCCTCAAAATCTTACTGATATGTCAGAAAGAAACTGAACCAATCTGTGCAGCTGAGCTCCGCCTCCTCCTGTCGTTTGTGTGCAGACATCTGCGGATCAGATAGGCCTGTTCAGTCACATGAAGAATCACGGCAGAAAGACGCGAGTAGCCTAATAGACACAAATAGGCGTCAATCTTGAAATCGGGGGATATCTGACGATGCAATTACTGTGCCAGGAATGAGGTCATTTTACTTTTTTTTTGAGTTTAGTGGATGCCTGGCAAGTTATCCCACAATCAGGTTGGTGACAATAAACATAGATTCCCCTAAAACAACATAAAATTTCAAGGACAGTCACGGGACACTCTGAAATAGTGTCACCTCCAGTAATGATTCAGTAGGATGCTAAAATCATTTCAGTGGCTCTAGTAATGATAATGGAAGATTAACAACAATGACAACTTAATAATATAGTTGTTACAATTCTGGTTGGAGTAAACATGGTGTGCAGGATAATCGCCAGTAATAAAGACAGCGAGTTTCAAAAAAAAAATCGCAATACACAAAAAAAGTTATGGAATCACAGAATTTTAGAATACCTGCAGTGCAGAAAAAGGTCGTGTGGCCCATCAAGTCTCCAACGATAACAATACCCCCCAAGCCGTATCCCCGCAACCCCACCTATTTTGTATGACAATCTCCTTGACATTAAGGAGCAATTTAGAAACTAGAAGCTAGAGCCTGATCCGATGTTCATTTTGATCATGGCTGATCATCGAATTCAAAATCCTGATCACGCCTTCCCATATCCCTTAATCCATTTAACCCCTACAGTTATATCTAATTTCTTCCTGAAATCAGACAACGTTTTGGCCTCAGCTACGTTCTGTGGTAGTGAATGCCGCACATTCACCTCCCTCAGGGTGAAGACATTTTTCCTCACCTCAGTTCCTCACCTTATCCTCAAATTATGACCCCTTGTTCTGGACTCCCTCTTTCTGAATAATTCCTGTCTAATCCTCTTAGAGTATTAAACATTTCTACTAGACCCCCCTCACTCTTCTCAACTGCAGTGAATGTAAACGTAACCGATTCAGTCGCTCCTCATATGAAAAACTTGCCATGCCAGGAATCAGCCTAGAAAAGTTTGGCTGTACTCCCTCTAAAGTAAGGACACATCCCTCCTACAGACAGGGACACCAAACTGCACATAATATTCCAGGTGTAGCCTCACTAATGTTCTATACAATTTTGGCAGTGCATCCTTATCCCAATACTCAAATCCTCTCGCTATGGAGGCCAATATATCATTTGTCTTCTTTTCTATTTGATGTACCCGCGTGCTTACTTTCAGCGACTGATACACAAGGACACCAAGGTCTCGCTCAGGATCCAAATCTCTCAATTTACACCCATTGTCGTAATAATCTGACTTCCTTTTATTTCAAAGTGGATAACCCCGCATTTATCACACTTTGCCCACGATCATCGTCAACACCAGTGTCCCAAAAGGTTAAGTTCTCAGTCCCCTGTTATAATCCTTATACATCCATGACTGTGTGGCTAAATTCACCTCCAAATCGATTTTTAATTTTGCTGATGACACCACTGTATTGGGTCGAATCACAAATAATGAAAGACAAGGTATTGGAATGAGGTAGATAATCTGGTGAATTGGTGCTGCGATAATAATCTCTCACTCAATGTCAACAAAGGAAAGAGATTGTCAACGACTTCAAGAAGTGTAGAGCAGATGATGCCGCTGTCTACGTCAACGAGGGCGAAGGAGAGAGGATTGAGCACTTCAAATGTTTAGGTGTCAAGATCACCAACAAACTGTCTGACACTACTTAAGAAAGGCCACTATCGTGTCTACTTTCTCAGAAGACAAAAGGCATTTCAGCTACGACTCTCACCAGCTGTTACAGAATGCACCATAGAAAACATCCTTTCTGGTTGTATCACAGCTTGATATGGCTCGTGCTCTGCCCGAGACCACAATAAACTACGAAATGTCATAAAAGAACATAAGAACATAAGAAATAGGAGCAGGAGTAGGCCATCTCGCCCTTCGAGCCTGCCCCGCCATTCAATAAGATCATGGCTGATCTGTCGTGGCTCAGTTCCACTTTCCCGCCCTCTCCCCATAACCCTTAATCCCCTCTCTTATCAAAAACCCATCAACCCGCTTCTTAAAAATATTTAGCGAGGCAGCCTCCACCACTTCAACGGGCAGAGAATTCCAGAGATTCACCACCCTTTGAGTGAAGAAGTTCCTCCTCAACTCCGTTCTGAACCGCCCCCCCTTTATCTTGAGGCTGTGCCCCCTAGTCCTACTGTCTTTTTTGAGCGGGAAGAGTCTTTCCACCTCTATCCTATCCATCCCATTCATCATCTTATACGTCTCAATGAGATCTCCCCTCATTCTTCTAAACTCTAACGAGTACAAGCCTAGTTTATTCAGCCTCTCCTCATAGCTCAACCCCCTCAACTCCGGTATCAGCCTAGTAAACCTCCTCTGCACTCCCTCCAGGGCCAAAATATCCTTGCGCAGGTGCGGCGCCCAAAACTGCACACAGTACTCCAGCTGCGGCCTCACCAATGCCCTATACAGCCGCAGCAAGACCTCCCTACTTTTATATTCAATCCCCCTCGCTATGAAGGCCAGCATCCCATTCGCCTTCCTGACCACCTGCTGCACTTGCAGGCTGGGTTTTTGCGACTCATGCACAAGGACCCCGAGGTCCCTCTGCACCGTCGCCTGCTGCAGTTTTTCGCCACGTAAGTAATAGTAATAAAAGTAGCCCAATCCATCACGCAAACCAGCCTCCCATCCATTGACTCTGTCTACATTTCCGCTGCCTCAGCAAAGCAGCCAACGTAATTAAGGGCTCCACATACTCCAGACATTCTCTCTTCCATCTTCTTCCATTGGAAAAAAAAGATACAAAAGATTACGTAACATCTGACTCAAGAACAGCTTCTTCCCTGTTGCTATCGGATATTTGAATGGACCTACCTTGCATTAAGTTGATCGTTCTCTGCACACTAGCTATTACTGTAACACTACATTCTGCATTCTCTTGTTTCCTTCTCTGTGAGCAGTATGATTTGTCTGCATAATCCACAAGAAACAAGACCTTTCATTGTACGAAAATGCAAGTGACAATAATAAATCAATTCAAATCAAATCAAATTTATCCACATTAAACTGCATCTGCCATGCAGATACAAACACACCCAGCCTGTCCAAGTCACGCTGAAGCACCTCTGCAGATTCATCACAGCTCAGCCGCCCATCCAACTTGGTGTCATTTTCAACTTGGGAGAGACTACATTCAGCTCTCTCTTCCAGATCTTTAATATATAAAGTTAATCAGTTGAAGTCCTAGCACAGATCCCTACAGAACTCCACTAATCAATGGCTGCCAATTAGGAAAGGATCACGTTCTGTCAGCAGTTCGCTTCACACCTGCTAAGCAGCTTTCTGTCCATCTCAACACATGACCTGCAATTCCATGTGTTTAACATTTACATAGTAGTCTGTTATACACTACCTGGTCGACAGCCTTCTGAAAGTCTAAATTGACCACAATCCACTCGTTCTTTTCGATCAACTGTACTAGTTACATCCTGAAAAAAACCCAAAAGATTCCTGAAGCATGATTTTCCCTCTGAAAACCCATGCTGACTTTGCCTGCTAATGCTACTGCCTTTCAAATGCTGAGTTATGAAACCTTGAGAATGGATTCTAACTACTTCCCCAGCACCGACGTTAGCCTTACAGCCTATAATTCCCTGTTATTCTCTACATTTTTTTTGAATAGTGGGTTTATATTAGCCACTTTCCAGTCTGTAGGGACAAGTCCAGAACCCAAAGAATTTTGGAAAATATCCCCAATGGATCTACTGTTTCGAGGGCCACTTCCTTAAGTACTTTGTGATGAAGATTATCAGAACCTGGAGATCGATCCACCTACAATCCCATCACTATCTCTAAAAACATGTTTATTTAGCATGGGCAATGAACCTGACCCACATATCTTTGTCATCCTCGGCACAACTCAAATTCCCAAAGTTTCTGCGTCATCTGCAAACCTGAAAACATTATATTTGACACCCAAATTCGTATCACTGATATAAATTGTGAATAGCCCAGGCCCCAGAACTGATCTTGCAGTTCCCCACTAATCACAGGTCGCCAAACTGAGAATGACCTGTTCAATCTCACTACGTTTTCTGTCCCCCACCAATTCTCAGTTGATTCCCGTTAATTACCTCATATTTTCTTTACGAACCTCTTGTGTGAAACCTTACCGAAAACCACCTGTAAATCAATATAAGCACATCCAATGGTTTTTGCTTATCTATTCAGGTAGTTGTATCCTTCAGAAATACAGCAAATTTTGTCGCACACAATTTTGCATGCATAAATCCATTTTGACTGCCCAGTTCTACCATTATATTTTAAGTGTTCAATTTTCAGGTTCTTTATTACAGATTCCAGCGTTTTTCCATGTACTAATGTTAGGTTGTAACTTCATTTCCTCGTCAAGTTTTTTTAACAAACGAGTTACATTTTTAACTGAAAATCTGTAGAAACTATTTCACAAGGTACACAATTGTACAATATCCCCACCGATATGTCAAAAAAAAAACAATTAATTCAACAATACAGGAGGTAAATCATTAGCTCCAGGCATTTATCAACGTTCAGTCTCGTTTATTTCTCCAGTACTTATGTTAATTTCTTTCCGTTCTTGGATTTCGCGAGGCAAATTGTTCTCTAGTGTTTCTGGGAGAATTTTGTCCCTGTCGCGATAGAGACAGATCAGAGAGTATCCATTTATTTTCTTTGACATTCGACAGCAGGGGAGTTCGAGCTGTAAGTGATATTTCATCACTGGCCTTAATGATGCGTTGAAAAGATTTAATGTCACTTGCTTAAACTTATGATCTATGGGCATGTTTATAAAACACCCCTTAAGTTTTTGTTTGTTACAGAATTATCCATTTGCAGATGAACTTTTTTTTCGCATGGAATATGGAACCTTAGTGTTGGATGTTGAGATCCACCACTCAGTTATTTTTCTTTGAGAATTTGTTCCAATTCTTTGACATTCCTGGCAAATTAATGAGATGATTGATTTTTAAAAAAAAACTTATTAACAATTTATTTGCACTTTTTCAACTAATCTCAGAATTTGTATCCATTTAGATTTCACCACATTCTTGAACTCCTCTCTGAATTTTCTCTGAGTCGCTGCATAAATACATGGATTTTGAAAGCAACTCAGCAACTTAAGGAAAGCTCCGGTTTCAGTTGCGATATATGCAGGGTCTGTGCGGTCGGCTCGGTAATAGACACTGTTTGTCAGTCTGGTAGTTACTAAACTCACGGCATATGTCAACCAGAGCAATATAAAAGTAACCGATATTGTGAACAATAAAATGATAGACTTCCTTCTGTTCTCCGTCTCTGAATCGCTGTGGTTCTCACTCCTGTGACCCCGGAGTCCAGCACGGATTCTATTGGCTACGAAAATACGCCGGATGGTTAAAACATTAAACATGAAAATTAGAGTAAAAGGAAGCCAAACGACCCAGGCGCTGTAAAGCCAAAGGAATGCCGCACCCGGTGATGAAGAAAAGAAAGTCACACTTGATCGGCAGCCCCATTGCATCTTATTAATTATCTGCTCAGGTTCATATGCAAACAAAACTGGAAGGTCTCTTAACAAGATCAGGACTGAGGCGGTTGTTACTACCGCTATTGCAAATCTTTTAGTGCAGTACTTTGTTTTAAACTTCTGGCAACAGAGTGCCACAAAACGGTCAAATGTGAAGGAGACGGTGAACCAAACAGAGCAATCAAGATTGACAGCAGTCATGTAAAGAATGATCCTGCACACAGGAGTGTGGGACAAGAATGATAGTGGGAAGTGATAAATGAAAATATAATATAACATTACATTGATGATAACGGTCATTAGATCTGATGTCGCCATAGCCAGCATATAAATAGAGAGGCATTTGGAAAGGCCGCAGTTACCCCGAGAAAGGATCATAATTGTCATTAGGTTCGCTGCAAGACAGAACGAGATAAGGTAATAGTTCAGTGTCTGATTGAAATAGACATGGAGATGGCCACTGAAACTGGTTGAATTCATTCCGTGGGATTATCAAAACAGGAGCCTAAACAGTGATTTACAACAGCAAAAAAACAATCTGCAGATCTTAATCTCCACCAAATGGTAAGACCGTCTGAAAATGCAGTTAAATATTATATAGGGCCTTCAATGAACTGCATCACCACACTTGTAAGTTTTCCAGATGAAGCAAAAGACTGCAAGAGTGCAAACAAACTGTTCATGAGATTGTTCAGGCAACTATCAATAACGAACATCGATAAACAGATTTTTTTTTTATCCAACAAGTGATACAAATAAAGAAACAGGTTACAGTGATTAACAATAAACAATACAATGGCTCACCAGGAAGACCAACAGTTGCGAGAATAGGGTAGTAAATCTCTTTCACCAGCAGAATGGCTGGTTTCCTCATTTTCTGTGAGAGTGGATGAATTCTGGAGTAGCTGAAAGACTCTGACTGTACAATGGTGAAGCAATGGAAGAGAATCTATATTTATGCACGCCTCAACCCTCCCAGGAGTTGAACAGCTTTAATCATCACTGAAATTAGTTGCAATCATTTATCAAATATACTTGTTCAAAGCACCAATTAAATTTCCCCTTCTTTCTTCAGCAGACATCACCATGCAATTTCAATGTCTTCTTAGCATTCTCTGATATGTTCATACTTATCATAGATCTCTGGTACATTGGTTCCTGGTCTTTTTCATGTTTTTTTTCTCTCATCTCACACATGCATATTAGCATCCCAATCGTATTACTATCCAATTATTGTTTTTTTTGTTGTTGCACAAGTTTGTGTAGGTTAAGACGAATTTGGTTCGCAAATGTCTTGAAGATATTCTCAACATTCCTCTTAGTTCTACCAATTAAATATGTAAGCCAAAGTTAAGTCTTGTCTTAATTTCAATATCATTGCTTCTATCTTCTGACAGCCAATTACATGTCCTTGGAACAGTTCTTATTTTTGACCGAGACATCTGTGTCGATGCCCTGAAGTAAATGTATGTGTTTCATTTAAAAAATGGAGTAGTTCAATACACCAAAAAAAAACAAGTGCATTGAGCACGAACACGCAGATATGCACACGTGCATACCACTCTTTAGAAGTATACGTTGATGCATACAGAATCCATTTATAAGTATGACATTTTTTGTTCACAAAGATATAAAGAATTCTAATTTATTACACGAAGGATTGAAAATAAAAGTAAGGATAAAATTCTTCATTTATGAAGCGCATGAGGGAGACTCTATACCGAATATTGTGTTCAGCAATTGTCTCCTTATTTAATGAACGATGCAAATATGTTGGAGGCAGTTCAGATCACATTTATTAAATTAGATCACATTTATTAAATTAGTACCAGCAATGGCGGGTCGAATCTTATGAAGTTCATTAGGAAAGACTGGATTTGTTCCCAATCCAGTTTAGAAGAATGAGTCATGACTTGCTTGAAGTGTGTAAAATTCTGAATGGCGTTAACAAAGTGGATGTTGCAGGAATGTGACTCCTTGGGGGTGACTTCAGAACTGGAGGCAGAATTAGGAGACGTCTTTATAGGATAGAAATGAGGAGTTTTGGTTTTCTTTGAGCATTGTGCGACTTGGCAATTCTTCTTTGAAGGCCGTGGACGCGGGCTCATTGAATATTTTTAAGGCAGAGGTATATAGAATCTTCATGGGCAAAGGAGCGAAAGGTTATCGGGGTTCGGCAACAGAAACAGATCATCCATGTTTTACTTGAAAGGCGAATCAGTCTCACCGGGCCAATTACTACTCCTGCTCCGATTTCTTCCATTTGGATGTACATAGATTTCAAAACAGATTGAATACTAATATTGAGGCGCCACATCAGCTCTGTTAAAAGCGTTGTATAAATGTCAATTATTGTTCTTGGAAACAAGAAGAGAATCCTTTTATTATCTTCGATAATTACTCTAATTTGTTGTGCTATTTGAATTTAAAAAGTTAACAATAAAAAGGGCAGGAGGATTCTCTCGGATGTGTGGAAAGAAATGCTTTCCTGCAACTGCCGGTACTCTGGACACAGGGGCCGAAATGGAAGCATAATGAAGAGTGGAAGCCGAGCCCGTCAGTAAGAATGTGGGTTTACAAAAAGAACAAATACTGCAGGCAGCGGGTAATAAACAAACCAACATTTTCACAGAAGTAAGGAACAAGGAACAGAACAATTGGTCTTCAAGTACAAATCATGGTAAATACTCATAGGCATGAACAGAAAAGAATTATATAATCGCAGTTTTGAGGCGATCAAACAAGAGTCTGCTGTTAAGGATGAAAAAAAAATCCCTCAAATATTGCGCAACAATCCACTCCATTGCCACATTTGCTTTTCGATTACACATACTCCATCATGATATTTCTCATTTGATGTCCAGGGTCGGGTAGATCAACGGTCTCTGATAATGCCCGGAAGACACTAAGTTTATTCCAGTTGATACATTTCTGTTTTACTTCAGATTGTTAAATTTGTTGCGTTCTGCCTTTTGCTTCTATTTTCCTTCTTCAATTCACATTTCTGCTTTTAGAAAGTGTTGTAATTGATTGCAATGTCCCTTCTCTCCAGAAGAGGGAGTGAGAGAGCTGCATCTCTCCATCTTCTGAGCAACCTTTATTCCAAATGATTAGAAATTAATGCGCCTCGCTTTCGATCTTATACTTGTAGGAAGTTGGTGTAATGTATTTGAAAAAGGAAAGTCACATTTTGGGACATCCAAAATCTAAACCACCAGATGCTTGTCATTAGTATACTTCGGCCGTTTTTGCATCCATTATCTTGATCAAATATTTAAATGTTTTGATTTAATGTTTCAGTAAGGATTGCCATGGAACGAATCAATTCCACCCTCCCAGGTTATCTGGATCCTTGACAGTTCGCCCAGGGCCATAACAGGTCTAAGAAGATGCGATGTCCCTGACCCTACACATAACCCTGGATCACCAGGATAACAAATACACCTTTGTCATACTTCGAGTTATAGACAACACCATTATTCCTACGGAATTCATCTTCAAAATCCATGGCTTGGCACTCGGCTTCTCCCTTCGTACTTGGATCCTAGACTGCAACTAACCGCAATCAGAAAGAATAAGCAACGGCATCTCCCCCACAATCATCCCCAACTCCAGTGCCCTATAAGGCTGTGTCCTCAGCCCCTTACTATACTCCTTATTCACCGATGACAGTATGGCCAACTTCCCCTCCAACTCGATTTTCAAGTTTGCTGATGATATCACAGTATTGGATCGGATCTCGAACAATAATGAGATAGAGTACAGGGAAACGATGGAGTTGGGCGGCACAGTGGCATGCACTGCTGCCTCACAGTGCCAGGGACCCAGTTTCAATTTCGGCCTTCAGTCACTGACTGTGTGGAGATTGAATGCTCTCCATGAGTCTCGTGTTTTTCCTCTGGTGCTCCGGTTTGCTCGCATGATCCAAAGATGTGCGGGTTAGGTTGAATGGCCTGTTAAATTGACCATTAGTATCAGGGGGACTAACAGGGTAAATACATGGGGACAAAGGGAAAGAGCCTGGGTGGGATTATTGTCAGTGCAGCCTCAATTGGGCAGCTGGCTTTCTTCGGCATTGTAGAGAATGAAAGTTTCTATGAATCTGGTGCGCTGGTGCGACGACAATAATCACTCCCTGAAAGTCAGCAAAACGAAGAAGATTTTCATCCACTTCAAGGAACATAGTGCAGGGCAAGTCCCTGTCTACATTCACGGAGCCGAACTGGAAATGAACGAGACCTTCAAGTTCCGAAGTGAACAGATCTTCAACAATCTCTTCTGGTCTCTCTACACTGTGGCCACGGAGGCGAGTGAAATTAGGCGAAGGAAAGAAGGGGAGGGGATATTTCAAATTTCTTTTAAATATATTTACCACCCAAAAAACTGACCTGAAACATGTGTGCTTCCTCCAACGCGCTTCAGATAGAGCAGATAAAAGTGCAAATAAACAGGCATAAATACTCAACTATCACTTTTCCTTCAGTATGAGAAGTTCGCGCTGTCTCATCACCTTTTCTTTCAGGCACTTCAGCAGAGCGCTCCAATCCAGAGAGCTATTAAATCAAGGCACCCAAAGGTATGAATTTGGCGCCCTTACAGCGCACATTGGGACTTCCGTATTGACAAGACGCGCAACTGCGACGCACAATCTCCGTAAGTCTTGATTCTATACCGACGTTATGACCCAATAACTTGTTCATTTTTTGTGGTTTCCTGAAATTGAAAGCAGCGCCCATGCACTGAGTAGCACATTGAACCCTCAGGCTAAATGTTTTACGTCCAATGTGAAGCGCCATAGCTGCCTTCACTGTTTGACTAAAGGCACGACTCCCTCTTTTATTTTCGCATTCCGTTCTTTGGTAACTTACCCTCTCCAGCGCATTTCCCTCACATACAGACTGGCTTCATTTGAGAAGTCGTCTGACTTTCCCCTTGCCAATGGCGTGTGATGTGACAATTGCTGTTACCCATTATCTGCGCTGCTTCTTCAACGGGTTTGAAGATTGCATTAATTTTAGGGAGACAAAAAGCCAGAGATGGATTGTGCGAGTCAGAAAGGGTTTTATTTGGTATTCGATAGGGTTGCGTGTGAATGAAGGAAAATGTGTTTGGTAAAGTTCTAAATTGTGTGAATCATAAAATGTAGGGGAGTAAGTCGGTACATCAATCCGAGTCTTCATCAAAGACATTTCACTATTTATCCCTCCCGAGTCTTTCCTATCTCACGTAGAGTAACATAAATTGTTGCATCCTTTCACACAGTTCTTGCTGCAACCATTCAACATGTTATTCTGCATTTGCAAAAATCCTCCAATAAAAACAAAATAATAAATATGAATCTGCTGCAGCAATTAACGGAGTAAGAGAGATGTACAGTGGTAGATGACAGCTAACAGAGATTTCACAAATACGTCACGGAACACAAGCCAAAGGGAGTTTTGATGATAGCCTTAAAAATTGAAGTTTATTTTAGCGGTGCAATGTAAGAGACTGTGCGAATAGGAAAAGAAAAGTTAGAACTTTATAAAAGCAAAACATAAGAACGTGGGATAGATGTACTTCTGGGGTAGGTGCAGCATTGGAACCAAATTGATTCAAAAAGGGGGGATAACTAACAGATTTGATACTAACAGACTATGGGCCTCCAGAACCTTTATGCAGCATTTTCCTGTCTTTCTCGACGTCGCTGTTTTGTTTTGACGCCATGCTTAGAACAAATTCAAAAAGGCGCCGCTGAGTTTTGAACTCAGGGTCTCCTGTTGACGAGACAGGCGCTTTGACCAACTAAGGAATTTGCGGTTGCCGTTGCGACGGAAAAGCTTCGGACTGCTTTGAGGTTTGCATTTATTAATGGCACTTATTGTATTGTGGAAACATCAATGGAAGGATAAAATGGTTGGTTTCACGGATTGCAAAATTATTGAATATTCGGTTTGCCGTTGTAAATTGCGATCCCATCTATTCCTTGCCACTCTTTCCTGTGTAATGTTAAGTAACATCAATCAATCAATTCTGTATTTAAAAAAAAACAGAAAATAATGAAAAATGTCTGGAGATCTGACGAAAAGTTATCCTGATACGTAAACTTGGTTTTCTTAGCTCTCCAGAGATGCTGTCAGACCTGATCCGACTTCTGAGCATTTCTGGAATTGCTTCAGATTGCAGCGTCCGCAATATTTTGTTGTTACTGCTAAATTTGTTCACTTGTGCTCAGCGATCGGCGACAATAATTCAAAGCTCTTCCATAAGCATCATCATCCAAAGGCACGAATGATCCAGTCTGGTTGCTTTATAGTGGAATATCAATCCAGAATTTTAGTTCGACTTTGTTAGTTTGATTTAATCTTCAAAACAGCTGTCTTCGTGTGTTTTCTTGTTTTTCTTTACGGATTTCGGCTTTTGTTAGTTTTTTTCTGTATTAGAAGAAGAAAGGACAAAGAAAATCACTGCACAGGAACGCAGCTCTCCAAGCCTGCACCGACCATGCACAGATAACCCTACAGATTAATGCACTGATACATCCACAATCTATTTCCAAATATCACAACTATTAACAAGGTTAATATATTTCGAGAGGAACTGAAGGTTAAAATAAGAATCTAATGCTTCAGTTACACAGCACAATGGCAAGAAGCAGACTTCGAATATTGTGTGGCATTTGAGTATTTGAGGCCAATATTTCTTTTAAGGAAGGATACAAGACTCGTTTTCGACGTGTTAACGCAGAAGGCGTCCGACAAGTTTAACTCAAAGAACAAAGAACAACCCAGCACGGGAGACAGGCCCTTCGGCCCAAGGAGGGGACAAGGTTAAGTCATAAGATAAAGCTCATGGTATTCGTGTCAGTAAAGCATCGAGAGAAGGTTGGCTAATGGGGAGGAAACAGCGACTTGGGATAAGCGTTTTCTTTTCTGTTTGGCGATCAGTAAACATTGAACTCCCATGGGGATCAGTGCTGGGGCCGCAGTTGTTTACAATACATGTTATAACTCGGAAGAAGGAAGCGAACGCACCACAGTCAATTTGATAGGTAGCACAAATACAGGACAAAAGTCTGTTTGCGAGAATGATAAAAACATTTTAAAACTTAGATATATTAACTAAGTGGGAAAACATTGGGCAAACATGTGGGTAAATGTCAGCCATATAGCCTCAAGAAAATGTTTTGAATGTCTCAGTGAATTTGATAAACTTATCAAAGAGCATTTCAAAAGTCATCGGTATTATGCCTCAGGAAGACTAGCGTTTTAGTTCTCAGGGCCTATGCTAGGTTCATCACTAGACCGGCAGAGCGATTCAGAAACCAATTCACTAATGAAGTAAAATATGTTAAAAACCATTCCATGTTAGTTCATTAAACACGAGATGTGAGTCACGTATGACAAATTAACAATACATTTGAGCTATGTGGCCAACAACGCTGCAGTGGGGTAAAATATTTTCCAGCTACAATCCCATATTTTTGATTGTCTGGAGGTAATGATTTTTGGAATTCGTTGCAAATTGTGGTTTATAGTTTGAAAATTCGTCGTGGTCAGAGCCTCGATGATGAATGATGAATGGGATGGATAGGATAGAGGTGGAGAGACTCTTCCCGCTCAGAAAGGATAATAGGACTAGGGGGCACAGCCTCAAGATAAAGGCGGGGGGGGGGGGGCGATTTAGAACGGAGTTGAGGAGGAACTTCTTCACTCAAAGGGTGGTGAATCTCTGGAATTCTCTGCCCGTTGAAGTGGTGGAGGCTGCCTCGCTAAATATTTTTAAGACGCGGGTTGATGGGTTTTGGATAAGAGAGGGGATTAAGGGTTGTGGGGAGAGGGCGGGAATGTGGAACTCAGCCACGACAGATCAGCTATGATCTTATTGAATGGCGGGGCAGGCTCGCAGGGCTAGATGGCCTACTCCTGCTCCTATTTCTTATGTTGTTATGTTCTTAAGACGGGAGGAATCTATCCAGATCTAGACAAGACTGCGCAATGCAAGCCCCCGTGAATTGTTCATCCCATGCTCCAATTTCTTTTTGACTTGAATCTGCAATACTGCAATAGAATCCAACTCTATATCTTCTATCGAACTGTTCAAATAATTTTTTTTCGGTTTCCATACATCCGTGGAATATATTGCAATCAGTCTTGGAACAGGCAAATTTAAAACTTTTGTCAAGAGTTTTGAATACCAGGTGGCTCTCTCGTGCATATGCCGTTTTGACGTTGAAAATGAACTTTCTTGATATGAAAGAAGTCGTTTCAGACATTTCCGCATCAAATTTAAAAAAAGAGTGAAAGTTGAAGCAATTTTTTTAGCAGAGAAATTTGAAATGTATGATATTGCTGTTTTTAATGTTTTGTGGAACCATTTGCTTCAAAAAATTAATGCCACCAGAAAACCACTGCTAAATATTGATGCAACTTTACGGAATGTTTCAGAATTGTGAGCGTCAGCTAATAGTTTTGTCATGCGTGTTCAAAATGACTACAGCTCAATGGAAGCAGAGGTACACTAACATTAGCAAAACAATCATGACCCTCTGAAGGTGAAAAGCGCGCAAGACACAGGAAGTCATTTTTTTGATGAAACTGGAAACAATGGCACCGTTTTCAGAACGGAAATAAAAGATCATCATTGAGAATATCAATGTTATTTGTGACCAAAGAATGATGAAATTGCAGAATAGAAGTGAACCTCTGAAGAAAACTTTGTGTATTTCGACAGATGTTTGGATGAGAATACTAAAGGCTATTGAAGTAAGACCGCAATATAGAACATTCTTCTCGGCATCCTCAGATGAAGTAAGTGTCGATTTCAATTCAGCAATTACAGGCATAGTTTTCAGAAGTTAAGAACAAACACGAAAGCAGTTCATCAGCGACGAACTTGCATACTATTGTGAACTGTGCTTCTCTGTCCTCAGGGCGATAGTGGAAGGGGCATGACGTCATTGGAGTGTTGTAATTGAGGTGGGGTTGGGGGCTGATTTGAAGGTGAGCAATCGTTTTTATTCAGTTATGGGATGGGGACGCTGCTGGTAGAAGTCATAATTCACTACTAATCCCAAATCGTCCTTAAGAGAGCAGTTAAGAGTCAAATAGGTTGCTGTATGTCTGGGCTGGCATACAGACGACAACAGGTGAGGATGGCATGTTCCCTTTCGTATTGGCATCAGTGAAGCAGACAGGTATTTATGACAATCCATTCATGGTGATCACTGGATTTTTAAAAAATAATGATTTGTAATTCTGCAACCTGATGCAGAACTCCTGCACCCTCAGAACTCCTGAATATACTTTTGATGTCTGAATTGCTACGACTAGATTACAATACTGCTAAGTCAACTGCAAAAAAAGAACTACCCTAAAACTTGTCAGTATTATGACTATTGTTTTTCGTCATTTTGGGACATTTTCCATCGTTCAGCTTTTCCGACTAAATAGTGAAGAATAGTTCTTTTAAATCAACAGAGTCCAGAGCCGAACATGCACATGAGTCAGTTTGAGGATTAAGATGCAATTTATTTAAAGATATAACATTTGTTTAATTGACTGTGTCATATCATGCAAGAACCCAATGGCTGACAGGAAGCAAAAAAAAAAGACAATATATAATACATCAACTTCAGAAAGAGAAACAGTGTTGTTTGATAACTTTGCAGAATAAGTGACTTGTAAAACACAATTCTAATTGACAGAAACGATAAAGGAGAAGACCAATATTTATAACACAACAATTGGGTGATTTACAATTATATTATTCAAAAAATGAAAGTATCTTTCCAGCAACAATTTGATCTGTTTGGCTGGGCACTATGTGGCACTCATCTCTCAACTTAGGCTCCCAGTAGCTGCTGAAATTAAGTTTAAGCTCTGTTTAGTTATTAGTGCCACATGTCGGCTTACATTTACACTGCAATGAAGTGACGATGAAATTTGCCAAGTCGCCATACTCCAGTGCCGATACGGGTAATCTGAAGGAGAAGTTAGCACCGCCAAAGCAGTTAACATTCTGACAGTATTAGGAAGCAGGAAAAGCCGGAGGGAACCCACGAAGAGACGGGGAGAACGTGCAGACCCCGCATATACAGTGACCCAGGCCAGGAATCCAACGCGGCTGCTTCCATAGCACGGTAAATTACTTCTGAGAGTGAGATCAAATAGGTGAGCATAGCTGATGTGCCGAGGTCGTCGGTGAGACATGGCTAGCCAACCTGAGTGTGAGAAGTCTTACTGACTACGTGGAAGAAACGACTAACAAATTGAGTTTAATTGACTGTGTCAGATCGTGCAAGATCCCAATGGCTGGCAGGAAGCAAAAAAAAGACAATATATACAATATATCATCATTGCTTTCATCCCCAGAGGGACCAATCCTGAATTCATCAAACGCGGATTCTCTGAAGACGCCACTCCCTGACAATATCGACATCGACAATCTGAGCAAAAATTGATAACTTTACTGCCAGAGTCAGCACAGATAACCAAACTTGGGGAGGTGTGATCCTGAAAAACGCATTTGGCAAAAGCAACAGCAACGGTCTGCTTTGCTTGCAATTTAACGCTGAGCATGAACTTCTAAGCCGCGCAGTTTTCTGGCTCCAATGTCAAATTCAGACATCCTGAACGCGTTGACGGGAAAGCTGGCCATTGGAATCTCATGAACGACATAATTGTCAGGAAGGATGGCAGACAGGATGTAAGGATGATTCAGACCACGCGTGGCACCGACTGTTGGATTGAGCACAAGTATGTTATCTCCAAAGCATGTCTGAAGATTCAGCTAAAGTGACACCCTCAAGGCAATACGATCACCGAACGACTGAAAATCTCAAGCTTGAAGATTGACCACACCCAACTGCAGCTCACTGATGATCTGTGGCGGCCAAGTGACCTTCAGAAACCCGAAGACAAGATCGAGGATCTTTGGGGTTTCTGACGGGATACAGTATATGCCACAGCTGAACGGTTATTGGGTCGCACAAGGAGTAAGCACCAGGACTGGCTTGAAGGAAATGGCCCTGAAATCCGGCATCCTTTTGAAAAAAAAATACAAAGTACACAGAGCATACCTAAATGAAAATCCGGAGGCAAAATAACTGTTTATAACACTATTCGTAGCACAGTTCAAGGCAGATTACATGAAATGCAGGGCAAGTGGCTGAGACAAAAGACAGATGAAACACAAGCCTGTGTTGTCAAAACATACACGAGGCACCACTACGAATCTGTCAGGATGTTCCTTAGGGTTCACCCAGACAATTGCTCTCCGCTATTCAGTGTTTCAGAGACGACACTACTCACAGTGTAATTTCTGATGTTAGAGACGGCTGTGTCTTTCAAAAACACCCACAATTGGCCATCCCATATTAATGATGAAGTTGCAAGTAAACATCCCCAGTCAATACCAGCGCTTGCTCGGGACTTCACCCACACTGTTTGAAAGAGAGAAAGCCTTCGAGTAATTGTCAAATGACAAAGTCCCTGGAGCCGATCAAATTCCAGTAGACATCTATACATATGGTGCATCATGGAAACTCAGAATGTCCACCCACCTCTGAAGTTCACATGCAAGCAACGGATCCTCCCACAATGCTTCAATGACTGTTTCTTTGCTTATATCTGCAAACATGAAGTCAAACTCCAGTCCTGTGACAAACACAACTGATTATATGAGCTGACTATTTCCGGAAAGGACTTTGCCAGAACCCTTCTAAACCGACTCACCTGAGCAAGGTTCTTTCCGGAGAGCAATTTTTGTCAGGGCAAACAAAAATGGAACCATCGACATGGCATTTGTTGTTCACCAAATGCAGGAGAAATGCCCAAACCAAAATGTTGAACAAGGCACCAAATTCATCCATCTTGCCAAGTCTTCGAAATTGTTAGCAGCGAAGGACTCTGATGTATTTATAGTAAGTTTGGGCTTCCATACTAACTCAATCAGATGGCTCGACAGTTGTACAATGGCCTGCAGGCCCGGCTGCGCCTTGACAATATGATTTCGGCCCCGTTCTGTGTCATCAATGGAGTGTAACAGTGCTGCATACTGGCACTAGTCCTCTTGCGCATCATGTTCTTAGTCGCGCACACTAATGCCATCGAGGCTAAGGATTAGGAATAGAAATCAGTTATGGAATAGACAGCCGGACTTTCAATTTGAGACGCCACAAAGTCAAGAAGTCCAAAATGCCAGAATAAGAGAATAATAAATCTTCGCAAATCTTTGGGTGGTAGTCATGATAGAGATGGGCAGCAGCGTAGCCATGAGCGATTTGTATTTAAGGGCCAGGGCTTTAAAATGGAGGCATTGCTCGTCCAGAGACAAAAAAAACATTTGGTCAAATTAAATACTGACCAAGTGGTCAGGAAGACTCCTGCAAAAAGTTTCAATCGATGAAACATCGTGTCCACACGGCAAGGAGCTATTTTCATCGCTTGTTGATGGACTGAACTCTCAAATAGGGAAAATATATCAACGTACTGTGAAATTTTCTTTGCAGCTCGGCTGCACTGAGTTCAATCGCCAGCAATAGCTTAGTGCCACTCGTTCAGAGTGATGCAACGTGTCCGTCAAGCTGTGTCAAGCTCTGGGTCTCAAATTCTCATTGGTGCGTCAGAGGGGTAGTAAAGAATGATACCAAACCTAATCTCTATTTCACGGGTTGGCACGGGACACTCTGAAATAGTATCACCTCAAGTAATGATTCAGTAGATCATACATATTTAAGTTCAGTTAGCATTGATAATGATAGATTAACATGAATGGTAAATTTGTAGTTTAGTTCCTACAATTCAGATTGTAGTAAAGACACAGGAGAGTAAGATAATTGTCACAAGTAAAAACGACTATTCATCACTAATTATCACAATGCCCATCAAGTGAAAATTTATGGACACAGGAGCGAAATACAAATAAGCTGTACATTAGATGCATGCATTTAAATCAGTGCATGATGAAACTGGCAGAATCAAACATTGTGTCCACGGGGATGGCCCATTCTGTCTTCTGGGAACCAGCGCAGAACACATGAGCTCCAGGATTCCTTTCAGATCACTGATGTTATTTGACGGAGCTTCATGGACTGACTGAGTGTCGATTGGCCTACAAGGATTCCCTCCTGAGGAAAGGGACTTTGTTGATTTAATTTGGTGAATATGACGCAATGAGTGCGTAGCCTGATTTTTTTCCTCCAGGGAATGTATTACAGTACAAAAAGGGGAGAGTTTAGGAATCGTTTATACAACGGTGCATCGAGCGAAACCTTTGCATTCTCCTCGAAATCACAATGGCCCGCCCATTAATTGAACAGATCAATGATCATTTCTATCCTGTGCTGGCAGCTTTTGGTGCTCCCGGTAAGTCAATGTATCATGTTGTCTCATAGTTGCCGAGGACCTCACTGCTCACTGATTCAGCAACTGAACGCGAGAAGGTCATTATTGCAATGTCTTTTCTCTGCCGAGGTAAATTGTTGAATATCAGTGAGAGTCTCAACGGTTCGCATGGCCTGTGAGCCGCGGTTCAGCTCGGAAGAATGTGACACCTGGAGTTTAACTTCCCTCTCCACATTTTCGGAGATGGAGGCTGATTCTCTGCCCTTCCAACACTTCATAGATCTGTATGCGATTTATTTGCAGTGACAATCTGTATCGTTTCCCCTTTAAGATGACAATAACTGGAAATGCGGCCTCTCCGGAAAGCAAAAATCATTGGATGATAGTTCAAGGAAAAATTGCTGCCCAGGAGGTTGCTCATCCTCAGAGTTGCAAATCCGTTCCGTTGTTTCCCTTTCTGTGCCCGACAGCTCCCTTCCGCTGATGATAAACATTAGAATCCCACCGTCTCGAATTAATTTCAAGAGCTATTTTCTCACCTCATTGATGCATATGAAAGACTTACTATTATTTACATAACGTGTGAATATTGCGTTTAGCGCCCCTGATATTAGATGCAGCTCTTGAAATTTAACTGAAGACACTAAATTCAATCGATTGCCCCACCGTGCCGCTGCGCTCACTCCTACAATTGGTCGGTGCATCACCTGACACAAGCCTCGTGGTGGATGGATTTATTTGTCAGAGCTGCAGCACAGGGAATTACTGTATAGAAATCAATCATTTGTTTGGTTGAATTTACTTTATCCATTTGTGTGATGTGGGAATCGATGTCCTATATTGTTCATTCGTCGTTGCCCTTCGGATGCGGGTGGTGAGCTGCCTTCCTGATCCGCTGCTGTCCATGTGGTAAGTGCACCCACAGTGCTGGTCGAGGGAAAGAGAGTTTCAAGATTTTGGTACAACTACAGTGAAGGAACAGTGATATATTTTCCACTCAGTTTGTCCAGTGACTTTGGGAGAAGATTAAGACGGCGGTGTTCCAATCTATCTGCTGCCCTTGAATTTTTAGATGATAGTGGTCGAGGCTTTTGTATAATGCCGTGTAAGGTGCCTGGTGAGTTTCAGTAAATGCTGTTCACGGCTGGCCCAGCGTGCCTGCGGTAGAGGTAGTGAACATTTTGTGGGCGGGTTAGCATTCCAACCGCCTGCTTCATCCTTCATTGTCTAGAACATCTTGAGTGTCTTTGGAGCCGCCCTCGCGCAGGTAAATGGAGAGTATTCCATCACTCCATCAACTTATAAACGGTGCACAGGATATTGGGAGACAAGAGGTCTGTTATTCACCGCAGGATTCCTAACCGCTGATCTGCTTTTGTGGACACTATTTATTTGCTAAAATAAGCAAAATACAGTGGATGCTGGAATCTGAAACAAAAGTAAAGAATGCCAGAAAAACACGGACTGTTTTCTTCCCTGACGGAAACTGTCAGCCCTGCTGAGATTTTCTAATTTTTTTTGTCATATGGCTCGCCCAGTTCAGGTTGTGTTCACGGTTGATGCTAATAGTTGCGGACTCAGTGATGGCATTGCGTGTCAAGGGGAAATGGTTAGATTATGTGTTGTTGTCGGCGGTCATTTCTTAAACTTGTGTGACACAGGCGTTATTTCCCACTTGTCAGCCCAAACCTGGATGTTGTCTACACCTTGCTGCATTTGGACACCGGCAGCCTCGGTATCTGAAGGCTGACGTATGATACGGTATATTGTGCAGCCATCAATGATCATTCCCACTTCTGACCTTATATTGAAAGAAAGGTTATGATGAAGCAGCTGAAGACGTTTGAGCCTAGGACATTCACTGGGGAAATGACGGAATGTAGAATTTATTGAACAAACCGGAATTTCCTTTCTGAGGATTTCCCTTAGTATGAGGTTTGATTTCGACTTCGGGTGAATGGAGTTTCAGACCAGTGTCAGGGCTGATGCTTACTGTAATTAAATCGATATGGATGGAAGGAAGCTGATCCCAGATCACCCTGTTTATCCAAGTCTCCGAAATCACAATTGATCCCAATTGAGACTTGGGTTCTTTTGTTGACGATTGTGCTGAGGGGAACTTTCCATTAACATTCTGTACAATGAATCCGGCGACCCTCCGCTCAATATGTGGAAAAAAAAGACTTAAATTATTGCAATGGGGATAATATCGCAGGTGCCTAAATATTGAGTTTATGGCGATCTGTTTCAATAAAAATATCACCTCTGCTCGCTTGTACAATAGAAGGAGTCCATGTCAATAACTGAGTAAAGATGCACCCAAACATTTCACTAAAGTATGCTTTGAGTGTTACCAGACTGTTTCCATGACTTGGCTCTTCTCCCTCGTTTTTACAGCGAATCTCGTGACCATCGTGATCCTCGCCAAAGGAAATTGTGGCCTTTCCAGATGTGTCTCTATCTACATGGTGGCCATGGCAACAGCAGATTTGTTGGTGATGCTCATCAATGTAATTTTGTATAACCTTCTAAGAAAACGTTTTCCGAATTCATTCCTCTCCTACACTGTTGTTTGCAAATTAATGATATATATGCTTTGTAATAACCTGTATATGTCAGTATGGTTTACAGTCTCATTCACAGTTGACCGATATGTTGCTATATGTAGTCAGAAGTTTAGAACAATCTATTGCACCGCGAGAAGAGCGACTGCAGTTTTAACAACAGCCTCAGTCCTCATCTATTTACAGAACTTGTATGTTTGGTTTGCATTTGAACATAAACGCACAATTAATGGTGTTCAATGGGGTGTCCTCCCCAGCCAGGATTTTTATACTTCTCAAATTGGTGATACAGTCGTCTTGTTACAAAGTATCTTATTGAACTGGATTCCCTTCATTTTGATATTACTATTAAACTTTTTGACAATCAGAAGGATTTTGTTGTCCAGCAAAGCCCGTGCAGGCCTGCGGGGTCAAAACAGCGAGAATCAGAATGATCCAGAGATACAGAACCGAAGGAAGTCCATTATTCTATTGTTCACTATTTCTAGTAGCTTTCTATTGTTGTGGGCGACAAGAGTCATTACGTATTTAGCCAGTCGGATGCTCGTTTATGTCCGGTCCGATTACACGTCCGCTGCATATATCGCCGCCGAAGCCGGAACACTGCTCATTCATTTAAGTTCATGCACAAACACGTGCATTTATGCAGCTACACAAGCTAAATTCAGGGAAGAGCTAAAGAAGATCGCGAAATCTCCTTGGACAATAATTCTGATGTTGCAAAAATATGTAAAATTAAAGAATGCCGTCCTTCCTGCCACAAAAATATAACGTGTTTCTTGAAATAACGGCCTTCAGAAGCACTGTGCCATTTTTTGTTGTATCTTCTGATGCCTACTGCTATTCGCGAGTAATTTTTGCTGTTTCCTTCTGTAGCGGCTTACTCCAATCACTGTGCACAGAAAACACGAATGATATCATTCAACAGTGGAGTAAAATGGGTTCGTATCAGTCCTAGCTGCCGTACAGTGCACGCAATGCCTTATGCCGCATTTAAATTTAGTGGAGTTCTATGAGGATGTGTCTAGGGCGTTGGATAGAGGAGAGCCGGTGGATGTGGTCTTTCTTGATTTTCAGAAGGCGTTTGACAAGGTACCTCACAAGAGTTATTGCAGAAGGTAAGGGGGCATGGAGTTGGGGGTCGGGTGTTAGCGTGGATAGAGGATTGGTTGTCAGATAGGAGGCAGAGAGTGGGGGTTAATGGGTGCTATTCGGATTGGCGGTTGGTGACTAGTGGAGTGCCCCAGGGGTCGGTGCTGGGCCCTCAGCTATTTAAAATTTATATAGATGATCTGGAGGAGGGATCCGAGTGTATGGCGTCGAAATTTGCTGATGACACCAAGATTGGTGGAACGGCAAATTGCGCGGAGGGTGTGGAGAGTCTCCAGAAGGATCTCGATAGGCTGGGCAAATGGGCCAGGAAATGGCAAATGGAATTTAATGTTGGTAAGTGCGAGGTGGTCCACTTTGGTAGCAATAATGGTAGGAAGGACTATTACTTACGTGGCGGAAAACTGCAGCAGGCGACGGTGCAGAGGGACCTCGGGGTCCTTGCGCATGAGTCGCAAAAACCCAGCCTGCAGGTGCAGCAGGTGGTCAGGAAGGCTAATGGGATGCTGTCCTTCATAGCGAGGGGGATTGAATATAAAAGTAGGGAGGTCTTGCTGCGGCTGTATAGGGCATTGGTGAGGCCGCAGCTGGAGTACTGTGTGAAGTTTTGGTCGCCGTACCAACGCAAGGATATTTTGACCTTGGAGGGAGTGCAGAGGAGGTTTACTAGGCTGATACCGGAGTTGAGGGGGTTGAGCTATGAGGAGAGGCTGAATAAACTAGGCTTGTACTCGTTAGAGTTTAGAAGAATGAGGGGAGATCTCATTGAGACATATAAGATGATGATTGGGATGGACAGGATAGAGGTGGAGAGACTCTTCCCGCTCAGAAAGGACAGTAGGAATAGTGGGCACAGCCTCAAGATAAAGGGCAGGGGGGCGGTTTAGAACGGAGTTGAGGAGGAACTTCTTCACTCAAAGGGTGGTGAATCTCTGGAATTCTCTGCCCGTTGAGGTAGTGGAGGCTGCCTCGCTAAATATTTTTAAGACGCGGGTTGATGGGTTTCTGATAAGCGAGGGGATTAAATGATATGGGGAGAGGGCGGGAATGTGGAACTGAGCCACGACACGTCAGGGATGATCTTATTGAATGGCGGGGCAGGCTCGAAGGGCTAGATGGGCTACTCCTGCTCTTATTTCTTTTGTTCTTATTATGTTCTTTCTACGATACATCGCAGGTACTGCCTTGCAGCGCTTCTATTGCCTTACATTGTAGGTACTACCTTACACCGCAGAAACCATCTTACACCGCAGCACTGACTTAAACTACAGGAACTGCGTTGCACCATAGGTACTGCCTGTCCCGCAGGTATAACATTACACAGCAGGTATTGCTCACACCACTTTCTCCGCAGGCTCACCGCAGGTACCACCTTCTGGTACCTTCTGGTACTTCTGGTACTTCAGGCACTCTGCTACAAGGTGGTACCAGATGTTCCATGTTCCAGCACAGGTGGTTCATTGCACGACAGGAATCGCCCTGCCCTGCAGGCACTACCTTGAACCACAGTACCGCTTTATGCTGCGGCTTCTGCCTGACACCGCAGACACTACGTTACACATCACTGCCTTACCTCGCAGGCATTGCATACACCACAGTTTCTCCCTCAAACTACAGTGGCTGCCTTGTACCGCAGACTGCCTTGCACCTCAGGTCCCACATTCCACCGCATGTATTACCTCGAACCGCGGACGCCGCATTACACCACAGATGCGGCCTTGTAACAAAGATGCTGTTTTTCACTTAAACTACTTTCTTACACAACAGGTACAACGCAGGGAACTGCTTACACGGCCGCTAGTGCCGGAAACCGGAGACACTGCATCACATTAAGAACATAAGAACTTAAGAAATAGGAGCAGGAGTAGGCCATCTAGCCCTTCGAGCCTGCCCCGCCATTCAATAAGATCATGGGTGATCTGTTGTGGCTCAGATCCACTTTCCCGCCCTCTCCCCATAACCCTTAATCCCCTCTCTTACCAAGAACCCATCAACCCGCTTCTTAAAAATATTTAGCGAGGCAGCCTCCACCACTTCAACGGGCAGAGAATTCCAGAGATTCACCTCCCTTTGAGTGAAGAAGTTCCTCCTCAACTCCGTTCTAAACCGCCTCCCCTTTATCTTGAGGCTGTGCCCCCTAGTCCTACTGTCTTTTTTGACCACAGTTTGTGTCTCACGCCCAGGTGATGCACCGCAGCACAGCTACCGCCATTCCATTCATGTTCTTCCTTATAGAATAGATATGTCTTAAACCGATGGTCCTGCCTTACACCGCAGATATTGCCTTACACCACAGTTTCTGGTTACGGCACAGTTTCTGTCTGGCTCCGCAGTTAATGTCTCACACCACAGGTTCTCCTTGATAACTCCACAATGCTATCTTGAACCAAAGGCTCTGCATTGAACTACCGATACTGCATTGTGCAACAGTTTTTACACCGAAGCTACTTTCTTGCAAACACGATACCGCCTTATTTCAGAGGAACTTCATTGCACAACAGGTACTGCCTTGCACCACAGCTAATGATTTGCACAACAGATATTGCAGCTACTGCCTTATACCGCAGGTTCTGCCTTCCACTGCAGGCGCTCACTGACTCTAAAGGGACTAACTCACACTGCGTGCACCGCCTTAAAACCGCAGTGTCTATGTAAAGCAGAGGTACGACCTGGAACTTTAGATTCTGCATTACACCACAGGATTTAAACTGAAGCTACTTTCTTACACCATATGTACCACCTTTCACTGTAAGCGCTCCCTTACACCGCGAGTACTTTTATTTAACATCTCCGCAGCCTCTTTATACTGCCCTGCAGCAATGGCATGCCTTCCACCACAAGTACTGCCTTCAGCGTCGTAACTGCCTTCATTGTAAGTACTGCCCTACGCCACACGTACTACCTTATACCGCAGGTATTGCCTTCTAAAGCCCGTATTGTCTTTACTCCAGAAACTGCACTACAGCGCAATAACTCATCTCAGATGCTTCCTTACACAACGGTACTGTCTTCACCAATGATGGGTGGCACAGTATACAAGGCCTTTCATTGAGGTACTGCCTGACTCCACGGCTTTTGCCTTTCACAATAAGTACTTCGACAGACCACAGGTACTTTCTTCACTGCGGGAATTGGTTTCACCACAGTAGTTGTCTTGCCGAACAGTTATTGCCTTACACCTCAGTTGCTATCTACACAACAGCTGATGTCTTAATGTACAGGTGTTGCCTTACATCATACTTACAGCATAGCTACTGTTTTAAACGACAGGTACTGCCCGGCACTTAATGCACAACATCGCTCCACAGCTATTGCCTTCACCGTAGACATTCCCTTACAAAACGGTTACTGGCTTATACGGCAGATGCTACCTTAAACCACAAGTTTTGTGTTACGCCACAGACACCAATTTGTACCAGATACTGCCTGAGACCACAAGGAACGGCTTATAATACACAGGTAACGCTACTGTGCTTTAAGAAATGCAAATTAATCACGTTCTCTGCAGTCATAACCTGTCACTGAGCCGCCTGCCTAAATGTCATTGAATTGCTCCTTAAATTATTAAATTGTTTATTTATTTATATTCAATCTGGGCCTAATGCACTCTCTTGGAGTTTATGGCAATTTTGGAATTGTTGGGTGCAGATATCTGACAGGGCAAGTGGAAGAGTTTTATTTTTTTCCTCGCAGGAATTATTTCACTTTCAGTTTCGGTTGCTGGTTTGTTAGAAATTGCTTGGACTCCAGGCTGGATGCAGTGTTTTTTCTCTACCTGGTATTAAAGATTCTGCTGCCTAGTAGGAATAGTCTTTCCTTCTTTTCAGCATGAACATTTTGCTGAAAAGTACGTCTTACTTGAGCATTTTACTAGCTGGAGGAAAGCAGTGGCACTGTATCCACCTGGAGTCTGGGAGTCTCAGAATGCAGCATGCAGTGTTTCACTTCTCCATCCAAATGATTAATATCCACAGGGTTTGCAGAGCTGTCGGGAAGGATGGCAGATAGGATGTAAGGATGATTCAGACCATGCGTGGCAACGACTGTTTGATTGAGCACAAGTATGTTATCTCCAAAGCATGTCTGAAGATTCAGCTGAAGTGACACCCTCAAGGCAATACGATCACCGAACGACTGAAAATCTCAAGCTTGAAGATTGACCACACCCAACTGCAACTCACTGATGATCTGTGGCGGCCAAGTGACCTTCAGAAACCCGAAGACAAGATCGAGGAACTTTGGTGTTTCTGACGGGATACAGTGTATGCCACTGCTGAACGGTTATTGGGTCGCACAAAGAGTAAGCACCAGGACTGGCTTGAAGGAAATGGCCCTGAAATCCGGCATCCTTTTGAAAAAAAAATACAAATTAGACAGAGCATACCTAAATGAAAAATCCGGAGGCAAAATGACTGTTTATAACACTATTCGTAGTACAGTTCAAGGCAGATTCCATGCAATGCAGGGCAAGTGGCTGAGACAAAAGGCAGATGAAACACAAGCCTGTGTTGACAAAAATTACACGAGGCACCACTACGAATCTGTGAGGATGTTCCTCAGTGTTCACCCAGGCTATTGCTCTCCGCTATTCAGTGTTTCAGAGACGACTCTACTCACAGTGTAATTTCTGATGTTAGAGACAGCTGTGTCATTCAAAAACACCCACAATTGGCCATCCCATATTAATGATGAAGTTATAAGTAAACATCCCCAGTCAATACCAGCGCTTGCTCGGGACTTCACCCACACTGTTGGAAAGAGAGAACGCTTTCGAGTAATTGTCAAATGACAAAGTTCTTGGAGCCGATCAAATTCCAGTAGAAATCTATACATATGGTGCATCATGGAAAGTCAGAATGTCCATCCACCTCTGAAGTTCACATGCAAGCAACGGATCCTCCCACAATGCTTCAATGACTGTTTCTTTGCTTATATCTGCAAACATAAAGTCAAACTCCAGTCCTGTGACAAACACAACTGATTCTATGAGCTGACTATTACCGGAAAGGACTTTGCCAGAATCGTTCTAAACCGACTCACCTGAGCAAGGTTCTTTCCGGAGAGCAATTCTTGTCAGGGGGAAAAAAAAATGAAACCATCGACATGGCATTTGTTGTTCACCAAATGCAGCAGAAATGCCCATAATAAAATGTTGAACAAGGCACCAAATTCATCCATCTTACCAAGTCTTCGAAATTGTTAGCAGCGACGGGCTCTGATGTATTATGAGTAAGTTTGGGCTTCCAGACTAACTCAATCAGATGGCTCGACAGTTGTACAATGGCATGCAGGCCCGGCTCCGCCTTGACAATATGATTTCGGCCCCGTTCTGTGTCATCAATGGAGTGTAACAGTGCTGCATACTGGCACTGGTCCTCTTGCGCATCATGTTCTTAGTAGTGCACACTGATGCTATCGAGGCTAAGGATTAGGAATAGAAATCAGTTATGGAATAGACAGCCGGACTTTCAGTTTGCGACGCCACAAAATCAGGAAGTCCAAAATGCCAGGATAAGAGAATAATAAATCTTAGCAAATCTTTGGGTGGAAGTCATGACAGAGATGGGCAGCAGCGTAGCCATGAGCGATTTGTATTTAAGGGCCAGGGGCCAGGGGCATTGCCCTTCCAGAGACAAAAAACATTTGGTCAAATTAAATACTGGCCAAGTGGTCAGGAAGACTCATGCAAAAAGTCTCAATGGATGAAACATCGTGTCCACACGGCAACGAGTTATTTTCATCGCTTGTTGATGGACTGCACTCTCAAATAGTTCAAATATATCAACGTACTGTGAAATTTTCTTTTCAGCTCGGCTGCACTGAGTTCAATCGCCAGCAATAGCTTAGTGCCACTCGTTCAGAGTGATGCAAGGTGTCCGTCAAGCTGTGTCAAGCTCTGGGTCTCAAATTCTTATTGGTGCGTCAGAGGGGTAGTAAAGAATGATCCCAAACCTAATCTCTATTTCACGGGTTGGCACGGGACACTCTGAAATGGTATCCCCTCAAGTAATGATTCAGTATTCATACATATTTAAGTTCAGTTAGCATTGATAATGATAGATTAACATTAAAGGTAAATTTGTAGTTTAGTTCCTACAATTCAGATTGTAGTAAAGACACAAGAAAGTAAGATAATTGTCACAAGTAAAAACGGCTATTCATCACTAATTATCACAATGCCCATTAGTGAAAATTTATGGACACAGGAGCAAAATACAAATAAGCTGTACATTAGATGCATGCATTTAAATCAGTGCATGATGAAACTGGGAGAGTCAAACATTGTGCAAATGGGAATGGTCCATTCTGTATTCTGGGAACCAGCGCAGAACACATGTGCTCCAGGATTTCTTTCTGATCAGTCATGTTAATTGACGGAGCTTCATGGACTGACTGAGTGTCGATTGGCCAACAAGGATTCCCTCCAGAGGAAAGGGAATTTTTTGATTAAATTTGGTGAATCTGACGCAATTAGTTCGTAGCCTGATACTTTCCCCCAGGGAATGTATGACAGTACAAAAAGGGGAGAGGTTAGGAACCTTTTATGCAACGGTGCATCGAGCGAAACGGTTGCATTCTTATCGAAATCACAATGGCCCGCCCATTAATTCTACAGATCAAGGAACTTTTCTATCCAGTGCTGGCAGCTTTTGGTGCTCCCGGTAAGTCAATGTACCATGTTGTCCCATAGTTGCCGAGGACCTCACTGCTCACTGATTCAGCAACTGAATGCGAGAAGGTCATTATTGCAATGTCTTTTCTCTGCCGAGATAAATTGTTGAATATCAGTGAGATCCTCAACGGTTCGCATGGCCTGAGAGCCGCGGTTCAGCTCGGAAGAATGTGACACCTGGAGTTTAACTTCCCTCCCGACATTTGCGGAGATGGAGGCTGATTCTCTGCCCTTCCAACAGTTCACAGATCTGTATGCGATTTATTTGCAGTGACAATCTGTATTGTTTCCCCTTTAAGATGACAATAAGTGGAAATGCGGCCTCTCCGGAAAGCAAAAATCATTGGATGATAGTTCAAGGGAAAATTGCTGCCCTGGAGGTTGCTCATCCTCAGAGTTGCAAATCCGTTCCGTTGTTTCCCTTTCTGTGCCCGACAGCTGCCTTCCGCTGATGATAAACATTAGAATCCCACCTTCTCGAATTAATTTCAAGAGCTATTTTCTCACCTCATTGATGCATATGAAAGACTTATTATTATTTACATAACGTGTGAATGTTGCGTTTAGCGCCCCTGATATTAGATGCAGCTCTTGAAATTAAATTTAAGACACTAAATTCAATCGATTGCCCCACCGTGCCGCTGCGCTCACTTCTACAATTGGTCTGAGCATCACCTGATACAAGCCTCGTGGTGGATGGATTTAGTTGTCAGAGCTGCAGCACAGGGAATTACTGTATAGAAATCAATCATTTGTTTGGTTGAATTTACTTCATTCATTTGTGTGATGTGGGCATCGATGTCCTTTATTGTTCATTCTTCGCTGCCCATCGGATGCGGGTGGTGAGCTGCCTTCCTGATCCGCTGCTGTCCAAATTGTAAGTGCACCCACAGTGCTGGTCGAGGGAAAGAGAGTTTCAAGATTTTGGTACAACTTCAGTGAAGGAACAGTGATATATTTTCCACTCAGTTTGTCCAGTGACTTTGGGAGGACGTTAAGACGGTGGTGTTCCAATATATCTGCTGCCATTGAATTTCGAGACGGTAGTGGTCGAGGGTTTTGTATAATGCCGTGTAAGGTGCCTGGTGAATTGGTGCCTGGCAAATTGTGCGGAGGGTGTGGAGAGTCTGCAGAAGGATCTAGATAGGCTGGGCGAATGGGCCAGGAAATGGCAAATGGAATTTAATGTTGGCAAGTGTGAGGTGGTCCACTTTGGTAGGAAGAATGGTAGGAAGGACTATTACTTACGGGGCGAAAAACTGCAGCAGGCGACGGTGCAGAGGGACCTCGGGGTCCTTGTGCATGAGTCGCAAAAACCCAGCCTGCAAGTGCAGCAGGTGGTCAGGAAGGCGAATGGGATGCTGGCCTTCATAGCGAGGGGGATTGAATATAAAAGTAGGGAGGTCTTGCTGCAGCTGTATAGGGCATTGGTGAGGCCGCAGCTGGAGTACTGTGTGCAGTTTTGGGCGCCGCACCTGCGCAAGGATATTTTGGCCCTGGAGGGAGTGCAGAGGAGGTTTACTAGGCTGATACCGGAGTTGAGGGGGTTGAGCTATGAGGAGAGGCTGAATAAACTAGGCTTGTACTCGTTAGAGTTTAGAAGAATGAGGGGAGATCTCATTGAGACGTATAAGATGATGAATGGGATGGATAGGATAGAGGTGGAAAGACTCTTCCCGCTCAAAAAAGACAGTAGGACTAGGGGGCACAGCCTCAAGATAAAGGGGGGGCGGTTCAGAACGGAGTTGAGGAGGAACTTCTTCACTCAAAGGGTGGTGAATCTCTGGAATTCTCTGCCCGTTGAAGTGGTGGAGGCTGCCTCGCTAAATATTTTTAAGAAGCGGGTTGATGGGTTTTTGATAAGAGAGGGGATTAAGGGTTATGGGGAGAGGGCGGGAAAGTGGAACTGAGCCACGACAGATCAGCCATGATCTTATTGAATGGCGGGGCAGGCTCGAAGGGCCAGATGGCCTACTCCTGCTCCTATTTCTTATGTTCTTATGTTCTTATGTTCTTATGGTGAGTTCCTGTAAATGCTGTTCACGGCTGGCCCAGCGTGCCTGCGGTAGAGGTAGTGAACATTTTGTGGGCGGGTTAGCATTCCAACCGCCTGCTTCATCCTTCATTGTCTAGAACATCTTGAGTGTCTTTGGAGCCGCCCTCGTGCAGGTAAATGGAGAGTATTCCATCACACCATCAACTTCTAAACGGTGCACAGGATGTTGGGGGACAACAGGTCTGTTATTCACCGCAGGATTCCTAACCGCTGATCTGCTTTTGTGGACACTATTTATTTGCTAAAATATGCAAAATACAGTGGATGCTGGAATGTGAAACAAAAATAAGGAATTCCAGAAAAACACGGACTGTTTTCTTCCCCGACGGAATCTGTCAGCCCTGCTGAGATTTTCTAAATTTTTCTGTCATGTGGCTCGCCCAGTTCAGGTTGTGTTTACGGTTGATGCAAATAGTTGGGGACTCAGTGATGGCATTGCGTGTTAAGGGGAAATGGTTAGATTATGTATTGTTGTTGGCAGTCATGCCCTAAACTTGTGTGACACAGGCGTTATTTCCCACTTGTCAGCCCAAACCTGGATGTTGTCTACATCTTGCTGCATTTGGACACCGGCAGCCTCGGTATCTGAAGGCTCACATGTGATACGCTATATTGTGCAGTCATCAATGATCAATCCCACTTCTGACCTTATATTGGAAGAACGTTTATGATGAAGCAGCTGAAGACGTTTGAGCCTAGGACATTCACTGGGGAAATGACGGAATGTACAATTTATTGAACAAACCGGAATTTCCTTTCTGAGGATTTCCCTTAGGAGACGCGGTATGAGGTTTGATTTCGACTTCGCGTGAATGGAGTCTGAGACCAGTGTCAGGGCTGGTGCTTACTGTAATTAAATCGATATAGATGCAAGGATGCTGATCCCAGATCACCCGGTATATACAAGACTCCAAAATCACAATTGACCCCATTTGAGGCTTGGGTTCTTTTATTGTCGATTGTGCTGAGGGGAAATTTCAATTAACATTCTGTAGACTGAATCCGGCGACCCTCCGCTCAATATGTGGAAAAAAAAGACATAAATTATTGCAATGGGGATACCATCGCAGGTGCCGAAATTTGAGTTCATGGCGATCTGTTTCAATAAAAATATCACCTCTGCTCGCTTGTACAATAGAAGGAGTCCATGTCAATAACTGAGTAAAAGTGCACCCATACATTTCGCTAAAGCATGCTTTGAGTGTTACCAGTCTGCTTCCATGACTTGGCTCTTCTCCCTCGTTTTTACAGCGAATCTCGTGACCATCGTGATCCTCGCCAAAGGAAATTGTGGCCTTTCCAGATGTGTCTCTATCTACATGGTGGCCATGGCAACAGCAGATTTGTTGGTGATGCTCATCAATGTAATTTTGTATTATATTCTGAGAAAACGTTTTCCAAATTCATTCCTCTGCTTCACTGTTGTTTGCAAATTAATGATATATATGCTTTGTAATAACCTATATATGTCAGTATGGTTTACAGTCTCATTCACAGTTGACCGATATGTTGCTATATGTAGTCAGAAGTTTAAAACAATCTATTGCACCGCGAGAACAGCGACTGCAGTTTTAACAACAGCCTCAGTCCTTATCTATTTACAGAACATGTATGTTTGGTTTGCATTTGAACATAAAAGCACAATTAATGGTGTTCAATGGGGTGCCCTCCCTAGCCAGGATTTTTATACTTCTCAAATTGGTGATGCAGTCGTCTTGTTACAAAGTATCTTATTGAACTGGATTCCCTTCATTTTGATATTACTATTAAACCTTTTGACAATCAGAAGGATTTTGTTGTCCAGCAAAGCCCGTGCGGGCCTGCGGGGTCAAAACAGCGGGAATCAGAATGATCCAGAGATACAGAACCGAAGGAAGCCCATTATTCTATTGTTCACTATTTCTAGTAGCTTTCTATTGTTGTGGGCGACAAGAGTCATTACGTATTTAGCCAGTCGGATGCTCGTTTATGTCCGGTCCGATTACACGTCCGCTGCATATATCGCCACCGAAGCGGGAACACTGCTCATCCATTTAAGTTCATGCACAAACACGTGCATTTATGCAGCTACACAAGCTAAATTCAGGGAAGAGCTAAAGAAGATCGCGAAATCTCCTTGCACAATAATTCTGATGTTGCAAAAATATGTAAAATTAAAGAATGCCGTCCTTCCTGCCACAAAAATATAACGTGTTTCTTTAAATAACGGCCTTCAGAAGCACTGTGCCATTCTTTGTTTTATCTTCTGTTGCCTACTGCTATTCGCGAGTAATTTTTGCTGTTTCCTGCTGTAGCGGCTTACTCCAATCAGTGTGCACAGAAAACACGAATGATATCATTCAACAGTGGAGTAAAATGGGTTCGTATCAGTCCGAGCTGCCGTACAGTGCACGCAATGCCTTATGCCGCATTTAAATTTAGTGGAGTTCTATGAGGATGTGTCTAGGGCGTTGGATAGAGGAGAGCCGGTGGATGTGGTCTTTCTTGATTTTCAGAAGGCGTTTGACAAGGTACCTCACAAGAGTTATTGCAGAAGGTAAGGGGACATGGAGTTGGGGGTAGGGTGTTAGCGTGGATAGAGGATTGGTTGTCAGATAGGAGGTAGAGAGTGGGGGTCAATGGGTGCTATTCGGATTGGCGGTTGGTGAGTAGTGGAGTGCCCCAGGGGTCGGTGCTGGGGCCTCAGCTATTTACCATTTATATAGATGATCTGGAGGAGGGAACCGAGTGTATGGTGTCGAAATTTGCTGATGACACCAAGATTGGTGGAACGGCAAATTGTGCGGAGGGTGTGGAGAGTCTGCAGAAGGATCTCGATAGGCTGGGCGAATGGGCCAGGAAATGGCAAATGGAATTTAATGTTGGTAAGTGCGAGGTGGTCCACTTTGGTAGGAATAATGGTAGGAAGGACTATTACTTACGTGGCGAAAAACTGCAGCAGGCGACGGTGCAGAGGGACCTCGGGGTCCTTGCGCATGAGTCGCAAAAACCCAGCCTGCAGGTGCAGCAGGTGGTCAGGAAGGCGAATGGGATGCTGTCCTTCATAGCGAGGGGGATTGAATATAAAAGTAGGGAGGTCTTGCTGCGGCCGTATAGGGCATTGGTGAGGCCGCAGCTGGAGTACTGTGCGCAGTTTTGGTCGCCGTACTAACGCAAGGATATTTTGACCTTGGAGGGAGTGCCGAGGAGGTTTACCAGGCTGATACCGGAGTTGAGGGGGTTGAGCTATGAGGAGAGGCTGAATAAACTAGGCTTGTACTCGTTACAGTTTAGAAGAATGAGGGGAGATCTCATTGAGACATATAAGATGATGCATGGGATGGATAGGATAGAAGTGGAGAGACTCTTCCCGCTCAGAAAGGACAGTAGGACTAGGGGGCACAGCCTCAAGATAAAGGGCGGGGGGGGGGGGGGGGGCGCGGTTTAGAACGGAGTTGAGGAGGAACTTCTTCACTGAAAGGGTGGTGAATCTCTGGAATTCTCTGCCCGTTGAGGTGGTGGAGGCTGCCTCGCTAAATATTTTTAAGACGCGGGTTGATGGGTTTTTGATAAGCGAGGGGATTAAGCGATATGGGGAGAGGGCGGGAATGTGGAACTGAGCCACGACAGATCAGGCATGATCTTATTGAATAGCGGGGCAGACTCGAAGGGCTAGATGGCCTACCCCTGCTCCTATTTCTTATGTTCTTCTTATGTTCTTTCTACGATACATCGCAGGTACTGCCTTGAAGCGCTTCTATTGCCTTACATTGTAGGTACTAGCTTACACCGCAGAAACCATCTTACACCACAGCACTGACTTAAACTACAGGAACTGCGTTGCACCATAGGTACTGCCTGCACCGCAGGTATAACATTACACAGCAGGTATTGCTCACACCACTTCCTCCGCAGGCTCACCGCAGGTACCACCTTCTGGTACCTTCTGGTACTTCTGGTACTTCAGGCACTCTGGTACCAAGGTGGTACCAGATGTACCACCTTCCAGCACAGGTGATTTATTGCACGACAGGAATCGCCCTGCCCTGCAGGCACTACCTTGAACCACAGTACTGCTTTATGCTGCGGCTTCTGCCTGACACCGCAGACACTACCTTACACATCACTGCCTTACATCGCAGGCAATGCATACACCACAGTTTCTCCCTCAAACTACAGTGGCTGCCTTGTACCGCAGACTGCCTTGCACCTCAGGTCCCACATTCCACAGTATGTATTACCTCGAACCGCGGACGCCGCATTACACCACAGATGCGGCCTTGTAACAAAGATGCTGTTTTTCACTTAAACTACTTTCTTACACAACAGGTACAACGCAAGGAACTGTTACACCGCCGCTCGTTCCGGAAACCGGAGACACTGCATCACATTGCAAGCACTGTCTTGCACCACAGGTTCTGTCTTACGCACAGGCGATGCAGCGCAGCACAGCTACTGCCATTCCATTCATGTTCTTCCTTAGAGAACAGATATGTCTACAACCGATGGATCTGCCTTACAGCGTAGATACTGCTTTACACCACAGTTTCTGGTTACGGCACAGTTTCTGTATTACTCCGCAGCCAATGTCTCACACCAAAGGTTCTCCTTGAAAACACCACAATACTAACTTGAACCATCTTAAAGGGAATTGCTTGATAGGGCAGACGCAACACGGTTTCATTAAAGGGAAGTCGTGTCTGACAAATTTACTGGAGTTCTATGAGGATGTGTCTAGGGCAGTGGATAGAGGAGAGCCGGTGGATGTGGTCGTTCTGGATTTTCAGAAGGCGTTTGACAAGGTACCTCACAAGAGGTTATTGCAGAAGGTCAGGGGACATGGAGTTGGGGGTAGGGTGTTAGCGTGGATAGAGTATTGGTTGTCAAATAGGAGGCAGAGAGTGGGGGTCAATGGGTGCTATTCGGATTGGCGGTTGGTGACTAGTGGGGTGCCCCAGGGGTCGGTGCTGGGGCCTCAGCTATTTACCATTTATATAGATGATCTGGAGGAGGGAACCGAGTGTATGGTGTCGAAATTTGCTGATGACACCAAGAGTGGGGGAAAGGCAAATTGTGCGGAGGGTGTGGAGAGTCTGCAGAAGGATCTAGATAGGCTGGGCGAATGGGCCAGGAAATGGCAAATGGAATTTAATGTTGGCAAGTGTGAGGTGGTCCACTTTGGTAGGAAGAATGGTAGGAAGGACTATTACTTACGTGGCGAAAATCTGCAGCAGACGACGGTGCAGCGGGACCTCGGGGTCCTTGTGCATGAGTCGCAAAAACCCAGCTTGCAGGTGCAGCAGGTGGTCAGGAAGGCGAATGGGATGCTGGCCTTCATAGCGAGGGGGATTGAATATAAAAGTAAGGAGGTCTTGCTGCAGCTGTATAGGGCATTGGTGAGGCAGCAGCTGGAGTACTGTGTGCAGTTTTGGGCGCCGCACCTGCGCAAGGATATTTTGCCCTTGGAGGGAGTGCAGAGGAGGTTTACTCGGCTGATACCGGAGTTGAGGGGGTTGAGCTATGAGGAGAGGCTGAATAAACTAGGCTTGTACTCGTTAGAGTATAAGAAGAACTGAGCCACGACAGATCAGCCATGATGTTATTGAATGGTGTGGCAGGCTCGAAGGGCTAGATGGCTTACTCCTGCTCCTGTTTCTTATGTTCTTATGTTCAAAGGCTCTGACTTGAACTACCGATACTGCATTGTGCAACAGTTTTTACACCGAAGCTACTTTCTTGCCAAGACGATACCGCCTTATTCCATAGGAACTTTATTGCACGACAGGTCCTGCCTTGCACCGCAGCTGATGATTTGCACAACAGATATTGCAGCTACTGCCTTATACCACAAGTTCTGCCTTACACTGCAGGTGCTCACTGACTCTAAAGGGACTAACTCACACTGCGTGCACCGCCTAAAAACCGCAGTGTCTATGTAAAGCACAGGTACTACCTGGAAGTTTAGATTCTGCATTACACCACAGGATTTAAACTGAAGCTACTTTCTTACACCATATGTACCACCTTTCCCTGTAAGCACTCCCTTACACCGCGAGTACTTTTTTTTACATCTCCGCAGCCTCTTTATACTGCCCTGCAGCAATGGCATGCCTTCCACCACAAGTACTGCCTTCAGCGTAGTAACTGCCTTCATTGTAAGTACTGCCCGACGCCACACGTACTACCTTATACCGCAGGTATTGCCTTCTAAAGCCTGTATTGTCTTTACTCCAGAAACTGCACTACAGCGCAATAACTCATCTCAGATGCTTCCTTACACAACGGTACTGTCTTCACCAATGATGGGTGGCACAGTATACAAGGCCTTTCATTGAGGTACTGCCTGACTCCACGGCTTTTGCCTTTCACAACAAGTAATTCGATAGACCACAGGTACTTTCTTCACTGCGGGAATTGGTTTCATCACAGCAGTTGCCTTGCCGAACAGTTATTGCCTTACACCTCAGTTGCTATCTACACAACAGTTGATGTCTTAATCTACAGGTGTTGCCTTACATCATACTTACAGCATAGCTACTGTTTTAAACCACTGGTACTGCCCGGCACTTAAAGCACAACATCGCTCCACAGCTATTGCTTTCACCATAGACACTCCCTTACAAAGCGGTTACTGGCTTAGACGGCAGATGCTACCTTAAACCACAAGTTTTGTGTTACGCCACAGACACCAGTTTGTACCAGATACTGCCTGAGACCACAAGGAACGGCTTATAATGCACAGGTAACGCTACTGTGCTTTAAGAAATGCCAATTAATCACGTTCTCTGCAGCCATAACCTGTCACTGAGCCGCCTGCCTAAATGTCATTTAATTGCTCCTTAAATTATTAAATTGTTTATTTGTTTATATTCAATCTGGGCCTAATGCACTCTCATGGAGTTTATGGCAATTTTGGAATTGTTGGGGGCAGATATCTGACAGGGCAAGTGGAAGAGTTTTATTTTTTTCCTCGCAGGAATTATTTCACTTTCAGTTTCGGTTGCTGGTTTGTTAGAAATTGCTTGGACTCCAGGCTGGATGCAGTGTTTTTTCTCTACCTGGTATTAAAGATTCTGCTGGCTAGTAGGAATAGTCTTTCCTTCTTTTCAGCATGAACATTTTGCTGAAAAGTACGTCTTACTTGAGCATTTTACTAGCTGGAGGAAAGCAGTGGCACTGTATCCACCTGGAGTCTGGGAGTCTCAGAATGCAGAATGCAATGTTTCACTTCTCCATCCAAAGGATTAATAACCACAGGGTTTGCAGTGCTGAAAAAACACTGAGCATATGTATTTACTGTGTTAAATCGAAATTAAGTGCATATGTTACTAAGTCTGTTCTGTTAGTACAGAACATTGAGCGATGGAGGTTTACAACATCATGGTTTTTTTCTGTTATTGTTAGTCATTGGTAAAAGTTACTGCTAATTTTCTTTCGGTGAGTTCACTGTATTCTGGAATTAAATTTGTGTGATAAAAGCTCATCGGTCTGTCATTTAATTCAAGCCTGAGGTGAAACATCTCATGGTTACCCGCACCATATTCAATTTGCAAAACATAAAGTGCAGGCTGACCTCATAAAACACGTGAAATTTCTGACCTGGATTATAACACAGGCAAGTACTGGGTTAGGCAGCGGTTGCTGCGTTACACCACAGGTGCTACCTTATGCACAAGGTACTTGCTGACATCATCGCTTCTGCCTTACACCACTGGAGTATCTTGACAGCGCAGGAACTGATTTCACCACAGGTATTGTATTGTACCATACTCACATCCTTACACTGCACGTACTGGTGTACACCGCAGGTACTACCGTCCAAATGCAAGTAACGTCGTCACTGTAGGAACTGCCTCACAGAGCAGTAACGATGTTACATAGGTTTTACTGTCTTACACCGTCGGATAATACCTCACCCCATAGATACTGCCTGCACCACAGGAGCTGCCTCCACTTCAGAAGTGTCTTATATTGCAGGTACTACATTATATCAAAGGCTTACGTAACTGGTGCCACATACTACAGATATGCTGCCTTGCACCACAGATATACCTTAAACGGCAGGAAGTGTCTTTCACCACAGGTTCCGTTTCGCACCACAGACACTGCCTTACATCACAGATGCTGCCTTGCACGAAAGTTAATACCATACACCACAGTTCTGCCTTACACATCAGTTATCCTGTGAAACTGCTGGATCAGCCGAAAATCATATGTGCCTTACCTGATTACGCCTCACACCACAGCTACTGCATTACACCACAAGTACAACCGGACACTGCGGTTTCCTCTGAAACTGCAGCAATTCTTTCAGACCAGATACTGCTTTATTCTGTGGATCGACTTACAGTACAGTTGCTGTGTAACACAGAGTTAGTGCCTTGTACTACAACTGCCGCGTGTTACCACAGACAGCGTCACAGCACAGATAATTGCACACGGCAGGTGTCACCTGATGCTTCATGTGGTATAATGTCATTCTCTAATTCAATGCCAAATGTAAGAGTTTAAAATGACCAAAATCTTTCCATTCTTTGTCATTTGTCTCCGATCCGCAGTTCATCCAAGCACTGTGCGTTTATCTATCCTGTTCTAGTTCTTCTCCTATACAATCACCTGATCAGAATTCGTCAGCATGCATGGACCTGATATCTATTCAGGATCTGGTCAATGTCAAAAGGCACAGTTTAACCAGTTGATGGATCGCTTCGTCCAGGAGATTGTTTTGTCTTTACATTACTGAGCAGCACACAATAGCTGATATAGGTTGGCAGCTGAAGCAATGAAAGGGGAAATGCAGGATAGATACCAGTCAAACTTCTTCAACACCTCCATCTGGAAAAGCTTGCCAGAAAATAATCGAATGTCTCCTGTTCAGTGTTGTGCAAAGGCTGACCTTCACTGAGTCTGTGCGTGTAAAATTACTGAACTAGACATGAAACAATCAAGATGTAATTTCCGTGATGTTGTCCTCAACAATTGCTCAGAAACATGCTCCATCATGTGGGCAATATCGCAGCAAGAAATTATTAATATCAAGAAGGGAGTGAGTACATACATCAAACTCACCCGGATGACTCGGGTGTTATATACATATGATGGCACATTAAATAAACGAAGGGCGACAGTTTTTATCCATTTATGGGATGGGGGAGCTGTTTGGCCCCGGATACAATTTACTGTTCGTCTGAAATGGCCCCGGAGAGAGCACTTAGCAGTCAACTAAATTGTTGTGTGGCTGGAGAAAGGAAACAAACAAGGTGAGGAAGGCATGTTTAATTCGTCATTGAGCATACATTAACGAGATGGTTATTTACGACAATCCACTCATGGTCATCCCGGAGATTTTGAAAAAAATATTGATTTCAAATTCCACAACATGAAGGTATTCGAACCCAGAATCCTACAATAAACGATCGGTATCTCCGTTTCTATTACTGGTTTGCATTGCCACAAAGATAAATGCATATACAGTTAACCTGTAACTTACCAGTAGTATGCCTATTGCCTTTTTTTGCTTCCTTTTGTGATACCCCTGTTCATTCACTTTTTCAGACTGAGTAGCAAAGAATAATCACATTAAATCAACAGTTACCAAGGCGGACACTGCATCAAAGGTTAGGGTCAGAAGTACGTAATTGTCGGGAAGGATGGCAGACAGGATGTAAGGTTGATTCAGACCATGCGTGGCAACGACTGTTGGATTGAGCACAAGTATGTTATCTCCAAAGCATGTCTGAAGATTCAGCTAAAGTGACAACCTCAAGGCAATACGATCACCGAACGACTGAAAATCTCAAGCTTGAAGATTGACCACACCCAACTGCAGCTCACTGATGATCTGTGGCGGCCAAGTGACCTTCAGAAACCCGAAGACAAGATTGAGGAACTTTGGGGTTTCTGACAGGATACAGTGTATGCCACAGCTGAACGGTTATTGGGTCGCACAAAGAGTAAGCACCAGGACTGGCTTGAAGGAAATGGCCCTGAAATCCGGCATCCTTTTGAAAAAAAAAATACAAATTACACAGAGCACACCTAAATGAAAAATCCGGAGGCAAAATAACTGTTTGTAACACTATTCGTAGCACAGTTCAAGGCAGATTACATGCAATGCAGGGCAAGTGGCTGAGACAAAAGGCAGATGAAACACAAGCCTGTGTTGACAAAAATTACACGAGGAACCACTACGAATCTGTGAGGATGTCCCTCAGGGTTCACCCAGACTATTGCTCTCCGCTATTCAGTGTTTCAGAGACGACACTACTCACAGTGTAATTTCTGATGTCAGAGACAGCTGTGTCATTCAAAAACACCCACAATTGGCCATCCCATATTAATGATGAAGTTGTAAGTAAACATCCCCAGTCAATACCAGCGCTTGCTCGGGACTTCACCCACACTGTTGGAAAGAGAGAACGCTTTCGAGTAATTGTCAAATGACAAAGTCCCTGGAGCCAATCAAATTCCATTAGAAATCATCGATATGGCGCATCATGGAAACTCAGAATGTCCACCCACCTCTGAAGTTCACATGCTAGCAACGGATCCTCCCACAATGCTTCAACGACTGTTTCTTTGCTTATATTTGTAAACATAAAGTCAAACTCCAGTCCTGTGACAAACACAACTGATTATACGAGCTGACTATTTCCGGAAAGGACTTTGCCAGAATCCTTCTAAACCGACTCACCTGAGCAAGGTTCTTCCCGGAGAGCAATTTTGTCCGGGAAAAAAAAGTGAAACCATCGACATGGCATTTGTTGTTCACCAAATGCAGGAGAAATGCCCAAAACAAAATGTTGAACAAGGCACCAAATTCATCCATCTTGCCAAGTCTTCGAAATTGTTAGCAGCGAAGTACTCTGATATATTTTGAGTAAGTTTGGTCTTCCATACTAACTCAATCAGATGGCTCGACAGTTGTACAATTGCACGCAGGCCCGCCTCCCCCTTGACAATATGACTTCGGCCCCGTTCTGTGTCATCATTGGAGTGTAACAGTGCTGCACACTGGCACTAGCCCTCTTGCGCATCATGTTCTTAGTCGTGCACACTAATGCTAGCGAGGCTAAGGATTAGGAATAGAAATCAGTTATGGAATAGACAGCCGGACTTTCAATTTGAGACGCCACAAAGTCAAGAAGTCCGAAATGCCAGGATAAGAGAATAATAAATCTTAGCAAATCTTTGGGTGGAAGTCATGACAGAGATGGGCAGCAGCGTAGCCATGAGCGATTTGTATTTAAGGGCCAGCGGACAGGGGCATTGCTCGTCCAGGGACAAAAACCATTTGGTCAAATTAAATAGTGGCCAAGTGGTCAGGAAGACTCCGGCAAAAAGTTTCAATGGATGAAACATCGTGTCCACACGGCACGGAGCTATTTTCATCGCTTGTTGATGGACTGATCTCTCAAATAGGTGAAATATATCAACGTACTCTGAAATTTTCTTTGCAGCTCGGCTGCACTGAGTTCAATCGCCAGCAATAGTTTAGTGCCACTCGTTCAGAGTGATGCAACGTGTCCGTCAAGCTGTGTCAAGCTCTGGGTCTCAAATTCTTATTGGTGCGTCAGAGGGGTAGTGAAGAATGATACCAAACCTAATCTCTATTTCACGGGTTGGCACGGGACACTCTGAAATAGTGTCACCTCAAGTAATGATTCAGTAGATCATACATATTTAATTTCAGTTAGCATTGATAATGATAGATTAACATTAATGGTAAATTTATAATTTAGTTCCTACAATTCAGATTGTAGGAAAGACACAGGAAAGTAAGATAATTGTCACAAGTAAAAACGGCTATTCATCAGTAATTATCACAATGCCTATCAAGTGAAAATTTATGGACACAAGAGCGAAATACAAATAAGCTGTACATTAGATGCATGCATTTAAATCAGTGCATGATGAAACTGGCAGAATCAAACATTGTGTCCACAGGGATGGTCCATTCTGTCTTCTGGGAGCCAGCGCAGAACACATGTGCTCCGGGATTCCTTTCTGATCACTGATGTTATTTGACGGAGCTTCATGGACTGACTAAGTGTCGATTGGCCAACAAGGATTCCCTCCAGAGGAAAGGGACTTTTTTGATTTAATTTGGTGAATCTGACGCAATTCGAGCGGAGCCTGATTTTTCCCCCCAGGGATTGTATTATAGTATAAAAAGGGGAGAGTTTAGGAATCTTTTATACAACGGTGCATCGAGCGAAACGTTTGCATTCTTCTCGAAATCACAATGGCCCGCCCATTAATTCTACAGATCAAGGAACTTTTCTATCCAGTGCTGGCAGCTTTTGGTGCTCCCGGTAAGTCAATGTACCATGTTGTCTCATAGTTGCCGAGGACCTCACTGCTCACTGATTCAGCAACTGAATGCGAGAAGGTCATTATTGCAATGTTTTTTCTCTGCCGAGATAAATTGCTGAATATCAGTGAGAGTCTCAACGGTTCGCATGGCCTGTGAGCCGCGGTTCAGCTCGGAAGAATGCGACACCTGGAGTTTAACTTCCCTCTCCACATTTACGGAGATGGAGGCTGATTCTCTGTCCTTCCAACACTTCATAGATCTGTATGCGATTTATTTGCAGTGACAATCTGTATCGTTTCCCCTTTAAGATGACAATAACTGGAAATGCGGCCTCTCCGGAAAGCAAAAATCATCGGATGATATTTCAAGGAAAAATTGCTGCTCAGGTCGTTGCTCATCCTCAGAGTTGCAAATCAGTTCCGTTGTTTCCCTTTCTGTGCCCGACAGCTCCCTTCCGCTGATGATAAACATTAGAATCCCACCGTCTCGAATTAATTTCAAGAGCTATTTTCTCACCTCATTGATGCATATGAAAGACTTATTATTATTTACATAACGTGTGAATATTGCGTTTAGCGCCCCTGATATTAGATGCAGCTCTTGAAATTTAACTGAAGACACTAAATTCAATCGATTGCCCCACCGTGCCGCTGCGCTCACTTCTACAATTGGTCGGTGCATCACCTGACACAAGCCTCATGGTGGGTGGATTTAGTTGTCAGAGCTGCAGCACAGGGAATTACTGTATAGAAATCAATCATTTGTTTGGTTGAATTTATTTATTCATTTGTGTGATGTGGGAATCGATGTCCTTTATTGTTCATTCTTCGCTGCCCTTCGGATGCGGGTGGTGAGTTGCCTTCCTGATCCGCTGCTGTCCAAATTGTAAGTGCACCCACAGTGCTGGTCGAGGGAAAGAGTGATTCAAGATTTTGGTACAACTACAGTGAAGGAACAGTGATATATTTTCCACTCAGTTTGTCCAGTGACTTTGGGAGAAGATTAATACGGCGGTGTTCCAATATATCTGCTGCCCTTGAATTTTTAGATGATAGTGGTCGAGGGTTTTGTATAATGCCATGTAAGGTGCCTGGTGAGTTCCTGTAAATGCTGTTCACGGCTGGCCCAGCGTGCCTGCGGGAGAGGTAGTGAACATTTTGTGGGCGGGTTAGCATTCCAACCGCCTGCTTCATCCTTCATTGTCTAGAACATCTTGAGTGTCTTTGGAGCTCTCCTCGTGCAGGTAAATGGAGAGTATTCCATCACACCATCAACTTATAAACGGTGCACAGGATATTGGGAGGCAAGAGGTCTGTTATTCACCGCAGGATTCCTAACCGCTGATCTGCTTTTGTGGACACTATTTATTTGCTAAAATAAGCAAAATACAGTGGATGCTGGAATCTGAAACAAAAGTAAAGAATGCCGGAAAAACACGGACTGTTTTCTTCCCTGACGGAAACTGTCAGCCCTGCTGAGATTTTATAATTTTTTTTGTCATGTGGCTCGCCCAGTTCAGGTTGTGTTTACGGTTGATGCTAATAGTTGCGGACTCAGTGATGGCATTGCGTGTCAAGGGGAAATTTTTAGATTATGTATTGTTGTCGGCGGTCATGCCTTAAACTTGTGTGGCACAGGCGTTATTTCCCACTTGTCAGCCCAAACTTGGATGTTGTCTACATCTTGCTGCATTTGGACACCGGCAGCCTCGGTATCTGAAGGCTCACATGTGATACGGTATATTGTGCAGCCATCAATGATCATTCCCACTTCTGACCTTATATTGGAAGAAAGGTTATGATGAAGCAGCTGAAGACGTTTGAGCCTAGAACATTCACTGGGGAAATGACGGAATGTACAATTTATTGAACAAGCCAGAAGTTCCTTTCTGAGGATTTCCCTTAGTATGAGGTTTGATTTCGACTTCGGGTGAATGGAGTCTCAGACCAGTGTCAGGGCTGATGCTTACTGTAATTAAATCGATATAGATGCAAGGAAGCTGATCCCAGATCACCCGGTTTATCCAAGTCTCCGAAATCACAATTGTTCCCAATTGAGACTTGGGTTCTTTTGTTGTCGATTGTGCTGAGGGGAACTTTCCATTAACATTCTGTAGAATGAATCCGGCGACCCTCCGCTCAATATGTGCGGGAAAAAAAAGACTTAAATTATTGCAATGGGGATAACATCGCAGGTGCCTAAATATTGAGTTTATGGTGATCTGTTTCAATAAAAATATCACCTCTGCTCGCTTGTACAATAGAAGGAGTCCATGTCAATAACGGAGTAAAAGTGCACCCAAACATTTTACTAAAGTATGCTTTGAGTGTGACCAGACTGTTTCCATGACTTGGCTCTTCTCCCTCGTTTTTACAGCGAATCTCGTGACCATCGTGATCCTCGCCAAAGGAAATTGGGGCCTTTCCAGATGCGTCTCTATCTACATGGTGGCCATGGCAACAGCAGATTTGTTGGTGATGCTCATCAATGTAATTTTGTATAACCTTCTAAGAAAACGTTTTCCGAATTCATTCCTCTCCTACACTGTTGTTTGCAAATTAATGATATATATGCTTTGTAATAACCTGTATATGTCAGTATGGTTTACAGTCTCATTCACAGTTGACCGATATGTTGCTATGTGTAGTCAGAAGTTTAAAACAATCTATTGCACCGCGAGAACAGCGACTGCAGTTTTAACAACAGCCTCAGTCCTGATCTATTTACTGAACATGTATGTTTGGTTTGCATTTGAACATAAAAGCACAATTAATGGTGTTCAATGGGGTGTCCTCCCTCGCCAGGATTTTTATACTTCTCAAATTGGTGAGACAGTCGTCTTGTTACAAAGTATCTTATTGATCTGGATTCCCTTCATTTTGATATTACTATTAAACCTTTTGACAATCAGAAGGATTTTGTTGTCCAGCAAAGTCCGTGCGGGCCTGCGGGGTCAAAACAGCGAGAATCAGAATGATCCAGAGATACAGAACCGAAGGAAGTCCATTATTCTATTGCTCACTATTTCTAGTAGCTTTCTATTGTTGTGGGCGACAAGAGTCATTACGTATTTAGCCAGTCGGATGCTCGTTTATGTCCGGTCCGATTACACGTCCGCTGCATATATCGCCGCCGAAACGGGAACACTGCTCATGCATTTAAGTTCATGCACAAACACGTGCATTTATGCAGCTACACAAGCTAAATTCAGGGAAGAGCTAAAGAAGATCGCGAAATCTCCTTGGACAATAATTCTGATGTTGCAAAAATATGTAAAATTAAAGAATGCCGTCCTTCCTGCCACAAAAATATAACGTGTTTCTTTAAATAACGGCCTTCAGAAGCACTGTGCCATTCTTTGTTGTATCTTCTGATGCCTACTGCTATTCGCGAGTAATTTATTGCTGTTTCCTTCTGTAGCGGCTTACTCCAATCAGTGTGCACAGAAAACACGAATGATATCATTCAACAGTGGAGTAAAATGGGTTCGTATCAGTCCTAGCTGCCGTCCAGTGCACGCAATGCTGTGAGAGGAGGAAGATGCAATTTTTGAAATCATGGGCTGACTGGCCGAGGGCGGGGAAATGGGGAAGGCAGGTGCTTAACCACCAGTATGAGATCAGTTGTTTGCGGTCAAAGTAACAGTCAGGGGTTGGGTTACAAAAGAAACGATTATCGCTGACCGTATAAGAAAAAAACTGGTGCCCGAGATAGGGTAGGGGGAAGGGAATGTAGATAAGGGCAGAACTAGCTAAATAAGTTTAAGATAAGAGGGCAGAACTCGCTAAATAAGTTTAAGATAAGAGGGCAGAACTAGCTAAATAAGTTTAAGATAAGAGGGCAGAACTAGCTAAATAAGTTTAAGAGAAGGAAAGGCGGGACGTATGATGAACTCGCGAATGCATATAAGGTATGATCATGTATTGTAAGGGTGTGTGTACCTACGGGACCACACCCGTTCTTGCAAGATCGAATAAAACTGACTTAGGAGAAAACGCACCCGTGTCTTTGATTTCGAAAGGGGTTAAGGGATCTGAAGTGGAATCGTGTCTCCAGAGGTGTCTCCTTAAAGGGGGGGTTGCCGCCGGTGGAAACCTAACGGTGATAACTAAGCCGGTCGAGCGTCCACCCCTCCAGGACTGGGTCAGTTGCTCGGGTGTAATCCATACAAACTGACCGGCCTCAGACTGGGAGCCGTTCTTACTTCCTACAATGCCTTATGCCGCATTTAAATTTATTGGAGTTCTATGAGGATGTGCCTCGGGCTTTGGATTGAGGAGAGCCGGTGGATGTGGTCTTTCTTGATTTTCAGAAGGCGTTTGACAAGGTACCTCACAAGAGTTATTGCAGAAGGTAAGGGGACATGGAGTTGGGGGTAGGGTGTTAGCGTGGATAGAGGATTGGTTGTCAAATAGGATGCAGAGAGTGGGGGTTAATGGGTGCTATTCGGATTGGCGGTTGGTGACTAGTGGAGTGCCCCAGGGGTCGGTGCTGGGGCCTCAGCTATTTACCATTTATATAGATGATCTGGAGGACGGAACCGAGTGTACGGTGTCGAAATTTGCTGATGACACCAAGAACGGCAAATTGCGCAGAGGGTGTGGAGAGTCTGCAGAAGGATCTAGATAGGCTGGGCGAATGGGCCAGGAAATGGCGAATGGAATTTATTATTGGTAAGTGCGAGGTGATCCACTTTGGTAGGAATAATGGTAGGAAGGACTATTACTTACGTGGCGAAAAACTGCAGCAGGCGACGGTGCAGAGGGACCTCGGGGTCCTTGTGCATGAGTCGCAAAAACCCAGCCTGCAGGTGCAGCAGGTGGTCAGGAAGGCTAATGGGATGCTGGCCTTCATAGCGAGGGGGATTGAATATAGAAGTAGGGAGGTCTTGCTGCGGCTGTATAGGGCATTGGTGAGGCCGCAGCTGGAGTACTGTGTGCAGTTTTGGTCGCCGTACTAACGCAAGGATATTTTGACCTTGGAGGGAGTGCACAGGAGGTTTACCAGGCTGATACCGGAGTTGAGGGGGTTGAGCTATGAGGAGAGGCTGAATAAACTAGGCTTGTACTCGTTAGAGTTTAGAAGAATGAGGGGAGATCTGATTGAGACATATAAGTTGATGAATGGGATGGATAGGATAGAGGTGGAGAGACACTTCCCTCTGAGAAAGGACAGTAGGACTAGGGGGCGCAACCTCAAGATAAAGGTGGGGGGGAGGTTAGAACGGAGTTGAGGAGGAAGTTCTTCATTCAAAGGGTGGTGAATCTCTGGAATTCTCTGCCCGTTGAGGTGGTGGAGGCTGCCTCGCTAAATATTTTTAAGACGCGGGTTGATGGGTTTCTGATAAGCGAGGGGATTAAAGGATATGGGGAGAGGGCGGGAATGTGGAACTGAGCCACGACAGATTAGGCATGATCTTACTGAATGGCGGGGCAGGCTCGAAGGGCTAGATGGCCTACTCCTGCTCCTATTTCTTATGTTCTTATTATGTTCTTTCTACGATACATCGCAGGTACTGCCTTGCAGCGCTTCTATTGCCTTACATTGTAGGTACTACCTTACACCGCAGAAACCATCTTACACCACAGCACTGACTTAAACTACAGGAACTGCGTTGCACCATAGGTACTGCCTGCAACGCAGGTATAACATTTCACAGCAGGTATTGCTCACACCACTTTCTCCGCAGGCTTACCGCAGGTACCCCCTTCTGGTACCTTCTGGTACTTCTGGTACTTCAGGCACTCTGGTACCAAGGTGGTACCAGATGTACCACCTTTCAGCACAGGTGGTTTATTGCACGACAGGAATCGCCCTGCCCTGCAGGCACTACCTTGAACCACAGTACTGCTTTATGCTGCGGCTTCTGCCTGACACCGCAGACGCTACCTTACACATCACTGCCTTACCTCGCAGGCAATGCATACACCACAGTTTCTCCCTCAAACTACAGTGGCTGCCTTGTACCGCAGACTGCCTTTCACCTCAGGTCCCACATTCCACCGCATGAATTACCTCGAACCGCGGACGCCGCATTACACCACAGATGCGGCCTTGTAACAAAGATGCTATTTTTCACTTAAACTGCTTTCTTGCACAACAGGTACAACGCAAGGAACTGCTTACGCGGCCGCTAGTGCCGGAAACCGGAGATACTGCATCACATTGCAAGCACTGTCTTGCACCACAGGTTCTGCCTTACGCCCACGCGATGCACCGCAGCACAGCTACCGCCATTCCATTCATGTTCTTCCTGATAGAACAGATATGTCTTTAACCGATGGTTCTACCTTACACCGCAGATACTGCCTTACACCACTGTTTCTGGTTACGGCACAGTTTCTGTCTAACTCCGCAGCCAATGTCTCACACCACAGGTTCTCCGTGAAAACACCACAATCCTATCTTGAACCAAAGGCTCTGCCTTGAACTACCGATACTGCATTGTGCAACAGTTTTTACACCGAAGCTACTTTCTTGCAAACACGATACCGCCTTATTTCAGAGGAACTTCATTGCACAACAGGTCCTGCCTTGCACCACAGCTCATGATTTGCACAAAGATATTGCAGCTACTGCCTTATACCGCAGGTTCTGCCTTACACTGCAGGTGCTCACTGACTGTAAAGGGACTAACTCACACTGCGTGCACCGCCTTTAAACCGCAGTGTCTATGTAAAGCACAGGTACTACCTGGAACTTTAGATTCTGCATTACACAACAGGATTTAAACTGAAGCTACTTTCTTACACCATATGTACCACCTTTCACTCTAAGCGCTCCCTTACACCGCGAGTACTTTTCTTTACATCACCGCAGCCTCTTTATACTGCCCTGCAGCAATGGCATGCCTTCCACCACAAGTACTGCCTTCAGCGTAGTAACTGTCTTCATTGTAAGTACTGCCCTACACCACACGTACTACCTTATACCGCAGGTATTGCCTTCTAAAGCCCGTATTGTCTTTACTCCAGAAACTGCACTACAGCGCAATAACTCATCTCAGATGCTTCCTTACACAACGGTACTGTCTTCACCAATAATGGGTGGCACAGTCTACAAGGCCTTTCATTGAGGTACTGCCTGACTCCACGGCTTTTGCCTTTCACAACAAGTAATTCGATAGACCACAGGTACTTTCTTCACTGCGGGAATTGGTTTCACCGCAGTAGTTGTCTTGCCGAACAGTTATTGCCTTACACCTCAGTTGCTATCTACACAACAGCTGATGTCTTAAACTACAGGTGTTGCCTTACATCATACTTACAGCATAGCTACTGTTTTAAACCACAGGTACTGCCCGGCACTTAAAGCACAACATCGCTCCACAGCTATTGCCTTCACCGTAGACATTCCCTTACAAAGCGGTTACTGGCTTATACGGCAGATGCTACCTTAAACCACAAGTTTTGTGTTACGCCACAGACACCAATTTGTACCAGATACTGCCTGAGACCACAAGGAACGGCTTATAATGCAAAGGTAACGCTGCTGTGCTTTAAGAAATGCAAATTAATCACGTTCTCTGCAGTCATAACCTGTCACTGAGCCGCCTGCCTAAATGTCATTTAATTGCTCCTTAAATTATTAAATTGTTTATTTATTTATATTCAATCTGGGCCTAATGCACTCTCTTGGAGTTTATGGCAATTTTGGAATTGTTGGGGGCAGATATCTGACAGGGCAAGTGGAAGAGTTTTATTTTTTTCCTCGCAGGAATTATTTCACTTTCAGTTTCGGTTGCTGGTTTGTTAGAAATTGCTTGGACTCCAGGCTGGATGCAGTGTTTTTTCTCTACCTGGTATTAAAGATTCTGCTGGCTCGTAGGAATAGTCTTTCCTTCTTTTCAGCATGAACATTTTGCTGAAAAGTACGTCTTACTTGAGCATTTTACTAGCTGGAGGAAAGCAGTGGCACTGTATCCACCTGGAGTCTGGGAGTCTCAGAATGCAGAATGCAGTGTTTCACTTCTCCATCCAAAGGATTAATAACCACAGGGTTTGCAGTGCTGAAAAAACACTGAGCATATGTATTTACTGCGTTAAATCGAAATTAAGTGCATATGTTACTAAGTCTGTTCTGTTAGTACAGAACATTGAGCGATGGAGGTTTACAACATCATGGTTTTTTTTCTGTTATTGTTAGTCATTGGTAAAAGTTACTGCTAATTTTCTTTCGGTGAGTTCACTGTATTCTGGAATTAAATTTGTGTGATAAAAGCTCATCGGTCTGTCATTTAATTCAAACCTGAGGTGAAAAATCTCATGGTTACCCGCACCATATTCAATTTGCAAAACATAAACTGCAGGCTGACCTCATAAAACACGTGAAATTTCTGACCTGGATTATAACACAGGCAAGTACTGCGTTAGGCAGCGGTTGCTGCGTTACACCACAGGTGCTACCTTATGCACAAGCTACTTGCTTACATCATAGCTTCTGCCTTACACCACTGGAGTATCTTGACAGCGCAGGAACTGATTGCACCACAGGCATTGTATTGCACCATACTCACATCCTTACACTGCACGTACTGGTGTACACCGCAGGTACTACCGTCCAAATGCAAGTAACGTCTTCACTGTACGAACTGCCTCACAGAGCAGTAACGATGTTACATAGGTTTTACTGTCTTACACCGTTGGATAATACCTCACCCCATAGATACTGCCTTCACCACAGGAGCTGCCTCCACTTCAGAAGTGTCTTATATTGCAGGTTCTACATTATATCAAAGGCTTACGTAACTGGTGCCACATACTACAGGCATGCTGCCTTGCACCACAGATATACCTTAAACGGCAGGAAGTGTCTTTCACTACAGGTTCCGTTTCACACCACAGATACTGCCTCACATCACAGATGCTGCCTTGCACTAAAGTTAATACCATACACCACAGTGCTGCCTTACACATCAGTTATCCTGTGAAACTGCTGGATCAGCCGAAAATCACATGTGCCTTCCCTGGTTATACCTCACACCACAGCTACTGCATTCCACCACAAGTACAACCGGACACTGCGGTTTCCTCTTAAACTGTAGCAATTCTTTCAGACCAGATGCTGCTTTATTCTGTGGATTGACTTACACTACAGTTGCTGTGTAACACAGAGTTAGTGCCTTGTACTACAACTGCCGCGCTTGACCACAGGCAGCTTCACACCACAGATAATTGCACACGGCAGGTGCCACCTGATGCTTCATGAAGTATAATGTCATTCTCCAATTCAACGCCAAATGTGAGAGTTTAAAATGACCATAATCTTTCCATTCTTTGTCATTTGTCTCCGATCCTCAGTTCATCCAAGCACTGTGCGTTTATCTATCCTGTTCTAGTTCTTCTCCTATACAATCACCTGATCAGAATTCGTCAGCATGCATGGACCTGATATTTATTCAGAATCTGGAGAATGTCAAAAGGCACAGTTTAACCAGTTGATCGATCGCTTCGTCCAGGAGATTGTTTTGTCTTTACATCACTGAGCAGCACACAATAGCTGATATAGGTTGGCAGCTGAAGCAATGAAAGGGGAAATGCCGGATAGATACCAGTCAAACTTCTTCAACCCCTCCATCTGGAATAGCTTGCCAGACAATAATCGAATGTCTCCTGTTCAGTGTTGTGCAAAGGCTGCCCTTCACTGAGTCTGTGCGTGTAAAATTACTGAACTAGACATGAAACAATCAAGATGTAATTTACGTGATGTGTTCCTAAACAATTGCTCAAAAACATGCTCCATCACGTGGGCAATATCGCTGCAAGAAATTATTAATATGAGGAAGGGAGTGAGAACATGGAGGGGCTACGTTACGAGGAAAGGTTGGAGAAACTGGGACTATTCTCCTTGGAAAGACGGAGATTGAAGGGGGGACATGATAGAGGTATATAAGATACTGAAGGGAATAGATAGAGTTAATAGTGAGAGACTGCTCCCTAGACTGGGTACAAACACGAGAGGTCATGATTTTAGGGTGAGGGGGGAGAGGTATAATTTGGAAGTGAGAGGAAGGTTCTTTACGCAGAGAGTTGTGGGGGTATGGAACGCGCTACCGAGTAGGGTGGTGGAGGCAGGAACATTGGACTCGTTTAAGGTTCAGTTAGATAGACACATGAGTGAAACGAGGATGGAGGGTTATGGTAGGGGCTATTAAATAAGGTTAGAACCTCGGGAGTCACCGGAAAAGCAGGCTTGTAAGATTAACGTTTTTGTCTTTTTATTCCGCAGGTGGAGGTCCACCTCGTGTCAAACGAGGGGCATGCACACGGTGGGTCGTGCGTGGGCTGCTCTTGGAAGTTCCGGGAGTGGCCTAGTACTTCGTGTCGGTGTGTGTGCTTGATCCTGGACCGGTAGACGGGCGCCGCAACAGCTCGGTGACGAGCACTGCTGGCTGTGCAGATACATTGATTTGAGACTGTGTCTGTGGGAGTTTGCGCATTCTCCCTGTGGTTGCGTGGGTTTCCTCCGGGCGCTCCGGTTTCCTCCCACACCCCAAAGATGTGCTCTTAGGCTGATTGCTTTTACCAAATTGACACTATTCTCCCCTGAATCTGGCTACGTTAGGGGTTCCATTCGTAGACACGCAGGGTAGAATAGGTGTAGGGTGATGCGGCGGCGCGGGCTCGTTGGGCCGAAGGGCTTGTTTCCCGTGCTGGGTTGTTCTTTGTTCTTTGTGTTGTTTATCAAACTGAACCGGATGGCTCGGGTGTTATATACATATGATGGGACATTAAATAAACGAAGGGCGACAGGTTTTATCCATTTATGGGATGGGGGAGCTGTTTGGCCCCGGATACAATTTACTGTTCGTCTGAAAAGGCCCCGGAGAGAGCACTTAGCAGTCAACTAAATTGTTGTGTGGCTGGAGAAAGGAAACAAACAAGGTGAGGAAGGCATGTTTAGTTCGTCATTGAACATACATGAACTACATGGTTATTTACGACAATCCATTCATGGTCATCCCGGAGATTTTGAAAAAACATTGATTTCAAATTCCACAACATGAAGGTATTCGAACCTAGAATCCTACAATAAACGATCGGTATCTCCATTTCTATTACTCGTTTGCATTGCCACAAAGATAAATGCATATACAGTTAACCTATAACTTACCAGCAGTATGCCTATTGTCTTTTTTTGCTTCCTTTTGTGATACCCCTGTTCGTTCACTTTTTCAGTCTCAGTAGCAAAGAATAATCACATTAAATCAACAGTTACCAAGGCGGACACTGCATCAAAGGTTAGGGTCAGAAGTACGTAATTGTCAGGAAGGATGGCAGACAGGATGTAAGGATGATTCAGACCACGCGTGGCAACGACTGTTGGATTGAGCACAAGTATGTTATCTCCAAAGCATGTCTGAAGATTCAGCTAAAGTGACACCCTCAAGGCAATACGATCACCGAACGACTGAAATTCTCAAGTTTGAAGATTGACCACACCCAACTGCAGCTCACTGATGATCTGTGGCGGCCAAGTGACCTTCAGAAACCCGAAGACAAGATCGAGGAACTTTGGGGTTTCTGACGGGATACAGTGTATGCCACAGCTGAACGGTTATTGGGTCGCACAAAGAGTAAGCACCAGGACTGGCTTGAAGGAAATGGCCCTGAAATCCGGCATCCTTTTGAAACAAAAAACAAATTACACAGAGCATACCTAAATGAAAAATCCGGAGGCAAAATAACTGTTTATAACACTATTCGTAGCACAGTTGAAGGCAGATTACATGCAATGCAGGACAAGTGGCTGAGACAAAACGCTGATGAAACACAAGCCTGTGTTGACAGATATTACACGAGGCACCACTACGAATCTGTCAGGATGTTCCTTAGGGTTCACCCAGACAATTGCTGTCTGCTATGCAGTGTTTCAGACACGACACTACTCACAGTGTAATTTGTGATGTTAGAGACGGCTGTGTCTTTCAAAAACACCCACAATTGGCCATCCCATATTAATGATGAAGTTATATGTAAACATCCCCAGTCAATACCAGCGCTTGCTCGGGACTTCACCCACACTGTTGGAAAGAGAGAAAGCTTTCGAGTAATCGTCAAATGACAAAGTCCCTGGAGCCGATCAAATTCCAGTAGAAATCTATAGATATGGCGCATCATGGAGGCTCAGAATGTCCACCCACCTCTGAAGTTCACGTGGAAGCAACGGATCCTCCCACAATGCTTCAATGACTGTTTCTTTGCTTATATCTGCAAACATAAAGTCAAACCCCAGTCCTGTGACAAACACAACTGATTCTATGAGCTGACTATTTCCGGAAAGGACTTTGCCAGAATCCTTCTAAACCGACTCACCTGAGCAAGGTTCTTTCCGGAGAGCAATTTTTGTCAGGGGGAAACAAAAATGAAACCATCGACATGGCATTTGTTGTTCACCAAATGCAGGAGAAATGCCCAAAACAAAATGTTGAACAAGGCACCAAATTCATCCATCTTACCAAGTCTTTGAAATTGTTAGCAGCGAAGGACTCTGATGTATTTTGAGTAAGTTTGGTCTTCCAGACTAACTCAATCAGATGGCTCGACAGTTGTACAATGGCATGCAGGCCCGGCTGCGAATTAACGATATGATTTCGGCCCCGTTCTGTGTCCTCAATGGAGTGTAACAGTGCTGCATACTGGTTCTAGTCCTCTTGCGCATCATATTCTTAGTCGTGCACACTAATGCTATCGAGGCTAAGGATTAGGAATAGAAATCAGTTATGGAATAGACAGCCGGACTTTCAATTTGAGAAGCCACAAAGTCAAAAAGTCCAAAATGCCAGGATGAGAGAATAATAAATCTTAGCAAATCTTTGGGTGGAAGTCATGACAGAGATGGGCAGCTGCGTAGCCATGAGCGATTTGTATTTAAGGGCCAGGGGCCAGGGGCATTGCTCGTCCAGGGACAAAAACCATTTGGTCAAATTAAATACTGGCCAAGTGGTCAGGAAGACTCCGGCAAAAAGTCTCAATGGATGAAACATCGTGTCCACACGGCAAGGAGCTATTTTCATCGCTTGTTGATGGACTGAACTCTCAAATAGGGAAAATATATCAACGTACTGTGAAATTTTCTTTGCAGCTCGGCTGCACTGAGTTCAATCGCCAGCAATAGCTTAGTGCCACTCGTTCAGAGTGATGCAACGTGTCCGTCAAGCTGTGTCAAGCTCTGGGTCTCAAATTCTTATTGGTGCGTCAGAGGGGTAGTAAAGAATGATACCAAACCTAATCTCTATTTCACGGGTTGGCACGGGACACTCTGAAATAGTATCATCTCAAGTAATGATTCAGTAGATCATACATATTTAAATTCAGTTAGCATTGATAATGATAGATTAACATGAATGGTAAATTTGTAGTTTAGTTCCTACAATTCAGATTGTAGTAAAGACACAGGAAAGTAAGATAATTGTCACAAGAAAAAACGACTATTCATCACTAATTATCACAATGCCCATCAAGTGAAAATTTATGGACACAGGAGCGAAATACAAATAAGCTGTACATTAGATGCATGCATTTAAATCAGTGCATGATGAAACTGGCAGAATCAAACATTGTGTCCACGGGGATGGCCCATTCTGTCTTCTGGGAACCAGCGCACAACACATGTACTCCAGGATTCCTTTCTGATCACTGATGTTATTTGACGGAGCTTCATGGACTGACTGAGTGTCGATTGGCCAACAAGGATTTCCTCCAGAGGAAAGGGACTTTGTTGATTTAATTTGTGAATATGACGCAATGAGTGCGTAGCCTGATTTTTTTCCTCCAGGGAATGTATTACAGTACAAAAAGGGGAGAGTTTAGGAATCGTTTATACAACGGTGCATCGAGTGAAACCTTTGCATTCTTCTCGAAATCACAATGGCCCGCCCATTAATTGAACAGATCAATGATCATTTCTATCCCGTGCTGGCAGCTTTTGGTGCTCCCGGTAAGTCAATTTATCATGTTGTCTCATAGTTGCCGAGGACCTCACTGCTCACTGATTCAGCAACTGAACGCGAGAAGGTCATTATTGCAATGTCTTTTCTCTGCCGAGGTAAATTGTTGAATATCAGTGAGAGTCTCAACGGTTCGCATGGCCTGTGAGCCGCGGTTCAGCTCAGAAGAATGTGACACCTAGAGTTTAACTTCCCTCTCCACATTTACGGAGATGGAGGCTGATTCTCTGCCCTTCCAATACTTCATAGATCTGTATGCGATTTATTTGCAGTGACAATCTGTATCGTTTCCCCTTTAAGATGACAATAAGTGGAAATGCGGCCTCTCCGGAAAGCAAAAATCATTGGATGATAGTTCAAGGAAAAATTGCTGCTCAGGAGGTTGCTCATCCTCAGAGTTGCAAATCCGTTCCGTTGTTTCCCTTTCTGTGCCCGACAGCTCCCTTCCGCTGATGATAAACATTAGAATCCCACCTTCTCGAATTAATTTCAAGAGCAATTTTCTCACCTCATTGATGCATATGAAAGACTTATTATTATTTACATAACGTGTGAATATTGCGTTTAGCGCCCCTGATATTAGATGCAGCTCTTGAAATTAAATTTATGACACTAAATTCAATCGATTGCCCCACCATGCCGCTGCGCTCACTTCTACAATTGGTCGGTGCATCACCTGACACAAGCCTCGTGGTGGATGGATTTAGTTGTCAGAGCTGCAGCACAGGGAATTACTGTATAGAAATCAATCATTTGTTTGGTTCAATTTACTTTATCCATTCGTGTGATGTGGGCATCGATGTCCTTTATTGTTCATTCGTCGCTGCCCTTCGGATGCGGGTGGTGAGCTGCCTTCCTGATCCGCTGCTGTCCATGTTGTAAGTGCACCCACAGTGCTGGTCGAGGGAAAGAGAGTTTCAAGATTTTGGTACAACTACAGTGACGGAACAGTGATATATTTTCCACTCAGTTTGTCCAGTGACTTTGGGAGAAGATTAAGACGGCGGTGTTCCAATATATCTGCTGCCCTTGAATTTTTAGATGATAGTGGTCGAGGGTTTTGTATAATGCCGTGTAAGGTGCCTGGTGAGTTCCAGTAAATGCTGTTCACGGCTGGCCCAGCGTGCCTGCGGTAGAGGTAGTTAACATTTTGTGGGCGGGTTAGCATTCCAACCGCCTGCTTCATCCTTCATTGTCTAGAACATCTTGAGTGTCTTTGGAGCTCTCCTCGTGCAGGTAAATGGAAAGTATTCCATCACTCCATCAACTTATAAACGGTGCACAGGATATTGGGAGACAAGAGGTCTGTTATTCACCGCAGGATTCCTAACCGCTGATCTGCTTTTGTGGACACTATTTATTTGCTAAAATAAGCAAAATACAGTGGATGCTGGAATCTGAAACAAAAGTAAAGAATGCCAGAAAAACACGGACTGTTTTCTTCTCCGACTGAAACTGTCAGCCCTGCTGAGATTTTCTAATTTTTTTTGTCATATGGCTCGCCCAGTTCAGGTTGTGTTCGCGGTTGATGCTAATAGTTGCGTACTCAGTGATGGCATTGCGTGTCAAGGGGAAATGGTTAGATTATGTATTGTTGTCGGGGGTCATGCCTTAAACTTGTGTGGCGCAGGCGTTATTTCCCACTTGTCAGCCCAAACTTGGATGTTGTCTACATCTTGCTGCATTTGGACACCGGCAGCCTCGGTATCTGAAGGCTCACATGTGATACGGTATATTGTGCAGCCATCAATGATCATTCCCACTTCTGACCTTATATTGGAAGAAAGGTTATGATGAAGCAGCTGAAGACGTTTGAGCCTAGAACATTCACTGGGGACATGACGGAATGTAGAATTTATTGAACAAACCGGAATTTCCTTTCTGAGGATTTCCCTTAGTATGAGGTTTGATTTCGACTTCGGGTGAATGGAGTCTCAGACCAGTGTCAGGGCTGATGCTTACTGTAATTAAATCGATATAGATGCAAGGAAGCTGATCCCAGATCACCCGGTTTATACAAGTCTCCGAAATCAATATTGATCCCAATTGAGACTTGGGTTCTTTTGTTGTCGATTGTGCTGAGGGGAACTTTCCATTAACATTCTGTAGACTGAATCCGGCGACCCTCCGCTCAATATGTGGAAAAAAAAGACTTAAATTATTGCAATGGGGATAATATCGCAGGTGCCTAAATATTGCGTTTATGGCGATCTGTTTCAATAAAAATATCACCTCTGCTCGCTTGTACAATAGAAGGAGTCCATGTCAATAACTGAGTAAAGATGCACCCAAACATTTCACTAAAGTATGCTTTGAGTGTGACCAGACTGTTTCCATGACTTGGCTCTTCTCCCTCGTTTTTACAGCGAATCTCGTGACCATCGTGATCCTCGCCAAAGGAAATTGTGGCCTTTCCAGATGTGTCTCTATCTACATGGTGGCCATGGCAACAGCAGATTTGTCGGTGATGCTCATCAATGTAATTTTGTATAACCTTCTAAGAAAACGTTTTCCGAATTCATTCCTCTCCTACACTGTTGTTTGCAAATTAATGATATATATCCTTTGTAATAACCTGTATATGTCAGTATGGTTTACAGTCTCATTCACAGTTGACCGATATGTTGCTATATGTAGTCAGAAGTTTAGAACAATGTATTGCACCGCGAGAACAGCGACTGCAGTTTTAACAACAGCCTCAGTCCTCATCTATTTACAGAACTTGTATGTTTGGTTTGCATTTGAACATAAACGCACAATTAATGGTGTTCAATGGGGTGTCCTCCCTAGCCAGGATTTTTATACTTCTCAAATTGGTGATACAGTCGTCTTGTTACAAAGTATCTTATTGAACTGGATTCCCTTCATTTTGATATTACTATTAAACTTTTTGACAATCAGAAGGATTTTGTTGTCCAGCAAAGCCCGTGCGGGCCTGCGGGGTCAAAACAGCGAGAATCAGAATGATCCAGAGATACAGAACCGAAGGAAGTCCATTATTCTATTGTTCACTATTTCTAGTAGCTTTCTATTGTAGTGGGCGACAAGAGTCATTACGTATTTAACCAGTCGGATGCTCGTTTATGTCCGGTCCGATTACACGTCCGCTGCATATATCGCCGCCGAAGCCGGAACACTGCTAATTCATTTAAGTTCATGCACAAACACGTGCATTTATGCAGCTACACAAGCTAAATTCAGGGAAGAGCTAAAGAAGATCGCGAAATCTCCTTGGACAATAATTCTGATGTTGCAAAAATATGTAAAATTAAAGAATGCCGTCCTTCCTGCCACAAAAATATAACGTGTTTCTTGAAATAACGGCCTTCAGAAGCACTGTGCCATTCTTTGTTGTATCTTCTGATGCCTACTGCTATTCGCGAGTAATTTTTGCTGTTTCCTTCTGTAGCGGCTGACTGCAATCAGTGTGCACAGAGAACACGAATGATATCATTCAACAGTGGAGTAAAATGGGTTCGTATCAGTCCTAGCTGCCGTACAGTGCACGCAATGCCTTATGCCGCATTTAAATTTAGTGGAGTTCTATGAGGATGTGTCTAGGGCGTTGGATAGAGGAGAGCCGGTGGATGTGGTCTTTCTTGATTTTCAGAAGGCGTTTCACAAGGTACCTCACAAGAGTTATTGCAGAAGGTAAGGGGGCATGGAGTTGGGGGTCGGGTGTTAGCGTGGATAGAGGATTGGTTGTCAGATAGGAGAGAGAGAGTGGGGGTTAATGGGTGCTATTCGGATTGGCGGTTGGTGACTAGTGGAGTGCCCCAGGGGTCGGTGCTGGGGCCTCAGCTATTTACCATTTATATAGATGATCTGGAGGAGGGATCCGAGTGTATGGTGTCGAAATTTGCTGATGACACCAAGATTGGTGGAACGGCAAATTGCGCGGAGGGTGTGGAGAGTCTCCAGAAGGATCTCGATAGGCTGGGCGAATGGGCCAGGAAATGGCAAATGGAATTTAATGTTGGTAAGTGCGAGGTGGTCCACTTTGGTAGCAATAATGGTAGGAAGGACTATTACTTACGTGGCGGAAAACTGCAGCAGGCGACGGTGCAGAGGGACCTCGGGGTCCTTGCGCATGAGTCGCAAAAACCCAGCCTGCAGGTGCAGCTGGTAGTCAGGAAGGCTAATGGGATGCTGTCCTTCATAGCGAGGGGGATTGAATATAAAAGTAGGGAGGTCTTGCTGCGGCTGTATAGGGCATTGGTGAGGCCGCAGCTGGAGTACTGTGTGAAGTTTTGGTCGCCGTACCAACGCAAGGATATTTTGACCTTGGAGGGAGTGCAGAGGAGGTTTACTAGGCTGATACCGGAGTTGAGGGGGTTGAGCTATGAGGAGAGGCTGAATAAACTAGGCTTGTACTCGTTAGAGTTTAGAAGAATGAGGGGAGATCTCATTGAGACATATAAGATGATGAATGGGATGGATAGGATAGAGGTGGAGAGACTCTTCCCGCTCAGAAAGGACAGTAGGAATAGTGGGCACAGCCTCAAGATAAAGGGCAGGGGGGCGGTTTAGAACGGAGTTGAGGACGAACTTCTTCACTCAAAGGGTGGTGAATCTCTGGAATTCTCTGCCCGTTGAGGTAGTGGAGGCTGCCACGCTAAATATTTTTAAGACGCGGGTAGATGGGTTTCTGATAAGCGAGGGGATTAAATGATATGGGGAGAGGGCGGGAATGTGGAACTGAGCCACGACAGGTCAGGGATGATCTTATTGAATGGCGGGGCAGGCTCGAAGGGCTAGATGGGCTACTCCTGCTCTTATTTCTTTTGTTCTTATTATGTTCTTTCTACGATACATCGCAGGTACTGCCTTGCAGCCCTTCTATTGCCTTACATTGTAGGTACTACCTTACACCGCAGAAACCATCTTACACCGCAGCACTGACTTAAACTACAGGAACTGCGTTGCACCATAGGTACTGCCTGCACCGCAGGTATAACATTACACAGCAGGTATTGCTCACACCACTTCCTCCGCAGGCTCACCGCAGGTACCACCTTCTGGTACCTTCTGGTACTTCTGGTACTTCAGGTACTCTAGTACCAAGGTGGTACCAGATGTACCACCTTCCAGCACAGGTGGTTTATTGCACGACAGGAATCGCCCTGCCCTGCAGGCACTACCTTGAACCACAGGACTGCTTTATGCTGCGGCTTCTGCCTGACACCGCAGACACTACCTTACACATCACTGCCTTACCTCGCAGGCAATGCATACACCACAGTTTCTCCCTCAAACTACAGTGGCTGCCTTGTACCGCAGAATGCCTTGCACCTCAGGTACCACATTCCACCGCATGTATTACCTCGAACCGCGGACGCCGCATTACACCACAGATGCGGCCTTGTAACAAAGATGCTGTTTTTCACTTAAACTACTTTCTTACACAACAGGTACAACGCAGGGAGCTGCTTACACGGCCGCTAGTGCCGGAAACCGGAGACACTGCATCACGTTAAGAACATAAGAACAGAAGAAATAGGAGCAGGAGTAGGCCATCTAGCCCTTCGAGCCTGCCCCGCCATTCAATATGATCATGGCTGATCTGTTGTGGCTCAGTTCCACTTTCCCGCCCTCTCCCCATAACCCTTAATCCCCTCTCTTATCAAGAACCCATCAACCCGCTTCTTAAAAATATTTATCGAGGCAACCTCCACCACTTCAACGGGCAGAGAATTCCAGAGATTCACCACCCTTTGAGAGAAGAAGTTCCTCCTCAACTCCGTTCTAAACCGCCTCCCCTTTATCTTGAGGCTGTGCCCCCTAGTCCTACTGTCTTTTTTGACCACAGGTTCTGTCTTACCGCAGCACTGCTACCGCCATTCCATTCATGTTCTTCCTTATAGAACAGATATGTCTTAAACCGATGGTCCTGCCTTACACCGCAGATATTGCCTTACACCACAGTTTCTGGTTACGGCACAGTTTCTGTCTAGCTCCGCAGTTAATGTCTCACACCACAGGTTCTCCTTGATAACTCCACAATGCTATCTTGAACCAAAGGCTCTGCATTGAACTACCGATACTGCATTGTGCAACAGTATTTACACCGAAGCTGCTTTCTTGCAAACACGATAGCGCCTTATTTCAGAGGAACTTCATTGCACAACAGGTACTGCCTTGCACCACAGCTAATGATTTGCACAACAGATATTGCAGCTACTGCCTTATACCGCAGGTTCTGCCTTACACTGCAGGCGCTCACTGACTCTAAAGGGACTAACTCACACTGCGTGCACCGCCTTAAAACCGCAGTGTCTATGTAAAGCACAGGTACGACCTGGAACTTTAGATTCTGCATTACAACACAGGATTTAAACTGAAGCTACTTTCTTACACCATATGTACCACCTTTCACTGTAAGCGCTCCCTTACACCGCGAGTACTTTTTTTTACATCTCCGCAGCCTCTTTATACTGCCCTGCAGCAATGGCATGCCTTCCACCACAAGTACTGCCTTCAGCGTAGTAACTGCCTTCATTGTAAGTACTGCCCTACACCACACGTACCACCTTATACCGCAGGTATTGCCTTCTAAAGCCTGTATTGTCTTTACTCCAGAAACTGCACTACAGCGCAATAACTCATCTCAGGTGCTTCCCCACACAACGGTACTGTCTTCACCAATGATGGGTGGCACAGTATACAAGGCCTTTCATTGAGGTACTGCCTGACTCCACGGCTTTTGCCTTTCACAACAAGTAATTCGATAGACCACAGGCATTTTCTGCACTGGGGAATTGGTTTCATCACAGTAGTTACCTTCCAGAACAGTAATTGCCTCACACCTCAGTTGCTATCTACACAACAGCTGATGTCTTAATCTACAGGTGTTGCCTTACATCATACTTACAGCATAGCTACTGTTTTAAACCACAGGTACTGCCCGGCACTTAAAGCACAACATCGCTCCACAGCTATTGCCTTCACCATAGACACCCCCTTACAAAGCAGTTACTGGCTTAGACGGCAGATGCTACCTTAAACCACAAGTTTTGTGTTATGCCACAGACACCAATTTGTACCAGATACTGCCTGAGACCACAAGGAACGGCTTATAATGCACAGGTAACGCTACTGTGCTTTAAGAAATGCAACTAAATCACGTTCTCTGCAGTCATAACCTGTCACTGAGCCGCCTGCCTAAATGTCATTTAATTGCTCCTTAAATTATTAAATTGTTTATTTATTTATATTCAATCTGGGCCTAATGCACTCTCATGGAGTTTATGGCAATTTTGGAATTGTTGGGGGCAGATATCTGACAGGGCAAGTGGAAGAGTTTGTTTTTTTTCCTCGCAGGAATTATTTCACTTTCAGTTTCGGTTGCTGGTTTGTTAGAAATTGCTTGGACTCCAGGCTGGTTGCAGTGTTTTTTCTCGACCTGGTATTAAAGATTCTGCTGGCTAGTAGGAATAGTCTTTCCTTCTTTTCAGCATGAACATTTTGCTGAAAAGTACGTCTTACTTGAGCATTTTACTAGCTGGAGGAAAGCAGTGGCACTGTATCCACCTGGAGTCTGGGAGTCTCAGAATGCAGAATGCAGTGTTTCACTTCTCCATCCAAAGGATTAATAACCACAGGGTTTGCAGTGCTGAAAAAACACTGAGCATATGTATTTACTGTGTTAAATCGAAATTAGGTGCATATGTTAGTAAGTATGTTGTGTTGGTACCGAATATTGAGCTATGGAGGCTTACAACATCATGGTTTTTTTTCTGTTATTGTTAGTCATTGGCGAAAGTTACTTTTAATTTTCTTTCTGTTAGTTAACTGTATTCTGGAATTAAATTTGTGTGATAAAAGCTCATCGGTCTGTCATTTCATTCATACCTGAGGTGAAACATCTCATGGTTACCCACACCATATTCAATTTGCAAAACATAAAGTGCAGGCTGACCTCATAAAACACTTGAAATTCCTGACCTGGATTATAACACAGGCAAGTACTGCCTTCGGCAGCAGCTGCTGCGTTACACCACAGGTGCTATTTTATGCACAAGCTACTTGCTGATATCATAGCTTCTGCCTTACACCACTGGAGTTTCTTGACAGCGTAGAAACTGATTGCACCACAGGTATTGTATTGCATCAGACTCACATCCTTACACTGCACGTACTGGTGTACACCGCAGGTACTACCGTCCAAATGCAAGTAACGTCTTCACTGTAGGAACTGCCTCACAGAGCAGTAACAATGTTACATAGGTTGTACTGTCTTACACCGTCGGATAATACCTCACCCCATAGATACTGCCTTCACCACAGGAGCTGCCTCCACTTCAGAAGTGTCTTATATTGCAGGTACTACGTTATATCAAAGGCTTACGTAACTGGTGCCACATACTACAGACATGCTGCCTTGCGCCACAGATATACCTTAAACCGCAGGAAGTGTCTTTCACCACAGGTTCCGTTTTGCACCACAGATACTGCCTTACATCACAGATGCTGCCTTGCACCAAAGTTAATACCATACACCACAGTTCTGCCTTACACATCAGTTATCCTGTGAAACTGCTGGATCAGCCGAAAATCACATGTGCCTTGCCTGGTTATGCCTTTTAGCACAGCTACTGCATTACACCACAAGTATAACCGGACGCTGCGGTTTCCTCTGAAACTGTAGCAACTGTTTCAGACCAGATGCTGCTTTATTCTGTGGATTGACTTACAGTACAGTTACTGTGTAACACAAAGTTAGTGCCTTGTACTACAACTGCCGCATTTGACCACAGACAGCTTCACACCATAGATAATTGCACACGGCAGGTGCCACCTGGTGCTTCATGTGGTATAATGTCATTCTCTAATTCAATGCCAAATGTAAGAGTTTAAAATGACCATAATCTTTCCATTCTTTTTCATTTGTCTCCGATCCTCAGTTCATCCAAGCACTGTGCGTTTATCTATCCTGTTCTAGTTCTTCTCCTGTACAATCACCTGATCAGAATTCGTCAGCATGCATGGACCTGATATCTATTCAGGATCTGGACAATGTCAAAAGGCACAGTTTAACCAGTTGATCCATCGCTTCGTCCATGAGATTGTTTTGTCTTTACATTACTGATTAGCACACAATAGCTGTTACAGGTTGGCAGCTGAAGCAATGAAAGGTGAAATGCAGGATAGATACCAGTCAAACTTCTTCAACCCCTCCATCTGGAATAGCTTGCCAGAAAATAATCGAATGTCTCCTGTTCAATGTTGTGCAAAGGCTGACCTACACTGAGTCTGCGCGTGCAAAATTACTGAACTAGACATGAAACAATCAAGATGTAATTTACGTGATGTTGTCCTCAACAATTGCTCAGAAACATGCTCCATCATGTGGGCAATATCGCTGCAAGAAATTACTAATATCAGGAAGGGAGTGAGTACATACATCAAACTCACCCGGATGACTCGGGTGTTATATACATATGATGGCGCATTAAATAAACGAAGGGCGACAGTTTTTATCCATTTATGGGATGGGGGAGCTGTTTGGCCCCGGATACAATTTACTGTTCGTCTGAAATGGCCCCGGAGACAGCACTTAGCAGTCAACTAAATTGTTGTGTGGCTGGAGAAAGGAAACAAACAAGGTGAGGAAGGCATGTTTAATTCGTCATTGAGCATACATTAACGAGATGGTTATTTACGACAATCCACTCATGGTCATCCAAGAGATTTTGAAAAAACATTGATTTCAAATTCCACAACATGAAGGTATTCGAACCCAGAATCCTACAATAAACGATCGGTATCTCCATTTCTATTACTGGTTTGCATTGCCAAAAAGATAAATGCATATACAGTTAACCTGTAACTTACCAGTAGTATGCCTATTGTCTTTTTTTTCTTCCTTTTGTGATATCCTTGTTCGTTCACTTTTTCAGACTGAGTACCAAAGAATAATCACATTAAATCAACAGTTACCAAGGCGGACACTGCATCAAAGGTTAGGGCCAGAACTACGTAATTGTCGGGAAGGATGGCAGACAGGATGTAAGGATGATTCAGACCATGCGTGGCAACGACTGTTGGATTGAGCACAAGTATGTTATCTCCAAAGCATGTCTGAAGATTCAGCTAAAGTGACAACCTCAAGGCAATACGATCACCGAACGACTGAAAATCTCAAGCTTGAAGATTGACCACACCCAACTGCAGCTCACTGATGATCTAAGGCGGCCAAGTGACCTGCAGAAACACGAAGACAAGATCGAGGAACTTTGGGGTTTCTGACGGGATACAGTGTATGCCACAGCTGAACGGTTATTGGGTCGCACAAAGAGTAAGCACCAGGACTGGCTTGAAGGAAATGGCCCTGAAATCCGGCATCCTTTTGAAAAAAAATACAAATTACACAGAGCATACCGAAATGAAAAATCCGGAGGCAAAATAACTGTTTGTAACACTATTCGTAGCACAGTTCAAGGCAGATTCCATGCAATGCAGGGCAAGTGGCTGAGACAAAAGGCAGATGAAACACAAGCCTGTGTTGACAAAAATTACACGAGGCACCACTACGAATCTGTCAGGATGTTCCTCAGGGTTCACCCAGACTATTGCTCTCCGCTCTTCAGTGTTTCAGAGACGACACTACTCACAGTGTAATTTCTGATGTTAGAGACAGCTGGTTCATTCAAAAACACCCACAATTGGCCATCCCATATTAATGATGAAGTTATATGTAAACATCCCCAGTCAATACCAGCGCTTGCTCGGGACTTCACCCACGCTGTTAGAAAGAGAGTGAGCTTTCGAGTAATTGTCAAATGACAAAGTCCCTGGAGCCGATCAAATTCCAGTAGAAAAATATACATATGGCGCATCATGGAAACTCAGAATGTCCACCCACCTCTGAAGTTCACATGCAAGCAACGGATCCTCCCACAATGCTTCAATGACTGTTTCTTTGCTTATATCTGCAAACATAAAGTCAAACTCCAGTCCTGTGACAAACACAACTGATTCTATGAGCTGACTATTCCCGGAAAGGACTTTGCCAGAATCCTTCTAAACCGACTCACCTGAGCAAGGTTCTTTCCGGAGAGCAATTTTTGTCAGGGGGAAACAAAAATGAAACCATCGACATGGCATTTGTTGTTCACCAAATGCAGGAGAAATGCCCAAACCAAAATGTTGAACAAGGCACCAAATTCATCCATCTTACCAAGTCTTCGAAATTGTTAGCAGGGAAGGACTCTGATGTATTTTGAGTAAGTTTGGTCTTCCATACTAACTCAATCAGATGGCTCGACAGTTGTACAATGGCATGCAGGCCCGGCTGCGCCTTAACAAAATGATTTCGGCCCCGTTCTGTGTCATCAATGGAGTGTAACAGTGCTGCATACTGGCACTAGTCCTCTTGCGCATCATGTTCTTAGTCGCGCAGACTAATGCCATCGAGGCTAAGGATTAGGAATAGAAATCAGTTATGGAATAGGCAGCCGGACTTTCAATTTGAGACGCCACAAAGTCAAGAAGTCCAAAATGCCAGGATAAGAGAATAATAAATCTTAACAAATCTTTGGGTGGAAGTCATGATAGAGATGGGCAGCAGCGTAGCCATGAGCGATTTGTATTTAAGGGCCAGGGCTTTAAAATGGAGGCATTGCTCGTCCAGGGACAAAAACCTTTTGGTCAAATTAAATACTGACCAAGTGGTCAGGAAGACTCCTGCAAAAAGTTTCAATCGATGAAACATCGTGCCCACACGGCAAGGAACTGTTTTCATCTCTTGTTGAACTCTCAAATAGGAAAAATATATCAACGTACTCTGAAATTTACTTTGCAGCTCGGCTGCACTGAGTTCAATCGCCAGCAATAGCTTACTGCCACTCGTTCAGAGTGATGCAACGTGTCCGTCAAGCTGTGTCAAGCTCTGGGTCTCAAATTTTTACTGGTGGGTCAGAGGGGTAGTAAAGAATGATACCAAACCTAATCTCTATTTCACGGGTTGGCACGGGACACTCTGAAATAGTATCACCTCAAGTAATGATTCAGTAGATCATACATATTTCAGTTCAGTTAGCATTGATAATGATAGATTAACATGAATGGTAAATTTGTAGTTTATTTCCTACAATTCAGATTGTAGTAAAGACACAGGAAAGTAAGGTAATTGTCACAAGTAAAAACGGCTATTCATCACTAATTATCACAATGCCCATCAAGTGAAAATTTATGGACACAAGAACGAAATACAAATAAGCTGTACATTAGATGCATGCATTTAAATCAGTGCATTATGAAACTGGCAGAATCAAACATTGTGTCCACGGGGATGGCCCATTCTGCCTTCTGGGAACCAGCGCAGAACACATGTGCTCCAGGATTCCTTTCTGATCGCTGATGTTATTTGACGGAGCTTCATGGACTGACTGAGTGTCGATTGGCCAACAAGGATTCCCTCCAGAGGAAAGGGACTTTGTTGATTTAATTTGGTGAATATGACGCAATGAGTGCGTAGCCTGATTTTTTTCCTCCAGGGAATGTATTACAGTACAAAAAGGGGAGAGTTTAGGAATCGTTTATACAACGGTGCATCGAGCGAAACCTTTGCATTCTTCTCGAAATCACAATGGCCCGCCCATTAATTGAACAGATCAATGATCATTTCTATCCTGTGCTGGCAGCTTTTGGTGCTCCCGGTAAGTCAATGTACCATGTTGTCTCATAGTTGCCGAGGACCTCTCTGCTCACTGATTCAGCAACTGAACGCGAGAAGGTCATTATTGCAATGTCTTTTCTCTGCCGAGGTAAATTGTTGAATATCAGTGAGAGTCTCAACGGTTCGTATGGCCTGTGAGCCGCGGTTCAGCTCAGAAGAATGTGACACCTGGAGTTTAACTTCCCTCTCCACATTTACGGAGATGGAGGCTGATTCTCTGCCCTTCCAACACTTCATAGATCTGTATGCGATTTATTTGCAGTGACAATCTGTATCGTTTCCCCTTTAAGATGACAATAACTGGAAATGCGGCCTCTCCGGAAAGCAAAAATCATTGAATGATATTTCAAGGAAAAATTGCTGCCCAGGAGGTTGCTCATCCTCAGAGTTGCAAATCCGTTCCGTTGTTTCCCTTTCTGTGCCCGACAGCTCCCTTCCGCTGATGATAAACATTACAATCCCACCGTCTCGAATTAATTTCAAGAGCTATTTTCTCACCTCATTGATGCATATGAAAGACTTATTATTATTTACATAACGTGTGAATATTGCCTTTAGCGCCCCTGATATTAGATGCAGCTCTTGAAATTAAATTTATGACACTAAATTCAATCGATTGCCCCACCGTGCCGCTGCGCTCACTTCTACAATTGGTCGGTGCATCACCTGACACAAGCCTCATGGTGGGTGGATTTAGTTGTCAGAGCTGCAGCACAGGGAATTACTGTATAGAAATCAATCATTTGTTTGGTTGAATTTATTTATTCATCTGTGTGATGTGGGAATCGATGTCCTTTATTGTACATTCTTCGCTGCCCTTCGGATGCGGGTGGTGAGCTGCCTTCCTGATCCGCTGCTGTCCAAATTGTAAGTGCGCCCACAGTGCTGGTCGAGGGAAAGAGTGATTCAAGATTTTGGTACAACTACAGTGAAGGAACAGTGATATATTTTCCACTCAGTTTGTCCAGTGACTTTGGGAGGACATTAAGACGGCGGTGTTCCAATATATCTGCTGCCCTTGAATTTTTAGATGATAGTGGTCGAGGGTTTTGTATAATGCCGTTTAAGGTGCCTGGTGAGTTCCAGTAAATGCTGTTCACGGCTGGCCCAGCGTGCCTGCGGTCGAGGTAGTTAACATTTTGTGGGCGGGTTAGCATTCCAACCGCCTGCTTCATCCTTCATTGTCTAGAACATCTTGAGTGTCTTTGGAGCTGCCCTCGTGCAGGTAAATGGAGAGTATTCCATCACACCATCAACTTATAAGCGGTGGACAGGATTTTGGGGGACAAGAGGCCTGTTATTCACCGCAGGATTCCTAACCGCTGATCTGCTTTTGTGGACACTATTTATTTGCTAAAATAAGCAAAATACAGTGGATGCTGGAATCTGAAACAAAAGTAAAGAATGCCGGAAAAACACGGACTGTTTTCTTCCCTGACGGAAACTGTCAGCCCTGCTGAGATTTTCTAATTTTTTTTGTCATATGGCTCGCGCAGTTCAGGTTGTGTTTCCGGTTGATGCTAATAGTTGCGGACTCAGTGATGGCATTGCGTGTCAAGGGGAAATGGTTAGATTATGTATTGTTGTAGGCGGTCATTTCTTAAACTTGTGTGACACAGGCGTTATTTCCCACTTGTCAGCCCAAACCTGGATGTTGTCTACATCTTGCTGCATTTGGACACCGGCGGCCTCGGTATCTGAAGGCTGACGTATGATACGGTATATTGTGCAGCCATCAATGATCATTCCCACTTCTGACCTTATATTGGAAGAAAGGTTATGATGAAGCAGCTGAAGACGTTTGAGCCTAGGACATTCACTGGGGAAATGACGGAATGTAGAATTTATTGAACAAACCGGAATTTCCTTTCTGAGGATTTCCCTTAGTATGAGGTTTGATTTCGACTTCGGGTGAATGGAGTTTCAGACCAGTGTCAGGGCTGATGCTTACTGTAATTAAATCGATATAGATGCAAGGAAGCTGATCCCAAATCAGCCGGTTTATCCAAGCCTCCGAAATCACAATTGATCCCAATTGAGACTTGGGTTCTTTTGTTGTCGATTGTGCTGAGGGGAACTTTCCATTAACATTCTGTAGAATGAATCCGATGACCCTCCGCTCAATATGTGGAAAAAAAAAGACTTAAATTATTGCAATGGGGATAATATCGCAGGTGCCTAAATATTGAGTTTATGGCGATCTGTTTCAATAAAAATATCACCTCTGCTCGCTTGTACAATAGAAGGAGTGCATGTCAATAACTGAGTAAAGATGCACCCAAACATTTCGCTAAAGTATGCTTTGAGTGTTACCAGACTGTTTCCATGACTTGGCTCTTCTCCCTCGTTTTTACAGCGAATCTCGTGACCATCGTGATCCTCGCCAAAGGAAATTGTGGCCTTTCCAGATGTGTCTCTATCTACATGGTGGCCATGGCAACAGCAGATTTGTCGGTGATGCTCATCAATGTAATTTTGTATAACCTTCTAAGAAAACGTTTTCCGAATTCATTCCTCTCCTACACTGTTGTTTGCAAATTAATGATATATATGCTTTGTAATAACCTGTATATGTCAGTATGGTTTACAGTCTCATTCACAGTTGACCGATATGTTGCTATATGTAGTCAGAAGTTTAGAACAATGTATTGCACCGCGAGAACAGCGACTGCAGTTTTAACAACAGCCTCAGTCCTCATCTATTTACAGAACTTGTATGTTTGGTTTGCATTTGAACATAAACGCACAATTAATGGTGTTCAATGGGGTGTCCTCCCTAGCCAGGATTTTTATACTTCTCAAATTGGTGATACAGTCGTCTTGTTACAAAGTATCTTATTGAACTGGATTCCCTTCATTTTGATATTACTATTAAACTTTTTGACAATCAGAAGGATTTTGTTGTCCAGCAAAGCCCGTGCAGGCCTGCGGGGTCAAAACAGCGAGAATCAGAATGATCCAGAGATACAGAACCGAAGGAAGTCCATTATTCTATTGTTCACTATTTCTAGTAGCTTTCTATTGTTGTGGGCGACAAGAGTCATTACGTATTTAGCCAGTCGGATGCTCGTTTATGTCCGGTCCGATTACACGTCCGCTGCATATATCGCCGCCGAAGCCGGAACACTGCTCATTCATTTAAGTTCATGCACAAACACGTGCATTTATGCAGCTACACAAGCTAAATTCAGGGAAGAGCTAAAGAAGATCGCGAAATCTCCTTGGACAATAATTCTGATGTTGCAAAAATATGTAAAATTAAAGAATGCCGTCCTTCCTGCCACAAAAATATAACGTGTTTCTTGAAATAACGGCCTTCAGAAGCACTGTGCCATTCTTTGTTGTATCTTCTGATGCCTACTGCTATTCGCGAGTAATTTTTTCTGTTTCCTTCTGTAGCGGCTTACTCCAATCAGTGTGCACAGAAAACACGAATGATATAATTCAACAGTGGAGTAAAATGGGTTCGTATCAGTCCTAGCTGCCGTACAGTGCACGCAATGCCTTATGCCGCATTTAAATTTAGTGGAGTTCTATGAGGATGTGTCTAGGGCGTTGGATAGAGGAGAGCCGGTGGATGTGGTCTTTCTTGATTTTCAGAAGGCGTTTGACAAGGTACCTCACAAGAGTTATTGCAGAAGGTAAGGGGGCATGGAGTTGGGGGTCGGGTGTTAGCGTGGATAGAGGATTGGCTGTCAAATAGGATGCAGAGAGTGGGGGTTAATGGGTGCTATTCGGATTGGCGGTTGGTGACTAGTGGAGTGCCCCAGGGGTCGGTGCTGGGGCCTCAGCTATTTACCATTTATATAGATGATCTGGAGGAGGGAACCGAGTGTACGGTGTCGAAATTTGCTGATGACACCAAGAACGGCAAATTGCGCGGAGGGTGTGGAGAGTCTGCAGAAGGATCTAGATAGGTTGGGCGAATGGGCCAGGAAATGGCAAATGGAATTTTATATTGGTAAGTGCGAGGTGATCCACTTTGGTAGGAATAATGGTCGGAAGGACTATTACTTACGTGGCGAAAAACTGCAGCAGGCGACGGTGCAGAGGGACCTCGGGGTCCTTGCGCATGAGTCGCAAAAACCCAGCCTGCAGGTGCAGCAGGTGGTCAGGAAGGCTAATGGGATGCTGGCCTTCATAGCGAGGGGGATTGAATCTAGAAGTAGGGAGGTCTTGCTGCGGCTGTATAGGGCATTGGTGAGGCCGCAGCTGGAGTACTATGTGCAGTTTTGGTCGCCGTACTAACGCAAGGATATTTTGATCTTGGAGGGAGTGCAGAGGAGGTTTACTAGGCTGATACCGGAGTTGAGGGGGTTGAGCTATGAGGAGAGGCTGAATAAACGAGGCTTGTACTCGTTAGAGTTTAGAAGAATGAGGGGAGATCTGATTGAGACATATAAGTTGATGAATGGGATGGATAGGATAGAGGTGGAGAGACTCTTCCCGCTCAGAAAGGACAGTAGGACTAGGGGGCACAACCTCAAGATAAAGTGGCGGGGGGGGGGGGGACGGTTTAGAACGGAGTTGAGGAGGAACTTCTTCACTCAAAGGGTGGTGAATCTCTGGAATTCTCTGCCCGTTGAGGTGGTGGAGGCTGCCTCGCTAAATATTTTTAAGACGCGGGTTGATGGGTTTTTGATAAGCGAGGGGATGAAGGGTTATGGGGAGAGGGCGGGAATGTGGAACTGAGCCACGACAGATCAGGCATGATCTTACTGAATGGCGGGGCAGGCTCGAAGGGCTAGATGGCCTACTCCTGCTCCTATTTCTTATGTTCTTATTATGTTCTTTCTACGACACATCGCAGGTACTGCCTTGCAGCGCTTCTATTGCCTTACATTGTAGGTACTACCTTACACCGCAGAAACCATCTTACACCGCAGCACTGACTTAAACTACAGGAACTGCGTTGCATGAGAGGTAGTGCCTGCACCGCAGGTATAACTACACTACAGGTATAACATTTCACAACAGGTATTGCTCACACCACTTTCTCCGCAGGCTCACCGCAGGTACTACCTTCTGGTAACTTCTGGTACTTCTGGTACTTCAGGTAATCTAGTACCAAGGTGGTACCAGATGTACCGCCTTCCAGCACAGGTGGTTTATTGCACGACAGGAATCGCCCTGCCCTGCAGGCACTACCTTGATCCACAGTACTGCTTTATGCTGCGGCTTCTGCCTGACACCGCAGACACTACCTTACACATCACTGCCTTACCTCGCAGGCAATGCATACACCACAGTTTTCCCTCAAACTACAGTGGCTGCCTTGTACCGCAGACTGCCTTGCACCTCAGGTCCCACATTCCACCGCATGTATTACCTCGAACCGCGGACGCCGCATTACACCACAGATGCGGCCTTGTAACAAAGATGCTGTTTTTCACTTAAACTACTTTCTTACACAACAGGTACAACGCAGGGAACTGCTTACACGGCCGCTAGTGCCGGAAACCGGAGATTCTGCATCACACTGCAAGCACTGTCTTGCACCACAGGTTCTGTCTTACGCACAGGCAATGCAGCGCAGCACAGCTACTGCCATTCCATTCATGTTCTTCCTGAGAGAACAGATATGTCTTAAACCGATGGTTCTACCTTACACCGCAGATACTGCCTTACACCACAGTTTCTGTCTAATTCCGCAGCCAATGTCTCACACCACAGGCTCTCCTTGAAAACACCACAATACTGACTTGAACCAAAGGCTCTGCCTTGAACTACCGATACTGCATTGTGCACCAGTTTTTATACCGAAGCTACTTTCTTGCAAACTCGATACCGCCTTATTCCATAGGAACTTTATTGCACAACAGGTACTGCCTTGCACCGCGGCTAATGATTTGCACAACAGATATTGTAGCTACTGCCTTATACCGCAGGCTCTGCCTTACACTGCATGTGCTCACTGACTGTAAAGGAACTAACTGACACTGCGTGCACTATCTTGAAACCGCAGTGTCTATGTAAAGCACAGGTGCTACCCGGAACTTTAGATGCTGCATTACACCACAGGATTTGAACTGAAGCTACTTTCTTACACCATATGTATCACCTTTCACTGTCAGCGCTGCCTTCCACCGCGAGTATTTTTTTCTGCATCACCGCAGCCTCTTTATACTGCCCTGCAGCAATGGCATGCCTTCCACCACAAGTACTGCCCTCAGCGTAGTAGCTGCCTTCATTGTAATCCTGCCCTACACCACACGTACTATCTTATACCGCAGGTTTTGCCTTCCAAAGCCTAAATTGCCTTTACTCCAGAAACCGCACTACAGCGCAGTAACTACACCAATGGTACTACATAACACCGCGCGGAATGACTTCATCTCAGATGCTGCCTTACGCAAATTCCACAACATGAAGGTATTCGAACCCAGAGTCCTACAATAAACGATTGGTATCTCCATTTCTATTACTGGTTTGCATTGCCACAAAGTTAAATGCGTATACAGTTAACCTATAACTTGCCAGTAGTAAGCCTATTTTTTTTTTCTTCCTTTTGTGATATCCTTCTTCGTTCACTTTTTCAGACTGAGTAGGAAAGAATAATCACATTAAATCAACAGTTACCAAGGCGGACACGGCATCAAAGGTTAGGGTCAGAATAAACATGATACCTATCATAAAATATAGCATTCCGTACACACATATAAGCGTCAGAAAAGAAAACATGATTTTTGATAACTTCTGAAAAGGAAGTGATTTGCCAAACACAACTTTAATTGACAGGAATGAAAAAGGAGATTCGCAATATTTATAACAAAACAATTGGCTGAATTACAATTTTATTTATCAAAACCGAAAATATCTTTGAATGAGCAAGTTAATCCGTTTGAGAAATGAGAATATAATTGGCTTTATCCTAATGCAAATTTTCGACTTTGGAAAAGAGAAAGAAGTGAATTTTAAGGTTTATATAATGATGTTATGCAAAACCATGTGGAAATCGGCGAAGCATGACGGAGGCCAATTGTCGCTTTGAACTGTCATAATATTTCAGTCGAACTTAACACGCGCGAGATCCGAAACCCCGAACTATTACGACGAGAATATGTCTGCAATCGACGCCTTGTAACTGCACTTTTAAATGTCAAAGCAAGACAGGGATGAACAGTAAAGGAAATCACATCAATGCTCACGATGCGGTCTGAAGCAGATATGTTTGCCTGTTCGTTCTCCCGCATGATCTGAATGGTTCAATCTCTTTAAAATGATAAGATAGAGGATTTGTATTGATTCAATTCGTGATACTGAGCCACTGATTTTCTTCATTTACTGTTTCAGCCAGAGAAAGAAATCTAAACCAGATTCACAGCACATGCATTGTAAACTGGAACAGAAGGAGTTGCACAACTGTCGCAAACTCACTCAAAACACCCAAAATCTTCCATAACTCCAGTAGAGGCTGAATCCTTTCTGGTAATAATAATGCTGTTTTAACATCACACTTGTCATCGTCACTTCTTCTCTGTTACGTTCAGAGTATGGATTCGAACTTAAGTGATACTCTGAAAGGAGCGCTCATTCCTCCTGCCCAATTGTGTAGCTAATCAACGTTGCATTAGTATTCAGTGTTTGCGTTCCTTCCGTCTTTACCTGAGAAAACTCAGGGGGAAAGTACCCTGTATCGGAGGTAGATTGTCATACTGGGCGATAACAAAGCACGCACAATGACTGCTGCTTTCCATTAACATTCATGATCGCTGGATGTCAGGTGTGCTGTCTACAAACTGGACAATCTGATGACTCCCACTTCGCTCTACTGCATTATAAACGTTTGTTTCTCGCCCCCTTTGTTGTTCCAATGTTGATCTATTCGAAATACTCTTCTCTGTTCCATGATTATAGTATAGTTCAGCTCGGTCTTCCGAAGATAATGCATGCGTTAATGTTCTGATTAGTGAACGATATATAATATATATGTATGATATATGTATATATAATATATATATCAGAGTCAGCTTTCTGTGTCAGTCCTCAATTATGGCAAACTTACCCAACAAAAGTCTTTGAATTTCGTAGTAAAAAGGTCAGTTATCTCTGAGATGTGTTGTTACCTTTCCGAATCGTATGATATGAGCTCATGTAAGCACTTCATTTTTTTGACAGGCCGTAAGACATAGAGGCATAAGTGCGACATTTTAGTTCTGAACTTGGGATCGCAGTAAAAATTGTGAGACAGTTATTCTGATAATGGCATGCGCAATATGATCCATACATGGTGTCAACATTTGCTGTACTTGTCTTGCAACTGACTTTCACCCCTTTGTTCTGAGTAGCATTAGAAAGTGACTGTGGTGCTTTCCATGTGTTCTGCTAAGACGTACATTCTTTTTTTCTGGGGTGCAAAATTGCCCTTACTATTTCAGAGACTTTGTGCTTTGAAAGCATACAGGATTGATTTAACCCAGGGGTATTCAAATTTCATGTCTGAAAAATTAAAAGAGTATATTGCATTTTAACTTCACTTCCCATGATCTACAATGACAAGGAAAGCTGACTATTACAGCAATCATGGACTTCCTGGCTTGCCCCTTTGTCTTGCCACTCTCACTGGCGCAATAGGCGATTTCAGCTGGAATTTACTTGAATCCTCAATGAATCACAGAATCTCTACAGTACAGAGAGAGTTTATGCCACATATCAAGTCTTCACCAAACACAATCTGACCCAGGCCCTAACTCCGTAACCCACATATTGACCCTGTTAATTTCCCCGATATTAAGGCACAATTAAAAACAATTAACTTGATCTGCAAATCGTTGTAATCCTCCACATTTGTCAAATTCCCACATAGTTTGAGTTATTCTACCCCTTTTCCATCTGTACCGATTTCATATATTTAACAACAAATAATCTGCATAGTGCTCCTTTATTTATTCTCAATCGAGTATCGGGCCGTCGTGAACCTCGCAGACATGAGAACACCTGAAGTGCAATGGACTCCCCTTGTCAGGGGGGAACCACCTTCTTCAACATTTTGATTCCATTCAAAAAAGTAAGCAAATTGATACCATTTAATCGACCACAGGAGAGAGACAACAAGATGACGTTGCATCCCATCTGGGGTTGACCAAGCGTCGTCGAAGCTAACAAGGTGAAGCATTATACCCCAACCCCGGCTTGATCTGAAGTTTTATCTTAACCAAAAGGCCGAGATGGTTTTTAAACAAAAATGCAATCGGTGAACGCTAGGATTAGCAACGTCAGCTATTCTGGTCATTTATTCGATAATAGCCTGGGTGAATAAAAGTTAAAGTTTATTTATTAGTCACTGTAAGGTTTACATTAACACTGCAATTAAGTTACTGTGGAACTCTCCTAGTTGCCACTATCCGGCACCTGTTCAGGTACACTGGGGGAGAACTTAGCATGGCTAATGCACCTAACCACACGTTCTTTGGACCATCACATGTGTCAGCGGACGCCAAGTGCAATGGGCTAGATTCGTCACCAGTTTGATCGTTGAACGCGTGTTTCTTATTTTCCCGACCTTACATGATAACTTCAGGCACATGATGCTGACGTGTTGGGTCAAAAGGTTAGTGATGAATTTTAAATAGATACTGCGTTGCCAGCCGAACGACTTAAACAGACGGATCTGCAGTGATGGAGAAGGGAAAAGAGCCTGACTTGATAACTCCATGGAGATCCAAAACAGTCTGATGGACATTTGCTGGACTCTGCCCGCGGGAAGTATATCTTTCGTAATTAAATGTGACCGAAATCGTAATTAGCACTCCAGCTGCGGTCACACCAATGCTCTGAACAGCTGCAGCAACATTGCTTTATTCCTGTAATCAAATCCTCTTGCAGAAAAGGGCAATGTGCAATTTCCCTTCTTAATTATTTGTTAAATTTCATGTTAGATTTAAATGAATCACAAATGGTGTCACAGATATCGCTTCGGACAGCAGCACCTCCCAATCTCTCACCGTTTAAGAAATGCTCTGAACTTATTTTTTCCTACTAAATTGAAAACTTTATATTTCACAGGATATAGTCCTTCTGCTATAGTCTTGCCCATACTCACCTCTACTTCATTGAATCCTCATAGAATCAGAGAACCTCTAAAACGCACGATAAGAATTCTCACAGCATCAGGTTAAAGTCCAACAGGTTTACTTCGAATCACAAGTCTTCAGCGTACTGCTCCGTGCTGACCCCAGTCCAATGCTGGCATCTCCATATCATGGCTACCCTAATAGTATGTATGTAGAATAGAATGTAGTCATGCCATCCATCGCTCCAGCACTAACAATAGTCCTTTCCGATGTGCCAATAAACCGTCTGAAAAAGTTTATGAGATTAAATGGAAAACATTGATTTCCAAAAATGTAATAAATGTTAAACGTTAATATCACCTTTATATTGTATAAATATTTATATAAGGTGATAGTGATAGTGATAGGAGGTGATAGTGGATGCCTTGGTGGTTATTTTCCAGATGTCGCTGGATTCCGGGGAAGTGCCGGAAGATTGGAAAGCGGCTAATGTTACGCCGTTGTTTAAGAAGGGTGCCAGGCAAAAGGCAGGGAATTATAGGCCGGTTAGTTTAACGTCTGTTGTAAGTAAAATGTTAGAGTCTGTCATCAAGGAGGAAATAGCGAGGCATCTTGAGAGGAATTGCTTGATAGAGCAGACGCAGCACGGTTTCATTAAAGGGAAGTCGTGTCTGACAAATTTACTGGAGTTCTATGAGGATGTGTCTAGGACGGTGGATAGAGGAGAGCCGGTGGATGTGGTCTTTCTTGATTTTCAGAAGGCGTTTGACAAGGTACCTCACAAGAGGTTATTGCAGAAGGTCAGGGGACATGGAGTTGGGGGTAGGGTGTTAGCGTGGATAGAGGATTGGTTGTCAAATAGGAGGCAGAGAGTGGGGGTTAATGGGTGCTATTCGGATTGGCGGATGGTGACTAGTGGAGTGCCCCAGGGGTCTTTGCTGGCGCCTCAGCTGTTTACCATTTATATAGATGATCTGGAGGAGGGAACAGAGTGTAGGGTGTCGCAATTTGCTGATGACACCAAGATTGGTGGAACGGCAAATTGTGCGGAGGGTGTGGAGAGTCTACAGAAGGATCTAGATAGGTTGGGCGAATGGGCCAGGAACTGGCAAATGGAATTTAATGTTGGCAAGTGCGAGGTGGTCCACTTTGGTAGGAAGAATGGTAGGAAGGATTATTACTTACGTGGAGAAAAACTGCAGCAGGCGACGGTGCAGAGGGACGTTGGGGTCCTTGTGCATGAGTCGCAAAAACCCAGCTTCCAGGTGCAGCAGGTGGTCAGGAAGGCGAATGGGATGCTGGCCTTCATGGCGAGGGGGATTGAATATAGAAGTAGGGAGGTCTTGCTGCGGCTGTATAGGGCATTGGTGAGGCCGCAGCTGGAGTACTGTGAGCAGTTTTGGTCGCCGTACTTACACAAGGATATTTTGGCCTTGGAGGGAATGCAGAGGAGGTTTACTAGGCTGATGCCGGAGTTGAGGGGGTTGAGCTATGAGGAGAGGCTGAATAAACTAGGCTTGTAATCGTTAGAGTTTAGTAGAATGAGGGGAGATCACATTGAGACGTATAAGATGATGAATGGGATGGATAGGATAGAGGTGGAGAGACTCTTCCCGCTCAGAAAGGATAGTAGGAATAGGGGGCACAGCCTCAAGATAAAGGGGGGAAGGCGGTTTAGAACGGAGATGAGGAGGAACTTCTTCACTCAAAGGGTGGTGAATCTCTGGAATTCTCTGCCCGTTGAAGTGGTGGAGGCTGCCTCGCTAAATATTTTTAAGACGCGGGTTGATGGGTTTTTGATAAGAGAGCGGATTAAGGGTTATGGGGAGATGGCGGGAATGTGGAACTGAGCCACGACAGATGAGCCATGATCTTATTGAATGGCGGGGCAGGCTCGAAGGCCTACTCCTGCTCTTATTTCTTATGTTCTTATGTTTAGCCTTAACAGCTGCAGTATGGCATTTTGTTTCATTACTTCAGCTTTTCGAAGCTTATTTCAACGAAGTGTTCTCTATTTGCCACGATGATCGATATGATTTCGTCCCATTAACTGTTGTTCTTGTGTTAATAAGGAGAAAGAAAAAGAGAAACGTAGAATAAGGAGTATCGGAGGCCATTTGTCCCATTGGTCCTGCTCCGTCAATCATCATGATGATGGCTGATCGTCCAACTCAATAGCCTAATCCTGTTTTCTCCTCATAATGTTTGATCCCATTCGCCCCAAGTGCTATGTCTAGCCGTCGCTCGAATGTATTCAAAGTTTTGGCATCAACTTTCTGTGGTAATGAATTCTACAGGCTCACGACTCTTTGCATGTAGAAATGTCGCCTCATCTCCGGCCTAAATGATCGACCCCGAATCCTCAGACTGTGACTCCTGATTCGCACTCCCCCACCATTGGGCCTATCCTCTCTGCATCTATCTTGTCTATTCCTGTGAGAAATCACTAAGTCTTTATGAGATCTCTCCCTCATTCGCCTAAACCCCAGCAAAAACGATCCTAACCTAGTCAATCTTCCAACTTACTTGAATTCCGCTTTCCCTGGAATCAGCCTGGTAAACTTTCGCTGCAGTCCCTCAAGATTGTTATCGGACAACAAATTTTATGAAATTGGGCACACAAAATGGAAGCAAACTAAAGTTATCCTCAGAGCCTTCCACTAAAATCACAAAGTAACAGAGACTGATCAGTAGGCAAGAGCATGCTTTTAGAATGCAAATGAGGGCTAGCACATAAGGGAAATTGGACAGGATGGCACCTACAGGAACCCAATTAAAGAACACATCCCCACCCCATCAAAATCAGCACTTCTAAACCAGACAAACAACCCATGGAGACACCTAAAATTAACACAGTTAAGGAAACGTCCCTGGCCCCTCAAAACTCTTGAGATCAATAACACACCTATGGTTCAAACCCCAGGGATTCCAGACCATTGATAACCAACCAGACAAAAACGATTAACACACACTTAAAACAATTGCTCCAACACTCGAAAGCATCGAAACAGGATGGCTGTAGTCAACTACTGTAAATAAAGGATTAGCATGTGAAACGCGAAGTTTAGGTATAACTATATCCCCTTGTGGGGGAGTCTGTAGAGCACTTTCGGGACAGTCCGACTGTATGTCCTGACTTTGTTTCTCCGTCGACGTAAAAAGAAAATAAAGCTGTGCCGTTATTGAACGTCACTCTGAGTCCGTAGTGGTCGTTTCGCCCACTCGCGCTAACAAGATCAAGAACATTCTTGCTAAAACAAAAGACCAAAACTGCACACAATGTTTAGGTATGGCCTCACGAAGGCCCTGCTAAATTGCAACAATACATCCCTGTTCCTGCAATCGAAACCTCTCGCAACGAACGCCAACATGCCACTCCTAGCCTTTACTGACTACTGCGCCTGCATATTTACCTTCAGCGACTCGTGCACAAGGACACCCAGATACTGTTATAAATTCCCCTCTCCCAGTTCACAGCCATTCAGGTCGTAATCTACCTTCTTGTTTTTGCTGCCACAGTGAATAGAACAACATCTATCAAAAATACACATTATCAAAATTATCAAGAACATCTGCTGAGTATTTACCCACTAAATAGCCGCATGAACAGACTGGGAATAAAGGGATACAAAAGGATCGTCTAGTTCGGAACATATGATAGGTGCAGGCTTGGAGGGCTGAAGGACTTGTTCCTGTGCTGTATTGCTCTTTGTTCTTTGTTCACTCACTCAACTTGTCCAGGTCATCCGGAAGAATCTCTGCATCCTCGTCACAATTCACTCTCCCACACAACTTGGTAGCATCTGCAAAATTTGAGATGTTACATTTTATCCCCTCATACAAGTAATTATATATATTGTGAATAGCTGGGTTCCAACCCTTTGGTACCCCCGTAGTTTGGTACCCCCATATTAATCTTGATAATGATCATCTCTTACGTGCGACTTTGTCCAACGCTTACTGAAAGTCCAAATATACTACATCGACTGACTCCCCCTTGTCAACGCTAACAACAACTTCGTCAAAAAATTTCAACAGATTTGTCAAGCATGATTTTCCTTTCAGAAATCCATGCTGATTCTGTCTGATCCTGCCATGGCTTTCTAAATGTTCTGCTATAAAGTCCTTGATAATTGATTGGAGAAATTTCCCCACTACCAATGTTATTCTTACAGGCCAATGATTCAGTGGTTTCACTCTGCCTCGCTTTTGGAATATTGGAGTGACATTAGCTACCCTCCAATCTGAAGGGACAGTTCCAGATTATGGTCATCCTGGAAGATGACCATCAATGCATCCACTATTTCTAGACCCCGTTCCTGAATATTCTGGGATGTCGTCTTTCAGGCCTTAGGGATTTATCCGCTTGTAATTTTCAATTTTCTTAATAAATATTGCTCTCCCTCAGTTCTTCCCTCATACTAAATCTTACATTCACCACTATTTCTGGTATTTGATTTGTATCCTCCATTCTGTAAACAGAACGTAAGTATGTATTCATTTTGTCAGCTATTTCCTTGTTCCGTATTATACTTTCCCCCTGCTTCTCTCTGTAGACGACCTACATTTGTCTCCACCAATCTCTTTCTCTTCTCGCACCTATAGGAACTCCTGGAGTCAGTCTTTATGCTCCTTGCAAAGTTACATTTGTACTGTATTCACCCAATTTTATTCAATCCCTTTGTCTTCCTTTGCTGAATTGTAAACTGCTGACAATCCTCATACCTATTATTTTTCTTGGCCAATCTGTATACTTCTTTCTTGGTTCATATGCTATCTCTAATTTATTTATAAACCATGGATTATCCCTGTTACCCATTTGGCTTTTGGGCATGATTTGAATAAACAGTTGAAAACAAATAACTGCGGATGCTGGAATCTGAAACCAAGAGAAAAAATGCTGGCAAATCTCAACAGTTTTGGCAGCATCTGTAAAGAGAATAAAGAGTTGAGTCCATATGACCCTTTGTCAATGCCCTTGTCAATGGAATAAACAGTTCTTGCAGTTTCCCCATGCCTTCCTTTAATATTTGTCAATGCCTATCCATTGTCATCACTTTCAGTAACGCCACCCAGGCTACCAAGGTCAACTCACGCCTGATATATTCATATTAAGATTCAACACCCTAGTCTCTGAATCAACTACTTTACACTCCATTTTGATTAAAATGTCTATCATATTTTGTTCGTTCCTCCACAAGGGGTTTCACACAGATCGATTGGCCATGATCCCCTTCTCATTCCATAGTAGCCAGTAGAAGATTGCTGGCTCTGTTTTTGGTTCCTCAAGTAAATCACCCCCAATAAACTCCAGGAGTTTCTCCTCTATGGCATTGTGGCTAATTTTATTTGCCCAATCTATATGCAGATTAAAATCACCCATGATCCATGACCCTTACCACATACATCTCTAATTTCATGCTTGATGCAATTTCCAACAATATATGACACCCACTAATGTTTATTACCCCTTGGGATTTCTCAAATCTACCCGCACAGGCATTGTCAGAGGTAATATCTTTTCTCACTATTGCGTCAATTTTCCCTTTAACCAGCACAACCACTTCACCACCTTTTGCTTTATGACGGTCTTTCCTAAATACCGAATACCCTGGAACTTTCAGTTTCCATCCTTGGTCACCCTGCAGCAATGTTTCCGTAATCCCAATTATATCTGACCCACTTACTATCTGCGTGATTGGTTCATCCACTTTATTGCAAATGCTCTGAACCCGCTCTCACTTATATATCCTGAGATGTTAAGACAGGTTTCCAGTTTCTTTTTTTGACCCAGCAACAGTAAAGGGTTGCCAATGCATTTCCAAGTTGGTATATTTTGTGGCTTCAATTGAACATGACGGTAATGATAAATAATAATAATAATAATAATAATAATAATAATAATAATAATAAAGCCAATGCTTTGCTCCTTTGACACTCGTGGTAGATTTGTCTCAGATGGTTGATATCGGGTGTTTTGAACGTGCTGTGGAAAAGACCGTCCAGATGGTAGATCTCGGGTATTTAGAATGTGTTGTGGAAGAGACTTTGACAAGTTGAGGAACAGCACCCCTCAGATACAACATGCTGCCACAGTGCCCCAGTCGTAAAGTGAGCGGATATTTAAGGTTGTTGTTGCGTGAACAGGAGGCAGTGTTTTACTGACGCAGAGTAAGGAAGAGTGCGGGCAGGAGCCTGGTACTGGGCGCATTTGGGGTGGGGGGGGGCGGTATTTAGGTGACAGCATAGAACATAGAACATAGAACATTACAGCGCGGAACAGGCCCTTCGGCCCACAATGTTGCGCCGACCAGTCTTATTTTAAAAAAAACATTGACCCACTAATCTAAACCAATCCCTTTTCGTCCATAAACCTATCCACCAATCTCTTAAACGCCCCCAAACTAGGCGCATTTACAACTGCAGCAGGCAGGGCATTCCAGTCCCTCACCACCCTCTGGGTAAAGAACCTGCCCCTGACATCCGTCCTATAACTACCCCCCCTTAATTTAAAGCCATGCCCCCTCGTGCTAGCTTTCTCCATCCGAGGAAACAGGCTATCACCATCCACCCTATCTAAACCTCTAATCATCTTATATGTTTCTATTAGATCCCCTCTTAGCCGCCTTCTTTCCAGTGAAAACAACCCCAAATCCCTCAGTCTCTCCTCATAGGACCTCCCCTGCATACCAGGCAACATCCTGGTAAACCTCCTCTGCACCCTCTCCAAAGCCTCCACATCCTTCCTGTAATGTGGGGACCAGAACTGCACACAGTACTCCAAGTGCGGCCGCACCAGAATTGTGTACAGTTGCAACATGATGCTGCGACTCCTAAATTCAATCCCCCTACCAATAAACGCCACGACACCGTACGCCTTCTTAACAACCTTATCTACTTGATTCCCAACTTTCAGGGATCTATGTACACATACACCTAGCTCCGTCTGCTCCTCCACTCTATTCAAAGTCCTCCCGTTAGCCCTATACTCAACACATCTGTTATTCCTACCGAAATGGATCACCTCACACTTCTCCGCATTAAACTCCATCCGCCACCTCGCGGCCCAGCTCTGCAACCTGTCCAAGTCACCCTGCAAACTTCGACACCCTTCCTCACAATCTACCACACCTCCGACTTTGGTGTCATCAGCAAACTTACTAATCCACCCAGCTATACCCTCATCCAGATCATTAATAAAGATTACAAACAGCAGTGGCCCCAAAACAGATCCCTGAGGCACACCACTTGTAACCGAACTCCATGATGAATAATTACCATCAACCACCACCCTCTGTCTCCTATCTGCTAACCAATTCCTGATCCAAGTACCTAAATTACCACCAATCCCATACATCTGCATTTTCTGCAGAAGCATACCATGGTGAACCTTATCAAACGCCTTACTAAAATCCATATATACCACGTCTACTGCCTTACCCCCATCCACCTCTTTGGTCACCTTCTCAAAGAACTCAATAAGGTTAGTAAGGCACGACCTTCCCGCTACAAAACCATGCTGACTATCTCTAATCAATTCATTCCTCTCCAAATAACTATAAATCCTATCCCTAATAATTCTTTCTAAAACCTTGCCCACTACAGAAGTAAGACTCACTGGTCTATAATTCCCAGGAACGTCTCTGTTCCCCTTCTTAAACAATGGGACAACATTCGCTGTCCTCCAATCTTCCGGTACTATACCAGAGACCAACGACGACCTGAAGATCAGAGCCAGTGGCTCTGCAATCACCTCTCTTGCCTCCCATAGAATCCTAGGGTAAATCCCGTCTGGACCAGGGGACTTATCTATTTTCAACCCTTCTAGAATATCCAACACATCCTCTGTATCAACTGCAATACTTTCTATTTTACACCCCTTCACCCCAGTGACCTCCTCAGCTACATTCATATCGTCCTGCGTGAACACCGAAGAGAAATAATGGTTCAATGCCTCCCCAATCTCTTCCGGTTCCACACACAACTTCCCCCTACTGTCTGTAACTGGCCCTAATCTTGCCCTAACCAACCTTCTGTTCTTGACATACCTATAGAACGCCTTAGGATTCTCCTTAATCCTATCAGCACTTCTCTGTTACTCGGTTGCATCAAACCTGCATTATTGAAACAGTAAACATCCCACCTGTTCTCTGCCTCACCCGCAAAGAAGGAATATATTTGCTTCCGAATGTAAACAAGTTAGCACGTTTAGGAGGAAATAAAAATAATTTGGAAAACAGGAGAGACATTAGAGTTCTGACACGGGTGGATCGTCCAGAAACATGGCTGTCGCATTCAAATCTCCTCAGGGATTTGTGATCCAGAGGAAAATGTGCAGAAATGACTGAATGGGCCCATAAAACAACAAGATCGTAAGATGTGGGAGCTGAATTAGGCCATTCGGCCCATCGAATCTGTTCTGCCAATAATACGAGGCTCACAAGATATTCAATCACATTGTCCTGCCTTTCCCCCGTAACCGTTGATCCCTTCAGCCCATACCCAACACTAACTGCAGTTTGTGCTTTGCTTTATTTTGGTGCATTACCGTCCTGATTTATGACTGAGGTGAATCCGAAGGCGAATCGGAATTTAGAGACTTGGCAGAACAGCCATGCAGGTCTACTCTCATCTGCTCTTTGACTCGAACTCAGCTTCCTCCCCGTGACAAGGCGCGTTTTTCCCGATTGTCCAGAGTCCCCACGCTGACTCTCCATAGGTCTGGCCCGATGCTCTAACCTTCAAAGCATCCTCCTCCTGAAGGCGCAACACTATCACCTTCCTTGCACCAAACTCCTGAATCCACCTATAATCGGAAGAAAAAGAACAACAATACAGGTACATGTGACATAAATAGCGCAAAACAAACAACTGGGACACCCCAGCAAAAAAAAACTCATTCACAAAGCTGATCAGTCTGGAGACTTCCACTTAATGGACGACCATCTCAGCTCGGTCGTGAATCCTTTGGTGAGTATTGGATCAGTGTAGGCAGATGCGAAGGACAAGCTCATCAATCCTGGATGAACATCCTTCACAGTAGCTACTGTCACCTTTGCTTCAGAAACCATGCTTTGCCTTGGCTCTATGTTGACATCACGAACCTTTGGATCAGAAACTGGCATACAAAAGGGTAGTGCAGAATTCCTTACCTGCTGGTTCCATCCTTCAGACACAACGATCTACCTCAGTTGATCAACATGCATTTTTTTTTGCTCAGTGACCTTGTATATTTACAAAGTAGGAGTCAAGTTCTTTCCCGAATTTTGCCACCCACCCAAGTTAGTCCAACTCCAACATTCCTGACGCTAAATGAATCATCAACTTGCCAAAACCTGAGTTTTTATCTTGAGCCATGATTTATTACTGAGAGAATCCCCTAGATTCCATCATCTAGGCCAAATCTGCAAATACCAAACACAGGCTTGTATAATTCAGCGGCATAATACCCGTGATTGCATTCATCGAAACATGGAATGAAAGAACCACCAAGGATGGACGAGGCCATTCAGTCAATCGAATTTGCACCGACTCTAACAGTGTATTTTATCAAGACACTGTGCCCTCCCTATCCCCGTAAACCCAAACATTTTCTCATGGCTAATCCATCTAACCTACAGGTCTTGGGGCAATTTCACATGACCAATCCCCCTAGCCTGCAGACCCTTTTACTGTGGGGCGAAACCAGAGCACCCGAATGTTGCAAACACAGGCATGGGCAAACACCAGGCAGACCGTCAGGAATTGAACCAGTGTACCTGGAGCTATGAAGGAGCAGTGCTAACCTCTGTGCAACCGTATCGGCCACTCGATGTTGTATCCACAGAATCATAGAATACCTATAGTGCAGAAACACGCTTTTCGGTCCATGGGGTTGGCATGGACCCTCCAACAGAGCATTCCAGCCAAGCTAATCCCTTGCACTAACTGTGAAACCCACATATTTACTTCAATAATTCCCATATCATGCTTCATATTGGGACACTAGGGGACAATTCAGCATGGTCAATCCACCTACACTGCACGCCTTTGCACTGTGGGAGGAAACAGAAGCACCAGGAAGACATCCACGCAGACACGAGGAGAACATGCAAACTTCACTTGAACGTTAACTAAGATTGGAATCGACCCCTGATCCCTGAGAGTTTTGGAACCGTGCTGGGAAATATTGTATGGCATCAAGAAACATATCTAACCTAAAGAAAATGACTGATGGAACTTCTATTTTCCTCAATGATTTTGACGCTTATATATCCAGTTCAGCTAAACAGCTGGAAGATGGGTGATAAGTGGCTGATCTACCCTGGCGAATACGGTTTTACTTAACACATTTTTGAACTCCCTCTGCTGGAAATGCTGCGCAATTTTATTCGAATGAGTTCTCTGTCATCCCGTGTATGGCAAAAATCTATTGTAACTTCTCAACGATGACGGTAGCCTTTGTAAACTTTATTAGTTGAACTGTCAGCTATCTAGAATTTACGTGAACCATCATAAGGAACATTTATTCCATGAACAGTCTCGACCAGGGCGGATCCCACCATCCCCGTGGATGCAACTTTGCTGGAAGTGGCAATGACTGCTCGAGGTCATACCTCGGACAAAGACTGACCTTTATTTTGATTTCTTTGTTCATGCCCAGCTACCAGATGTAACTTCTGGCAAGCGCGCTTTCACCTTACTTTGCCTGGGGAGACAGACCTGCCGTCAATTCCAGCCATATTAACCGACACAATAAGATGGTATCCTCTCATACTATCTCCAAACCATGATGCAGGACAGGTCTAATTTGCGCTTTTGTAGCGCCATTTTGTGCCGCATTTCTCCTATCATTTAAGAGCACTGAGTCCCTGTCGGTCTTACTTTTTTTTATATATGAGTAGCTTGGAATAACCGACTCTCTTTCAGGTTCAGTGCCAGCACTATTTCCTATGGTGCAGTGGTGACGGTTCAGTCTGACAGGGAGGCGGCTGAGCGAATCCACATTTGTTAATTGCGTCCCTGCTTTATTCTAAAAGAGTAGATGTTTGTCGGTAGCAATAGTGGCCACCTCCTACCCCCGCAGAGGCAGCTGGTGGCTTTATCTTATCCTATCGAGGAAAACCCAACAACGGCTTGTGCTATGTTAATTGTCTACCGTATAGATGTAGATGAAATTTCATCAGTGCATCAATTGCTACCAAATGTTTCTTTGACAAACAGAGAACAGGGTCTCAGCAGTTGATGTTGCCATTGACACAAATGCGACTGCCACCCTCCTGCCATCCGACATCTTGTGGGACAAGACTCCTACCACATGGTGACAAATCACTATCAATAGTTTGGTGGGATTACATTGTACAAGCAGTGCTGACAACTGTAAGGTGAAGCCGAAGTATAAATTCATGCGCATGCAAAATGCAATTCTCACCTTCCAAACGGACGCCCATTTCATTAAAGTTTCAAAACCTCTTCTCATTTTGCCCTTTCCTCCTGCGGGTACGCTCCCGTGATTCGCAAGTCTCCCAAGTGCACCACAAGTTGAGAAATGCTGTCCAATAAACTTTCCAACTTTTGTGCGAAATAACAAGGGCCAAAGATGCACCAACGCGTAAGGGTGTATACCAATATAATGCTTTATATAATATGATGGCTTTTGATGCTAACTAAGCACCTGGAATCTTCATCGAAAACCATCTGCTGGATGGCGGGGCTGATTTCTAACTAGGAGCACTAAATGTTCGCTGCTAAATGGACATGGACATCCTCAATCATGAGAAAGGTGTATCTACCTATCTCAGATTGTTAGTTTACAGTTAATTTATAATGCCCACGTGTTGTTACAGTGAGGTTTTTTGAATACGGAGTATGCACACACAGCACATTCAGAAAACTGTAGGGCTCTTACGACACCTAAGCGTTCCAATCTTCACATCTCCATTTCTATTTTATTACTGAGGGCACACAGCATTGTGCAGACACGAAGAAAAAACGTAGAAATTGCCTCGGCGTTCATATAATTATGAGTTTCACCCTTTTGTTCTTACTGGTTCCTTCTGGAAAACCGCTGAGCGCCTGCAAAGTAGCTGCTGAAATGCTCCATCCCGATTATTTGGTATGTATTCGACATAATTTTATTTGCTTCAACCACCCTTTACCTCTGACACTGGGTCTGTGACCCTCAATGACTCAACAAGTAAATGTGCTGCTTAAATTTTGTTTAGGGTACTGTAACATTAGGTGACCCTATTGTCTTCAACAGGACCTTTTCCTGTCAAATCTACTCTTAATCTCCTGCCCCCCAGTTTAAATCTTTGGCTGCCTGGTAACTCACCCCTCTTCTCAGGGGAAACATTTCTTCCTATTTACCCTACAGATATCCCCCATTATTTTTACACCTCTGTCATGTCACCTCTCAGCATTCTCTATTACAGCCCCAACTTACTGGCCGCTCTTTATAGCTAAAAAACGCTAGCCCAGGCAAGGAACTGGTGAATATCCTCTGCACCTTTCCTGTGCAATCACGTGGTTCTTATAGTGTGCTAGCCAGTATTACAAACAATATGCTAACTGTGGACTAACGGGCGTTTTATTCAGTACATACCAAGCTTTTATTCAACTTGGAAAACTTGTACTCAGGCAATAGCCTATGTTCTGCATTTAGATTGTTAATACCTGAAGCCCAAACATTTTTGCATTTGGTACTCCAACGATTGTGGCATGCCAACTTATAAATGTGTCTTCTTTCCTATTCAATGATTTTTTTTCTCCACTCTTAATTCCCAATTCGTCTTAATGTGTTAAATCATATCCCATACATTTTAATAGTGAGTTCAAACTTTTGAGGCTACTTTAGTGAACGCTTCCTGATAATCCAAATGCAGCACACTTACTTGTTCCCACCTTATCTTTCCTCCTAAAACATCCTCAATAATCGCTCACAAATTTTTCCTGCTCCGTTTTCTCTTCACAAATCCTATGATTTTCCATACATCTAATTTCAATTTTTTCTATCAGTGACGCAAAGCCAGCCTCTGACTACAGGGCCTGCAGTTTTCCTTCATCTCCCTGGGATCTTCTGAAGTAACGTGATTAAGACCATTATTGCAATCATTGAGAACACTTCGACAATCCAATTAATTCTAAGAGTAAATGCAATTCAACCTCTATCTAGCTGATACCTCATTATAAAACGCTGAACGGCTCATCCGAACACTTTGTTCCCGCTAATCCCAAGGATTGCTCCAGCACTGTTTCCTTGTTGATGCTAACACCTGAATTCCTTAGCTTTAGTAGACATTTGCTTTCACATTGCCTTTGAGTTGCTTCTGAGCATTCTCTTAAATTCCCGTTCTCCTTTGTCTAATGGCTACTCTCCCGATTTTCTTTTCCTTATCTATCTTCAACAAACATTTACAGATAATTTGTGCATTAGGTTTTGTAGTATATTCTCTTTAGTCTATCCTTAACAATTGTTGATCACATTTTCTTGAACGCTGAAATATTTCCCTCTTCAGTTTTGCAACTCCATTTGGCGATATTATTTTATCATTGACTATTCTTTTTGGTAAGGTTCAATATTACTTATCTCATAGGAGGTGTTGTGCCTGGGATGAATGCATATGTATTCAAAATTGTGTGCTAACTATTTTATGGTAGTAATTTCGTGTCTACAAACATATATTTTCAAGTGCTCTATCAAATTCTACATTTGAGACCTCATAGTCCAATGCTACACCATTTACTAAGATGGGACTTATCGTGCCAGACTCAGAGGTAACTAAATCACATTTCAACACAAAGCAAATTGCTATCATATTAATTGCACTCTTCCTAAGAAACCAATCTATTTTAAGCTTATTTCTGAAGCCTTCGTCTTTACAAACCACAGTAGGTTCTTCCCTGCTTGGTTTGTCGGTACACTATTCTATAGACTACCTTGAACCAATTTCATGACCTTTATGAATGAAGCCCATTTCCTCTGGGACCTCTTTCCGTTTATCAATTCTATCGGCAGGAGGTTTCCTGATTGACCCGCTCAAGTTTGTCATCGACGTTCTCAATGCGCCAAAGTGCAACCCGTGCTTTGTTTGCTTAGTGACTGTCAATCATGACAGGTATTGTGCAAGCTGTACTTTTTTTTCTCTCAGCTGCGCATGGATTGTTCTACAAAAGGGGACTAGGAGAGATCTCAGAAACTTTCCAATGGGAGCTGTAAAATCAGAGAGACAGCGAAAAGTGTTCGAAACAATGGAACGGCCAATAATTCTACAGATCGAGGATATTTACTACCCCGTGCTCGTAGCCATTGGTACACCAGGCAAGTCAGTATGTCCTGCTGCTTAATAGGTGCTGAATATGTCGCTGTTAATGGTTCTGTATCGAAGAGAGAATGTGCTTGCAGAGTCGTTTTATTTCTAGTGTGTTAGCATAATGAACATTCATGCGTTTAGGAGCCCACATGGCCTCTGAGACGCTCTGCTGCTCGGCAGAATGAGGGACCTCAAATTTGCTACCTAAGATAAGAGATGGCGGGAATGAATCCCCACCACTCTAATAGTATAATGGATCACAAAGGAATGTGTTTTGATTTGTTATTTCAAGGCATTGGAGCGGCGTTGACATGACAAGGATCGTTACCCATTCTCAATTGATGAGTAGATGATGACAACCTTTGTATTTACCCATTGTTTTTTTTGACCTCTGACCTCAGCTCCTTGATAATCATTCTGACTAAGGTTACGGGGTTTTGAAATATATTTTTTGAAACACATTTTGTTTGTTCCCATTCCAATTCCGGTTCCACCAGTTCACATTCAGCTCACGCTCTTTTCCCGCTTCTCCCTCTCGTACATTATAAAAGGGAAAGAGAGAGGTGTTTCAAATTATATTCAATTACCTAAAGTGAAGGTTTTATTTGAATGGATGTAGAGCAACGAACAAGGAATAAAGAAAGGCGCAGCACAGGAACGGACCCGTCAGCCCTCCAAGGCAGTGCTGATCATGATTCTTCCATAAAATAAAACCATATGCACTGAATCATTCCGTTCACATCCTAGTTATGTATTCGTCTCGTCTCCCCTTAAATGCTGCTCCCACCACATCCTTGGGCAGCGCGTTCCAGACATTCAGTACACTCCCTGTAAAAAGATTGCCTCGCGTATCTCCTCTGAAAAATTCCCCACGCACCTGAAACCTACATCGCCGAATACTTGATCTTCTGTCCAGAAAAGAGCTTTGGACTCTCCAGTCTGTCCATCCCACTCATAATCTTGTAAACCCCTATCATGCCACACCTTAACCTCCATCTTTCCAGTGAGAACAAACTGTGTTTATCCAACCACTCCCTGCTGGCCAGGCATCATCCTCGTAAACCTATTCTGTACCCTCTCAAAAGAATCCAAATCCTCCTGTTCGTCTGGCGACCAGAATTGTAGATAATGTTCTAAACGAGGTCTAACTATTGTTCTGTACAGCTGCAGCATGACATGCGTATTCTTTTAATGAATGACCCGTAAGCAAACATGCCATATGCCTTTTTGAGTATCTTATCCACCTGTGTTGCCAGTTTAGTGATCGGTGGACTTATACGCCCAGGTGTATCCGGCTGTCAATACTAGTAAGGGTTCTACCATTTACTGTAGCATCCTAACATGCATTGGATTTGCCAAAACGCATTATCTCACGCTTGTCTGGATTAAATTTATATTTCCAGTTACTATGTGAGAATTTTGTTCAATGCTATGCCTGTCTAATGTTGCCGCTGGTCTTCAAACAAATTAAGGGAACTAAATGTAAAATTATATAATTTGTTCCATTCACCTCCTGTGATTATATAGAACCTTGGCTCCGCGAATCATACTGTACATGTTTCAGGAGGGATGTTCTTCCCGCCCGACACAGCATAGACACGTATGCAATCAGATTCCTTCTTTAAACTCATCATGAGACCTATGTTCTAGCTTCCTGGATAATTTGTTGGCTAATACTATTCATGGTCACCATTCTTCTGTTGAAAGTATTCACTCCATTGCCACTTCTCTGAAAGATAAAGATATCTTTTATCCAACGGTCCACGCCAACAACTGCCAAATTTTCAAGCCTCTTTACCGCTGTAAAGTCTGTGAACACATTGTCACCTTCTTACTCATGGTGAAACACTTCAATCTCCATAGTTGAAACTTTCCAATAAATTTCAACTCCAGGAACAATGCCAAAATGAATTTTCTCAAAAAGAAAAATATTCAATTTCACTACCCGAGAGGGAATATTTTACCAAACAAGTCTCTTTCAACATTCTACACGGATGTATCTGACTGAAACTGCATACGCACGGTTCATTCTCATGGATAGAACATAGAACAGTACAGTACAGGACCTTCAGCCCTCGATGTTGCCGAGTTATGTCCGAACCCAAGATAGAGCTATCCCACTCCTTATCATTCTGTTCTGTTCCATGTGCCTATCCAATTTGAAGTTTCCTGAAGTGTCCAAATCCACTGTCACAGCAGGCAGTGCATTCCACGCCCCAACGTCTCTCTGAGTAAAGAATCTACCTCGGACATCTCTCCTATATCTCCCACCATGAAATTTACAGTAATGCCTCTTAGTAACAGCTCCATCCACCCGAGGAAATAGTCTCTGCACGTCCAATCTACCTATCCCCCTCATCATCTTATAAACATCTATTAAGTCGCCCTTCATCCTCCGCACCCCGAAAGAGAAAAGCCCCAGCTCCCTCAACCGTTCCTCATAAGACCTATCCTCCAAACCAGGTAGCATCTTAGTAAATCTCCGCTGCACCCTCCCCAATGCTCTCATATCCTTCTTATAGTGAGGTGACCAGCACTGCACACTATATTCCAAATGTGGTCTCACCAAGGTCCTGTATAATTGCAGCATAACCCCACGACTCTTAAACTCAAACCCCCTTGTTAATAAACGCTAACACACTATAAGCCTTCTTCACAGCCCTATCCACTTGAATGACAACCTTCAGAGATCTATGGATATGAATCCCAAAATGTCTTTGTTCCTTCACATTCCTCAGAACACTGCCTTTGAACCTGTAATCCACATTCAAGTTTGTCCGACAAAATGAATCACCTCGCACTTATCAGTCTTAAACTACATCTGCCATCTTTCGGTCCATATTTACATCCTATCAACGTCTCTTTGCAGCCTACAAGAGTCCTCCACCTCATCCACTACTCCACCAATCTTGGTGTCATCAGCAAATTTACTAACCCACCCTTAAACCCCCTCTTCGAAGTCATTGATAAAAATCACACATAGCAGAGGGCCCGGCACTGCTCCCTGTGGTACACCGCTGGTAACTGGCCTCCAGTCTGAAAATTTTTCCTCCACCACCACCCTCTGTCTTCTATGACACTGCCAGTTACTTATCCAATTGGCCAAATTTCCTTCTATCCCACACCTCCTTACCTTCTTCATGATCCTACCATTGGGAACTTTATCAAACGCCTTACCAAAACCCATGTATACGACATCAACTGCTCTTCCTTGGTCTACACACTTAATTATCTCCTCAAAACATTCAAACAAATTTGTGAAGCAGGGTTTACCCCTCACAAAACCATGACAACTATTCTGGATTACGCTGCATCTTTCCAAATGGTTATTAATCCGATCCCTCAGGACCCTTTCCATTAACTTACCAACTACCAAAGTAAGACTAACTGGCCTCTAATTACCAATATTTCTCAGGTTAAAAAAAATCAGGTTCAACTAATACGCTGGAGATTTTTGAGTATGTACTGACGAAATGTATGTGGACAATTCCTTTCATAATGTGTGAATAGATTTGTAAGAGTGGTTAGTACAATACAGTGCAACATACTTGTGAGAAACAAGGATTAGAAAAAAAAATGTAGAGCTGATGTAGAATTCCACAGGACCATGTAATCCTACAGTACTCAATTAGGCCTTTCGTCCTGTCGGGTGCGCTCCAACAATTTGTTAGAACATATTTCCCAGACCTTGCCCCTGAAACTGCACATAATTACTCCGCCAAAACACTTCCATATATTGAGGCACCGAGAAGAAACTCATTAGTCTAACCTGTACATCTTTGGACTGTAGCAGGAAACCGGATCATCTGGAGGGAACCCATTCATGCATGGGGAGATTTCGCAAACTCCGCACAAGCACAGAAGTCAGTCATTGAACCCCGTCCCCTAACGCTGTGAGGCAGCAACTCTAAAAAACTGTTGCACGTACTACACCAAACGCCGCCACCCACTTCCCACACCACCGAACCCCACAGAAATAATGGATATTTCATTTGAGTTCAATAAAGTTTCGGTTCGGATTCCCAAGAAATCACTATTAGAAAACTTGCTTTTCCTGATATTAATACATTGCGTTTTTTCGGTACAAAATTTCAAAGTTTGCAGATTATGCAAAGTTTGTAAGCGTTGTGAACTAATAAAGGGGTCGTGTAGAAATTTGAAGGAACGCTAACGTGTTTTTGCAAAGAGCAGACAACGGGTAAATTAATTTTCATGCGAAGTAATGTGAAGAAGTTCGTTTTGGTTGGAAGGACATGGAGAGACAAGACAAGATATCGAGTAAAAAGTTGAGGTGAAATTGGACCTAGGTGTAACTCTGCATAAATTATTGAAGGTGGTGGGATATGCTGAGACAAATGCGCATACATCATAAAATATACGGGGTGCGATTCATCAGGGCATGGAGTACAAAAACAAGGAGTTTGCGTTGAATTTATATAAGTCATTATTTCAATCACAAATAGAATATATCGGCGAGTTCGAGGTGAAACACTTTAGAAAGTATGTGCAGGCATTAGAAATAGTACAGCCAACATTCACAAGAATTGTCGCAGCCTCGAGTAACTTGGGTTGTGAATGTAGATGGAAGAAATAAGAATTGTTTACCTCACGGAAACAAAAAAAAGTGAGGAAACTTGATTAAAGAATTCAAAATATTGAGTACAGTAAGTTGAGAGAAACAGCTCCCTCTTTTGACGGAATCGATGATCAGAGGGCATGGATTGGATTTATATTGCAAATTAAGCGAAATTGATATAATGATCAATTAAGTTCTAAATGTGTGCGTATTTAGGCTTTAGAATGCAGTGTCAGACATTATGGTGCAGGTAAGTTCAACAGAAACTGTAAACATAGGATTAGAATGTTATCTGAAAGGTTAGGAATTGCAGATTAACATTTAAAAGGTAGAAAATGGCACTAGGTGAATTGCTCATTCGGAGACAATGTACAGACATGGTGAACACATGGACTCTTTCCAAGGCTCCGAACTACTTTATGTTCCAATAACTTTTCTTAGTTATTTAAGTAGAGCCATAATTTCAACTGCAATTGTTTCACTTCCCACTTCTGAACCTTTAACTCTTATGCAGACCTCGGATTAAGGACCTATCCCTGCCCATTTTGTACTCCCATCCGCAAAGTACTCCTCGTGGACATCATCCGAAAAAAATAAAGTCCATGGAGGAGAAATTGGGGAAATTAAAATCTGTCAGCCGCCTCTTTATATTCTCTCCTTCAAGATGGTCGTTAATATTGGTCTTTTTTTCACGTTTTCAGTTAAATTAATAATGTCTCCATTCATGACCCGATGTTATCGATTTACAACAGTTTTAAGAAACTTCTGCGTATGATTTAGTGCAAAGTGTATTTAAGTGTAAGTGTCATGTCTTGCTGCGCACCCTTCAGCTTTCCTGAATTTCACCGCGATCGAAGCAATGTCGTTGTTTATTTTATGTTGCATTTTAAATGTGCCAACCTTAGGAAAGAAATCAATGGAGAAAAATGATGGCTGACCGAAGTTGTCGGTTTAGCATCATCGCCTGAAGTCACTGTCCCCTTCATCAGATCCTTCCGCCTCGCCTTGAATCACCATTGTTTGGGTTTCAACAACAAGCAGGTTGTTCTTGCTTACCATTGTTCATCTTGAAGCCGATCTTCTATCTTCTGAATGAAATATCCATTCAGAGTGCCCTTTGTCCAATTGTATTAAAACATGAAACCTCATTTCAAATTACAAGCAGCAATATATCTGCACGTTTTCCCATAATATATGATAAGATTTGTGTCTGTACCTATTATTTGACTCCTCTCTCGCTTTCTTACAGTGAACCTTCTAACAATAGTGACCCTCTGCAGAGGAAATTGTCACCTTTCGAAAAGTATCTCGATCTATATGGTGGCCATGGCATCAGTGGATCTACTGGCTACACTCGCCTATAGAATTGCACATCAAATTTTCCGGCATCGCTTTCCATATTCATTTCTCTCCTACACTATCATTTGTAAGGTTATGTTGTACCTGACTTGTACCAACGTTGGTTTGTCTGTGTGGTTTACAGTTGGATTCACATTTGACCGGTTTGTAGCTATATGTGGTCCGAAACTGAAAACCAGGTATTGCACAGTGAAAACTGCATCTATTGTCATAACTATTGTTACTGTGTTAATGTGTTTAGAGAACATTCCATTCTGGTTTGCATTTGAACATAAAGAAATAATTGATAATGTTCGCTGGGGTTTCATTCCTCGTGTGGCCTTTTTTAGATCACCAGCAGATGGAGCATACTTCAGATTACAAAGTATTTTATTTTCATTGATCCCCTTTTCTTTAATATTGCTGCTTAATTGTTTAACAATTAGACGTATTGTCGTGACGAATATTGCCCGCAAGAGACTCCGTGCTCCCAGGATTGGGAATCAGCGTGATCCAGAGATGGAAAACCGAAGGAAATCCATTATTTTACTGTTTGCTGTGTCAGCCAATTTTATATTGCTGAGTCTGACATCAGTGGTGAGTCAGTGGACTGACGCCCTGGTCGTAAATATCCGACCTGCCTATGCAGATCCTGCATATATTGCTAATGAAACAGGGTATATGCTTACTCAGCTGAAGTCTTGTGCAAATACGTGCATTTATGCAGCGACACAGACGAAATTCAGGGAGGAAATGATACATGTGGTGAAATCTCCTTGGATGTTTATTTCTTCATTGGTTAAAAATATGAAAAAAAACAAACCAAAATTATCAACCCCAGTTAGAACATAATTACAAACCTTGATTCGCCGTAGAATATACATCTTTCAGTTGGAATCACAACGATATATTGTTCTGAGAAAAAAAAATCAAAGCGTCTTCGGAGCTTATATTTCATTTCCACTGCTCTCCTATTAGAACAGATCGATTTCCTGCTAAAACAGTGTATTTACACTCGAGATTCAAAGGGAGCCTGAGACTCAGCTATGTAACTGATAATGTCAGAGTCATTGTTCATCATAGAACCATAGAATCCTGCACTGCAGAAGGAGTCTATTCTGTCCATCGAGTTTGCGCCGACTTCAATCCCACCCATGCTCAATCCCCTTAACTCCATGTTTTTATCCTAGCTAGTCCCCCTGATAATAAGGGGAAATTTAGCATCGCCAGTCCACCTAGCTTTAGAAGGAAGCCGGACCACCTTGGAGAAATCCACGTAAACACGGGGGAAATGTGCAAACTTCCCATCTACAGTGACCCAAGCTGAGAATCGAACCCACGTCCCTGACGCTGTGAGCCACTGTGCCATCCCGAATTGCCTTACGCTTAATATACTGAATTAATATATTCCGTTAATAAATTCATTGAGATTAGAAACACTGGAATCGCGTATGTTTCATAGTTTATCAGCTACCTGGTTGTAATGATACAAAGCCTCGTCCCCCCATTAGGTTTTGCTCTGTTTTGTTTTGAACGGTAATAGAAGATAGTCCTGTCTCTTGAATATTGTCTGATGATTAAGGCAAGAATAACTTGGTTCATCCTTATGAGGTCAAATTTATTTTTCGAGCTCTTAACTTCGTTCGCAGCTGGTCTTGAAAATTTCGATGTCATTTCACAGGCGAACAGATCATTCCGACCAGCGAAATATTGCTGACTTTTACCCAATAGCCAAGTAAATAATTCCAACATTTTTTCCCCGCCGTGTATCAACATCATTAGCTTATATTTTTATCCACCCACATGTTTATGTTTGTGTTTAATATTTCAAAAATATGGATTGGCGAATTCCGCCATCCCCCAATTCCCCTTCTAACGACGTTCCGTCACTCTCAATAGTTTTTATGTTTATTATTTTAACTCTTTTCAGTTTCCTGTTCCCGAAATAACGGGAGCTCCCTGTGTCTATGTATTTCATATTCCTTCATATAAAACATGTAGGCGCAACTCGACAAATATCAACATGATATGAAAGCAAACTAGTGAAAGCCAGTGAAGTTAATGTAATACATGGATGGATTTGTCTTGTCGGCTTGTGTTTCCTTGCTTATGTCGAATAAAGGCGTGAATGTGTCTGATCATTTTAACAGGATCCTAAACACCCGAATAACCCAGTGTAGGGAAAGATGCCAAACTGTTCCAAACACTAACAACCATCCAACCCACCACCCTGCCATACCTACAGACAGGAAACATTTGTTATAGTTCATTGAATGCATGTACTCAGGGCACCACCAGATCTGTACAATCATAATTGTGATCATGAAGCAACAGACATGCTGCAGGCGTGGTCAAATGCTCAGAAGAATGACTGCAAAACAAGACCGAAATTTCCAAATGAAATTTGTAACCTGGTTATGGAGAGTGCAATGCATAAAAACGGATCAACGTCGGAATCATAAAATAGTTCATGATAGGTGTTGAAGGGATATGGATTAGTATTGAATTTATGTTCCCTAACTCAATTAGCATTGGATTGATAAGACAATTCTGCAGAATATTCATGCGGAAGTGCATTGGTCTTCCTGCCTATTGTAGTGACATTCATGTTAACTTTTTATCCTGGTTAGGAGGAAAGTGACAATTTTTGGAAAGCATGTTTGGACTATTAGTCCAAGTTCCTCCTGCAGCAGTTGTCAGTTCCATAATTAAATAACAAGAGTTCTTACTTAACATATGCATTGCTGATTATTAAATTAGTTTAAGATAGTTTAAATTAGTTGATAACCTTGTTGTATAAAGCGTTGCGTCGTTTCCCGAAAGAAGCAGCTGAATAATCACATCATTTTCATTTTACACGATATATTCAAATGCATATACAAATGTACTGTTCATGTATGGTCAGTGATCAAGTGCGAATCGATCAATAAAATAAAATAAATACTTTCATTTGTAGAGAGTTTTATTTTAGCTTTAAAGCAATAATTAGTACAGGGCAGAATGTATATAACTGATTGTCTTTACAATTTGGCCTGAGATACTGAAATGAGGATACTGCTATTTCTGGGACTCCCATCAATATTGGTTAAGTGTGGCCTTAATTTCAAATTTGCGCTGGCGTAGAATAGCAGCCTTAATAAACCTGCGTCACCGTCACTTTCGTTTCCAGGAACATTTCTACAAACCTCACATATTCATTCAATGTTGAAATTGATTATTTTTATAACATCAGTCATTTTATCCAGTTATTTAATCCTTTACCAATCGTTAATGAGGCATTGAATGATGAGGTGCTGCCAAAGCCAAACTCTAGATTGTTAGAGACGCTCATGGTACTGCCAGTCCGGATGGGCGCGTAAAGTTGAGTGTACAAGAGAAAGTTAGTCAGTAATATCAAAACTGAAGGTAAGATTGCCTTTAGATATTTAAATGAGAGTTCACAAAATGGACATTGGTTGCATAGAACATGCTTGTGGTGAATTCGTGACGGAGAGTGTGGTTGCGGTAGACAAGTTAAACAAGCATTTTTCATCTAATTTCACAATGGATGACACAAATAAAATTTAATAGTTGTAAATCAGAAAATGGAAAGGAGGGAGGAACTCAGGAAATTTTCAATCACCAGAAAAGTGGTATTGATCAAATACCAAAAAACAGTGGTATTGATCAAAAACAACTCAGAATTCCATTATTTTGGATGGACCTCACACGAATGTCCTGACAGAGTTTGCTAATGGGATTGCTGATTCATTGGTTTTGACTTTACAAAATCCCTAGATTCGGGGAAGGATCCATTACATCGGAACTGAGCACATGTAACTCGTTTATTAAAAAAGGGAGTGAGCCAGAAATTAGGACACAATTTGCTAGTTAGCATGTCTGACATCGAAAAATAGTGGAAACCATTATTAAAGAGGTTACAGCAGGAACTTGGAAAAGTAAATGCAACCAGTAAGGGGGAAAACGAAATGGGTCGGTGTCTGTGGGAGTTTGCACGTTCTCCCCGTGCTTGCGTGGGTTTTCTCCGGGTGCTCCGGTTTCCTCCCACACCCCAAAAAACGTGCTTTCAGGCTAATTGGTGTTAATAAATTGTCCCTAAATTAGACCTCCCTTAATCTGGCGCGCATATAATTCTCTAAATTTGCACCCCTTTATTGAGGAGTCCAAGAGATGTAGACAAAAGTCATAGGTAGAAGAATGATTGGAATGAGGCACTCACTGAGTGTTAAAATAGTCGGCGCGGGCTTGTAGGGCCGAAGAGCCTGTTTCCTGCGCTGTGTTGTTCTTTGTTCTCTTGGTTCAATTCATTGGAGTCCTTTCAATGAGTCAATGATGCAGATATATAGGAGCCGGGCAATATATTTGGTTGTACTCATTTGTGAGACATGGGCGTCACTGATTGACCAGCATTTATTGCCGAAACGTAGTTGCCGATGATGGTGGTGAGCTGCCTTCTTGAAACACTGTAGTCTGTTTGCTGTTGATTGACCCACAATATCGTTAGGAAAGTAATTCCCGAATTGTGTCCAAGCAACTTCGAAGGAACCGTGATATATTCCGAAGTCATGATGGTGAGTTGTTTGGAGGTAAACTTGCATGTGTTGGTGTTCCCAGGTATTTGCTGCCTTTATCCTTCTAAGTGGAAGTGGCCGTGGGTTTGAAAGGCTCTGAGTGAGATCTTTGTTCACTTTTTGCAGTCCATCTTGTACACACTACTGCTATTGAGCATTGGTGGCGGAGGGTGTGGATATTTGTGGTTGTGGCGCCAATCAAGCGCGATGCTTTGCCATGGATGTTATCAACTTCCTGAATATTGTTGGAGATGCACCCAACCAGGCAATTGGGAAGCATTCTTTCAATGCTCTTGACTTGTGCCTTGTAAATTGTGGACAGTCTTTGGAGTATTAGAAGGGGAGTAACTCGCCAGAAATTCCTGGCGTCTGCCATGACCTTATAACCACATTGTTTATGTGGCAGGAGAGTGTCTGGCCAATGGTAACCCCAAAGATGTTTCCAGTGGGGATTCAATAATGGCAGCATATTTGAATGTCAAGGGGCGATAAGCAGATTGAATTTTATTGGTGGTTGTCTTTGCCTGATATATTTTGCCGGGTGAATGTTACCACTTTTCAACCCACTCCTGGATATTTTCTTGTAACTGAACTTGGACTGCTGCTATATTTGAGGCATCACAAATTGTGCTGAACATTGTGCAAACATTGGTGAATGTCTCCACTTCTGATGCACTGACGAATGCCACCAATGAATCAGATGAAGATGGTTGTGTCCAGAACACTACACTGAGGGATTTCTGCAGAGATACCCTGGAGCTAATATGAGTGACCCAGGACAACCATAACCATCTTCCCGTGTGATCCAACCAGCGGAGAGTGTGTTCCCTGATAACCATCAGTTCCAATTTTGCTAGGGCTTATTCAAGCTACACGCAGTCGAATGTGGCCTTGATATCAAGGACTGACACTCTCATCTCACCTCTGGAATTCAGCTCTTTTGAACTGAGGCTGTAATGAGGTTCGGAGCTGAGTGACCATTGCAAAACACTAACTGGGCGTCAGTGAATAGGTTATTGCAGAGCAGATGCTGATGAATGGCACTTTTGATGTTTCTCTGCATCACTTTACCGAAGATTGAGAGTCGACTGATGTGGCGGTGATTGGCCGGATTGGAATTGTCCTGCACTTCGGATACAGTGTAGACCTGGGCAATTTCTCACGTTACCCGTAACTGCCAGCGCTGCAACTGCACTGAGAGAGCTCGGCCAGGGGAACGGCAATCTCTTGATCACAAGGCTTCTGTACTATTGTCGGAATTTTAAGAGGGACCTTAATGGAGACTGAGAGAATCGCTGTCGAGACTGCAGTGCCGTAAGAAAAATATAGGCATGGTTGGCGAGATCAGGGAAAGTTGCAAAGATAGCGAGTATTATTGGGAGATAAGCGGTACACAAACAGAGACAATTTAAGGCGTTGGATGAGGTGACATATATAGGAAAGGATGGAATGGTTGATTGCGTGAAAAATAATACAAAGTGTAGGGGGACAGCTGTTTTTCGAGATGGGCAATATCGTATGGAATGCCGTAGGTTACCAAGTCTGGGAGTAATGTTCGGACTGAAGAAGATTCGAATATAGGTCAGGTAATAACTGTTGATGTCGAAAAAATAGGGAACTTAATAATGTCCAGAAGTCCTTCTAGAGTTCATCAAGTATTTCTGATATGGGAGACCTTATAAGAAGTTCAGTTAGGTAAAAGTCGAGGGTAAATGGACCCCCGCCTGTCCACATTGACGACTTCCATCCCCAGAACATACATTTTCCACCCGAAACCCACGTCTAGAGTTAATAAAATCGATATCCAGTCATGGTCTCTCTTGGAAGGCCAGTAGACGTAGAGCAGGAGAAAAGTGGTTGCGATCAGGTTGGAGAAATGAAAGTTGCAGAGATTCATTATTATAGAATCAGGGTAGGAAGATGCAAAGGACAAGCTCATCAATCCTGGATGAGCATCCTTCTCAGTAGCTACTGCCACCTTTGCTTCAGAAACCATGCTTTGCCTCGGCTCTATGTTAATATCACGAACCTTTGGGTCAGAAACTGGCATACAAAAGGGCAGTGTCTATATTCGTAATATTAGCGCGTCACTGCTGGAGGAAAGGGCAAAATGAGAAGACGTTTTGAAACTTTAATGGAATGGGCGTCCGTTTGAAGGGCGAGAATTGCACTTGGCATGCACATCAATTTATACTTATGCTTCACCTTACAGTTGTCAGCACTGCTTGTACAATGTAATCCCACCAAACTATTGATAGTGATTTGTCACCATGTGGTAGGAATCTTGTCCCACAAGATGTCGAATGGCAGGAGGTGACAGTCGCATTTGTGTCAACGGCGACATCAGCTGCTGAGACCCTGTTCTCTGTTTGTCAAAGAAATGTTTGGTAGCAATTTATGCACTGATGAAATTTCATCAGCATCGATATGGTCGACAACATAGCACAAACCTTTGTTGAGTTTTCCTCGATAGGATAAGACAAAGCCACCAGCTGCCTCTGCGAGGGTACGAGGTAGTCACTATTGCTACCTACAAACAGCTACTCTTTCGAGAATAAAGCAGGGATGCAATTAACAAATGTGGATTCGCTCAGCCTGTCAACGTGAACCGTCACCACTGCACCATAGGAAATAGTGCTGGTACTGAACCTGAAAGAGAGTCGGTTAGTCGAAGCTACTCATATATAAAAAAAACCGTTAGAGCGACAGGGACTGAGTGTTCTTAAATGATAGGAGTAATGCGACGCAAAATGGCGTTACAAGAGTGCAAACTAGACGTTGCCTACATCATAGTTTGGAGATAATATGAGAGGATATCATCTTATTGTGTCGGATTTTATTGCTGGAATTGACTGCAGGTCTCTCTCTGGTGAGAATCGTAGCTGAAATGTCTTTTGTCTTCCGAGAAAGTAGACGCGACAGTGGCCTTTCTTAACGACAGTGTCGGACAGTTTGTTGGTGATCTTGACACCTAAACGTTTGAAGCTCTCGACCCTCTCTACTTCGCCCTCGTTGACGTAGACAGCGGCATCATCTGCTCTATGCTTCCTGAAGTCGTTGCCAATCTCCTTCCGTTTGTTGACATTGAGTGAGAGATTTTTGTCGCAGCATCAGTTCACCAGATTATCGATCTCATTCCTATACCTTGTCTTGTCATTATTTGCGATCCAACCCAATACGGTGGTGTCGTCAGCAAAATTGAAAATCGATTTGGAGGTGAATTTGGCCACATAGTCATAGGTGTATAAGGATTATAACAGGGGACTAAGAACTTAACCTTTTGGGGCACTGGTGTTGAGGATGACCGTGGACGAAGTGTGATAAATGTGGGGTTATCCACTTTGGAAAAATAAAAGGAAGACAGATTATTATGACAATGGGTGTAAATTGAGAGGTTTGGATTCTGAGCGAGACCTTGGTGTCCTTGTGTATCATTCGCTGAAAGTAAGCACGCAGGTACATCAAATAGAAAAGAAATGATATATTGGCCCCCAAAGGGAGAGGATTTGAGTTGGGATAAGGATGCACTGCCAAAATTGTATAGAACATTAGTGAGGCTACACCTGGATTATTATATGCAGTTTGGCATCGTTATCTGTAGGAGGGGGTGAACAAAGAACAAAGAACAACACAGCACGGGAAACAGGCCCTTCGGCCCAACGAGCCTGCGCCGCCATTTTAACATTGTGTTTTTCCTCTTCCACCCTTGACCCATGTCTATGCTTATGGCACCCACATTGGAAACCAGATTGAGTGGATCATAGAAGTTCGTTCAACGTATGTTGGTGAGAAAGTATTAGAATTCATTATGAAGGATGTAATAAAGGAAATTTGGAAAGTCAAAACGCAATCGAGCACAGTCAGCATTGTTTAAGAAGGGTAAATCTAATTTGATGCAGTTATTTAAAGATCTAACAATCTAATTGGATTTTGGAGATCCTGTAGATGTTGTATGATCTGATGTCATTTGATAAGGTGCCATACAAAGAAAGTTGAGTTGAGACCAAGATGGGATCAACGAATATCGTATTGAACGGCAGTGCATGTTGGAGCGGCTGAATTGTGTCCTCAGGAAGACACCACCATTAATGTTCTCCAGTCCGCCCCGCTACCCCATCATTTATTCTCTGACTAACCATTTTACCATTTATATAGGTGATCTGGAGGAGGGAACCGAGTGCAGGGTGTCGAAATTTGCTGATGACACCAAGATTGGGGGAACGGCAAATTGTGCGGAGGGTGTGGAGAGTCTACAGAAGGATCTAGATAGGCTGGGCAAATGGGCCAGGAAATGGCAAATGGAATTTAATGTTGGCAAGTGTGAGGTGGTCCACTTTGGTAGGAATAATGGTAGGAAGGACTATTACTTACGTGGCGAAAAACTGCAGCAGGCGACGGTGCAGAGGGACCTCGGGGTCCTTGTGCATGAGTCGCAAAAACCCAGCTTGCAGGTGCAGCATGTGGTCAGGAAGGCGAATGGGATGCTGGCCTTCATAGCGAGGGGGATTGAATATAGAAGTAGGGAGGTCTTGCTGCAGCTGTATAGGGCATTGGTGAGGCCGCAGCTGGAGTACTGTGTGAAGTTTTGGGCGCCGCACCTGCGCAAAGATATTTTGGCCTTGGAGGGAGTGCAGAGGAAGTTTACTAGGCTGATACCGGAGTTGAGGGGGTTGAGCTATGAGGAGAGGCTGAATAAACTAGGCTTGTACTCGTTAGAGTTTAGAGGAATGAGGGGAGATCTCATTGAGACGTATAAGATGATGAATGGGATGGATAGGATAGAGGTGGAGAGACTCTTCCCGCTCAAAAAAGACAGTAGGACTAGGGGGCACAGCCTCAAGATAAAGGGGGTCGGTTTAGAACGGAGTTGAGGAGGAACTTCTTCACTCAAAGGGTGGTGAATCTCTGGAATTCTCTGCCCGTTGAAGTGGTGGAGGCTGCCTCGCTAAATATTTTTAAGAAGCGGGTTGATGGGTTTTTGATAAGAGAGGGGATTAAGGGTTATGGGGAGAGGGCGGGAAAGTGGAACTGAGCCACGACAGATCAGCCATGATCTTATTGAATGGCGGGGCAGGCTCGAAGGGCTAGATGGCCTACTCCGGCTCCTATTTCTTATGTTCTTATGTTCTTATGTAACGTGGAGCAACACAAATCAATTAATCCTTGGTCACAGTTATCGCTGCAAGCATTAAAATGTGTCTCTTGCAATTCCAGAGGTGAATCTTATCCTGCATTTGTAGGAGGGGGGAAAAAACGCTGATGCTGGAAATCTGCAAGAAACCTAGAAATGCTGAGAAACACATCTCAATAAGTCTGAGGATATCTGTCAAGCGAGAAACAGAGTTAATGTTTTGAGTTCATATGACTCTTGCTCTGAGTTAAAGTGAGCGAGATACATGCTGGATTTCAAACTATTTAAGACGCGGTGAGCAAAAGTTAGGTTCAAGAATAGGTGGCAGCTCAGAAAGACGTGACAAATGTGTCGTGGAACACAAGGCAAAGTGTAGTATTAAGGAGCATAGGCTTCAGGACGGCACAGTGATCCAGCGATTATCACTGCCCCTCACAGCGCCGGGGAACCAAGTGCGATTCACGACATAGATCACTCTTTAAGCGGCATCAGGACATTCTTCCCCTGTCCATATGGGTTTCCTCTGACCGCTCCACTTTCCTCAAAGACCTGTTGGTTAGGTGCATCTGCTATGCTATGAAGGCTGCCTGAATTATTTTGAACCAGGGATCTTCAGACTCCACATCGGCATGTTTGAAAATGGATATTTAATTTCAATTTCACTTCCCAGGCTCTGCAAAGATAAAAAAAAGTGATTATTACTGGAATCACGAACTTCTTAGCTAGCTCACCTGTCTAACCATTTTCACTTGTCCAAAGGTGATTTTAGCCTGAAGATTACAAGCTGGATCATTCTCACCCTTCGATCTGCCCTCCTTTCTTTGATATAACAAACTCCATGATGCTTCTTTTCATTCTGCAGCACGGATCTCGCATTCGGAAACATCACAGGCAACCGCACATTCGAAGTACATTGGACTAGCCTCGACCTGGGCGAACCATTTTTTATTTAAGCATTTTTATTCCGTCAAAAAAAAAACAACTCGAACAATATCCAAACCGACAATGGGAGGCATTGCACCCCATCTTGGGCTTGATCAAACAAGATCCTAGCTGGCGAGATGAAGCACTACACTCCATTCCGGGTTTGATCAAATGCTTTATTTTAGCCAAAAGGCGGAGATGGATTTGAAAATCTACAGCAGGTGAGACCTCAGTTTACCTTTATTATCTACCCTAATCATTCACACTACACTAACCTGGGCGAACCACCATCACTGGTGTCAGCACACTCCAGGCGCAACGGGCTAGCCTCGACACCCGCTTCAAACCTGAGCGTGTTTTTTTTCGATCTTGAATATGAGCAGCCAGGAAGACGATGTTTACATGTTCGGCCCAAAGAACAGTGATTATTGGTCCTGAAATGGTAAAGGAACGACGATAGATCTTCATGATAGAATGATGTCAAATATTAGATTCCAATTTATTTCAAAAGCCGAAGCTATAAATGAACTACTAAATGTTCAAATATCAATGTAGAGTGTTGTTTCATTGAGTAGTTTCTTAATCTTGTTTCTATTCACTCAATGGTACACCTCTCGCAATGGCTATGTTGCTACCAACACATTTATTGTCTTTCTTTAAATAATTGTGAAAGAACATCATTATCGTTAACTTCGTTTTTTCTCCCTAGGCTGTTTGTTAAATCACTGTAACAAATCCTTTAAAATGATGTAACCAGTGAAATAGTCTCAACGGGGCGACCTCTCTCATTTTACTATTGGCTCATTCAAACACGCAATGATATATAATCAGTTGCAGCCACCATAATCTTTACCTCACAGATAATGGAATACTCAGTGATATATCAGATAGAAAGCATCTACTACCCTGTTCTCGCAGCCATTGGCATTATTGGTAAGGCTTTGTACCCATTCTGAATGTTGTTAACTAATGATGATTTCTTATTTACGCTTGCTCCCTGCCTTGTACTTTAACATTTTTCTGTTTTTTCTCTGAGTGATAAAGATGTAATTCCCTGCTACCGTTTAAACCAGAAATAATATTACTCCTGGCTGTAGGAGGATTATTTACAAGGCTTTTATTTTCTTCAGTGCTCAACAGAGCTAATTTTGTGACAACCTTCCGCTTCATTGTTCCTTATCCATTTTCACCTAAAGTGCAAATGCGAGAATAAGTATCTAAATATCGGTGGATGATTTAATTCCCCTGTCATATGGGCAGATATTTACGACCATTGTTGCGAATGCGAATAAATGGCAGGTATTGTTTGCAAGGGACAACTGACACGAAAGTACCCATGTTGCGCTATTTTTTGATGATTCTCTCCTCACCATTTAACACCACAGTAAACATGTTTTGTTTTAAATAGAGGAAGGACTATTCTATAGTAAATTGCGTAAATAAGGATGCTCAAGTATATATAGAACTATAGAATCATATAATCCCTAAAGTACAGAAGGAGGACATTCGGCCCATTGGCGCTGCACCGACAGCAATCTCCCCCAGGTCCTATTCTCGTAACCCCACATAATTACGCTGCTAATCCTGCGACACTAGAATCAATGTAGCATGGCTAATCAAATTGAATCGCATTCTTTGGTCTGCGGGAGGAAACTGGAGCACCCAAAGGAAACCCACGCAGACAAGGAAAGAATATGCAAACTCCACACAGGCAGTGACCTGAGGCTGGATTGAATACCGGATCCCTGGCGCTGTGAGGCAGCAGTATGAACCATAGTGCCACCATGCTCCCCATACAGTGTATATTTTCTGCGTTAACGGCAGAAAGATTCAGTGGACATCATAGAACCAGATATAGTACATGAAGGCTCAAGATAATAAATCTAATACCCACAAGTCAACTAAAGGTAAGGCCTGTAAGTCAGCTGTTTGTAAAATGCAATGCACTTTGAAAACGTTCTCCACATTTGAACACTGGAGAACAGATCATAGAACACTACAGCGCCGAAAGAAGCCCTTCAGCCTATCGAGCCTGCCCCCAACACAATCCCACCCAGGCCCTGCCCCCATATCCCTACGTATTATACCTATATAATCCCGCTAACCTACGCATCCCTAGACACTAAGGGGCAATTTCTTGGCATGCACAATTAACCTAACCCGCACATTTTTGGACTGTAGGACGAAATCCACGCAGACACGAGGAGAGTGTACAAACTCCACACAGACAGCTGAGAATCGAACCCAGGACCCAGGAGCTGTGAAGCAGCAGTACTAACCACTGTGCTACCGTGCCGCCCCAATAATTGACAACACACCTCTTACTTTGAAAACGTTTGATAGTCTCGCTGAATTATTACTTGAATTTCGTTCATTTGTAAAGTATTTCATGATGCAAGCATTACTATTAAATGAGTCAACTGTACCTTAGTTGGTCACGCTACCGTCTCTGTGTATAAAAATACTGACCCTCGAACGAGCCAAATTAAATATCGTAGCATGTTGTGATTTTAATGAGTTATCCCCACTTTAGAATTTCCATCTGTCATGAAGCAGCGCCAACATTTCCAGGGCCGCAACAAAAATTATGTCCATAAGTCCTGATGAAGCTCCAATGCCCCTCATCTTCGCCCTCTCCTGGAATGTCAATTCTTAAGCAATTTTCGGAATGTCAAAGAGTCCTCCACATCATATCTAACCATTATTTAGAAAAGTTCCCTAACACATCCTTGTGTTTCATTTCTATCTCCATTTAATGAAGTCTAAGTGCATTGTTTAGCACATTCTTATCTAGAGCTCCCACATTCAGAAATATGGGTAGGCGCATCATAGTATATTCTCAGTCTATTTCACAATTGCACCATAAATTATATATTTTTTGAGAATGTATTTTCCAAGTTGAATCAGTTATTCTTGCATATTGAGATTCATGTGTCCTGCTTTTCCAAGTTTTCTCTCTCAGTTAGTGTTTTCTGTTTCTTTTGTCATATCTCTCCGGCCTAGTTAAAATAGCTTTCAAAAGGCGAAGTCCACTTTAGGCCACGATTAGCTCAGACAAGATTTCATTAACTGTCAGCTCAAGCAAACGTACCGAGTGCCTATTGTTATCCCTCTTTCTTATTTTCCTCCATTCATCCGGTTCTGCTGGTTGTCCGTTTACACTTGTCTATATAGTTAACTTCCGCACATCATTTGCTTAAGACTGCCGGTTCTGGTAAAAGTGACCGTTTCCTCCTCCTGCGGACATACGGAACCAGATTTCTTTTTTATGTCAAGCTATCATTTCTCAAGATTGGATCCGGTTCCATTTGATGCATGCCAGGTTTACTGTCGTTCTTTTTCCACTTTGAGATTTAGAAGTATGACCACGACGTTGCAAAATACTCAGCAAAACCATACTCAAACAAAATAACCAATGTCATTACAGATCGTTGTGACATTTTTTTTCGATTCGCTGTTAACCACTATTAAGAGTGTTTTTTTCTTATGTTCAATTCATTGAAGTTTTGTACTCTTTGCTATTTTGTTTAATTCATATGACTGCACGGCAAAAATCCATTTCAATTGCACATCAGATTTCTGATGATACCACTGTGGTGGTCGAATCCCAATCAATGAGATCACGCAGGACACGAAAAAGAGATTCTGCTCAAATGGTGCAATGACATAAGTCTCTCCTCAAATGTCAGTAAATCGAAGGTGATAGCCATTGACTTCAAGAAACGCAGTGGAGGATCTGCAACTGTTTACCTCAAAGGGTATGAAGTGGAGATGGTCGAGAACTTCATGTGGCTCGGTGCCCAGATCACCCACAATCTGTCCTACGCCTACAAGACAATGTTCTAATTACGAAAGCCCATCAACGTCTTTACTTTCTCACAAGGCAAAGGAAAATTGGCCTGTCCATTAAGACATTTCGCAATATTTACAAATGCACTATAGAATGTATACTCCCTGGATGTTATATGGTCGTAACAGCTTATATGGTTGCTGCTCTGATCAAGACCACAAGGAACGACAAAGGTTGGGATCATACCCCAGTCGATCAGGCAAACCAGACTCCCATCCATTGACTCCGTTTATTCATTCTACTTCCTCTGGAAAGCAGTCAGCATGATCGAGGACCTCAGGCATCACGGGAGGACTACCTTCCACATTGTTCATTCGGGAAAATAAGATACACACATCGGAAAACACATACCAACTGACTCAAGAACACTTTCTTCAGAGATTAAATGGCCCTATCATGCAGTCAGTTGAACTTGTCTTCATCACACTTGCAACTGAAAAACTATATTCCACACCCTAACATTTTGCTTTCCACTAAGTGCTTAATGGATGGTATATCCTGTCTGTAAAATGCACAAGTAACAATTTTTACTCTATCCCAAAGCATGTGACAATAAATCAAATCAGATCATTGTAGTCTTCTGTGGAAAGGCAATCAAGTTGCTGCAGTGAATGTCATTTGCACTTTTTACATTGAATCTTTATTCGAAGGATGAAATATTAATCTGTGAATTTGTCTGCTAAATTGTTGATGTTAATTCTATTTGTTACAGTTAACGCAGTGGCAATTGTGATCCTGAAACAAGGGAAATGTGGCCTCTCCAAATGTATCACTCAGTACCTAATGGCAATGACTTCAGCAGATCTACTACTCTTCATCACCGATGTTATATTGAATCGACTTAATAATATGTATTTCCCTGTCAATTTCTTATCTATTACTCCAGTGTGTGCGCTGAAAGCAGCTTTATTTCTTTCAGCAATGAATTGTTCCGTTTGGTTCACAGTGGTTTTTACCTTTGATCGGTTTGTAGCCATTTCTTGCCAGACACTGAAACTACGATATTGCACCAAGAGAACTGCGGTTGTGGTTGTCATAACAGTGACCATTATCAGCTGTGTGAGGTGCATTCCCTGGCACCTTGTCTTTGGCCCTTCAATAATTATTGACAATGTTCCATGGTATTGCATTGAGAAAGATCTCTATTATACCTCAACATTTTATATAGTGTATGAGCGGATTGACATTGTACTAACACCACTGCTTCCATTTGCTCTGATTTTGGTTTTCAACACTCTGACTGCTAGGAATATTATAATTGCCACTAAGCTACGGAGGAGCCTCAGGGGACAAGGCAAATCAGAGAGCCATATTGACCCAGAAGTGGAGAGCCGAAGGAAATCCATTATATTGCTCTTTGCTTTGTCTGCCAATTTTATAGTGTTGTGGATTCCATATATTGTGCACTCCTTAACCTGGAGAATTGCAAACTACAATTACACAGACAAAAGCTTTACCAATCCAGTATATGTCGCTCAGCAATGTGGATACATGCTGCAGCTTCTGAGTTCATGCACCAACACCTGCATTTATGCACTAACACAGAGGAAATTCAGAGAGGAGTTAAAGAACGGGTTTTAAATATCCATTTATTCTAATTTCAAAGATATTTGAACAACAAAGTAAAACAGAACTGCAATAAAAGGTTCTAACAGGACAGATCACTCTGCATTCAAAATATAATACGACTGTCACTTGTGTATTATTGCGACAAAATATATTCTATGACCCTTGTGACAATGGTAGCTTTTTTTCATTCACATCTTGCAACGTCCTGCAGTCTTAAGTGTCATTAACACCGCATCCGCCTGAAATGAGACCTCTATTTTCTCGCTCAGCGAGATATGAATAGCCAGACCAGTCCTACATATAATTACAATGCGAGAGCATATATGCCAGAAAGATCTTGTCTGGTCTCTGCAGTTGCGGATTCAGCCAAAGATCACGGCGGCATATTGGTTAGCTCTGTTGATTCATGGCAGCAGGGCACCTGATTCGATTCCAGCTTTGGGTCCTTGTCTGTCTGTTCGTATCTGCGTGGATTTGCTTCGGGTTCTCAGGTTTCATCTGACAGTGACGAGGATGTACATGGCAGGTGCATTGACCATGCTAAACTGCACCTGAGTATTCATCTGCAGGTTGTTTGAATGGGTCATAGTATATGCATGGCGTTACGTTGATAGTGCATGGAGATGAGCTTGGGTAAGATCCTCTTTCCGAGAGACACTACATACTTGATGGGCAGAATGACATCCAAATGTGGAATGATTCTATATCTGGAGCCCTTCTCTTTTTTCGCTGCACCGAGGCCACATCAACATAATTCATGGAACAGATATAGCGCCGGATCCCAGATTTATAACTGCATCACCTTTCTCAACGCGACCTGTCTTTAGGTTGTCGAGCTATTTGTTTGATATTGAATGCTGCATCATATGCAATTTACTCGGCTGCAACATTTAACTGGAGAATACTTTCAAAATCGCTGCTAACTCACTTCTCTTGCCGTGGATTCCGTATTTTCTGTGGTGACTGTCTTATGTTGCAAATGATTGTTTATAATTTTGCATCTGGGATGCAAGCCCGTTGACATCCCCCCTTCTTACCCTCTTCGTTACATAGGCAACCATATTTTTTGCACTCTGTACCAACATGCATCCTTGTCAGTCCATGTGTTGCTTGGTACCCCATCGCCTCAATATCTTCAACAACTTTTGTGTTTATTACACAAAATGTTGCAGCCTGCTCCAGTCCGGCGTTATGCACGGAAATTTGCTGTTCTTTCCAATGCAGCTATATACCCTTGGCCACTGACTCAGGCCCGTTAACCATTGTTGCGGCCGTGTTCAGGGAGGGCCAACCTACACCTGGTTCACTCTCTATCTATACAGTTTCCTTTAAAATCCTTTGTTAAATCTCACGTTTGCAAACCAGTTTTATATTCATATGTTATATTGATTTTTTTCTTTGGTTTGACATTCATCTTTGAGGTATCATAAATTTATGAATGCAAGGAAATTCTGTGATGTCTATTTTCCACTTTGAAAATTCTCTTCTAACGTATTCAAATAAAGAAAAAGAAAATACTGTGAAAATCAAAAATTAATATTTAAAAAAATTGTAAACGTTCATTGGATCACATAGCACCTGTGGAGAATGAGGCAGAGTTAACGTTTGAGTTCCCATAGAACACTTCTGCAGCACTGGAAAAGGGGGATAAACGTGTTGCATTGCAGCGTGCAGAGCGGTGGAGCAGCTGGAGAAGAGTAAAAGTTCAACTATTAGTGAGAGTGAAGAGACCTTACAGCAAAAAAAAAGAAAGACCAAGGTTAAAGTTGTGTTGATGGAAACAGTGAGGGTTATGGAATTTGCAAATCGTAGCACATACGCGTGACAACAGAATGTGTACAGTGCTCAGTGAAGCAAAATCCGAAGGAGCCTGACACATGGTCAAGAAGGGAGCGTTGTGCCAAAAAAAGTTCAAAATTGTCCATGATAGAGGGAAAATACCGCTTTATTAAGTTGTTGAAACTCAATGTTGAGTGCAGTTATTGGAAGATGTGATCCCACTCCTTCAGTTTGTTCTGGGTTTCACTGAAACATTCCAATAGACCAAGGATTGACATCTGAGCATGAGTGTAGGCTGCTGAGTTGAATTTATAAGCAGCAGAAAAATTAGGATCACGGTTGCATGCTTAGAGATCGTATTCCATGAAATCTTCACCCAGCCTGTTTTTTGCCTCCATCGCATAGAGGTGAATACATTGGGAGCAGTGAATACTGTCGGCAAAATTGCTGGAGGTGGAAATGAAACGGTGCTTCAGTTGTAAAACGTTGTTGGACTTTGGTCGTTGAAGAAAGACGACATAAAGGGACAGAGGTTGCATCTTCGGTGACTGCAGGACAAGACTAACCTGGGAAAGTTTTGTGGGCTTAGTGTGAAGGGGAAAGAAGTATGACTGAAGGAGTCCCCCTGCAGAATAATTTCATAGACTGATGGGAGTTGTGAGGGGAATGCATGGTTAGCGCTGGCATCTCTGTGGAGTTGGGGGAAGAGTGGAGAATGATTTTCTGAATGTGAAGGCTAATGAGACGAAGTGTGAGGAAAATGGGGGACACTATCATCATTCTAGTCGGGCAGCACGTCGTATAGATTACACTGCTGGGGCAGAAAGAAGTGTGCACGTGTTTCTTCTTTCAATACTTACAAAATTATAGCTTTCTTGACAGCAACCTGGAGGAAAGAAATGATTCAATAAAGTCATCAGTCATTGGGATTTTTTAGATCAACAAATGCCATGCATGACCTGAGCTCCTGATCTCTATCACAGAGGTCTTAGATGAGAGTAAATAAGAACTCTGGACAAAACGAATTGGATGATCAGTTTAACACAAATATTACTGCCACAGTTTCAATCAATGTGTGCTTGATATAACGCTTTTCAATTAGATTGTAGTCGGGAATTTTGATTCCGTGACAAAATGTTTTTACAAGGACTAACTTGTTTTTTTACAAAATACAACATTTTCAGACGTAAAATGAATCTGTATAAAAGTGTATATTCAAGTTATTTATTTTTTTTAAAAAACAAGTTATTAAAACGTTGAAAAAATAAAATTTGACATACAAAAATATGGAGCTGAAAATGCAAAAGACAGAACCACACCTTTGGCCAAAGAGAAATCTCAGCTTTGCCAGTCAACACAAGAGTAGCATAAGGCTTTCAAAAAAGATTGTGTGTTCATACGAAAATGTAAGTTAATTATACTCTATTGTTATCAATAGTCCATTGCACTAATTAGCTCAGCATGATTTCATTTATTATTCAACATTCCAATGTAATCACGACAGTTTTCATTAAATCAGTTAAAACCCTCTACCTTCAATAATGTTATTTCATTGGTTCTTTCTGAAACGCGGAAATCCGCCTTGGCATAAATCACTGTCTTGCTGCCATGGTATCCAAGAAAATATATTTTACTTAATTCAGCACTGTAATTGGCAAAATTTAGTCTACTGCCAAATGGGGGCCCAGAAATCGACATCATTCCAAGCCTGAGCGGCTTAAATCATATAAAATGTATCTTAAGATGGTCCTTCACACTGGTATATTTTGAATGTTTGTTTGATCCATTCTTTTCATAATGCAAGTTAAACCATTTAATGTCAATATGTCGAATCTTGTATTCTTCGTTAAAGTTACTGATATCTTTAGTCAAAGTGAAGATAAACTGCATGTATCTGCCTTAGAATCTTAATTAATACAATTCAATTTTAAATAATCACCTGATTTCAAAATCGTTCATTTATGTAAAACATACACATCATGTTCAATTTCCTTTCAAATCCTTGCACATATAATCAACTGTTCATAGCCTCCATGCAGGGTAGGATTAATTATAAATTTCCCTTTATCGTATCTGATAGTTGCCAATGTTTACAGTCCCCTTCCACAGTTTCAAACAATACATGGTTGATGCAAAGCTTCTCAATTAATTCTGGAGTAAGACAAAATGCCCGATTACATCCTGTGTTGTCCTTGTGTTCCAAAGACACACCCCTCAGCAGGATCCATTTGGAAGGTTTGGGGAAGTAGTTGACTGACAATCGCAAAAATTGGATGCACATAGGTCAAAACTACGATGCACATGCATAACGTAACATCATTTACATGGATCCACTACCTGATGTACATTTGTAACCAGCTCAAACAGCCCTCAAAAGCCAAAGTAAATCAGGAAAAAAAAAGGTGTGCGGGTCACACAGAAAACAAATCACATTTTTTTAAAGTATATTTCTTCCCTGCACGCACTGCATGGCAATGTGGGCTGCTTAATAACCTTCCCTGGGTGAGTGCAATTTCAACAACATTCAAGGAGCTCTACACAATCCAAGACAAAGATGCTGCTTGTTAAACACTCACCCACGACCTTATACCTTCATTCCCTTGACCATCAGTACATATTACCATCAGTGTGTTTAGTGTACCATAGGCGCATTACATCAAGCCTCCTTCACAAACATCTTCAAAACCCCCGAACTCTATCAAATAAAAGAAGAAGAACATCAGGTTAATCGGAAAAACTGCAAGTTCACCTCCAAGCCACACAATATCCTGACATGATGGTATGCCACCGTTCCATCGCGGTCTCCTGGTAGAATTCCCATAACTCCCTCCCTAGTAGATCCAAGAGTCTTTGTGAAACACACAGACAGCATAGATTCAAAAAGGCAGAATAACACCAACTTCTCAAGTATGGGTAATTTAAATGTTTACGTAAACAGCGCTACCCACTGCCCCTGAACAAACATTCAATGCTTCGGCATTTCGGGCTTCAGTCATTAAAACGCATTACAGATGAGATGGGCTAAATGACACGTTGATAATATGTGTGAGCGATGAACTACAGTGATGATTCTGGATAGAGGTGTTCAAGGGGAAGTTGACACAAATTCTGCCTTTTCAAGAAAATATTGTAAACATCATGCTTGGAGGGCTTAAAGGAATGTTGCAGCAAGCTGCAAACATTGACTGGCGGAATTTCTTTGGAACAGCGGACTAGATCCATCGAAGGCATTTCTGTATATATCAGTGCGGCGCCGAAAGGCACACTGTGGAGTGGGATCAAATGCATTCAAGGTAACGTTACTTCGTGATCCATTTAAACTTCAAGGAACACGCAGGTAGTTGTAATAGATCAGTCAAAACTATCACGATGGATATAATTTTTTTAGAATGACAGATGGAACACAGTGGGCAGATGGGCTCGATTAACGGAATGAAATGGTTTGAAATTGTTAATGAATGTACATGACTAGCTGGGCGGTATTGGCTAGTTATATCTGCTGAATGGAATGAAATTTGCTGCCGGGGAGATGTGCTGAACAGAATTTTGTGGATAGGTGATACGACAGGCTATGGATACAATATATGTTTTCTATGGAAACCTGATGGTGATGTTGTCGTTAAGAGACACGACAGGTTGAAGAGAGTAACTTGGCAAGATTGTATGTACTGCACTATTCACTATTACTAATATTGTACTGTTAATTTACTATTGAGTGAAGGGAATATTGTGGCTGGGTGGTACGAATAGGTGAAGAAGTACCTTGAATAGATGAATATACTACAGGCTGTCTTTAAGACTGGTCAGGTGATATGCCACGTTGAGGGGAATATTTGAATAAGTGAAAGAGCAGATTGAAGGGAAAACAACGGATCTAAATGGAATAGTAGTGTTCATCGGCCTGAGAGAACGTGGGAGCTCTGTCACCAGTTGCGCTACAATCAGTCTCTTAAATCTTATCCCAGGGCAAATTGTGGCCAAACTAATTTTGCGAAGCCTGGATATTGACTTGCTCAGACTCTAATTTTGAAACCTTTCGCCAACTTTAATGAGTTATAACAATTTTCAGAAAGCAGGAACTAGTTTCCCTACTGTTCGTGTCAAAGTTTTTCTGTTAAGTTGTTTAGCGTGGTGTGCATGGACCTCCTCCCCAAAAACAGCATGAAGAGTGATCGCTCCTATTCCCACTTAAAATCGAAAAGGTGAAATATTCGTGCTCATCAGGTGACTGTTCTGAGGGGAAGGAGTCCGAGCCCTCAAGAATTCCTCTGTGAGGGGGCAACATTTTTTGTTTCTTCTTGAATTATTGCATCTACTGAAGCCCTAATGCACCGAATATCGTGTGACATTATCTCAAGAGAGTTGCCCTGAAATGGTAAAGGAACTACGATAGATCCTCATGTCAGAATGATGTTAAATATAAGATTCCAATTTATTTCAAAAGCCCAAACTATGAATGAACTACTAATTGTTCAAATATCAATGTAGAGTGTTGTTTCATTGAGTAGGTTCTTAATCCTCTTTCTATTTACTCAATGGTACACCTCTCGCAATGGCTGTGTTGCTACCAACACATGCATTTTCTTTCTTTAAACAATTGTGAAACAACATCATGATCGTTAACTTTGTTTTTTCTCCCTAGGCTGTTTGTTAAATCACTGTAACAAATCCTTTAAAATGATGTAACCAGTGAGATTCTCTCAACGGGGCGATCTCTCTCATTTTACTATTGGCTCATTCAAACACGCAATGATATATAATCAGTTGCAGCCACCATTATCCTTACCTCAGAGATAATGGAATACTCAGTGATATATCAGATAGAAAGCATCTACTACCCTCTTCTCGCAGCCGTTGGCATTATTGGTAAGGCTTTGCATCCAGTCTGAATGTTGTTAACTAATGTTGATTTCTTATTTACGCTTGCTCCCTGCCTTGTACTTCAACATATTTCTGTTTTTTTCCTCTGAGTGATAAAGATGTAATTCCGTGCTACCGTTCAAACCAGGAGTAATGTTACTGTTGGCTGTAGGAGGATTATTTACAAGGCTTTTATTTTCTTCAGTGCTCAACAGAGTCAATTTTGTGAGAACCTTCCGCTTCATTGTTTCTTATCCACTTTCACCTAAAGAGCAAATGCGAGAATAAGTACCTAAATATCGGTGGATGATTTAATTCCCCTGCCATATGGGCAGATATTTACGACCGTTGTTGCGAATGCGAATAAATGGCAAGTATTGTTTGCAAGGGACAACTGACACGAAACTACCCATGTTGCGCTATTTTTTGATGGTTCTCTCCTCACCACTTAACACCACAGAAAACATGTATTTTTTTTAAGTAGAGGAAAGGCTTGTCTATAGTAAATTGAGTAAATAAGGGTGCTCAAGTATATATAGAAACATAGAAGCATAGAATCATATAATCCCTAAAGTACAGAAGGAGGACATTCGGCCCATTGACGCTACTCCGAAGGCAATCTCACCCAGGCCCTATTCTCGTAACCCCACATATTTACTCAGCTAATCCAATGTAGCATGGCTAATCGAATTGATTCGCATTCTTTGGTTTGGGGGAGGAAACTGGAGCACCCAGAGGAACCCCACGCAGACAAGGAAAGAACGTGTAAACTCCACACAGGCAGTGACCAGGGGCTGGGTTTAATACCGGATCCCTGGCGCTGTGAGGCAGCAGTGTGAACCATAGTGCCACCGTGCTCCCCATATAGCGTAAAACGGCAGAAAGATTCAGTGGGCTCTATAAAGCAGGTTATAGTATATAAACACTCAAGATAATAACTAATACCCACACGTCAACTAAAGGTAAGCCTGTAGTCAACTGCAATGCACTTTGAAAACGTTCTCCACATTTCAACACTGGAGAACGGATAATTGACAACACACCTCTTATTTTGAACACGATTGAGAGTCTCGCTGAATTATTACTTGAATTTCGTTCATTTGTCAACTATTTCATGATGCAAGCTTTAATATTAAATGAGTCAACTGTACCTCAGCTAGTCACACTACCGTCTCTGTGTGAAAACTTTATATCCTTAAATCTGACTGAAGATTTCGGTCACAGAAGGAAGGAACCGTGGAATATTGCAGTGTGGAGGCAGGTTACACAAAATTTCGATTTCGGCAAATTCAGCCCCTTCTACTTTGCCAATTTGCTTTCGTATCTTATTCCAATATTTCATAGAAATAAATAGCGTTAGCCTGGATGCGGAGGCCGAAACCTACACCCAATTAATATTAGAAGCGTATATATTATATTGACATTTTAATATTGATGTTTGCAAGAGCTTGTTCTGTGCAAATCAGCTGATGCATTTCGTAACATACAACAGTGGCAATGCTCCATTGGTGGTGAAAAATGTCGTCATGTCTTGTGGTCGTGAAAATGTTTATTTAACTAAAAATGTTCAGGTTTCTATTTTACCAAAATTCACCAGCTTTAATTAAGACTTGGTATTACTAGGTGGGATTTAGAGAATAAACTGAGTTCACAAAGAACAATTATCGTTATTGTTATATCTTTACTGAATAAAGCATTTTGAAAAATAATATCCTTTTTCCTATTCGATGTCGACACATGCGCACCACAGCCAAGCTGATAATTAATGCGTTTTACCGTCGTTATTTAATTATCAGAGTAAATAAGATGAACCGACTGCTTTGTTGCTGTTTGTTGTCTGCGTACTTAACAGAATCGATTACTAGACAAGTTCCGATGCTAATTAAGAGTCGGCACGCTGGCACAGTGTTTAACAGGGCTGTGTTGCAGCTTCAGAGATCTGGGTCCGATTCCCGGCTTGGGTCACTGTCTGAAATTTGCACATTGTGCCTGCGTGGGTTTCCACACATAGTCCAGAGATGTGCGGGTTAGGTTAATTGGTAATACTAAATTGCCCTTTGGTGTCCCATAGGGTGCTGGTTCGAGGGATTAGCGGGGTAAAGTTGTGGAGTTATGGGAATACGGCTCGGCGGGCCGGGGGTGGAGTTGGGGTTCGGTGGCGGAGGGGGATGTGAGGGGGAGACTGTTGGTGGTGTAGATTCGATGCGCCGAATGGCTTCCTTCTGCATTGTAGGGATTCTATAAGTCACCCAACTAGCTGACCTTCTATTTTTTAAAAGAAGGCTCCTGAATCTATCATGCAAAATTGGACACCTCAGTGCGTTGCCTTTTTAAATGATGGCAACTGTTGATTCCATGAAATCATAAAGAAGCGAATGAAATACATCGTCGGATAGACGTTAAAACATAATTCCATGCTCCTGGTTTTTCCCGTCACCTGAACGTTTTCCTTTTTTAAGTGGAGATTCAGTTCACTTTCAGAAAGTTACGGCAGAACCTGTTTCGTTCCCCAAATCATGCAAATGTTTGATACCAAAACAAAGCGCGATATAAATTGAAACAGACACGTTTAATTTTTGTCGTTGTTCAGTGTCTGTCTGTTCTAATCAACAACGGCATTTGTTTACTGACCCTCGAGCCAGCCAAATTAAATATCGAAGCATGCTGTGATTTTAAAGAGTTATTCCCACTTTAGCTTTTCCATCCATCATGAAGCAGTGCCAACATTTCCAGGCACGCAACGAAAATTATGTCCTTTGGTCCTGATGAAGCTCCAACGCCCCTCATCTTCACCCTTTCCTTGAATGTCAATTCTTAAGCAATTTTCGGAATGTCAAAGAGTCCTCCAGCTCATGTCTAAGTATTATTTAGAAAGGGTCCCTAACACATCCTTGTGTTTCTTTTCTGTCTCCATTTATGAAGCTTAAGTGCATTGTTTAGCACATTCTTAACTAGAGCTCCCACATTCAGAAATATAGGTAGGTGCATCAAAGTATATTCTCAGTCTGTTTCACAAACGCACAAAACATTTCATAATTTTTCAGAATGTATTTTCCAAGTGGAATCAGTTATTCTTGCACATTGAGATCCATGTGTCCTGCTTTTCCAAGTTTTCTCTCTCAGTTTGTGTCTTCTGTTTCTTTTGTCATATTCCTCCAGCCTAGTTAAGATAATTCCCTGCCTGTGCCATATTTACACTTTGAAAGTATTCTCTGTATATCAGAGTCGAACTCAATTGTTTCTCCGAACACGTTCTGATAGCCTGCGTGGCATAATGTTGTGCAGCCTTGCAGTTAAAAAGCTCAAAATTTACTGCTTTTGCAAGCTATCATCAGTTTCCATGCTGAGAGCAGGAATTAGTTTCGCTGACAAATGAACTATGAGAGTATCATACGCTCTCATAGTTCAAATTCCAGATTACCTTCCGCATCATAAATAATCAACTATGCCCTGTCCTTTAATAATAATGCCGAACATAAACCAATCTAATTCCAACGTACATTATCTTGCCCCTTTTAAATTTAATCCACTGACAATTGAAGAGGAAGGTTAATAGGTTAATGCAGTGGGGTGGGGGGCGGGGGGGAGGGGGTGGGGCGGATCTGTACGTTTCAATTCTTTGCCGAAGAGCATAACTGAATGTAACAAAAGCCTATTGAAAAAGATTTTCGATTCATACTGGAGTCGAGACTCAGTGGAGGCGGGGCTGGGGTGGTGGGAAGGGGGGGGGGGGTGGCGTTGGTGAGGGGAGTGGTGGGGGGGGCGTCAAAAGGCGAAGCCCACTTTCGGCCACGATTAGATCAGACAAGATTTTATTAACTGTCAGCGCAAGCAAACGGACCGAGCGCCAATTGTTTCCCCACTTTCTTATTTTGCTCCATTCATCCGGTTCTGCTGGTTGTCCATTTACACTTGTCTATATAGTTAACTTACGCACATCATTTGCTTAAGACTGCCGGTTCTGGTGAAAGTGACCGTTTCCTCCTTCTGCGGGCATACAGAACCAGAATTCTTATTTATGTCAAGCTATCATTCCTCAAGATTAGATCCGGTTCCATTTGACGCATGTCTGGGTTACTGCTGTTCTTTTCACACTTTGAGATTTAGAAGTATGACCACGACGTTGCCAAATATTCAGCAAAAACATAGTCAAACAAAATAACCCTTGCCATTACAGATCGTTGTGACTTTTTTTCGATTCACTATTAACAACCATTAATAGTGTTTTTTTCTTATGTTCAATTCATTGAAGTTTTGTACTCTTTGCTATTTTGTTTAATTAATATGACCGTGGGGCAAAAATCCATTTCAATTGCATTTTTGAAGTTTTCTGATGATATCACTGTAGTGGTCGAATCTCAATCAATGAGGTCACGCAGGATGCGAAAAAAGATAGAGATTCAGCTCAAATGGTGCAATGACACAAATCTCTATGTCAGTAAAACGAAGGAGATAGCCATTGGCTTCAAGAAGCTCAGTGGGGGATCTGCATCTCCCTACATCGACAGTGATGAAGTGGAGATGGTTCAGAACTTCACGTTTCTTGGTGTCCAGATCACCAACAATCTGCTCTGGCCCCTGCAAGACGATGTTTTAGTTAAGAAAGCCCACCAACATTTCTACTTTCTCACAAGGCAAAGGAAATCGGACCTGTCCACTTCCCAATATTTACAGATTCACCATAGAAAGCAGAGTCCCGGATGTCACATGGTTAGAACAGCTTATATGGTTGCTGCTCTGATCAAGACCGCAAGGAACGACAGAGGGTTGCGAGCATAGCCCAGTCGATCAGGCCAACCAGCCTCCCATCCACTGACTTCGTTTACTCATTCTACTTCCTCTGGAAAGCAGTCAGCATCATCAAGGACCTCGGACATTGCGGGGATACTACCTTCCACATTCTTCATTCGGGAAAATAACAAACACACATCTGAAAACACGTACCAACCGACTCAAGAACACTTTCTTTAGAGATTAAATAGCCCTATCATAAATTCAATTGATCTTCTCTTCACCACACGTGCAACTGAAAAACTATATTCCACACCCTAACGTTTTGATTTTCACTCCGTGCTTAATCTTGTCTGTAAAATGCACAAGAAACAATTTTCACTCCATCCCAATGCATGTGACAATAAACCAAATCAAATCATCGTATTCTTCTATAGAAAGGCAATCAATTTGCTGCAGTGAATGTCATTTGCATTTTTTACATTGACTCTTATTCAAACGATAAAATATTTACCTGTGAATTTGTCCACTAAATTGTTGATGTTTAATTCTATCTGTTACAGTTAACGCGGTGGCAATTGTGATCCTGAAACGAGGGAAATGTGGCCTCTCCAAATGTATCACTCAGTACCTAATGGCAATGACTTCAACAGATCTACTACTCGTCATCACCGATGTTATATTGAATCGACTTAATACTATGTATTTCCCTGTCAATTTTTTATCTATTACTCCAGTGTGTGCGCTGAAAGCAGCTTTATTTCTTTCAGCAACAAATTGTTCCGTTTGGTTCACAGTGGTTTTTACCTTTGATCGGTTTGTAGCCATTTCTTGCCAGACACTGAAACTACGATATTGCACCAAGAGAACTGCGGTTGTGGTTGTCATAACAGTGACCATTATCAGCTGCGTGAGATGCATTCCCTGGTACCTTATCTTTAGCCCTTCAATCATTATTGACAATGTACCATGGTTTTGCATTGAGAAAGATCTCTATCATACCTCAACATTTTATTTAGTGTATGAGCGGATTGACATTGTACTAACACCATTGCTTCCATTTGCTCTGATTTTGGTTTTCAACACTCTGACTGCTAGGAATATTATAAATGCCACTAAGCTGCGGAGGAGCCTCAGGGAACAAAGTAAATCAGAGAATCATATTGACCCAGAAGTGGAGAGCCGAAGGAAATCCATTATATTACTTTTTGCTTTGTCTGCCAATTTTATACTATTGTGGATTCCATACATTGTGCACTTGTTAACCTGGAGAAGTGTAAACTACAATTACACAGACAAAAGCTTTACTAATCCAGTATATATCGCTCAGCAATGTGGATACATGTTGCAGCTTCTGAGTTCATGCACCAACACCTGCATTTATGCACTAACACAGAGGAAATTCAGGGAGGAGTTAAAGAACGGGGTTAAATATCCATTTATTCTAATTTCAAAAATATTTGAACAACAAAGTAAAACAGAACTTCAATAAGAGGTTCTAACATGACAGATTACCCTGCATTCAAAATATAACACGTCTGTCACTTGTCCATTATTGCGATAAGATATATTCTATGACCCTTGTGACAATGGTAGATTTTTTTCATTAACGTCTTGCAAAGTCTTGCAATCTTAACTGTCATTAACACTGCAGTCGCCTGAAATGACACCTCCAATTTCTCGCTCAGCGAGATATGAATAGCCAGATAATTCCTACATATAATTACATGGCGAGAGCATATATGCCAGAATCATCTCGCCTGGTCCCTGCAGTTGCGGATTCAGCCAAGGATCACGGCGGCATATTGGTTAGCTCTGTTGATTCATAGCAGCAGGGCGCCAGAATCAATTCCAGTCTTGGGTCCTTGTCTGTCTGTTTGTGTCTGCGTGGATTTCCTTCGGGTTCTCAGGTTTCATCTGATAGTGACAAAGATGTGTATGGCAGGTGCATTGACCATGCTAAACTGCGCCTGAGTATTCATCTGCAGGTTAGTTGAATTAGTCATGGTAAATGCATGGAGTTACGTTGATAGTGCATGGGGATGAGCTTGGGTAAGATCCTCTTTCCGAGAGACAGTACATACATGGTGGGCAGAATGACATCCAAATGTGGAATGATTCTATATTTGGAGCCCTTTTTTTTTCGCTGCACGGAAGCCACTTCAACACAATTCATGGAACAGATATAGTGCTGATCCCAGTTTTACATCTGCATCACTTTTCGCAACGCGACCTGTCTTTGGGTTGTCGAGCTACTTGTTTGATATTGAATGCTGCATCATATGCAATGTACTCGGCTGCAACATTTAACTGGAAAATCCGTTCAAAATCACTGCTAACTCACTTCTCTTGCCGTGGATTCCGTATTTTCTTTGGTGGCTGTCTTATGTTGCGAATGATTGTTTATAATTTTGCATTTGGGATGCAAGCCCGTTGACATTCCGTCTTCTTACCTTCTTCGTTACATAGGCAACCATATTTCTCCTCTCTCTTCCAACGTGCTTCCTTGTTAGTCCATGTGTGGCTTGGTACCCCTTCGCCTCAATGTTTTCAACAACTTGTGTGCTTATTACACAAAATGTTGCAGGCTACTCCAGTCCGGCGTTATGCACGGGAATTTGCTGTTCCTTCCAGTGCAGCTATTTAGCCTTGGCCATTGACCCGTTAACCATTGTTGCGGACGCGTTCAGGGAGGTCCAAACTACACCTTGTTCACTCTCTACCGACACAGTTTCCTTTAAAATTCTTTGTTAAATCACACGCTTGCCAACCAGTTTTATATTTATCTTTTATATTTTCTTTTGGTTTGACATTCATTTTTGAGGTGACAAGAGTTTATGAATGTCAGGAAATTCTGTGATGTCTATTATCCACTTTGAAAATTCTCCTGTAACGTATTCAAATAAAGAAAAAGAAAATACTGTGGATGCTGAAAATCTAAAATTCATATAAAAAGTTTTATAAACGTTCATTGGATCACGTAGCACCTGTGGAGAATGAGGCAGGGTTAACGTTTGGGTTCCCATAGAACACTTCTGCAGCACTGAAAAAGAGGGATACACGTGTTGCATTGCGTAGCGTACAGAGGGGTGGAGCAGCTGGAGAAGAGCGAAAGGTCACCGATTAGTGAGAGTGAAGACAGCTTTAATTAAAAAGAGAAAGGCAAAAGTTAAAGTTGTGTTGATGTAAACAGTGAGGGCTATGGAAATTGCAAGTCACAGCACAAACGTGTGACAACAGAACGTGTACAGTGCTCAGTGAAGCGAAATCCTAAGGAGTCTGACACATGGTCAAGAAGGGAGCGTTGTGCCAAAAAAAGTTCAAAATTGCCCATGATAGAGTGAAAATAATGCTTTATTAAGTTGTTGAAACTCAATGTTGAGTGCAGTTATTGGAAGATGGGATCCCATTCATTCAGTTTGTGCTGGGTTTCACTGAAACATTCCAATAGACGAAGGATTGACATCTGAGCATGAGTCTCGGCTGCTGAGTTGAATTTATAAGCAGCAGAAAAATTAGAATCACGGTTGCATGCTTAGCGATCGTATTCCATGAAATCTTCACCCAGCCTGTTTTTTGCCTCCATCGTGGAGAGGTGAATACATTTGGAGCAGTGAATACTATCGGCAAAGTTGCTGGAGGTGGAAATGAAACGGTGCTTCAGTTGTAAAACGTTATTGGGTTTTGGTCGGTGAAGAAAGAGGACATAAAGGGACAGAGGTTGCATCTTCGGTGACTGCAGGACAAGGCTAACCTGGGGAAGTTTTGTGGGCTTAGGGTGAAGGAGAAAGAAGTGTGACTGAAGGAGTCGCCCCTGCAGAATAATTTCATAGACTAATGGGAGTTGTGAGGGAAATGGATGTTTAACGTTGGCATCTCTGTGGAGTTGGGGGAAGAGTGGAGAATGATTTTCTGAATGCGAAGGCTAGTGGGTCGCAATGTGAGGAAAATGGGGGACACTATCATCATTCTAGTCAGGCAGCACGTAGTTCAGATTACATCGCTGGGGCAGAAATAGATGTGCACGTGTTTCTTCTTTCAATACTTACAAAATTATAGCTTTCTTCACAGCAGCCTGGAGGAAGGAAATGGTTCAATAAAGTCATCAGTCATTGGAATTTTTTACATTAACAAATCACTTTACGCTGCCATGCATGACGAGAGCTCCTGATCTCTATCACGGAGGTCTTAGATGAGAGTACATAAGAGACTCTGGACGAAATGAATTGGATGATCAGTTTAACATAAACACTAGTGCCACAGTTTCAATCAACGGGTGGTTGATATAACGCTTTTCAATTAGAGTGTAGCCGGGAATTTTGATTGCGTGACCGAATATCTTTGAAAGGACTAACTTCTTTTCTGCAAAGTACAAACTTTTCAGACGTAAATGAATCTGTACAAAAGTGTATATTCAACTTTTTTTTAAAGCTAAGTTATTAAAACGTTGAAAAATAAAATTTGACATTCAAAAGGATGGAACTTAAAATGGAAAAGACAGAACAATACCTTTGGCCGAAGAGAAATCACAGCTATGCCAGTCAACACAGGAGTAGCATAAGGTTTGCTAAAAAGATTGTGTGTTCATACGAAAATGTAAGTTAATTATACTCTATTGTTATCAATAGTCCAATCCATTAATTAGCTCAGCAAGCTTTCATTTATTATTCAACATGCCAATTTAATCACGACAGTTTTTATTCAATCAATTAATATCTTCCACCTTCAATAATGTTATTTCATGATTTCTTTCTGAAACGCGGAAGTCCGCCTTGGCATAAATCACTTTCTTGTTGCTATGGTATACAAGAAAATATATTTTACTTAATTCCGCACTGGCTAATTAGCTAAATTTGGTCGAATGCCAAATGGGGACCCAGCAGTCGACATCAGTCCAGGCCTGAGCGGCTTAAATCATATAAAATGTATCTTAAGATGGTCCTTCACACCAGTATATTTTATATATGTTTATTTGCATCCTTTTTTTTTAAATTGCAAGTTAAACCATTTCATATCAAAATGTCGAATCTTGTATTCTTCGTTAAAGTTACTGATATCTTTAGTCAAAGTAAAGATAAACTGCATGTGTCTGCCTTAGAATCTTAATTAATAAAATTCAATTTTAAATAAATCAGCTTATTTCAAAATTGTTCATTTATATGAAACATACACCTCATGGTTCAATTTTCTTTCAAATCCTTGCACATATAATCAACTGTTCATAGCCTTCATGCAGGGTAGGATTAATTATAAATTTCCCTTTATCCTATCTGATAGTTGCTAATGTTTATTGTCCCCTTCTACAGTTTCAATCAATACATGGTTGATGCAACGCTTTTCAATTAATTCTGGAGTAAGACAAAATGCCCGATTACATCCTGTGTTGTCCTTGTGTTCCAAAGACACACCACCCAGCAGGGTCTATTTGGAAAGTTTGGGGAAGTAGTGGACTGACAATCGCAAAAATTGGATGCACACAGGTCAAAACTACGATGCACATGCATAACGTAACATCATTTACATGGATCCGCTACCTGATGTACATTTGTAACCAGCTCAAACAGTCCTCCAGAGCCAAGGTAAATCAAGGGAAAAAAGGGTGTGCGGGTCACACAGCAAACAAATCACATCTTTTGAATGTATATTTCTTCCCAGCACGCACTGCATGGCAACGTACATAAGAACATAAGAAATAGGAGCAGGAGTAGGCCATCTAGCCCTTCGAGCCTGCCCCGCCATTCAATAAGATCATGGCTGATCTGTTGTGGCTCAGTTCCACATTCCCGCCCTTCCCCCACAACCCTTAATCCCCTCTCTTATCAAAAACCCATCAACCCGCGCCTTAAAAATTTTTAGCGAGGTAGACTCCACCACTTCAACGGGCAGAGAATTCCAAAGATTCACCACCCTTTGAGTGAAGAAGTTCCTCCTCAACTCCGTTCTAAATCGCCCCCCCCCCCGCCCCCCCCGCCCACCACCACATTATCTTGAGCCTGTGCCCCCTAGTCCTACTGTACTTTCTGAGCGGGAAGAGTCTCTCCACCTCTATCCTATCCATCCTATTCATCATCTTATACTTCTCAATGAGATCTCCCCTCATTCTTCTAAACTCTAACGAGTACAAGCCCAGTTTATCCAACCTCTCCTCATAGCTCAACCCCCTCAACTCCGGCATCAGCCTAGTAAACCTCCTCTGCACTCCCTCCAAGGCCAAAATATCCTTGCGTAAGTACGGCGCCCAAAACTGCACACAGTACTCCAGCTGCGGCCTCACCAATGCCCTATACAGTCGCAACAAGACCTCTCTACTTTTATATTCAATCCCCCTCGCTATGAAGGCTAGCATCCCATTCGCCTTCCTGACCACCTGCTGCACCTGCAAGCTGGGATTTTGCGACTCATGCACAAGGACCCCGAGGTCCCTCTGCACCGTCGCCTGCTGCAGTTTTTCGCCACGTAAGGAATAATCCTTCCTAACATTATTCCTACCAAAGTGGACCACCTCGCACTTGCCAACATTAAATTCCATTTGCCATTTCCTGGCCCATTCGCCCAGCCTATCTAGATCCTTCTGCAGACTCTCCACACCCTCCGCACAATTTGCCTTTCCTCCAATCTTGGTGTCATCAGCAGATTTCGACACCATACACTCGGTTCCCTCCTCCAGATCATCTATATAAATGGTAAATAGTTGAGGCCCCAGCACCGACCCCTGGGGCACTCCACTAGTCACCATCCGCCAATCCGAATAGCACCCATTGACACCCACTCTCTGCCTCCTATTTGACAACCAATCCTCTATCCACGCTAACACCCTACCCCCAACTCCATGTCCCCTGACCTTTTGCAATAACCTCTTGTGTGTTACCTTGTCAAACGCCTTCAGAAAATCAAGAAAGACCACATCCACCGTCTCTCCTCTATCCACCACCCTAGACCCATCCTCATAGAACTCCAGTAAATTTGTCAGACACGACTTCCCTTTAACGAAAGCGTGCTGCGCCTGCTCTATCAAGCAACTCCTCTCAAGATGGCTCGCTATTTCCTCCTTGATGACGGATTCTAACATTTACCTACAACAGACGTTAAACTAACCGGCCTATAATTCCCTGCCTTTTGCCTGGCACCCTTCTTAAACAACGGCGTAACATTAGCCGTTTTCCAATCTTCCGGCACTTCCCCGGAATCCAGCGACTTCTGGAAAATAACCACCAAGGCACCCACTATCACCTCCGCCATTTCTTTCAGAACCCTCGGATGCATTCCATCCGGTCCTGGCAACTTGTCCACAATCAGCCCCTCCAGTCTGTCGAGCACCGCCTCTCTCGTAACAATAATGTCATCAAGACCCTCCAGTCCTACCACCTTTCCATCTCTAACACCCGGCAAATTATTCACGTCCTCCTCCGTGAAGACAGAAACAAAAAAGTTATTCAGGACCTCAGCCATATCCTCATCCCCACCACTAAGTCCCTCTTCTCATCCTCTAAGGGACCAACGTTCACCCTAGCCAGCCTCTTCCTTTTTATATATTTATAAAAACTCTTGCTATCCTTTTTTATATTAAGCGCTAGCTCAGCTTCATAGTTTCTCCTACCCTTCTTTATCAATTTCTTTGTCAATCTTTGTTGACATTTAAACCTCTACCAATCCTCTTCTAGCCCACTACGCTTAGCTACTCGAAACGCCTCCGCTTTTAATTTAACACTTTCCTTCACCTCCTTCGTTATCCACGTCTTATTACCTCTCTTCCTACTGTCCTTTTTGACTATCGGAATAAATTTCCGCTGAGCACCAAGAAAGATCTCCTTAAAGACCCTCCACTGCTCCTCAGCAGACCTACCTTCCAACGCGCTCCCCCAGTCCACATTCGCCAATTCTTCTCTCATCCTACCGTACTCCCCTCTATTCAAACAAAGGACGCGCGTCCGGGAACGCACTTTCTCCTCCTCCATCTGCACCAGAAACTCCACCATACAATGATCACTCTCCCCAAGAGGATCCTTCACTGCAAGGTTGCTGATTCTTCCCGCCTCATTACATAAGACCAGATCCAAGATAGCTCGCTCCCTCGTCGGCTCCAACACATACTGTTCCAGGAAACTATCCCGGCAGCATTCCAAGAACTCCTCCTCGAGCCCACCGCGTCCAACATGGGTCGACCAATCAATATGTAGATTGAAATCCCCCATTACTATGGCCGTCCCATTCCTGCACGCCGCACTTATTTGCGCGTTAACAGCCCGCACCACCTCCAGATCACTATTCGGGGACCCATAGACGACACCCACCAGCGTCTTCCTCCCTTTGCTGTCCCTAATCTCTACCCACAACGATTCCGATTTCTGCTCCTTGGCTCCAAAATCATCCCTTGCTACCACCCTGATGCTATCCTTAATCAGCAGAGCTACGCTCCCCGCCCCCCTTTTCCCTCCCGCCTATCCTTCCTAAACACTTGATACCCCTGGACATTCAGCTCCCAGTCCCTGTCACCTTGCAGCCACGTCTCTGTAATGGCCACCAGATCATATCCATTTGTGCTGATCTGCGCCACCAGCTCATCCACTTTATTCCGAATGCTTCGTGCATTCAGGTAAAGTGCCTTCATCCCAGCCTTCACCTGGACCTTATTTGCCGTAACGCCACCAACCATACTCACGCCCCCTACTCCCTCTATTATTGGGACATCCTCGGCCTCTTCCCTTATCTGTACCCTCTCCTCAACTCTAGACCCCGTAATGTCACCTACCCTCGCACCCTCCCTCCCCCTCCCCTAATTAGTTTAAAGCCCTGTCTACAGTCCTCTTTACTCTATTCGCCAGCACTCTGGTACCAGCACGGTTCAGACCAACCCCATCCCGCCCGAACAGGTCCCACCTACCCCAATACTGATGCCAATGCCCCATAAATTCAAACCCATTCCTCCCACACCAATCCCTGAGCCACCCATTCACTTCCTTAATCCTATCAACCCTACACCCGTCTGCACTCGGTTCAGGCAGTAGCCCAGAGGTAACCACCTTGTCGGTTCTACTCTTTAATTCCATTCCCAGCTTCTCATACTCCCTCCCCAGATCCTCAGTTCGCATTCTGCCTACGTCGTTGGCACCCACATGTACCACAACGACCGGATTCTCACCCTCCCACTCCAGGCTCCTCTGCAGCCCAGATGCGACATCCTGGACCCGAGCACCAGGCAGACAACACACCTTTCTGTGCACTTTGTCATTGTGACAAAGGACAGTGTCAATACCCTTCACCCCACTATCCCCAATCACTACTACGTTCCTTTTCACCTTCTCCTTGCCTATGTCCTGCTGCATCACTGTACCGTGTGCAGTTTGCTCACCAACCTCCCTCGTCCTCGTCCAGGCTGGAAGCAGAAACCTCAAACCTGTTATGCAGACTGAGAGGCTGAGGCCTCCGCTCCCTACCCCCGTTCCTCCTCTCCCCAACCCCCTTCCTCCTCTCAGCAGCCCCCTCTTGTTCCTGACCCTTAGAGTTAGCCAGTCTAGGGGGGGTGGATGTCACTTGCACCCCATTGACAATGTCACCCTCCCTCCCCTTGATGAGCCTCAGTGTCTGTAGCTCTGAGGCCAGCTCATCTACCTTGAGCTGGAGCTCCTCCAGCAACCTGCACTTACTGCAGACATGGTCACTGGGAAGGACCCTGGGGTCCGCCAGTTCCCACATCATACAGAAACAACACATCACATGCCCCTCCATTATTCATTGTAGTAGTATTGAAAATTTCCACACGCACTTACCTGGCCCTTTTTCTCTCCAGCCCTTTTGATATTAAGCCCTAGTAGCTCACTCTGCTTCCCCCTCACTCCACTGCCCGCTGTCTATACCAGGCCTCTTTTTAAACCTGGCACTGATTTAAAGATTGCTGGTCCACAACTCCCTTCTAACCACTCCCTCAGAATTCTTAAAGAGGTAAATACAAAAAGCCCACAAAAATGCTTTTAAATGATTTAAACAGTTCTACAAGGAACAAAGTGCTTTAAACTTATTTAAACAGGTTTTTAACAGGTAAATTCTTATCTCTCACTCTGCTCCTTCACTCCTCTGCTCCAGCAAACAATAACCTTCCCTGTGTGAGTGCAATTTCAACAACATTCAAGGAGCTCTACACAATCCAAGGCAAAGATGCTGGTTGTTAAAAACTCACCCACTATCTTATACCTTCACTCCCTTGACCATCAGTACATATTACCATCAGTGTGTTTAGTGTACCATGGGTGCATTCCATCAAGCCTGCTTCACAAACATCTTCAAAACCCCCGAACTCTATCAAATAAACGAAGAAGAACATCAGGTTAATCGGAAAAACTGCAAGTTCACCTCCAAGCCACACAATATCCTGACATGATGGTATGCCACCGTTCCATCGCGGTCTCCTGGTAGAATGCCTATAACTCCCTCCCTAGTAGATCCAAGAGTCTTTGTGAAACTCACAGACAGCATAGATTCAAAAAAGCAGAATATCACCAACTTCTCAAGGATGGGTAATTTAAATGTTTACGTAAACAGCGCTGCCCACGGCCCCTGAACAAACATTCAATACTTCGGCATTTCGGGCTTCAGTCATTAAAACAGATGAGATGGGCTAAATGACACATTGATAATATGTGATCGATGAACTACAGTAATGATTATGGATAGAGGTGTTCAAGGGGAAGTTAACACAAATTCTGCCTTTTTAAGAAAATATTGTAAACATCATGCTTGGAGGGCTTAACGGAATGTTGCAGCAAGCTGCAAACATTGACTGGCGGAATTTCTTTGGAACAGCGGACTAGATGCATCGAAGGCATTTCTGTGTATATCAGTGCGGCGCCGAAAGGCACACTGTGGAGTGGGATCAAATGCATTCAAGGTAACGTTACTTCGTGATCCATTTAAACTTCAAGGAACACGCAGGTAGTTGTAATAGATGAGTCAAAACTATCACGATGGATATAATTTTTTTTAGAATGACAGTTGCAACACAGTGGGCAGATGGGCTCGATTAACGGAATGAAATGGTTTGAAATTGTTAATGAATGTACATGACTAGCTGGGCGGTATTGGCTAGTTATATCTGCTGAATGGAATGAAATTCGTTGCCGGGGAGATGTGCTGAACAGAATTTTGTGGATAGGTGATATGACAGGCTATGGATACAATATATGTTTTCTATGGAAAGCTGATGGTGATGTTGTCGTTAAGTGACATGACAGGTTGAAGAGAGTAACTTGGCAAGATTGTACGGACTGCACTATTCACTATTACTAATATTGTACTATTAATTTACTATTGAGTGAAGGGAATATTGTGGCTGGGTGGTACTAATAGGTGAAGAAGTACCTTGAATAGGTGAATATACTACAGGCTGTCTTTAAGACTGGTCAGGTGATATGCCACGTTGAGGGGAATATTTGAATAAGTGACACAGCAGATTGAAGGGAAAACAACGGATCTAAATGGAAGAGTAGTATTCATCGGCCTGAGAGAACGTGGGAGCTCTGTCACCAGTTGCGCTACAATCAGTCTCTTAAATCTTATCCCAAGGCAAACTGTGGCCAAACTAATTTTGCGAAGCCTGGATATTGACTTGCTCAGACTCTAATTTTGAAACCTTTCACCAACTTTAATGAGTTATAACAATTTTCAGAAAGCAGGATCTAGTTTCCCTACTGTTCGTGTCAAAGTTTTTCTGTTAAGTTGTTTAGCGTGGTGTGCATGGACCTTCTCCCCAAAAACGGCATGACGATTCATCGCTGCTATTCTCAGTTAAAATCGAAAAGGTGAAATATTCGTGCTCTTCCTAAACCCCATCTGGTGACTGTTGTGTGGGGAAGGAGTCCGAGCCCTCAAGAATTCCTCTGTGAGGGGGCAACATTTATTGTTTCTTCTTGAGTTATTGCATCTACTGAAGCCCTAATGCTCCGAATATCGTGTGACATTATCTCAAGAGATTTGTCCTGAAATGGTAAAAGAACTACGATAGATCCTCATGTCAGAATGATGTTAAATATAAGATTCCAATTTATTTCAAAAGCCCAAACTATGAATGAACTACTAAATGTTCAAATATCAATGTAGAGTGTTGTTTCACTGAGTAGGTTCTTAATCCTGTTTCTATTCACTCAATGGTACACCTCTCGCAATGGCTGTGTTGCTACCAACACATTTATTTTCTTTCTTTAAACAATTGTGAAACAACATCATGATCGTTAACTTCGTTTTTTTCTCCCTAGGCTGTTTGTTAAATCACTGTAACAAATCCTTTAAAATGATGTAACCAGTGAGATTCTCTCAACGGGGCGATCTCTCACATTTTACTATTGGCTCATTCAAACGCGCAATGATATTTAATCAGTTGCAGCCACCATTATCCTTACTTCACAGATAATGGAATACTCAGTGATATATCAGATAGAAAGCATCTACTACCCTCTTCTCGCAGCCATTGGCATTATTGGTAAGGCTTTGCATCCAGTCTGAATGTTGTTAACTAATGTTGATTTCTTATTTACGCTTGCTCCCTGCCTTGTACTTCAACATATTTGTGATTTTTTTCTCTGAGTGATAAAGATGTAACTCCGTGCTACCGTTTAAACCAGGAGTAATGTTACTGTTGGCTGTAGGAGGATTATTTACCAGGCTTTTATTTTCTTCAGTGCTCAACAGAGTCAATTTTGTGAGAACCTTTCGTTTCATTGTTTCTTATCCATTTTCACCTAAAGAGCAAATGCGAGAATAAGTATCTAAATATCGGTGGATGATTTAATTCCCCTGTCATATGGGCAGATATTTACGAACATTGTTGCGAATACGAATAAATGGCAAGTATTGTTTGCAAGGGACAACGGGCACGAAACTACCCATGTTGCGCTATTTTTTGATGGTTGGCTCCTCACCATTTAACACCACAGTAAACATGTATTTTTTTTAAATAGAGGAAAGGCTTGTCTATAGTAAATTGCGTAAATAAGGGTGCTCAAGTATGTATAGAAACATAGAAGCATAGAATCATATAATCCCTACAGTACAGAAGGAGGACATTCGGCCCATTGACGCTACACCGACGGCAATCCCACCCAGGCCCTATTCTCGTAACCCCACATATTTACTCAGCTAATCCAATGTAGCATGACTAATCGAATTGATTCGCATTCTTTGGTTTGCGGGAGGAAACTGGAGCACCCAGAGGAAACCCACGCAGACAAGGAAAGAACGTGTAAACTCCACACAGGCAGTGACCAGGGGCTGGGTTAAATACCGGATCCCTGGCGCTGTGAGGCAGCAGTGTGAACCATAGTGCCACCGTGCTCCCCATATAGCGTATAACGGCAGAAAGATTCAGTGGGCATTATACCGCAGGTTTTAGTATATAAACACTCAAGATAATAACTAATACCCACACGTCAGCTCAAGGTAAGCCTGTAGTCAACTGCAATGCACTTTGAAAACGTTCTCCACATTTCAACACTGGAGAACGGATAATTGACAGCACAAGTCTTATTTTCAACACGATTGATAGTCTCGCTGAATTATTACTTGAATTTCGTTCATTTGTCAACTTTTTCATGATGCAAGCTATACTATTAAATGAGTCAACTGTACCTCAGCTAGTCACACTACCTGTGTCAAAACTTTATATACTTAAATCTGACTACAGATTTCGGTCACAGAAGGAAGGACCCGCGGAATATTGCAGTGTGGAGGCAGGTTACACAACATTTCGAGTTCGACAAATTCAGCCCCTTCTACTTTGTCAATTTGCTTTCGTATCTCATTCCAATATTTCATAGAAATAAACAGCGTTAGCCTGGATGCGGAGGCCGAAACCTACACCCAATTAATATTAGAAGCGTAAATATTATATTGACATTTTAATATTGATGTTTGCAAGAGCTTGTTCTGTGCAAATCAGCTGATGCATTTCGTAACATACAACAGTGGCAATGCTCCATTGGTGGTGAAAAATGTCGTCATGTCTTGTGGTCGTGAAAATGCTTATTTCACCAAAAATGTTCAGGTTTCTATTTTACCAAAATTCACCAGCTTTAATTAAGACTTGGTATTACTAGGTGGGATTTCGAAAATAAACTGGGTTCACAAAGAACAATTATCGTTATTGTTATATCTTAACTGAATAAAGCGTTTTGAAAAAAATATCCTTTTTCCTATTCGATGTCGAGACATGCGCACCGCAGCCAAGCTGATAATTAATGCGTTTTACCGTCGTTATTTAATTATCAGAGTAAATAAGATGAACCGACTGCTTTGTTGCTGTTTGTTGTCTGCGTACTTAACAGAATCGATTCTAGACAAGTTCGGATGCTAATTAAGAGTCGGCACGCTGGCACAGTGTTTAACAGGGCTGTGTTGCAGCTTCAGAGATCTGGGTCCGATTCCCGGCTTGGGTCACTGTCTGTCTGAAATTTGCACATTGTGTCTGCGTGGGTTTCCACCCATAGACCAGAGATGTGCGGGTTAGGTTAATTGGTAATACTAAATTGCCCTTTGGTGTCCCTTAGGGTGCAGGTTCGAGGGATTAGTGGGGTGAAGTTGTGGAGTTGTGGGAATACGGCTCGGCGGGCTGGGGGTGGAGGTGGGGTTCGGTGGCGGAGTGGGGGGGTGGTGTGAGGGGGAGACTGTTGGTGGTCCAGATTCGATGGGCCGAATGGCTTCCTTCTGCATTGCAGGGATTCTATAAGTCACCCAACTAGCTTACCTTCTATTTTTTAAAAGAAGGCTCGTCAATCTACCATGCAAAATTGGACACCTGAGTGCGTTGCCTTTTTACATGATAGCAACTGTTGATTCCACGAATCATAAAGAAGAGAATGAAATACATCGTCGGATAGACATTAAAACATAGTTCCATGCTCTTGGTTTTTCCTGTCACCTGAACGTTTTCGTTTTTTAAGTGGAGATTCAGTTCACTTTAGAAAGTTACGGCAGAACCTGTTTCGTTCCCCAAATCATGCAAGTGTTTGATACCAAAACAAAGTGCGATATAAATTGAAACAGACACGTTTAATTTTTGTCGTTGTTCAGTGTCTGTCTGTTCTAATCAACAACGGCATTTGTTTACTGACCCTCGAGCCAGCCAAATTAAATATCGAAGCATGCTGTGATTTTAAAGAGTTATTCCCACTTTAGCTTTTCCATCCATCATGAAGCAGTGCCAACATTTCCAGGCACGCAACGAAAATTATGTCCTTTGGTCCTGATGAAGCTCCAACGCCCCTCATCTTCACCCTTTCCTTGAATGTCAATTCTTAAGCAATTTTCGGAATGTCAAAGAGTCCTCCAGCTCATGTCTAAGTATTATTTAGAAAGGTTCCCTAACACATCCTTGTGTTTCTTTTCTGTCTCCATTCATGAAGCTTAAGTGCATTGTTTCGCACATTCTTAACTAGAGCTCCCACATTCAGAAATATGGGTAGGTGCATCAAAGTATATTCTCAGTCTGCTTCACAAACGCACAGTACATTTTATAATTTTTCAGAATGTATTTTAGAACATAAGAACATAAGAAATAGGAGCAGGAGTAGGCCATCTGGCCCTTCGAGCCTGCCCCGCCATTCAATAAGATCATGGCTGATCTGTCGTGGCTCAGTTCCACTTTCCCGCCCTCTCCCCATAACCCTTAATCCCCTCTCTTATCAAAAACCCATCAACCCGCTTCTTAAAAATATTTAGCGAGGCAGCCTCCACCACTTCAACGGGCAGAGAATTCCAGATATTCACCACCCTTTGAGTGAAGAAGTTCCTCCTCAACTCCGTTCTAAACCTCCCCCCCTTTATCTTGAGGCTGTGCCCCCTAGTCCTACTGTCTTTTTTGAGCGGGAAGAGTCTCTCCACCTCTATCCTATCCATCCAACATTTTCCAAGTGGAATCAGTTATTCTTGCACATTGAGATCCATGTGTCCTGCTTTTCCAAGCTTCCTCTCTCAGTTTGTGTCTTCTGTTTCTTTTGTCATATTCCTCCAGCCTAGTTAAGATAATTCGCTGCCTGTGCCATATTTACACTTTGAAAGTATTCTCTGTATATCAGAGTCGAACTCAATTGTTTCTCCGAACACGTTCTGATAGCCTGCGTGGCATAATGTTGTGCAGCCTTGCAGTCAAAAAGCTCAAAATTTACTGCTTTTGCAAGCTATCATCAGTTTCCATGCTGAGAGCAGGAATTAGTTTCGCTGACAAATGAACTATGAGAGTATCATACGCTCTCATAGTTCAAATTCCAGATTACCTTCCGCATCATAAATAATCAACTATGCCCTGTCCTTTAATAATAATGCCGAACATAAACCAATCTAATCCCAACGTATATTATCTTGCCCCTTTTAAATTGAATCCACTGACAATTGAAGAGGAAGGTTAATAGGTTAATGCAGTGGGGTGGGGGGCGGGGGGGAGGGGGCGGGGCGGATCAGTACGTTTCAATTCTTTGCCGAAGAGCATAACTGAATATAACAAAAGCCTATTGAAAAAGATTTTCGATTCATATTGGAGTCGAGACTCGGTGGGGGCGGGGCGGGGGTGGGGGTGGGGCGTTGGTGGGGGGAGGGGGAGGCGTCAAAAGGCGAAGTCCACTTTAGGCCACGATTAGATCAGACAAGATTTTATTAACTGTCAGCGCAAGCAAACGGACCGAGTGCGAATTGTTTCCCCTCTTTCTTATTTTTCTCCATTCATCCGGTTCTGCTGGTTGTCCATTTACACTTGTCTATATAGTAAACATACGCACATCATTTGCTTAAGACTGCCGGTTCTGGTGAAAGTGACCGTTTCCTCCTTCTGCGGACATACAGAACCAGATTTCTTACTTATGTCAAGCTATCATTTCTCAAGATTAGATCCGGTTCCATTTGATGCATGTCAGGGTTACTGGCGTCTTTTTGACACTTTGAGATTTAGAAGTATGACCACGACGTTGCCAAATATTCAGCAAAACCATACTCAAACAAAATAACCAATGTCATTACAGATCGTTGTGACTTGATTTTCGATTCACTATTAACAACTATTAATAGTGTTTTTGTTCTTATGTTCAATTCATTGAACATAAGAACATAAGAAATAGGAGCAGGAGTAGGCCATCTAGCCCTTCGAGCCTGCCCCGCCATTCAATAAGATCATGGCTGATCTGTCGTGGCTCAGTTCCACTTTCCCGCCCTCTCCCCATAACCCTTAATCCCCTCTCTTATCAAGAAACATCAACCCGCTTCTTAAAAATATTTAGCGAGGCAGCCTCCACCACTTCAACGGGCAGAGAATTCCAGAGATTCACCACCCTTTGAGTGAAGAAGTTCCTCCTCAACTCCGTTCTAAACCGCCTCCCCTTTATCTTGAGGCTGTGCCCCCTAGTCCTACTGTCTTTTTTGAGCGGGAAGAGTCTCTCCACCTCTATCCTATCCATCCCATTCATCATCTTATACGTCTCAATGAGATCTCCCCTCATTCTTCTAAACTCTAACGAGTACAAGCCTAGTTTATTCAGCCTCTCCTCATAGCTCAATCCCCTCAACTCCGGTATCAGCCTAGTAAACCTCCTCTGCACTCCCTCCAGGGCCAAAATATCCTTGCGCAGGTGCGGCGCCCAAAACTGCACACAGTACTGCAGCTGCGGCCTCACCAATGCCCTATACAGCTGCAGCAAGACCTCCCTACTTTTATATTCAATCCCCCTCGCTATGAAGGCCAGCATCCCATTCGCCTTCCTGACCACCTGCTGCACCTGCAAGCTGGGTTTTTGCGACTCATGCACAAGGACCCCGAGCTCCCTCTGCACCGTTGCCTGCTGCAGTTTTTCGCCTCGTAAGTAATAGTCCTTCCTACCATTTTCCCTACCAAAGTGGACCACCTCACACTTGCCAACATTAAATTCCATTTGCCATTTCCTGGCCCATTCGCCCACCCTATCTAGATCCTTCTGCAGACTCTCCACACCCTCCGCACAATTTGCCGTTCCCCCAATCTTGGTGTCATCAGCAAATTTCGACACCCTGCACTCGGTTCCCTCCTCCAGATCATCTATATAAATGGAAAATAGCTGAGGCCCCAGCACCGACCCCTGGGGCACCCCACTAGTCACCAACCGCCAATCCGAATAGCACCCATTGACCCCCACTCTCTGCCTCCTATTTGACAACCAATCCTCTATCCACGCTAACACCCTACCCCCAACTCCATGTCCCCTGACCTTACTCTTTGCTATTTTGTTTAATTAATATGACCGTGTGGCAATAATCCATTTCAATTGCATTTTTGAAGTTTTCTGATGATATCACTGTAGTGGTCGAATTTCAATCAATGAGGTCACGCAGCATACGAAAAAGATAGAGATTCTGCTCAAATGGTGCAATGACATAAATCTCTCTTCAAATGTCAGTAAAACGAAAGAGATAGCCATTGGCTTCAAGAAACTCAGTGGGGGATCTGCATCTGCCTATATCGACAGTGATGAAGTGGAGATGGTTCAGAACTTCACGTTTCTTGGTGTCCAGATCACCAACAATCTGCTCTGGCCCCTCCAAGACGATGTTTTAGTTCAGAAAGCCCACCAACATTTCTACTTTCTCACAAGGCAAAGGAAATCGGACCTGTCCACTTCCCAATATTTACAGATTCACCAGAGAAAGCAGAGTCCCGGATGTCACATGGTTAGAACAGCTTATATGGTTGCTGCTCTGATCAAGACCGCAAGGAACGACAGAGGGTTGCGAGCATAGCCCAGTCGATCAGGCAAACCAGCCTCCCATCCACTGACTTCGTTTACTCATTCTACTTCCTCTGGAAAGCAGTCAGCATAATCAAGGACCTCGGACATTGCGGGAATACTACCTTCCACATTCTTCATTCGGGAAAATAACAAACAGACATCTGAAAACACGTACCAACCGACTCAAGAACACTTTCTTTAGAGATTAAATAGCCCTATCATAAATTCAATTGATCTTCTCTTCACCGCACGTGCAACTGAAAAACTATATTCCACACCCTAACGTTTTGTTTTTCACTCCGTGCTTAATCTTGTCTGTAAAATGCACAAGAAACAATTTTCACTCCATCCCAATGCATGTGACAATAAACCAAATCAAATCATCGTATTCTTCTATAGAAAGGCAATCAATTTGCTGCAGTGAATGTCATTTGCATTTTTTACATTGACTCTTATTCAAATGATAAAATATTTACCTGTGAATTTGTCTACTAAATTGTTGATGTTTAATTCTATCTGTTACAGTTAACGCGGTGGCAATTGTGATCCTGAAACGAGGGAAATGTGGCCTCTCCAAATGTATCACTCAGTACCTAATGGCAATGACTTCAACAGATCTACTACTCGTCATCACCGATGTTATATTGAATCGACTTAATACTATGTATTTCCCTGTCAATTTTTTATCTATTACTCCAGTGTGTGCGCTGAAAGCAGCTTTATTTCTTTCAGCAACAAATTGTTCCGTTTGGTTCACAGTGGTTTTTACCTTTGATCGGTTTGTAGCCATTTCTTGCCAGTCACTGAAACTACGACATTGCACCAAGAGAACTGCGGTTGTGGTTGTCATAACAGTGACCATTATCAGCTGCGTGAGATGCATTCCCTGGTGCCTTATCTTTAGCCCTTCAATCATTATTGACAATGTACCATGGTTTTGCATTGAGAAAGATCTCTATCATACCTCAACATTTTATATAGTGTATGAGCGGATTGACATTGTACTAACACCATTGCTTCCATTTGCTCTGATTTTGGTTTTCAACGCTCTGACTGCTAGGAATATTATAAATGCCACTAAGCTGCGGAGGAGCCTCAGGGAACAAAGTAAATCAGAGAATTATATTGACCCAGAAGTGGAGAGCCGAAGGAAATCCATTATATTACTTTTTGCTTTGTCTGCCAATTTTATACTATTGTGGATTCCATACATTGTGCACTTGTTAACCTGGAGAAGTGTAAACTACAATTACACAGACAAAAGCTTTACCAATCCAGTATATATCGCTCAGCAATGTGGATACATGTTGCAGCTTCTGAGTTCATGCACCAACACCTGCATTTATGCACTAACACAGAGGAAATTCAGGGAGGAGTTAAAGAACGGGGTTAAATATCCATTTATTCTAATTTCAAAAATATTTGAACAACAAAGTAAAACAGAACTTCAATAAGAGGTTCTAACATGACAGATTACCCTGCATTCAAAATATAACACGACTGTCACTTGTCCATTATTGCGATAAGATATATTCTATGACCCTTGTGACAATGGTAGATTTTTTTCATTAACGTCTTGCAAAGTCTTGCAATCTTAACTGTCATTAACACTGCAGTCGCCTGAAATGACACCTCCAATTTCTCGCTCAGCGAGATATGAATAGCCAGATAATTCCTACATATAATTACATGGCGAGAGCATATATGCCAGAATCATCTCGCCTGGTCCCTGCAGTTGCGGATTTAGCCAAGGATCACGGCGGCATATTGGTTAGCTCTGTTGATTCATAGCAGCAGGGCGCCAGAATCGATTCCAGCCTTGGGTCCTTGTCTGTCTGTTTGTGTCTGCGTGGATTTCCTTCGGGTTTTCAGGTTTCATCTGATAGTGACAAAGATGTGCATGGCAGGTGCATTGACCATGCTAAACTGCACCTGAGTATTCATCTGCAGGTTAGTTGAATTAGTCATGGTAAATGCATGGGGTTACGTTGATAGTGCATGGAGATGAGCTTGGGTAAGATCCTCTTTCCGAGAGACAGTACATACTTGATGGGCAGAATGACATCCAAATGTGGAATGATTCTATTTTTGGAGCCCTGATTTTTTTTAGCTGCACGGAAGCTCCTTCAACACAATTCATGGAACAGATATAGTGCTGGATCCCAGTTTTATTTCTGCATCACTTTTCGCAACGCGACCTGTCTTTGGGTTGTCGAGCTATTTGTTTGATATTGAATGCTGCATCATATGCAATGTAGTCGGCTGCAACATTTAACTGGAAAATCCGTTCAAAATCACTGCTAACTCACTTCTCTTGCCGTGGATTCCGTATTTTCTTTGGTGACTGTCTTATGTTGCAAATGACTGTTTACAATTTTGCATCTGGGATGCAAGCCCGTTGTCATCCCCCTCCTTATCCTCTTCGTTACATAGGCAACCATATTTTTTGCACTCTGTACCAACATGCTTCCTTGTCAGTCCATGTGTGGCTTGGTACCCCATCGCCTCAATATCTTCAACAACTTTTGTGTTTATTACACAAAATGTTGCAGGCTACTCCAGTCCGGCGTTATGCACGGGAATTTGCTGTTCTTTCCAGTGCAGCGATGTACCCTTGGCCACTGACTCAGGCCCGTTAACCATTGTTGCGGCCGCGTTCAGAGAGGCCCAAGCTTCACCTGGTTCACTGTCTACCTATACAGTTTCCTTTAAAATTCTTTGTTAAATCACATGTTTGCAAACCGTTTTTATATTTATATTTTATACTGTTTTTTTTTGGTTTGACATTCATCTTTGAGGTAAGATGAATTTATGAATGCAAGGAAATTCTGCGATGTCTATTTTCCCCTTTGAAAATTCTCTTGTAACGTATTAACAGAACGAAAAAGAAAATACTGTGGATGCTGAAAATCTAAAATTAATATAAAAAGTTTTATAAACGTTCATTGGATCACGTAGTACCTGTGGAGAATGAGGCAGGGTTAACGTTTGGGTTCCCATAGAACACTTCTGCAGCACTGAAAAAGAGGGATAAACGTGTTGCGTTGTAGCGTGCAGAGCGGTGGAGCAGCTGGTGAAGCGTAAAAGTTCAACGATTAGTGAGAGTGAAGAGACGTTATAGCAAAAAAAAGAAAGGCAAAGGTTAAAGTTGTGTTGATGGAAACAGTGAGGGTTATGGAAGTTGCAAATCGTAGCACAAACGTGTGACAACAGAATGTGTACAGTGCGCAGTGGAGCCTGACACATGGTCAAGAAGGGAGCGTTGTGCCAAAAAAAATGTTCAAAATTGTCCATGATGGAGGGAAAATACGCTTTATTAAGTTGTTGAAACTCAATGTTGAGTGCAGTTCTTGGAAGGTGTGATCCCACTCCTTCAGTTTGTTCTAGGTTTCACTGAAACTTTCCAATAGACCAAGGATTGACATCTGAGCATGAGTGTAGGCTGCTGAGTTGAATTTATAAGCAACAGAAAAATGAGGATCACGGTTGCATGCTTAGCGATAGTATTCCATGAAATCTTCACACAGCCTGTTTTTTGCCTCCATCGCATAGAGGTGAATACATTGGGAGCAGTGAATACTGTCGGCAAAATTGCTGGAGGTGGAAATGAAACGGTGCTTCAGTTGTAAAACGTTGTTGGACTTTGTTCGGTGAAGAAAGAGGACATAAAGGGACAGAGGTTGCATCTTCGGTGACTGCAGGGCAAGGCTAACCTGGGAAGGTTTTGTTGGCTTAGGGTGAAGGGGAAAGAAGTATGACTAAAGGAGTCGCCCCTGCAGAATAATTTCATAGACTGATGGGAGTTGTGAGGGAAATGGATGTTTAGCGCTGGCATCTCTGTGGAGTTGGGGGAAGAGTGGAGAATGGTTTTCTGAATGCGAAGGCTAATGAGTCGAAATGTGAGGAAAATGGGGTCACTATCATCATTCTAGTCGGGCAGCACATAGTTTAGATTACACTGCTGGCGCAGAAAGAAATGTGCATGTGTTTCTTCTTTCAATACTTGCAAAATTATAGCTTCCTTGACAGCAGCCTGGAGGAAGGAAATGATTCAATAAAGTCATCACTCATTGGGATATTTTAGATCAACAAATCATTTTACACTGCCGTGCATGACGTGAGCTCCTGACCTCGATCACGGAGGTCTTTGATGAGAGTACATCAGAGACTCTGGACGAAGCGAATTGGATAATCAGTTTAACACAAATATTAGTGCCACAGTTTCAGTCAATGGGTAGTCGACATAACGCTTTTCAATTAGAGTATAGTCGGGAATTTTGATTCCGTTACCGAATATCTTTACAAGGACTAACTACTTTTTTACAAAATACAAACTTTTCAGACGTAAAATGAGTCTGTACAAAATTGTATATTCAACTTTTTTTTAAAAGCTAAGTTATTAAAACGTCGAAAAAATAATATTTGACATACAAAAAGATGGAACGTAAAATGGAAAAGACAGAACAATGCCTTTGGCCGAAGAGAAATCACAGCTTTGTCAGTCAACACAGGAGCAGCATCAGGCTTTCTAAAAAGATTGTGCGTTCATACGAAAATGTAAGTTAATTATCTCTATTGTTATCAATAGTCCAATCCATTAATTAGCTCAGCATGCTTTCATTTATTATTCAACATGCCAATTTAATCACGACAGTTTTTATTGAATCAATTAATACCTTCCAGCTTCAATAATGTTATTTCATTGGTTCTTTCTGAAACGCGGAAGTCCGCCTTGGCATAAATCACTGTCTTGTTGCTATGGTATCCAAGAAAATATATTTTGCTTAGTTCAGCACTGGCTAATTGGCAAAATTTGGTCTAATGCCAAATGGGGAGCCAGCAGTCGACATCAGTCCAGGCCTGAGCGGCTTACATCATATAAAATGTATCTTAAGATGGTCCTTCACACGGGTATATTTTGAATATGTTTGTTTGCATCCATTCTTTTCATAATGCAAATTAAACCATTTCATATCAAAATGTCGAATCTTGTATTCTTCGTTAAATTTACTGATATCTTTAGTCAAAGTAAAGATAAACTGCATGTGTCTGCCTTAGAATCTTAATTCATACAATTCAATTTTAAATATTCAGCTTATTTCAAAATCGTTCATTTATATAAAACATACACCTCATGTTCAATTTCCTTTCAAATCCTTGCACATATAATCATCTGTTCATAACCTTCAAGCAGGGTAGGATTAATTATAAATTTCCCTTTATCCTATCTGATAGTTGCTAAAGATTATTGTCCCCTTCCACAGTTTCAATCAATACATGGTTGATGCAAAGCTTTTCAATTAATTCTGGAGTAAGACAAAATGCCCGATTACATCCTGTGTTGTCCTTGTGTTCCAAAGACACACCCCTCAGCAGGGTCCATTTGGAAAGTTTGGGGAATTAGTGGACTGACAATCGCAAAAATTGGACGCACATAGGTCAAAACTACGATGCACATGCATAACGTAGCATCTTTTATATGGATCAACTACCTGATGTACATTTGTAACCAGTTCAAACAGCCCTCCAGAGCCAAGGTAAATCAAGAGAAAAAAGGGTGTGCGGGTCACACAGAAAACAAATCACATTTTACTAAACTATATTTCTTCCCTGCACGCACTGCAAGGCAATGTACATAAGAACATAAGAAATAGGAGCAGGAGTAGGCCATCTAGCCCTTCGAGCCTGCCCCGCCATTCAATAAGATCATGGCTGATCTGTCGCTGCTCAGTTCCACTTTCCCGCCCTCTCCCCATAACCCTTAATCCCCTCTCTTATCAAAAACCCATCAACCCGCGTCTTAAAAGTATTTAGCGAGACAGCCTCCACCACTTCAACGGGCAGAGAATTCCAGAGATTCACCACCATTTGAGTGAAGAAGTTCCTCCTCAACTCCGTTCTAAACCGCCCCCCCCCAACTTTATCTTGAGGCTGTGCCCCCGAGTCCTACTATCCTTTCTGAGCGGGAAGAGTCTCTCCACGTCTATCCTATCCATCCCATTCATCATCTTATACGTCTCAATGAGATCTCCCCTCATTCTTCTAAACTCTAACGAGTACAAGCCTAGTTTATTCAGCCTCCCCTCATAGCTCAACCCCCTCAACCCCGGCATCAGCCGAGTAAACCTCCTCTGCACTCCCTCCAAGGCCAAAACATCCTTGCGTAAGTACGGCGCCCAAAACGACACACAGTACTCCAGCTGCAGCCTCACCAATGCCCTATACAGCCGCAGCAAGACCTCCCTACTTTTATATTCAATTCCCCTCGCTATGAAGGCCAGCATCACATTCGCCTTCCTGACCACCTGCTGCACCTGCAAGCTGGGTTTTTGCGACTCAGGCACAAGGACCCCGAGGTCCCGCTGCACTGTCGCCTGCTGCAGTTTTTCGCCACGTAAGTAATAATGCTTCCTACCATTATTCCTACCAAAGTGGACAACCTCGCACTTGCCAACATTAAATTCCATTTGCCATTTCCAGGCCCATTCGCCCAGCCTATCTAGATCCTTCTGCAGACTCTCCACACCCTCCGCACAATTTGCCTTTCCACCAATCTTGGTGTCATCAGCACATTTCGACACCCTACACTCGGTTCCCTCCTCCAGATCATCTATATAAATGGTAAATAGCTGAGGCCCCAGCACCGACCCCTGGGGCACTCCAGTAGTCACCTTCCGCCAATCCGAATAGCACCCATTGACCCCCACTCTCTGCCTCCTATTTGACAACCAATCCTCGATCCACGCTCACACCCTACCCCCAACTCCATGTCCCCTGACATTCTGCAATAACCTCTTGTGAGGTACCTTGTCAAACGCCTTCTGAAAATCTAGAAAGACCACATCCACCGGCTCTCCTCTATCCACCGCCCTAGACACATCCTCATAGAACTCCAGTAAATTTGTCAGACACGACTTCCCTTTAACGAAGCCGTGCTGCGTCTGCTCTATCAAGCAATTCCCCTCAAGATGCCTCGCTATTTCCTCCTTGATGACAGATTCTAACATTTTACCTACAACAGGCGTTAAACTAACCGGCCTATGATTCCCTGCCTTTTGACTGGCACCCTTCTTAAACAGCGGCGTAACATTAGCCGTTTTCCAATCTTCCGGCACTTCCCCGGAATCCAGCGACGTCTGGAAAATAACCACCAAGGCATCCACTATAACCTCCGCCATTTCTTTCAGATCCCTCGGATGCATTCCATCCGGTCCTGGGGACTTGTCCACAATCAGCCCCTCCAGTCTGTCGAGCACCGCCTCTCTAGTAACAGTAATGTCATTAAGACCCTCCAGTCCTACCACCTTTCCATCTCTAACATCCGGCAAATTATTCACGTCCTCCTCCGTGAAGACAGAAACAAAAAATTTATTCAGGACCTCAGCCATATCCCCATCCCCTACCACTAAGTCCCCCTTCTCATTCTCTAAGGGGCCAACGTTCACCCTAGCCAGCCTCTTCCTTTTTATATATTTTATAAAAACTCTTGCTATCCTTTTTTATATTAAGCGCTCGCCCAGCTTTATAGTTTCTCCTACCCTTCTTTATCAACTTCTTTGTCAATCTTTGTTGACATTTAAACCTCTCCCAATCCTCTTCTCGCCCACTACTCTTAGCTACTCTAAACGCCTCCGCTTTTAATTTAACAATTTCCTTCACCTACTTCATTATCCACGGCTTATTACCTCTCTTCCTACTGTCCTTTTTTACCATCGGAATAAATTTCCGCTGAGCACCAAGAAAGATCTCCTTAAAGATTCTCCACTGCTCCTCAGCAGACCTACGTTCCAACGCGCTCCCCCAGTCCACATTCGCCAATTCTTCTCTCATCCTACCTTACTCCCCTCTGTTCAAACAAAGGACGCGTGTCCGGGAACCCACTTTCTGCTCCTCCAACTGCACCAGAAACTCCACCATACAATGATCACTCTCTCCATAAGGATCCTTCACCGCAAGGTCCCTAAATCTACCCGCATCATTACATAGCACCAGATCCAAGATAGCTCGCTCCCTCGTCGGCTCCAACACGCACTGTTCCAGGAAACTATCCCGGCAGCATTCCAAGAACTCCTCCTCGAGCCCACCGCGTCCAACATGGGTCGACCAATGTATGTGTAGATTGAAATCCCCCATAACTACGGCCGTCCCATTCCTGCACACCGCAATTATTTGCTCGTTAACAGCCCGCCCCACCTCCAGATCATTACTCGGGGGCCTATAGACGACACCCACCAGCGTCTTCCTCCCTTTGCTGTTCCTAATCTCTACCCACAACGATTCCGCTTTCTGCTCCTTGGCTCCAATATCATCCCTCGCTACCACCCTGATGCTATCCGTAATCAGCAGAGCTACACCCCCCACATCCCCCCCCCCCCGCCTTTTCCCTCCCGCCTATCCTTCCTAAACACTTGATACCCCTGGACAATCAGCTCCCAGTCCCTGTCACCTTGCAGCCACGTCTCTGTAATGGCCACCAGATCATATCCATTTGTGCTGATCTGCGCCACCAGCTCATCCACTTTATTCCGAATGCTTCGTGCATTCAGAGAATGTGCCTTCATCCCAGCCTTCACCTGGACCCTATTTGCCATAACGCCACCAACCATACTCTCGCCCCCAACTCCCTCTATTATTGGGACATCCTCGGCCTCTTCCCCTACCTGTACCCTCTCCTCAACTCTAGACCCCGTAATGTCACCTACCCTCGCACCCTCCCTCCCCCCTAATTAGTTTAAAGCCCTGTCTACAGTCCTCTTTACTCGATTCGCCAGCACTCTGGTCCCAGCACGGTTCAGACCAACCCCATCCCGCCCGAACAGGTCCCACTTACCCCAATACTGATGCCAATGCCCCATAAATTCAAACCCATTCCTCCCACACCAATCCCTGAGCCACCCATTCACTTCCTTAATCCTATCAACCCGACGCCCGTCTGCACTCGGTTCAGGCAGTAGCCCAGAGGTAACCACCTTGTCGGTTCTACTCTTTAATTCCATTCCCAGCTTCTCATACTCCCTCCCGAGATCCTCAGTTCGCATTTTGCCTACGTCGTTGCCACCCACATGTACCACAACGACCGGATTCGCACCCTCCCACTCCAGGTTCCTCTGCGGCCCAGATGCGACATCCTGGGCCCGAGCACCAGGCAGACAACAGACCCTTTTGTGCACTTTGTCATTGTGACAAAGGACAGTGTCAATACCCTTCACCCCACTATCCCCAATCTCTACTACGTTCCTTTTCACCTTCTCCTTGCCTATGTCCTGTTGCATCACTGTACTGTGTGCAGTTTGCTCACCAACCTCACCTCCCTCGTCCTCGTCCAGACTGGAAGCAGAAACCTCAAACCTGTTATGCAGATTGAGAGGCTGAGGCCTCCGCTCCCCACCCCGCTTCCTCCGCTCCCCAACCCCATTCCTCCTCTCAGCAGCCCCCTCTTGTTCCTGACCCTTAGAGTTAGCCAGTCTAGGGGGGGTGGATGTCACTTGCACCCCATTGACAATGTCACCCTCCCCCCCCTTGATGAGCCTCAGTGTCTGTAGCTCTGAGGCCAGCTCATCTACCTTGAGCTGGAGCTCCTCCAGCAACCTGCACTTACTGCAGACATGGTCACTGGGAAGGACCCTGGGGTCCACCAGTTCCCACATCATACAGAAACAACACATCACACGCCCCTCCATTATTCATTGTAGTAGTATTGAAAATTTCCACACGCACTTACCTGGCCCTTTTTCTCTCCAGCCCTTTTGATATTAAGCCCTAGTAGCTCACTCTGCTTCCCCCTCACTCCGCTGCCCGCTGTCTATACCAGGCCTCTTTTTAAACCTGGCACTGATTTAAAGATTGCTGGTCCACAACTCCCTTCTAACCACTCCCTCAGAATTCTTAAAGAGGTAAATACAAAAAGCCCACAAAAATGTTTTTAAATGATTTAAACAGTTCTACAAGGAACAAAGTGCTTTAAACTTATTTAAACAGGTTTTTAACAGGTAAATTCTTATCTCTCTCTCTGCTCCTTCACTCCTCTGCTCCAGCAAACAATAACCTTCCCTCTGTGAGTGCAACTTCAACAACATTCAAGGAGCTCTACACAATCCAAGGCAAAGATGCTGCTTGTTAAAAACTCACCCACTGTCTTATACCTTCTCTCCCTTGACCATCAGTACATATTACCATCAGTGTGTTTAGTGTACCATGGGCGCATTACATCAAGCCTCCTTCACAAACATCTTCAAAACCCCCGAACTCTATCAAATAAAAGAAGAAGAACGTCAGGTTAATCGGAGAAACTGCAAGTTCACCTCCAAGCCACACAATATCCTGACATGATGGTATGCCACCGTTCCATCGCGGTCTCCTGGCAGAATGCCTATAACTCCCTCCCTAGTAGATCCAAGAGTCTTTGTGAAACACACAGCATAGATTCAAAAAGGCAGAATACCACCAACTTCTCAAGGATGGGTAATTTAAATGTTTACGTAAACAGCGCTGCCCACGGCCCCTGAACAAACATTCAATACTTCGGCATTTGGGGCTTCAGTCATTAAAACAGATGAGATGGGCTAAATGACACATTGATAATATGTGATCGATGAACTGCAGTGATGATTATGGATATAGGTGTTCAAGGGGAAGTTAACACAAATTCTGCCTTTTTAAGAAAATATTGTAAACATCATGCTTGGAGGGCTTAAAGGAATGTTGCAGCAAGCTGCAAACATTGACTGGCGGAATTTCTTTGGAACAGCGGACTAGATGCATCGAAGGCATTTCTGTGTATATCAGTGCGGCGCCGAAAGGCACACTGTGGAGTGGGATCAAATGCATTCAAGGTAACGTTACTTCGTGATCCATTTAAACTTCAAGGAACACGCAGGTAGTTGTAATAGATGAGTCAAAACTATCACGATGGATATAATATTTTTAGAAGGACAGATGGAACACAGTGGGCAGATGGGCTCGATTAACGGAATGAAATGGTTTGAAATTGCTAATGAATGTACATGACTAGCTGGGCGGTATTGGCTAGTTATATCTGCTGAATGGAATGATATTTGTTGCCGGGGAGATGTGCTGAACAGAATTTTGTGGATAGGTGATACGACAGGCTATGGATACAATATATGTTTTCTATGGAAACCTGATGGTGATGTTGTCGTTAAGTGACACGACAGGTTGAAGAGAGTAACTTGGCATGATTGTACGGACTGCACTATTCACTATTACTAATATTGTACTATTAATTTACTATTGACTGAAGGGAATATTGTGGCTGGGTGGTACGAATAGGTGAAGAAGTACCTTGAATAGGTGAATATACTACAGGCTGTCTTTAAGACTGGTAAGGTGATATGCCACGTTGAGGGGAATATTTGAATAAGTGACACAGCAGATTGAAGGGAAAACAACGGATCTAAATGGGAGAGTAGTGTTCATCGGCCTGAGAGAACGTGGGAGCTCTGTCACCAGTTGCGCTACAATCAGTCTCTTAAATCTTATCCCAGGGCAAATTGTGGCCAAACTAATTTTGCGAAGCCTGGATATTGACTTGCTCAGACTCTAATTTTGAAACCTTTCGCCAACTTTAATGAGTTATAACAATTTTCAGAAAGCAGGAACTGGTTTCCCTACTGTTCGTGTCACAGTTTTTCTGTTAAGTTGTTTAGCGTGGTGTGCATGGACCTCCTCCCCAAAAACAGCATGACGAGTGATCGCTCCTATTCCCAGTTAAAATCGAAAAGGTGAAATATTCGTGCTCATCAGGTGACTGTTCTGTGGGGAAGGAGTCCGAGCCCTCAAGAATTCCTCTGTGAGGGGGCAACATTTTTTGTTTCTTCTTGAATTATTGCATCTACTGAAGCCCTAATGCACCGAATATCGTGTGACATTATCTCAAGAGATTTGTCCTGAAATGGTAAAGGAACTGCGATAGATCCTCATGTCAGAATGATGTTAAATATAAGATTCCAATTTATTTCAAAAGCCCAAACTATGAATGAACTACTAAATGTTCAAATATCAATGTAGAGTGTTGTTTCATTGAGTAGGTTCTTAATCCTCTTTCTATTCACTCAATGGTACACCTCTCGCAATGGCTGTGTTGCTACCAACACATGCATTTTCTTTCTTTAAACAATTGTGAAACAACATCATGATCGTTAACTTTGTTTTTTCTCCCTAGGCTGTTTGTTAAATCACTGTAACAAATCCTTTAAAATGATGTAACCAGTGAGATTCTCTCAACGGGGCGATCTCTCTCATTTTACTATTGGCTCATTCAAACACGCAATGATATATAATCAGTTGCAGCCACCATTATCCTTACCTCAGAGATAATGGAATACTCAGTGATATATCAGATAGAAAGCATCTACTACCCTCTTCTCGCAGCCATTGGCATTATTGGTAAGGCTTTGCATCCAGTCTGAATGTTGTTAACTAATGTTGATTTCTTATTTACGCTTGCTCCCTGCCTTGTACTTCAACATATTTCTGTTTTTTTCCTCTGAGTGATAAAGATGTAATTCCGTGCTACCGTTTAAACCAGGAGTAATGTTACTGTTGGCTGTAGGAGGATTATTTACAAGGCTTTTATTTTCTTCAGTGCTCAACAGAGTCAATTTTGTGAGAACCTTCCGCTTCATTGTTTCTTATCCATTTTCACCTAAAGAGCAAATGCGAGAATAAGTATCGAAATATCGGTGGATGATTTAATTCCCCTGTCATATGGGCAGATATTTACGACCATTATTGCAAATGCGAATAAATGGTAGGTGTTGTTTGCAAGGGACAACTGACACGAAACTACCCATGTTGCGCTATTGTTTGATGATTCTCTCCTCACCAGTTAACACCACAGTAACATATATCTTTATTTTTTTAACGAGAGAAAAGTCCAGTCTATAGTAAATTGCGTAAATAAGGGTGCTCAAGTATATATAGAATTATAGAATCATATAATCCCTACAGTACAGAAGGAGGACATTCGGTCCATTGACGCTGGACCGACGGCAATCCCACCCTGGCCCTATTCTCGTAACCCCACATATTTACTCTGCTAATCCTGTGAAACTAGAATCAATGTAGAATGTCTAATCAAATTGATTCGCATTCTTTGGTCTGCGGGAGGAAACTGGAGCACCCAGAGGAGACCCACGCAGACAAGGATAGAATGTGCAAACTCCATACAGGCAGTGACCCGGGGCTGGATTTCATTCCCGATCCCTGGTGCTGTGAGGCAGCAGTGTGAACCATAGTGCCACCGTGCTCCCCATATAGCGTATATTTTACGCGTTGACGGCAGAAAGATTCAGTGGGCATTATACAACAGGTTATAGTATATATACACTCAATTTAATAACTAATACCCACACGTCAACTAAAGGTAAGCCTGTAGTCAACTGCAATGCACTTTGAAAACATTCTCCACATTTCAACACTGGAGAACGGATAATTGACATCACAAGTCTTATTTTGAACACGATTGATAGTCTCGCTGAATTATTACTTGAATTTCGTTCATTTGTCAACTATTTCATGATGCAAGCTATACTATCAAATGAGTCAACTGTACCTCAGCTAGTCACACTACCTGTGTCAAAACTTTATATACTTAAATCTGACTACAGATTTCGGTCACAGAAGGAAGGACCCGCGGAATATTGCAGTGTGGAGGCAGGTTAGACAACATTTCGATTTCGACAAATTCAGCCCCTTCTACTTTGCCAATTTGCTTTCGTATCTCATTCCAATATTTCATAGAAATAAACAGCGTTAGCCTGGATGCGGGGGCCGAAAACTACACCCAATTAATATTAGAAGCGTATATATTATATTGACATTTTAATATTGATGTTTGCAAGAGCTTGTTCTGTGCAAATCAGCTGATGCATTTCGTAACATACAACAGTGGCAATGCTCCATTGGTGGTGAAAAATGTCGTCATGTCTTGTGGTCGTGAAAATGTTTATTTAACTAAAAATGTTCAGGTTTCTATTTTACCAAAATTCACCAGCTTTAATTAAGACTTGGTATTACGAGGTGGGATTTAGAAAATAAACTGGGTTCACAAGAACAATTACCGTTATTGTTATATCTTAACTGAATAAAGCATTTTGAACAAAATATCCTTTTTCCTATTCGATGTCGAGACATGCGCACCACAGCCAAGCTGATAATTAATGCGTTTTACCGTCGTTATTTAATTATCAGAGTAAATAAGATGAACCGACTGCTTTGTTGCTGTTTGTTGTCTGGGTACTTAACAGAATCGATTACTAGACAAGTTCCGATGCTAATTAAGAGTCGGCACGCTGGCACAGTGTTTAACAGGGCTGTGTTGCAGCTTCAGAGATCTGGGTCCGATTCCCGGCTTGGGTCACTGTCTGTCTGAAATTTGCACATTGTGTCTGCGTGAGTTTCCACACATAGACCAGAGGTGTGCGGGTTAGGTTAATTGGTGACACTAAATTGCCCTTTGGTGTCCCTTAGGGTGCTGGTTCGAGGGATTAGCGGGGTGAAGTTGTGGAGTTATGGGAATACGGCTCGGCGGGCCGGGAGTGGAGGTGGGGTTCGGTGGCGGAGTGGGGGGGGGGCGGTGTGAGGGGGAGACTGTTGGTGGTCCAGATTCGATGGGCCGAATGGCTTCCTTCTGCATTGTAGGGATTCTATAAGTCACCCAACTAGCTTACCTTCTATTTTTTAAAAGAAGGCTCGTGAATCTATCATGCAAAATTGGACACCTGAGTGCGTTGTCTTTTTCAATGATAGCAATTGTTGATTCCATGAAATCATAAAGAAGAGAATGTAATACATCGTCGGATAAACATTAAAACATAGTTCCATGCTCTTGGTTTTTCCTGTCACCTGGACGTTTTGCATTTTTAAATGGAGATTCAGTTCACTTTCAGAAAGTTACGGCAGAAACTGTTTCGTTCCCCAAATCATGCAAACGTTTGATACCATAACAAAGTGCTATACAAATTGAAACAGACACGTTTGATTTTTGTCGTTGTTCAGTGTCTGTCTGTTCTAATCAACAACGTCATTTGTTTACTGACCCTCGAACCAGCCAGATTAAATATCGAAGCATGTTGTGATTTTAAAGAGTTATTCCCACTTTAGCTTTTCCATCCATCATGAAGCAGCGCCAACATTTCCAGGCACGCAACAAAAATTATGTCCATAAGTCCTGATGAAGCTCCAATGCCCCTCATCTTCACCCTCTCCTTGAATGTCAATTCTGAAGCCATTTTCGGAATATCAAACAGTCCGCCAGCTCCTGTCTAAACATTATTTAGGAAGGTTCCCGAACACATCCTTGTTTTTCTTTTCTGTCTCCATGTATGAAGTCTAAATGCATTGTTTAGCGCATTCTTAACTAGAGCTCCCACATTCAGAAATATGGGTAGGTGCATCAAAGTATATCCTCAGTCTGTTTCACAAACGCACCATAAATTATATAATTTTTCAGAATGTATTTTCCAAGTGGAATCAGTTATTCTTGCATATTGAGATTCATATGTCCTGCTTTTCCAAGTTTTCTCTCTCAGTTTGTGTCTTCTGTTTCTTTTGTCATATTCCTCCAGCCTAGTTAAGATAATTCGCTGCCTGTGCCATATTTACACTTTGAAAGTTTTCTCTGTATATCAGAGTCCAACTCAATTGTTTCTCCGAACACGTTCTGATAGCCTGCGTGGCATAATGTTGTGCAGCCTTGCAGTTAAAAAGCTCAGAATTTCCTGCTTTTGCAAGCGATCATCAGTTTCCATGCTGAGAGCAGGAATTAGTTTCTCTGACAAATGAACTATGAGAGTATCATCCGCTCTCATAGTTCAAATTCCAGATTACCTTCCGCATCATAAATAATCAACTATGCCCTGTCCTTTAATAATAATGCCGAACATAAACCAATCGAATTCCAACGTACATTATCTTGCCCCTTTTAAATTTAATCCACTGACAATTGAAGAGGAAGGTTAATAGGTTAATGCAGTGGGGTGGGGGGCGGGGGGGAGGGGGTGGGGCGGATATGTACGTTTCAATTCTTTGCCGAAGAGCATAACTGAATGTAACAAAAGCCTATTGAAAAAGATTTTCGATTCACATTGGAGTCGAGACTCAGTGGGGACGGGGCGGGGGTGGTGGTGGGGAGGGGGGTGTTGGTGGGGGGAGTGGTGGGGGGGGGGAGCGTCAAAAGGCGAAGTCCACTTTAGGCCACAATTAGATCAGACAAGATTTTATTAACTGTCAGCGCAAGCGAGCGAACGGAGTGCCAATTGTTTCCCCTCTTTCCTATTTTGCTCCATTCATCCGGTTCTTCTGGTTGTCCATTTACACTTGTCTATACAGTTAACTTACGCACATCATTTGCTTAAGACTGCCGGTTCTGGTGAAAGTGACCGTTTCCTCCTCCTGCGGACACACAGAACCAGATTTCTTATTTATGTCAAGCTATCATTTCTCAAGATTAGATCCGGTTCCATTTGACGCATGTCAGGGTTACTGGCTTTTTTTTAACACTTTGAGATTTAGAAGTATGACTACGACGTTGCCAAAGATTCAGCAAAACCATACTCAAACAAAATAACCAATGTCATTACAGATCGTTGTGACTTGTTTTTCGATTCACTATTAACAACTATTAATAGTGTTTTTTTCTTATGTTCAATTCATTGAAGTTTTGTACTCTGCTATTTTGTTTCATTAATATGACCGTGTGGCAAAAATCCATTTCAATTGCATTTTTGAAGTTTTCTGATGATATCACTGAAGTGGTCGTTTCTCAATCAATGAGGTCACGCAGGATACGAAGAAGATAGAGATTCTGCTCAAATGGTGCAATGACATAAATCTCTCTTCAAATGTCAGTAAAACGAAGGAGATAGCCATTGGCTTCAAGAAACTCAGTGGGGGATCTGCATCTGCCCATATCGACAGTGATGAAGTGGAGATGGTTCAGAACTTCACGTTTCTTGGTGTGCAGATCACCTACAATCTGCTCTGGCCCCTGCAAGACGATGTATTAGTTAAGAAAGCCCACCAACATTTCTACTTTCTCACAAGGCAAAGGAAATCGGACCTGTCCACTTCCCAATATTTACAGATTCACCATAGAAAGCAGAGTCCCGGATGTCACATGGTTAGAACAGCTTATATGGTTGCTGCTCTGATCAAGACCGCAAGGAACGACAGAGGGTTGCGAGCATAGCCCAGTCGATCAGGCAAACCAGCCTCAAATCCACTGACTTCGTTTACTCATTCTACTTCCTCTGGAAAGCAGTCAGCAAAATCAAGGACCTCGGACATTGCGGGAATACCACCTACCACATTCTTCATTCGGGAAAATAACAAACACACATCTGAAAACACGTACCAGCCGACTCAAGAATACTTTCTTTAGAGATTAAATAGCCCTATCATAAATTCAATTGATCTTCTCTTCACCACACGTGCAACTGAAAAACTATATTCCACACCCTAACGTTTTGTTTTTCACTCCGTGCTTAATCTTGTCTGTAAAATGCACAAGAAACAATTTTCACGCCATCCCAATGCATGTGACAATAAACCAAATCAAATCATCGTATTCTTCTATAGAAAGGCAATCAATTTGCTGCAGTGAATGTCATTTGCATTTTTTACATTGACTCTTATTCAAATGATAAAATATTTACCTGTGAATTTGTCTACTAAATTGTTGATGTTTAATTCTATCTGTTACAGTTAACGCGGTGGCAATTGTGATCCTGAAACGAGGGAAATGTGGCCTCTCCAAATGTATCACTCAGTACCTAATGGCAATGACTTCAACAGATCTACTACTCGTCATCACCGATGTTATATTGAATCGACTTAATACTATGTATTTCCCTGTCAATTTTTTATCTATTACTCCAGTGTGTGCGCTGAAAGCAGCTTTATTTCTTTCAGCAACAAATTGTTCCGTTTGGTTCACAGTGGTTTTTACCTTTGATCGGTTTGTAGCCATTTCTTGCCAGACACTGAAACTACGATATTGCACCAAGAGAACTGCGGTTGTGGTTGTCATAACAGTGACCATTATCAGCTGCGTGAGATGCATTCCCTGGTACCTTATCTTTAGCCCTTCAATCATTATTGACAATGTACCATGGTTTTGCATTGAGAAAGATCTCTATCATACCTCAACATTTTATATAGTGTATGAGCGGATTGACATTGTACTAACACCATTGCTTCCATTTGCTCTGATTTTGGTTTTCAACACTCTGACTGCTAGGAATATTATAAATGCCACTAAGCTGCGGAGGAGCCTCAGGGAACAAAGTAAATCAGAGAATTATATTGACCCAGAAGTAGAGAGCCGAAGGAAATCCATTATATTACTTTTTGCTTTGTCTGCCAATTTTATACTATTGTGGATTCCATACATTGTGCACTTGTTAACCTGGAGAAGTGTAAATTACAATTACACAGACAAAAGCTTTACCAATCCAGTATATATCGCTCAGCAATGTGGATACATGTTGCAGCTTCTGAGTTCATGCACCAACACCTGCATTTATGCACTAACACAGAGGAAATTCAGGGAGGAGTTAAAGAACGGGGTTAAATATCCATTTATTGTAATTTCAAAAATATTTGAACAACAAAGTAAAACAGAACTGCAATAAGAGGTTCTAACATGACAAATTACTCTGCACTCAAAATATAACACGACTGTCACTTGTCTATTATTGCGATAAAATATATTCTATGACCCTTGTGACAATGGTAGATTTTTTTTCATTCACATCTTGCAAAGTCTTGCAATCTTAACTGTCATTAATACTGCGCTCGCGTGAAATGACACCTCCAATTTCTCGCTCAGCGAGATATGAATAGCCAGAGCATTCCTACATATAATTACATGGCGAGAGCATATCTGCCAGAATCATCTCGCCTGGTCCCTGCAGTTGCGGATTTAGCCAAGGATCACGGCGGCATATTGGTTAGCTCTGTTGATTCATAGCAGCAGGGCGCCAGAATCAATTCCAGCCTTGGGTCCTTGTCTGTCTGTTCGTGTCTGCGTGGATTTCCTTCGGGTTCTCAGGTCTCATCTGACAGTGACAAAGATGTGCATAGCAGGTGCATTGACCATGCTAAACTGCACCTGAGTATTCATCTGCAGGTTAGTTGAATTAGTCATGGTAAATGCATGGGGTTACGTTGATAGTGCATGGGGATGAGCTTGGGTAAGATCCTCTTTCCGAGAGACAGTACATACTTGATGGGCAGAATGACATCCAAATGTGGAATGATTCTATATTTGGAGCCCTCTTTTTTTTAGCTGCACGGAAGCCACTTCAACACAATTCATTGGACAGATATAGTGCTGGATCCCAGTTTTACATCTGCATCACTTTTCGCAACGCGACCTGTCTTTGGGTTGTCGAGCTATTTGTTTGATCTTGAATGCTGCATCATATGCAATGTACTCGGCTGCAACATTTAACTGGAAAATCCGTTCAAAATCACTGCTAACTCACTTCTATTGCCGTGGATTCCGTATTTTCTTTGGTGACTGTCTTACGTTGCAAATGGTTGTTTACAATTTTGCATCTGGGATGCAAGCCCGTTGACATCCCCCTTCTTATCCTCTTCGTTACATAGGCAACCATATTTTTTGCACTCTGTACCAACATGCTTCCTTGTCAGTCCATGTGTGGCTTGGTACCCCATCGCCTCAATATCTTCAACAACTTTTGTGATTATTACACAAAATGTTGCAGCCTACTCCAGTCCGGCGTTATGCACGGGAATTTGCTGTTCTTTCCAGTGCAGCGATGTACCCTTGGCCTCTGACTCCGGCCCGTTGACCATTGTTGCGGCCGCGTTCAGAGAGGCCCAAGCTTCACCTGGATCGCTGTCTACCAATACAGTTTCCTTTAAAATTCTTTGTTAAATCTCATGTTTGCAAACCATTTTTATATTTATATTTTACATTTTTTTTTCTTTGGTTTGACATTCATCGTTGAGGTAACATGAATTTATGAATGCAAGGAAATTCTGCGATGTCTATTTTCCACTTTGAAAATTCTCTTGTAACGTATTAACAGAACGAAAAAGAAAATACTGTGGATGCTGAAAATCTAAAATTAATGTGAAAAGTTTTGTAAACGTTCATTGGATCACGTAGTACCTGTGGAGAATGAGGCAGAGTTAACGTTTGGGTTCCCATAGAACACTTCTGCAGCACTGAAAAAGAGGGATAAACGTGTTGCGTTGTAGCGTGCAGAGCGGTGGAGCAGCTGGTGAAGCGTAAAAGTTCAACGATTAGTGAGAGTGAAGAGACGTTATAGCAAAAAAAAGAAAGGCAAAGGTTAAAGTTGTGTTGATGGAAACAGTGAGGGTTATGGAATTTGCAAATCGTAGCACAAACGTGTGACAACAGAATGTGTACTGTGCGCAGTGGAGCCTGACACATGGTCAAGAAGGGAGCGTTGTGCCAAAAAAAATGTTCAAAATTGTCCATGATGGAGGGAAAATACGCTTTATTAAGTTGTTGAAACTCAATGTTGAGTGCAGTTCTTGGAAGATGTGATCCCACTCCTTCAGTTTGTTCTAGGTTTCACTGAAACTTTCCAATAGACCAAGGATTGACATCTGAGCATGAGTGTAGGCTGCTGAGTTGAATTTATAAGCAACAGAAAAATTAGGATCACGGTTGCATGCTTAGCGATAGTATTCCATGAAATCTTCACACAGCCTGTTTTTTGCCTCCATCGCATAGAGGTGAATACATTGGGAGCAGTGAATACTGTCGGCAAAATTGCTGGAGGTGGAAATGAAACGGTGCTTCAGTTGTAAAACGTTGTTGGACTTTGTTCGGTGAAGAAAGAGGACATAAAGGGACAGAGGTTGCATCTTCGGTGACTGCAGGGCAAGGCTAACCTGGGAAGGTTTTGTGGGCTTAAGGTGAAGGGGAAAGAAGTATGACTAAAGGAGTCGCCCCTGCAGAGTAATTTCATAGACTGATGGGAGTTGTGAGGGGAATGAATGTTTAGCGCTGGCATCTCTGTGGAGTTGGGGGAAGAGTGGAGAATGGTTTTCTGAATGCGAAGGCTAATGAGTCGAAATGTGAGGAAAATGGGATCACTATCATCATTCTAGTCGGGCAGCACATAGTTTAGATTACACTGCTGGGGCAGAAAGAAATGTGCATGTGTTTCTTCTTTCAATACTTGCAAAATTATAGCTTCCTTGACAGCAGCCTGGAGGAAGGAAATGATTCAATAAAGTCATCAGTCATTGGGATATTTTAGATCAACAAATCATTTTACGCTGCCGTGCATGACGTGAGCTCCTGATGTCGATCACGGAAGTCTTAGATGAGAGTACATCAGAGACTCTGGACGAAACGAATTGGATGATCAGTTTAACTCAAATATTACTGCCACAGTTTCAGTCAATGGGTAGTTGACATAACGCTTTTCAATTACAGTATAGTCGGGAATTTTGATTCCGTTACCGAATATCTTTACAAGGACTAACTACTTTTTTACAAAATACAAACTTTTCAGACGGAAAATGAATCTGTTCAAAAGTGTATATTCAACTTTTTTTTGAAAGCTAAGTTATTAAAACGTCGAAAAAAAATAAATTTTGACATACAAAAAGATGGAACGTAAAATGGAAAAGACAGAACAATGCCTTTGGCCGAAGAGAAATCACAGCTATGCCACTCAACACAGGAGCAGCATAAGGCTTTCTAAAAAGATTGTGCGTTCATACGAAAATGTAAGTTAATTATCTCTATTGTTATCAATAGTCCAATCCATTAATTAGCTCAGCATGCTTTCATTTATTATTCAACATGCCAATTTAATCACGACAGTTTTTATTCAATCAATTAATACCTTCCAGCTTCAATAATGTTATTTCATTGGTTCTTTCTGAAACGCGGAAGTCCGCCTTGGCATAAATCACTGTCTTGTTGCTATGGTATCCAAGAAAATATATTTTACTTAATTCAGCACTGGCTAATTGGCAAAACTAGGTCTGACGCCAAATGGGGACCCAGCAGTCGACATCAGTCCAGGCCTGAGCGGCTTACATCATATAAAATGTATCTTAAGATGGTCCTTCACACCAGAATAGTTTGAATACGTTTGCTTGCATCCATTCTTTTCATAATGAAAGTTAAACCATTTCATATCAAAATGTCGAATCTTGTATTCTTCGTTAAAGTTACTGATATCTTTCGTCAAAGTAAAGATAAACTGCATGTGTCTGCCTTAGAATCTTAACTAATACAATTCAATTTTAAATAAATCAGCTTATTTCAAAATCGTTCATTTATATAAAACGTACACCTCATGGTTCAATTTTCTTTCAAATCCTTGCACATATAATCAACTGTTCACAACCTTCATGCAGGGTAGGATTAATTATAGATTTCCCTTTATCCTATCTGATAGTTGCTAATGTTTATTGTCCCCTTCTACAGTTTCAATCAATACATGGTTGATGCAACGCTTTTCAATTAATTCTGGAGTAAGACAAAATGCCCGATTACATCCTGTGTCGTCCTTGTGTTCCAAAGACACACCACTCAGCAGGATCCATTTGGAAAGTTTGGGGAAGTAGCGGACTGACAATCGCAAAAATTGATGCACATAGGTCAAAACTACGATGCACATGCGCAACGTAGCATCATTTACATGGATCCGCTACCTGATGTACATTTGTAACCAGCTCAAACAGCCCTCCAGAGCCAAGGTAAATCAAGGGAAAAAAGCGTATGCGGGTCACACAGAAAACAAATCACATTTTTTTTTAAAGTATATTTCTTCCCTGCACGCGCTGTATGGCAATGTACATAAGAACATAAGAAATAGGAGCAGGAGTAGGCCATCTAGCCCTTCGAGCCTCCCCCGCCATTCAATAAGGTCATGGCTGATCTGTCGTGGCTCAGTTCCACTTTCCCGCCCTCTCCCCATAACCCTTAATCCCCTCGCTTATCAAAAACCCATCAACCCGCGTCTTAAAAATATTTAGCGAGGCAGCCTCCACCACTTCAACGGGCAGAGGATTCCAGAGATTCACCACCCTTTGAGTGAAGAAGTTCCTTCTCAACTCGGTTCTAAACCGCCATCCCTTTATCTTGAGGCTGTGCCCCCTAGTCCTACTATCCTTTCTGAGCGGGAAGAGTCTCTCCACCTCTATCCTATCGATCCCCATTCATCATCTTATACGTCTCAACGAGATCTCCCCTCATCCTTCAAAACTCTAACGAGTACAAGCCTAGTTTATTCAACCTCTCCTCATAGCTCAACCCCCTCAACTCCGGTATCAGCCTAGTAAATCTCCTCTGCACTCCCTCCAAGGCCAAAATATCCTTGCGTAAGTACGGGGCCCAAAACTGCACACAGTACTCCAGCTGCGGCCTCACCAATGCCCTGTACAGCTGCAGCAAGACCTCCCTACTTCTATATTCAATCTCCCTCGCTATGAAGGCCAGCATCCCATTCGCCTTCCTGACCACCTGCTGCACCTGCAAGCTGGGGTTTTGCGACTCATGCACAAGGACCCCAAGGTCCCTCTGCACTGTCGCCTGCTGCAGTTTTTCGCCACGTAATTAATAATCCTTCCTACCATTATTCCTACCAAAGTGGACCACCTTGCACTTGCCAACATTAAATTCCATTTGCCATTTCCTGGCCCATTCGCCCAGCCTATCTAGATCCTTCTGCAGACTCTCCACACCCTCCGCACAATTTGCCGTTCCACCAATCTTGGTGTCATCAGCAAATTTCGACACCCTGCACTCGGTTCCCTCCTCCAGATCATCTATATAAACGGTAAATAGCTGAGGCCCCAGCAGCGACCCCTGGGGCACTCCACTAGTCACCATCCGCCAATCTGAATAGCACCCATTGACCCCCACTCTCTGCCTCCTATTTGACAACCAATCCTCTATCCACGCTAACACCCAACCCCCAACCCCATGTCCCCTGGCCTTCTGCAATAACCTCTTGTGAGGTACCTTGTCAAACGCCTTCTGAAAATCAAGAAAGACCACATCCACCGTCTCTCCTCTATCCACCGCCCTAGACACATCCTCATAGAACTCCAGTAAATTTGTCAGACACGACTTCCCTTTAATGAAACCGTGCTGCGTCTGCTCTATCAAGCAATTCCTCTCAAGATGCCTCTCTATTTCCTCCTTGATGACGGATTCTAACATTTTACCTACAACAGACGTTAAACTAACCGGCCAATAATTCCCCGCCTTTTGCCTGGCACCCTTCTTAAATAACGGCGTAACATTTGCCGCTTTCCAATCTTCCGGCACTTCCCTGGAATCCAGCGACGTCTGGAAAATAACCACCAAGGCATCCACTATCTCCTCCGCCATTTCTTTCAGAACCCTCGGATGCATTCTATCCAGTCCTGGCGACTTGTCCACAATCAGCCCCTCCAGACTGTCGAGCACCACCTCTCTACTAACAGTAATGTCATTAAGACCCTCCAGTCCTACCACCTTTCCATCTCTAACACCCGGCAATTTATTCACGTCCTCCTCCGTGAAGACAGAAACAAAAAAGTTATTCAGGATCTCAGCCATATCCCCATCCCCTACCACTGAGTCCCCCTTCTCATCCTCTAAGGGACCAACGTTGACCCTAGCCAGCCTCTTCCTTTTTATACATTTATAAAAACTCTTGCTATCCTTTTTTACATTGAGCGCTCGCCCAGCTTCATAGTTTCTCCTACCCTTCTTTATCAACTTTTTGCCAATCTTTGTTGACATTTAAACCTCTCCCAATCCTCTTCTCGCCCACTCCTCTTAGCTACTCGAAACGCCTCCGCTTTTAATTTAACACTTTCCATCACCTCCTTCGTTATCCACGGCTTATTACCTCTCCTCCTACTGTCCTTTTTGACCATTGGAATGAATTTCCGCTGAGCACCAAGAAAGATCTCCTTAAAGATTCTCCACTGCTCCTCAGCAGACCCTCCCTCCAACGCGCTCCCCCAGTCCACATTCGCCAATTCTTCTGTCATCCTACCGTACTCCCGCCTGTTCAAAGAAAGGACGCGTGTCCGGAAACCCACTTTCTCCTCCTCCATCTGCACCAGAAACTCCACCATACAATGATCACTCTCCCCAAGAGGATCCTTCACCACAAGGTCCCTAATTCTACCCGCCTCATTACATAACACCAGATCCAAGATAGCTCGCTCCCTCGTCGGCTCCAACACAGACTGTTCAAGGAAACTATCCCGGCAGCATTCCAAGAACTCCTCCTCGAGCCCACCGCGTCCAACTTGGGTCGACCAATCAATACGCAGATTGAAATCCCCCATAACTACGGCCGTTCCATTCCTGCACGCCGCACTTATTTGCGCGTTAACAGCCCGCCCCACCTCCAGATCATTATTCGGGGGCCTATAGACGACACCCACCAGCGTCTTCCTCCCTTTGCTGTTCCTAATCTCTACCCGCAACGATTCCGCTTTCTGCTCCTTGGCTCCGATCTCATCCCTTGCTACCACCCTGATGCTATCCTTAATCAGCAGAGCTAAGCCCCCCCCTCCTTTTTCCCTCCCGCCTATCCTTCCTAAACACTTGATACCCCTGGACATTCAGCTCCCAGTCCCTGTCACCTTGCAGCCACGTCTCTGTAATGGCCACCAGATCATATCCATTTGTGCTGATCTGCGCCACCAGCTCATCCACTTTATTCCGAATGCTTCGTGCATTCAGAGAATGTGCCTTCATCCCAGCCTTCACCTGGACCCTATTTGCCAGAACGCCACCAACCATACTCACGCCCCCTACTCCCTCTATTATTGGGACATCCTCGGCCTCTTTCCTTACCTGTACCCTCTCCTCAACTCGACACCCCGTAATGTCACCTACCCTCGCACCCTCCCTCCCCCCTAATTAGTTTAAAGCCCTGTCTACAGTCCTCTTTACTCGATTCGCCAGCACTCTGGTCCCAGCACGGTTCAGACCAACCCCATCCCGCCCGAACAGGTCCCACCTACCCCAATACTGGTGCCAATGCCCCATAAATTCAAACCCATTCCTCCCACACCAATCCCTGAGCCACCCACTCACTTCCTTAATCCTGTCAACCCTACGCCCATCTGCACACGGTTCAGGCAGTAGCCCAGAGATAACCACCTTGTCGGTTCTACTTTTTAATTCCATTCCCAGCTTTTCATACTCCCTCCCCAGATCCTCAGTCTGCATTTTGCTTACGTCGTTGGCACCCACATGTACCACAACGACCGGATTCTCACCCTCCCACTCCAGGTTCCTCTGCAGCCCAGCTGCGACATCCCGGACCCGAGCACCAGGCAGACAACACACCCTTCTGTGCACTTTGTCATTGTGACAAAGGACAGTGTCAATACCCTTCACCCCACTATCCCCAATCACTCCTGCGTTCCTTTTCCCCTTCTCTTTGCCGATGTCCTGCTGCAGCACCGTACCGTGTGCAGTTTGCTCACCAACCTCACCTCCCTCGTTCTCGTCCAGCCTGGAAGCAAGAACCTCAAACCTGTTATGCAGATTAAGAGGCTGAGACCTCCGCTCCTCACCCCTCTTCATGTAAGCTCAGTGACGAATAAAACATGCGCCCTCACTTCTTTTGGTTTCCATTCTCCAGTGACACAACCATCTAGTTGACTGCTAAATGCTCTCTCTGGGGTCATTTGAAATGAACAGTAAATTGTATCTGGGACGTTTCGCTCCCCCATCCCATAAAAGGATAAAATCGGTGGCCCTGAGTTTACTTAATGTGCCATCGTATGTATATAACACCCGAGTCTTCCGGTTGGGTTTGATGTATGTACTCACTCTCTTCCTGATATTAATAGTTTCTGGCACGGATGTTGCCCACGTGACGGAGCATGTTTTTGAGCAGTTGTTTAGGACCGCATCAGGTAAATTGCATCTTGATTGCTTTATGTCGAGCTCAGCAATTCTACACGCAAAGCCTCAGTGAAGGTCAGCTTGTGTGCAACATTGAATAGGAGACATTCGTTTATTTTCTGCCAAGCTATTCCAGATGGACGGGTCCAACAGGTCTGACTGCTATATGTGGTACATATGGTGTAAGAAAGTAGCTTCAGTTTAAATCCTGTGGTGTAATGCAGCATGTAAAGTTCCAGGTAGTATCTGTGGTTTGCATAGGCACTGCGATTTTAAGGCAGTGCACGCAGTGTGAGCTGCACCCTTTAGAGTCAGTGAGCATCTGCAGTGTTAGGCTGACCCTGTGGTGTAACGCAGTAGCTGCAATATCTGTAGTGCAAATCATTAGCCGTGGTGCAAGGCAGTGCCTGTTGTGAAGTACAATTCCTGCGGCAGAAGACGATATCTTGTTTGCAAGAAAGTAGCTTCGGTGTAAAAACTGTTCAACGATGCAGTATCGGTTGTTCAAGGTAATACCTTTGGTTCAAGTTAGTATTGTGGTGTAAGAAAGCAACTGCGTTTTCAAGGAGAACCTGTGGTGTGAGACATTGGCTACGGAGTTAGACAGAAACTGTGCTGTAACCAGAAACTGTGGTGTGAGGCCGTTTCTGCGGTGTCAGGCAGAACCGTTGGTGTAAAGCATATCCGTTCTATAAGGAAGAACATGAGAGGAATGGCAGTAGTTGTGCTGCGGTGCATCGCCTGGGCGTAAGACAGAACCTGTGGTGCAAGACAGTGCTTGCAATGCAATGCAGTATCTACGGTTTCCGGCTGTGTAAGCAGTTCCCTGCGGTGTACCTGTTGTGTAAGGAAGTAGTTTAAGTGAAAAGCAGCATCTTTGGTGCAAGGTCGCATCTGTGGTATTATGCAGTATTATCCGGTATTACGTTCAGGGTAATACATGCGGTGTAATGTGGTACCTGTGGTATAAGGCAGCCACTGTGGTTTAAGGAAGAAACTGAGGTGTATGCATTGTCTGCAAGTTAAGGCAGTGATGTGTAAGGTAGTGTCGGCGTTATCAGGCAGAAGCCGCAACATACGGCAGTACTGTGGTTCAAGGTAGTGCCTGCAATGCAGGGCGATTCCTGTCGTGCAATAAATTACCTGTGCTGGAAGGTGGTACATCTGGTTTAAGGCTGTATCTGCGGTGAGCCTGCGGAGAAAGTATAAGATAGCCCCTGTGGTGTGAGCAAGACCTGCTGTGTAATGATATTCCTGTTGTGTAGTCAGTACCTGCGGTGTAGGCACGACCTACGGTGCAACGCAATTCCTGCTGTTTAAGTCAGGACTGCGGTGTAAGATGGTTTCTGCGGTGTAGGATAGAACCTACAATGTAAGGCAATAGATGCGCTGCAAGGCAGTGCCTGCGATGTATCGAAGTACATGCGGCATAAGGCATTGCGTGCCCTGTACGGCAGCTAGGGCTGATGAGAACCCATTTTACTCCACTGTTGAATGATATCATTCGTGTTTTCTGTACACATTGATTCGGCGAAGCCGCTACAGAAGGAAACACCAAAACTTACTGGCGAATAGCAGTAGGCATCAGAAGATACAACAAAGAATGGTGCAGTGCTTCTGATGTCCATTATTTAAAGAGACGCATTATATTTTTGTGACAGCAAGGCCGGCATTCAAACGTGTACTTCACTACTGCCTGAACATGAGGGCTAGATTTAATTTTACATATTTTCGCAACATCACAATTATTGTCCAAGGAGATTTCGCGGCCTTCTTTAGCTCTTCCCTGAATTTAGCTTGTGTAGCTGCATAAATGCATGTGTTTGTGCATGAACTTAAATGCATGAGCAGTGTTCCCGTTTCGGTGGCGATATATGCAGCAGACGTGTAATCGGGCTGGAGATGAACGAGCATCCGACTGATTAAATAACTAATGACTCTTGTCGCCCACAACAATAGAAAGCTACTAGAAATAGCGAACAATAAAATAATGGACTTCCTTCGGTTCTGTATCTCTGGATCATTCTGATTCTCACTGTTTTGACCCCGGAGGCCCGCACGGGCTTTGCTGGACAATAAAATCCTTCTGATTGTCAAAAGATTCAATAGTAATATCAAAATGAAGGGAATCCAGATCAATAAGATACTTTGTAACAAGACGACTGCATCACCAATTTGAGAAGTATAAAAATCCCGACTAGGGACGACACCCCATTGAACACCATTCATTGTGCGTTTATGTTCAAATGCAAACCAAACATACAAGTTCTGTAAATAGATAAGGACTGAGGCTGTTGTTAAAACTGCAGTCGCTGTTCTCGCTGTGCAATAGATTGTTTTAAACTTCTGACTACATATAGCAACATATCGGTCAAACGTGAATGAGACTGTAAACCATACTGACATATACAGGTTATTACAAAGCATATATATCATTAATTTGCAAACAATAGTGTAGGAGAGGAATGAATTCGGAAAGCGTCTTCTCAGAACGTTATAAAGGATAACATTGATGAGCATCACCAACAAATCTGCTGTTGCCATGGCCACCATGTAGATCGAGACACATCTGGAAAGGCCGCAATTTCCTTTGGCGAGGATCACGATGGTCAGGAGATTCGCTGTAAGAATGAGAGAGAAGAGCCAAGTAATGGAAACAGTCTGGTAACACTCAAAGCATACTTTAGCGAAATGTTTGGGTGCACTTTTGCTGAGTTATTGACACGGACTCATTCTATTGTACAAGGGAGCAGATGTGATATATTTATCGAAATAGAACACCGTAAGCTCAATATTTAGGCACCTGCGATGTTGTTTCCATTGTAATAATTTAAGGGTTTTTTTTTCACATGTTGAGGGGAGGTCGCCGGATTCAGTCTACAGAATGTTAATGGAAAGTTCCCCTCAGCACAATCGACAACAAAAGAACCCAAGTCTCAAATGGGATCAATTATGTTTTCGGGGATTTGTATAAACCGGGTGATCTGGGATCAGCTTCCTTGCATCTATATCGATTTAATTACAGTCAGCATCAGCCCTGACACTGGTCTGAGACTCCATTCACCCTAAGTCGAAATCACACCTCCTACCACGTGCCCTAAGGAAAATCCCCAGAAAGGAAATTCCGGTTTGTTGAATACATTGAACATTTTGTCATTTCCTCAGTGAGTGTCCTCGGCTCAAACGCCTTCAGCTACTTCATATTGACTTTTCTTCCACTACAAGGGCAGAAGTGGGAATCATCATTGACGGCTGCACAATATATAGTATCACACGTGAGTCTTCAGATACTGAAGCAAACAGTGTCCAAATGCAGCAAGATCAGGACAACATCCTGGTTTGGGCTAACAAGGGGCAAATAATGGCTTTGTCACGCAACTTTTAGGTAATGACTGCCTACATCAATACATAATCTAACCATTTCGCCTCGACATTTAATGCCATCACTGAGTCCTCAAGTATTATCATCAACCATAAACACAACCTGAACTGTGCGAGCCATGTGAAAAACAGTAAAGTTTAGAAACTCTCAGCAGGGCTGACAGCTTCCGTCGGGGAAGAAAACAATCCTTTTATTTAGCATTCCCGGATTCCAACATTCACTGTATTTTGCTTATTTTAGCTAATAAATAGTGACCTCAGGAGCAGATCAGCGGTTAGGAATCCAGCGGTTAATAACAAACCTCTTTTCTTCCAAAATCCTGTGCACTGTTTATAAGTTGATGGAGTGATGGAATACTCTCCATTTACCTGCACGAGGGCAGCTCCAAAGACTCTCAAGATCTTCTCGACAATGCAGGGCGAATCAGGCAGTTGGAATGCTAACCCGCCCACAAAATGTTAACCACCTCTACCGCAGACGCACTGTAGCAGCCCTGTGCAGCATTTCAAGGAACTCACCTTTCATCTTACACAGCATTATACAAAACCCTCGACCACTAGCATCTGGAAAGTAACGGGCAACAGATACATGGGAACGCCACCATCTTAATGCTCTCTCAAAGGCACGCACCAAACCGAGTGGAAAATATATCACTGTTCCTTCACTGCAATTGTGTCAAAATCTTGGAATTCTTTTTCTCCTTACCAGCACTGTGGGTGCACTTACAACTTGGACAGCAGCGAAACAGGAAGGCAGCTCACCACCCGCATCCGAAGGACAGCGAAGGATGAGCAATAAAGGACACCGATGCCCACATCACACAAATGAATAAAATGAAGGCAACCAAACAAATGATTGATTTCTATACAGTAATTCCCTGTGCTGCAGCTCTGACAACTAAATCCATCCACCACAAGGATTGTGTCAGGTGATGCACCGACCAACTGCATAGTTAGCGGCACGGCACCATGGGACAATGGATTGAATTTAGTGTCTTATGTTTACTTGTAGAGGGAGTATCTCAAGAGCTGCATCCACTATCAGGGGTGCTGAACGTAATATTCCAACATTACGGAAACAAGTCCTTCAAATAAATCAGTGAGTTGAGGAAAAAACGATTGAAATTAATTCGAGACGTAGGATTCTATTATTCACCATGGGGCACAGAAAGGAAAATAGCGGAACGGGAAAACTGATTTGCAGCTCTGAGAAAATCAGCAGCCTCCTGAGAACGAGTTTTTCCTTGAAATGTTACCCAATGATTTTTGTTTTCTGGAGAGGCCGCATTAGGAGGTATTCTCATCTTAAAGGGGTAACAATGCAGATTGTCACTGCAAATAATTCGCATACAGACCTATGAACTATTGGAAAGAAAGAGGATCAGCCTCGATCTCCGTAAATGTGGGGAGGGAAGTTAAACTCCAGAGGTCACATTCCTCTGAGCTGAACCGCGGCTCACAGGCCATGCGAACCGTTGAGACTCTCGCTGATATTCAACTGAGGAAAAACATTGCAATAATGACCTTCTCGCATTCAGTTGCCGAATCAGTGAGCAGTGAGATTCTTCGCAATTATGAGGCAACATAGTACGTTGACTTACCAGGAGCACCAAAAGCTGCCAGCACAGGGTAGAAAAGTTCCTTGATCTCTATAATTAATGGGCGGGCCATTGCGATTTCGAGAAGAATGCAAACGTTTCACTAGATGCACCGTTGTATGTAAGATTCGTAAATTCCCCCCTTTTGTACTGTAATACATTCCCTGAAGAGGGAAAAAAAACAGGCGACGCACGGATTGCGTCAGTTTCAGCAACTTAACGCAAAAGGTCCCTTTCCTCTGGAGGGAACCCTGGTTGGCCAATCGACACACTGTCAGTCCATGAAGCTCCGTCAATAAACATGAGTGATCAGAAAGGAATCCCGGAGCACATGTGTTCAGCGCTGGTTCCCAGAAGACAGAATGGAACATCCCCATGGACACAATGTTTGATTCTGCCAGCTTCATCGTGCAGTTGTTTAAACGCACGCATTTAATGCACAGCCTACATGTATTTCGCTTCTGATTCGCCAAATTTTCATTTGATGTGCATTGTGACAATTAGTGATGAATCGCTGTTTATATTTGTGACTATTATGTTACTTTCCCGGGTCTTTCCTTCAATCTCAATTGTCGGAACTAAAATACAAATTTACCATTAATGTTAATCTATCATTATCAATGCTAACTGAACTTAAATATGTATGATCTACTGAATCATTACTTGAGGGGATACTATTTCAGAGTGTCCCGTGCCAACCCGTGAAATAGAGATTAGGTTTGGTGTCATTCTTTGCCATACGTCTGATGCACCAGTAAGAATTTGAGACCCAGAGCTTGACACAGCTTAATGGTTACATTGCATCACTCTGAACTAGTGGCAGCAAGCTCCTGCTGGCGATTGATCTCAGTGCAGCCGAACTGCAAAGAAAATCTCAGAGTGCTTTGAAGGATTTTATTGACCTCAACGGAAACTTTACCGATTTGAGATTTCAATCCACCAACATGCCATGAAAATAGTTCCTTGCCGTGTGGACACGATATTTCGTCCAATGAAACTGTTTTTGCAGGAGTCTTCCCTGACTACTTGGCCAGTCATTAATTTGACCAAATATTTGTTGTCCCTGGACGAGCAATGCTTAACTCCCGAACCTTAAATTCAAATCGCTCGTGGCTACCCTGCTACTAATCTTAATCATGACTTCCACCCAACGATTTGCTGAGATTTACTATTCTCTTATCTTAGCATTTTAGGCATCACTCGAATTTGACATCTGGGTTTTCAATTGAATTGATCTAAAATACCAAATCACGAGTTTCTTTTCCCCCTTAACAATCTATAGCAACCCTTCATCTTTGAACAAGATTTTTTCGCGAGAGCTGATGCCTCCTTCCGTGGTCATGGTCAGTGTTTTTACCATGTTTTCTTTTGGTAACTCTCTTAAGGAAGATGGAAAGTTGGTTACTTTAATGACGCTTCAAAGACAAGCTGCGCTTGTGAAGAATAAAACCAAGTATATTTAACTCTACTTAGTGCATCATACGAACAAACGAATTGGGATCTGGACTATGCCCTTCAAAGTCTGCTCGCCCATTTAGCAAGTTTCAGGCTAACCTGGTTGTAACCACAATCCCACATTCCTCCCAACCCCTGATTAACTTTCACCCCCTCGATACTCAAGAAAACATCTCGCTCTGCTTTAAAGTTATTCAAAGACTCTCCTTGGATTTGGAGAAAGAGACTACGAGTGGCACACGACCAACTGGGAGACAGAAACAAAATCTCATTTCAGCCTTCATTCAGCGACCACTTATTTTAAGCTTGCACTTTCGTTCCAGATTTTCTTGCAAGAAGAAATACCCTCTCCACCTTCACTCATTCATGCCCCTCAGGGTGTGAAAGGTTTTGATCAAGTCACCCATTACTCCTGTCAGTTCTTGTGGATGCAAAGTTAACTTCTCCAATCTTCTATCATTGAACAAGCCAATTATTCCTTGAACTCGTGTAGACGACGATCATTCTTTCAGCATTGAAGAAAATCATCTTCATTTGTCATTCAGGCGTTGTGCTGACCGTATGTGGAAGTCTCTAATGAGCATGATTTTGGCAGGATCCAGTGTAGTGAGGACAGGGCAATGCGTCTTGCAGGTCGTGGGCGGCACTTTTCTTACGGTTTTTGCGTGCCTTATGCTTGACACTATCCGTTACCTCTCAAACGCTGATGCAATTGCGACAATTACACTTTTCCAAGCTCCGAGGTCCTGGAGAAATGTCTTGCATGAAGCATTGTCAATTTTAAAGCCCTGAATTATAAATTGCAATGTACCCTTGAATCATTTCTTTTGAGCGCCTCTGAAGCGTACTCCATTATTCCGTTCAGCACCGAAGATTTGAGAAGGAATTAGTTGTCTGGCATTTTGGCGACTGCTTCAACTCATCAGAACATTTTTCCTAATAACATTGTGAAAATCTTGACCGTACCGGGTCTTCTGACGACCTGTGTGCCTGGGAATTTGTCCTGAGTCTGGATTTTGTGACGTTTGCTTCGGCAGCAAAGGTAGAAGGGATGAAATTCACTGTGTGTCAGTTGTAGCCGGTCCAGGTCTCATTCGTGCAGAGAAGAATGGGGAGTGTGGTTGTTCAGTCGACTTTGAACTCGGCACTTAGCCTCATCCCTCCACTTCCGGTCATGAATAGCAACGTTTTTGTAATTTTGTCATTGGGCTTGTCACCCACCTGAGCATCGCGTGTGAAGTGCTGCGTAGAAGGATGAACTTGTCCACAGGCCGCAATTTCTGTTTGTTTACTCTCAATACTAGCTCTTCGTAGAGTTTTACTTGGAGCAGGTTGAAACATGTCTTCTTTGTGTTGATAGTGAGACCAAACTTATTGAATGGAGCAGATCAATTATGCATTGCCCACTGAAAGCATTTAGTGCATAGTCAGCAGCAAATGGAAATTCATGTCGTCTAGCATGGAGGAGCTTGGTCTTGACATCGTGGCGTCGCAAATTGAAAACCTGGTTGTCTATTCCATAACTGATTTCTGTGTCTAATCCTTAGCCTCAATGGCATCAATACGCACGGCTAAGAACATGATGCTCAAGAGGACCAGTGCAAATACGCAGCACTGTTACACTCCATTGATGACTGTGAACGGGACGGAAATCACATTGCCAAGAAGGAGGCGGGTCTGCATGCCATTGTGCGACTGTCGAACCATCTGATTGAGTTAGTCTGGAAACCCAAACTTTCTCATTACCTTCCAGAGACCTTCGCTGCTGAAAATTTCGAGGACTCGGCTAGATCACTGAATTCGGTGCGTTGTTTAGCATTTTGTTTTTGGGAATTTCTCCTGCATTTGGTGAGCAACAAATACCATGCCTTGGTTTAATTATTTTTTTTTTCTTGACCCACACTGGCTTTCGGGAAAGAATCCTGCTCAGGTCAGTCGGTTTAGAATGATTCTGGCAAAGTACTTTCCGGAAATATTCAACGCATCTAATCAGTTGTGTTTGTCACAGGCCTGGAGATTGACTTTATGTTTACAGATGTGAGCAAAGAAGCAGTCATTGAAGTATTGTGGAAGGAGCCTTTGTGCCTTGTGAACTTCGGATGTGGGTGGACTTTCTGAGCCTCTATGATGCACCATACCTATAGATTTCTGCTGGAATTTGATCGGTTCCAGGGACTTTGTCATTTGACAATTACTCGAAAGTTTTCTCTCTTTCAAACAGTGTCGGTGGATTGCCCAGACAAGCGGTGGTATTGACCTGGGGATGTTTACCTATAAGTTCATCATTAATATGGGACAGTCAATTGAGAACATTGTTGAAAGACGCAACCGTCTCGAACATCAGAAATTACACTGTGAGTAGTTTCGGCTCAGAAACGCTGAATAGCGGACAACAATTGTCTGGGTGAGCCCCAAGGGGCATCCAGACAGATTCGTAGTGGTGCCTCATGTAATTTTTTGTCAGCACAGGCTTGTGTTTCATCTGCCTTTTGTCTCAGCCACTTGCCCTGCATTTCATGTAATCTGCCCTGTACTGTACTACGAATGGTGTTTCCAACAGTTCTTTTGCTTCAGGATTTCTCATGTTGGTATGCACTGTATAATTTATATTTTTCTTCGAAAGGATGCCGGATTTCAGGGCCATTTTCATCAAAACAATCCTGATGTTTTCACTTGGTGCGACCCAATAATCATTAAGCTTTGACGTACACAGCACCCTGTCAGGAACTTTAAAGTTCCTCGATCTTGTATTCGGGTTTGTGAAGGTCACTTGGCCGCCTTAGATCATCAGTGAGCTGCAGTTGGATAGGGTCGATCTTCAGCCTGGAGATTTTCAGTCGTTCGGTGGTCGTATTCCTTTGAGGGCGTCGCTGTAGCTAAATCTTCAGACATGCTTTGGAGATAACATACTTGTGCTTAATCCAACAGTCGCTGCCACACATGGTCTGAATCATCCTTACATCCTGTCTGCCATCCTTCCTGACAATTATGCAATTCACGAGATTCCAAAGGCCAGCTATTGGGTTGATGCTTTCAGGATGTCTGAATTTGACATGGGAGCCAGAAAACTGCGCTGGTGAGCAGAGACTGTGCTCAGCGTTAAATTGCAAGCGTAGCAGACAATTGCAATTGCTTTTGCCAAATGCGTTTTTCAGGATCACACCTCCCCAAGTATGGTTATCTGTGCTGACTCTGGCATTAAAGTTATCAATTTTTGCTCAACTTGTCCATGTCGCTATAGTCAGGAAGTGGGGTCTTCACAGAATCCGCGTTGGGTGAATTCAGGATTGGTCCCTCTTGGGCGAAAGCACTGATGAACCTTATTGTTTTGTTTTAGCTTCCTGCCAGCCACTGGGATCTTGCAGATATGAATCAGTCATTTTAACTCTCTGGAAGGCTTGTCAAATTGTTCACTAGTTCATTTTTTAATGCAAAACCCACACCAGCCTGGGGCCTGTTCTCTTTGGTTGAACAATTCCAGAATAAAGTGCATCCAACCCCTCTTTCCCTGAATTGAAATTCCTCTGCCAGGCACATTTTGCTCAGTGCGGCAACGTCAACTTTGAATTGGGATGGATATCTGCCCAGGAGGCCAGTTTTCCTGTTCTGGTCTATCAGCTTGGCTGTTGTCCTAGAGAATGCGTACATTCCTTGCACCAGAACTGAGATTTATCACATTTGTTTTTTTCCTCTTCTTGACATTGCTGCCGCTAAATTGGCAGGTACACCAAGGCGGCTTTTGCAATTCACGCAATTTTTGGGGTCATCCTTCCTAGCTCCTAACTCGGACGTCGTTTTTGAGCAGTGCTGTCTTGAAAAGAGCTACTCAGCCCCTCAACTCTTTAAACGCTGCTTCGCTTCAGTGAAAGGTCACCCCATGGCCTGAGCCACCTATAGGCAGGTTCACAGCTACAGCTACCAATGTATCACTGGAACTGCTTTGTCCCTTACTCCCGGGGACTTGAGATTTGAATGATAGAAATATGGAGACAATTTGTGCGTGAAAGAAATAGATTCGTTACATTTGCTCATTTCAGAGGATTGAGGAATTTATCAAAGCACCTCGATGACAACTCACTCTGCGCCAAATTCAAGACATATATTGTGTAAATTTCCGTCATTGAGGACTGCTGCAGAAAAAAAAACTGACTTTAAGCTATATATTTATTTCACCGCTGAGGACATTAAGGTGTTCGTTATCTCTGGGAAACCTAGCAAAAATATTATTATCATGAAGCAGTGAAAGTAATTTTCAAGGGATCAACATTGGCATTTCAAACAGGCTTGAAATGAACATTTCCCGTCGACATTAGAGCGAAATGAGAGTTTGCGCATTGTCCAGTTTATAGACACCGCATCTGACGTCGAACAACACATGAGTGTCACTTGAGTTCTATGTCACATCTGAACGTAACAGGAAAAAAGTGGCTATGACATAGAGTATGTTAAAACACCAATTATATCAACATCAAAGATTCAAGCTGCGCTGCAGATATGACAGAATTTGAGACCTCAGATTGATTTTGTGACAGTGCTGCAGTGCCAATGCTGATTCCCGTCGACGAACCGTGAATCAGAATCCACAATTTGAGAATGGTCACCGTGCTGCAGCCCTGTGTCATCGCGCTGATTACAATGTGTGTGCTCTGAATATGGTTTGGACTCCTTCCTCAGGCGGAAAGAATAAACGATGCTGATCAGAGGTCAGCATCACGACTCAATACAACACCTTAATCCAAACACTTTAAACAGAATGAAACATTCAGATTGTATTCGAGAGTGAAAATGCAAGTACGAGTGGAGCAGTCCGCTACGTGAGCGTTGATATGATTTTTTGTTTAATTGTCCAACCATTTCTTGCTTTGAAATTTACACAGACGGTTGCAAGGCATCTATTAGAGACATACCTCACGGCTATTATTCTGGGTTTGGTTACGAGTACATGTTAAGATCTGTTTGAATATTATTAACAGTTCATTGTTACACATCTCCCTCATTCATTCTTCGCCGACTTCCATTTAGTTGTGTATAACATAATTATATGATTATTAAAATTCACTTCATTTAATAACAATTTGTATTCTCTTCTCCAATATCGAATATATGCCTCAGTATATTATATTTCCACTGCCAAACAGATCAACTTGTCGCTGGAAAGAAACTTTTATTTTTAAATCTTATAATTGTAATTCACCCAATTGTTGTGTTATAAATATTACTCTTCTCCTTTATCGTTTCTGTCAATTAAAATTGTGTTTTACAAATCACGTATTCTCAAAGTTATCACACAATTCTATTTCTCTTTCTGAAGTTGATGTGTGACCATCAAATTGTATATCTCGAAATAAATTGCATATTAATCCTGAAACTGACCCATATGCATGGTCCGCCCTGGACTCTGTTGATTTAATATGACTATTCTTCACAATGTAATTGGAAAAGCTGAACGATGAAAAATGCCACAAAATGACGAAAAGCAATAGTCATAATACTGACAAGTTTTAGGGTGGTTCTTTTTTGCAATTGGCTTAGTAGTATTGTAACCCAGTGGTAACAATTCAGGCACCCAACGTATATTCTGGAGTTCTGTGTGGGAATGTCACCAAGCTGCAGGATTACAAACCAATATTCTTTTTTTTCAAAAATCCAGTGATCACCATGAATGGATTGTCATAAATACCTGTCTGCTTCACTGATGCCAATAGGGAAAAGAACATGCCATCCTCGCCCGCTGTCGTTTGCATGCCAGTTCATACATACAGCAACCTATTTGACTTTTAACTGCTCTCTGAAGAACGATTTGGGATTCATAGCAAATTATGATTTCTACCAGCAGTGACCCCATCCCATCACTGAGTAACAGGGATGCTCACCTTCAAATCAGCCCCCAAACCCTCCTCAATTACGTCATGTCCGTCTTTCCAATGACGTCATGCCCCGTCCACCATCCACCCAAAGAACAGGAAACCAGAGTTCACAAGAGTATGCAAATTCATCGCTGCTGAACTACTTTAGTGACTGTAATTGCTGAATTGAAATCGACACTTACCTCTCCTGCGGATGCCAGGAAGAATGTTCTATATTTCGGGCTGTGTCTTGAAATAGCATACATGGAACTTTTTGATGAGCAACGAGAGGGATAAATCAGTCAATTACATCTCTGAAACACTGGACGATATGTTATCGAATAAGCCAGTGCTTCAGAGGTCATGGGTTCTTTAGATCTGCAATTGAACTTAAAAGAGCAGTGTTGGTGATTGTGGCGCTGTGAGAGTTTATTTTTTTGGAGTGCGGGGCGAGTGTAGAGGGGTCGTAGGGGGAGGGGAGAGAGTGATTGGAGCTTGCAGGAGGTTGCAGCTGTCGGCTCAGAGGGGTTGGGGAGTGTGCGGTGAGGGGGTGCTGGAGAGGGTCCCAGCCTCAGGGATGCAGGTCAGGTTGTTGGGGACTGGCAGAGTGCAGGTCCCCGCTCCCGCGGCCTTTTCCTAAGATTTCTGAGTCCACCGAGTGTAGGCCCAGACTTATCGGGAGTTTCCCTCGTCTCTGGAAGCCGCTCTGGAGGAAACCCCGGTTCTGGGACTGCGGCGCCGGCTGCTTCTCACACGTGGATAGCTGTTCCGCGTCAATTCCATGTCGGGTACCTCCAGGGTCCTAAGAATCGCCAAATCAGGAAGATATGGCAGTCAAACAATATTCGAGAGTTTTAAAGAGTGAGAATGAAGTTTTAGAAACATGTGAGAAGAGTGTCAGATAGAATTAGAAAGTATGCTGGGCACAGCTTGCAAGAAGTCGCCTCGCTCTGGCGCCGTCTTGGAAGATAGATATAAGTATGGAATTCTAAATTTTAAAATAGGTTGCATGCTAATCCTTGCACTAACCGTTGATGCACTATCCGTCGTGGTCATTGATGGTTGAAGTGTCGACAATTCGCTACTTAGTCTGAAAAGTTGAAGGAAGAAGGATATCAAAACAGAAAAAAAAAAATCAATATGCACACTATTGCCAACATTTAGGGTCGTTCTGTTTGCAGTTGACATTGTGGCATTATAATCCCGAAATAGCAATCCAGACACCGATCGTAGACTGTGGATTCTGGGTTAGAATAATTTCATATTGTGGAATTTGAAGACAATAATTTTTCAAAAACTCTGTGATGACCATGACTGGATCGTCGTACATGGATTTCTCGTTCACGTATGCCCATTAGAGAGGAAAACATGTCATCGCCACCTGTTGTGGTTTCTATTCCAACCCATCGCAATCTTGTAGACTGTAAAATGCGGTCTCAGGGACCATGAGATGAGCAGTAAATTATATCGAGGCCAGCAGTGCCCCCACCCCAGTAATGGATAAAAAGTGTTGTCCTTAGTCTGTTTAATGAACCTTCGTGTGTATGTAACACGAGACTCTAACCGTTGGGTTTGATGCATGCACTCATTCTTCCTGGTTTTTTTTTGCAGCGATGTTGCCCACATGAATGAACATATTTTTGAGCTGTTGTTTAGGATATCATCATCATGTAAATTTAATGTTGGCTGCTTCATGTCTCGATCAGTAATTATACACGCACAGCGTCTTTGAAGATCAGCCAGTAGGCGACATTGAACTAGATGCATTCATTAATTTTCTGGCAAGTTGTCCAAATGGAGGGGTCCAAGTTGTTTGACTGGCATCTGCTCTGCTTTCCCCCTTTCATTGCTGCAGCTGCCAAACTATATAAGAAATTACCTGCTGCTTAGTAATGTAAAGACGCAGCAATCTCCTGGAGGAAGCTATTAATCAACTGGTTAAACTGCACATTTTGACATTCTCCAGATTCTGAATCGATATCAGATCCATGCAAGTTGAAGGAACCTGAGCAGGTGATTTCATCTGAGACAAAGTGGAGCAGAATAAGTAAACGCACAGTACATGGACTAATTTGCGATTTGGAGACAAATGACAAGGATGGAAAGATCAAAGACTTTTTTAAACTCTTTCATTTGACACTAAACTCGGGGGTCGCATGAAGCATCAGGTGACACCTGCCGTGTACATTAACATTTATGGTGTGAGGCTGCCTGTGGTCAAATGCGACAGTTGTAGTGTAAGGGAACAAATCTATGTAACAAAACAACTATGGTGTAAGTCAGCACCACCACGATAAGGCAGTATCTGGTGTAAAGCAATTCCTGCAGGTTAAGAGGAAACCGCAGTATATGGTAGTCGGTGCGGTGTAATGCATTAGCTGCAGTGTGAGGCATAACAGTGTAAGGCACACTTGTTACTCAAGACGGATCCAGCAGCGTCAGAAGATTACTGTCGTGTAAGGCAGAACGTGAGGTGTAAGGTATGGTGTAACTGTGGTGTAAAGCGGAAACTGTGTTGTAAGTCACGTCCTATAGTGTCAGGTACTATCTGAGGCGCAAGGCAACATTTTTGTTGTAAGGCAGCATCAGCTATGTAAACATGTGGTATAATGCAAACCTGCAATGAAAGACTGTTCCTGCAGTGAGGGTAATTCCTGTGAAGAAGGGAGTACCTGTAGGGTATGGCAATATCTGAGGTGAAATCATTCCCCGAGGTCGAAGACAGTAACTTTTTTGTAACACAGCAACTACGGTGTAAGACACTCCCTGCGGTTTCTAATGGTACCTGCCAGATCAGAAACTTCAAGGCGTTGTATGAAGGTTGCCTGCACCAGTGAAGACAGTATCCACGTTGGAAGGCAGCAGCTGCGGTGTAAGCCAATGTCTGCAGTGTAAGGACATGTGGATGGTGCAACACAATACCTTTGGAGCAATCAGTACCTGCGGTGTAAAGAAGCTCCAGTGATGTACGGTAGAGCTTATGATGAAAGGAAGTAGCTCACATCATAAGTGTAAGAGAGCACTTATGGTGTAACAGCAACTGCAGTGCAAGACAGTACTTGCGGTTTCCGATGGTACCTGTGTTGTAATACAGGTCAGAAATTTGTATGTATTTAATGAAGTCCGCCTGACTCATACGTCTTGCACATTGAATTTAGCACTCGTAAGCGTGAGATGTTTCACTCCAAGTATGAATTAAATGACCTACTGGTGAGCTTTTCTCCCACAAACATAATTTTAGAAAGAAAATTAGCAAATTAACTTTTTAACAATTGCAAACAATAAAACAAACAACCAAGATGTTGTATAAACCTTAACAGCTCAATGCACAGTACAAATACAACATGCATACTGACATTTGCCCCTACTTTCGATTTAGCACAAAAATTACGTATGCCCAATGAGTTTTCAGCTCTGTAAGGCCTGTAGTTGTTAGTTCTCTGGATGGAGAAAAGAAACACCTGCTTCTCCATTCTGGAACTCCCAGCACCTCGAAGTGGGGATAGAGCCACTGCTTTCGTCCAGCTTGCAAACCACCAACAGCAAAACGTTCACGCCAGAAAAGTAAGAAACACTATTTCAAACTAACTAGCAGATTTCTTAATGGAACAGAGAGGCAAAATAGTGCATCCAGCCTCGAGTCCAAGCAACTTCGAAATAACCAGCAAACAAAACTAAAAGTGAAAGAATTTGCGACCTGTACAACGTTTCTCCCCAGCAATTCCAAAATTGCCAAAACTCCAAGAGAGTGCATTCGGCCCAGATTAAAAATAAACAAAACGCAATTTAATCATTTGAGGAACAATTAAATGACATTTAGTCAGGCGGCTCGATGCATGTTTATTATTGCAGAAAACACGGTTAAACATACGTTTCTTAAAGCAAAGTAGCGTCACCTCAGCAGTGTAAGCCGTTACTTGAGGTCCTTAGCAGTACCCGGCGCAAAGTGGCGTCTGTGGTATAATACAGAGCTTTTGGTTTAAGGTACCACCTGCGCTTAAGACAGTAACCGCAATGTAAAGGATCATCTGTGGTGTAAGGCAGTAGTTCTGTGGATATTCAGTGCTCGCAGTGCAGGGCAGTACCTGTGCAGTAAGGTAGTACCTATGGTGTCAGGAAATAGATCCAGTATTAGACAACACCTGTGGTGTAAGGCAATACCTGTGGTTTAAGACATCAACTGTGGTGTAGGACAGCACCTGTATGTAAAACTGGAACTGAGGTGTAAGGCAATAACTGTGGTGCAAGGCAATTGAGTGTGGTGAAGGCAGTTTCTGCATTGAAGAAAGTACCTGCGTGTATGACATGACTTGCGGTAAAAGGCGACAGCTGTAGAATAAGGCAGTAACTCAATGTAAGGTCTTGGATTCTGTGCCACTCAGTACCATTGAGGTAAGGCAGTAATTTTGTGTAATGCAGCGTCTAGTGTGAAGGCAGTTTCTGAGGTCTAAGGCATTACCTTTCTGCAAGGCAATATCTGCGATCTTTGGCAGTGCCTCCGCTCTAAGGCACTCCCCGCGCAGTCAGGTAGCATCTGCAGTGAAGGCAGTAGTTCTGGTGAAGGCAGTACCTGCAGTGTCAAACATGCACGGAATTGCCTACGATGTAAAGCATGACTTGTGACGTAAGTTCGTACTTTTGGCCTATGACAGATTCTGCGCATTGAAAGCAGGACCGGCTGTGCAAACAAGTGGATTTGATAAGTGGTAGTACCTCGGTGCAAGGTAGTTCATGTTGTGGAAGACATTGCCGGAGGTGAAGTTATTTCCTCGCAGTGTAAGGCAATACCTTTGCTATGACGTGGTTACTGCGTGGTAATGCAGTTCTTGTAGTAAAGACAGTACACACATAGAAAGGCAGTGCATGCGTTATAACGCAGTACCTGTGCTTTAAGGTTGCTCCTGTGGTGGAAGGCATGTCATTGCTGCAAAGCAGTGCCGGCAGTGTAAGGAAGTACTCGCGGTGTAAGGCAGTGCTTACAGTACAAGCTGGCATCTATGGCGTTATAAGGTAGCTTCAGTTTAAGTTTTGTGGTGTAATGCAACATCTGAGGTTCCACGTAATACCTGCGGTTTGCACAAGACTGCGGTTTCAAGGCAGTGTGAGTTAGTACCTTTGTCGTAAGTCAGTACCTGCAGTGTAAGGCAGAACCTGCCTTATAAGGCAGGAGTTGCAGTATCTGTAGCGTAAAACAGTCTCTCCGGTGAAAGGGAGGACCTGTGGTGCAATAAAATAATTGTTGCGTAAGGCAGTATCGTGTTTGCAAGGAAGTAGCTTCAATGTAAAAACTGCTGTACAATGCAGTATCTGTGCTTCAAGGCAGCACTTGTGGTCCACGTTAGTATTGATGTGTACGAAAGCAACTGTGTTTGCAAGGAGAACCTGTAGTGTGAGGCATTGACTGCAGAATTCCGCAGAGACTGTTCTGTAACCAGAAAGTGTGATGGAATGCAGTACCTGTGATGTAAGACTGAACCATTGGTGGAAGGCATATCTCTTTCATAAGGCAGAATATGAGAGGTTTGCTGCGATGCATCACCTGTGGCGTAAGGCAGAACCTATACAGACCTACAAGACAGTGCAAGACAGTGCTTGCAATATAAGGCAGTATCTATAGTTTCCGGCACTAGCTGCCGTACAAGTCTGCTGTGTATCTGTAGTGTAAGCCAGTAGTTGAAGTGTAAATCAACATCTTTGGTGCAAGGCCTCACTTGGGGTGTAATGGAAAATCCACGGTTTCAGATCATACCTGCGTTGCAAGGTGGTACTGTGGTGTAAGGCAGCATGAGGTGCAAGACAGCCACTGCGGTTTAAGGGAGAAACTGTGATGTATGGCACTGCCTGCGATGAAAGGCAGTACGTCATGTGTAAGGCAGTGCCTGCCATGTCAGACACCAGCCGCGGCACAAGGGGGTATCTGTGGTTCAAGACCGTGCCTGAACTGCAGGGCTGTTCCTGTGATGCAATAAAGTACCTGCGGTTTAAGACATTACCAGCGGTGAGCCGATAGTGCAAGGTGGTACCCTGGGTATAAGATAGTCGCTGCAGTGTACGCAGTACCTGCTGTGTAATGTTGGACCTGCTGGGTAGGCAGTAACTGCGGTATGGGTAGTAACTATGGCGCAACGCAGTTCCTGCGGTTTAATTCGGTAATCCGGTGCAAGATGGCTCCTGCGGTAGGACAATAGATGTGATGCAAGGCAGTACCTGCGATTGATCGTGGTACATTTGGCATAAGACAGTGATGATGAATGGGATGGATAGGATAGAGGTGGAAAGACTCTTCCCGCTCAAAAAAGGCAGTAGGACTAGGGGGCACAGCCTCAAGATAAAAGGGGGGCGGTTTAGAACGGAGTTGAGGAGGAACTTCTTCACTCAAAGGGTGGTGAATCTCTGGAATTCTCTGCCCGTTGAAGTGGTGGAGGCTGCCTCGCTAAATATTTTTAAGACGCGGGTTGATGGGTTTTTGATAGGAGAGGTGATTAAGGGTTATGGGGAGAGGGCCGGAAAGTGGAACTGAGCAGCGACAGATCAGCCATGATCTGATTGAATGGCGGGGCAGGCTCGAAGGGCTGGATGGCCTACTCCTGCTCCTATTTCTTATGTTCTTATGTTCTTATTATACATTGTACGGCAATTAGGACTGATCCAAAAATATTTTAATCCACTGTTAGAAAGACATCATTGATGTTCCCTGTGCTCACTGATTGGGAATAAGCCGTTACAGAAGAAAACACCAACAGTCAACGGCGAATAGCAGTAGGCGTCAGAAGATACAACAAGGAGTGGAACAATGCTTCTGATGTCCTTTATTTAAAAGACTTTTTTTCGTGGCAGGAAGGCCGGCATTCAAACGTGTACTTCACTATTGCCTGAACAGGAAGACTGGAATTAATTTCACATATTTTTGCAACATCAGGATTATTGTCCAAGGAGATTTCACGACCTTCTTCAGCTCTTCCCTGAATTTAACTTGTGTAACTGCATAAATGCAAGTGTTTGTGCATGAACTTAAATGGATGAGCATTGCTCCGGTTTCAGCGGCGATATATTCAGGGGATGTATAATCCGGCCGGACATGAACGATGATACCAGTGGTTAAATTACTAACGACTGCTGTCAGCCACAACACTAGAAAGCTACTAGAAATAGTGAACAATAAAATAATAGACTTCCTTCGATTCTGTATCTCTGGATCATTCTGATTCTCGCTGCTTTGACCCCGGAGGCCCGCACGGGCTTTGCTGGACAACAAAATCCGTCTGATTGTCAAAAAATTAAATAGTAATATCAAAATGAAGGGAATCCAGTTCAATAAGATACTTTGTAACCAGCTGAATGCTACACCAGTGTGAGAAGTATAAAAATCCTGGCTGGGGAGGACACCCCATTGAACACCATTTATTGTGCTTCTCTGTTCATATGCAAACCAACGGTACACGTTCTCTAAATAGATAAGGACCGTGGCTGTTGTTAAAACTGCAGTCGCTGTTCTCGCAGTGCAATAGATTGTTTTAAACTTCTGACTACATATAGCAATATATCGGTCAACCGTGAATGAGACTGTAAACCATACGGACATATACAGGTTATTACAAAGCATATATATCATTAATTTGCAAACAACAGTGTAGGAGAGGAAGGAATTCGGAAAACGTTTTCTTAGGAGGTTATACAAAATTACATTGATGAGCATCACCAACAAATCTGCTGTTGCCATGGCCACCATGTAGACAGAGACACATCTGGAAAGGCCGCAATTTCCTTTGGCGAGAATCACGATGGTCACGAGATTCGCTGTAAAAACGAAAGAGAAGAGCCAAGTAATGGAAACAGCCTGGTAACACTCAAAGCATACTTTAGTGAAATGTTTGGGTGCACTTTTGCTCAGTTATTGACATGGACTCCTTCTATTGTACAATCGAGCAGAGGCGATATAGTTATTGAAATAGATCATCATAAACTCAATATTTAGGCGCCTCAATGCTTTCCCCATTGCAATAATTTAAGTGTAGTCTTTTGCACATGTTGAGGGAAGGGTCGTCGGATTCCGTCTACAGAATGTTAATGCAAAGTTCCCCTCAGCACCATCGACAAAAAAAGTCTCAAATGGGATCAAGTATGATTTCGGAGAATTGAATAAACCGGGTGATCTGGGATCAGCATCCTTGTATCCATACCGATTTAATTACAGTAAGCATCACCCCTCACACTGATCTGAGGCTCCATTCACCCTAAGTCATACAGTATGCCCTGAGGAAAATCTTCAGAAAGGAAATTTCGGTTTCCTCAATAAATTGCAGTTTTGTCATTTCCTCAGTGAGTGTCCTGGGCTCAAACATCTTCAGCTGCTTCATCATGACCTTTCTTCCACTATAAGGTCAGAAGTGGGAATGATCATTGATGACTGCACAATATATAGTATCACTCGTGAGTCTTCAGATACCGAGACAGCCCGTGTCCAATTGCAGCAAGATCTGGACAACATCCAGGTTTGGACTGACAAGTGGCAAATAATGGCTGTGTCACACAAGTTTCAGGGAATAAACGCCTACAACAGTACATAATCTAAGCATTTCCCCTCGACATTCGATGCCACCACTGAGTCTGCAACTATTAGCATCAACCATAAACACAACCTGAACTGAACGAGCGATATGAAAATAAAGTTTAACAAATCTCAGCAGGGCTGGTAGCTTCAGTCAGGGAAGAAAACAGTCCGTGTTTTTTTTTCTAGCGTTCCCTACGTTTGCTTCAGATTCCAGCACCCACTGTATTTTGCTTATTTTAGCAAGTACATAGCGTCCACAAGAGCAGATCAGCGGTTAGAAATCTTACGGTGTTTAACTGACCTCTTGTCTCTCAAAATACTATGCACTGTTTAGAAGTTGATGGAGTGATGGAATACTCTCCACTTTCCTGCACGAAGGCAGCTCCAAAGACACTCAAGATGTTCTAGACAATGAAAGGCAGAGCAGGCAGTTGGAATGCTAATGCGTCCACAAAATGTCAACTACCTCTACCGCAGATGCGCTGTAGCAGCCGTGAACAGCATTTACAGGAACTCACCAGGCACCTTACACAACATTATACAAAACCGTCGACCACTACCATCTAGAGAGTCAAGGGCAGCAGATATATGGGAACACCACCATCTTAATGTTCTCTCAGAGTCATTGACCAAACTGAGTGGAAATTTATGGCCGTTCCTTCACTGTAGTTGTGCCAAAATCTTGGCACTCTCTTTCTCTCTACCAGCACTGTGGGTGCACTTATAACTTGAGCAGCAGCGCATCAGGATGACAGCTCACCACCCTTATCTTAAGGGCAACGAGGTATGAACAATGAAGGACATCGATGTCCCCCTCTCACAAATGAATAAAATAAATGCGACCAAACAAATGATTCATTTCTATTCAATAATTCCCTGTGCTGCAGTTTTGACAACTGAAACCATCTGCCAAGAGGTTTGTATCAGTTGTTGCACCGACCAATTGTATAAGTGAGCGCGGCGGCACGCTGGGACAATCGATTGAATTTAGTGTTTCAAGCTTACTTGAAGACGGGATGTCTCAAGAGCTGCATCCAACATCAGGGGTACATAACAGTATTTCCAATAAATCAGTGAGATGACAAAATAGCTATTGAAATAAATACGAGACGGTGGGATTCTATTGTTTATCATTAGCGTAAGGGAACTGTCCGACACAGAAAGGGAAATAGCGGAAGGAGATAACAGATTTGCAGCCCTGAGGACAGGAGCAGCCTCCTGAACAGGTTTTTTATTTCCTTGAAAGGTCATCCAATGATTTTTGCTTTCCAGAGAGGCAGCATTTCCAGGTGTTTTCATCTTAAAGGGAGAACAGTAAGATTTTCATTACAATCGCATCCAGATCTATGAATTGCTGGAAGGGCAGAGAATCAGCCTCGATCCCCATAAATGTGGGGAGGGAAGTTAAACTCCAGGTGTCACATTCTACTGAGCTAAACCGCGGTTCACTGGCCCTGCGAACCGTTGAGACTCTCACTGATGTTCAACAATTTATCTCGGCAGAGAAAAGGCATTGCAATAATGACCTTCTCGCATTCAGTTGCTGAATCAGTGAGCAGTGAGATACTCCGTAAATCTGAGGCAAAATGATACATTGACTTACCGGGAGCACCAAAAGCTGCCAGCACAGGATAGAAAAGTTCCTTGATCTGTAGAATTAGTGGCCTGGCCATTGCGATTCCGAGAAGAATGCAAACGTTTCACGAGATGCACCGTTGTATGTAAGATTCGTAAATTCTCCCCTTTTGTACTGTAATATGTTCCCTGAAGGGGAAAAAAATCAGGCTACGCACAAATTGCGTCAGTTTCAGCAACATAACGCAAAAGGTGCCTTTCCTCTGGAGGGAATCCTGGTTGGCCAATCGACACTCAGTCAGTCCATGAAGCTCGGTCAATTAACATGAGTGATCAGAAAGGGATCCCGGAGCACATGTGCTCTGCGCTGGTTCCCAGAAGACAGAACGGAACATCCCCATGGACACAATGTTTGATTCTGCCAGCTTCATTATGCACTGATTTAAATGCTCGCATCTAATGCGCAGCTTACATGTCTTTCGCTCCTATTTCCATAACTTTTCATTTGATGGGCACTGTGATACCTAGTGATGAATCGACCTTTTTGTTTGTGAAAATTATCTTATTTTCCTGTGCCTTTACTGCAATATGAATTGTGGGAACTAAACTATAAATTTTCCATTAGTATTAATCTATCATTATCAATGCTAACTGAACTTAAATATGTGTGACCTACTGAATCATTACACTATTTCAGAATGTCGCGTGCCAACGCTTCAAATATAGATTAGGTTTGGTAACATTCTTTGCCATCCCTCTGAAGCCCAGAGCCTGACACAGCTTGATGGACACGTTGCATCAGTCTGAACGAGTGACAGTAAGCTACTGCTGGCGATTGATCTTTGAGCTGCAAAGAAAATTTCAGAATGCTTAGAAATATTTTATTGACCTTAACTTGATCTTAACCTATTTGAGATTTCAGTCAATCAACAAACGATGAAAACAGTTCCTTGCCGTGTGGACACAATATTTCAACCGTTGATACTGTTTTTGCAGGACCACTTGGCAGTATTTAATTTGACCAAATGTTTGTTGTCCCTGGATGAGCAATGCATCCATTTTAAACTCCTGATCCTTACATTCAAATCGCTCATGGCGACGCTGCTGCCCATCTATATCATGACTTCCACGCAGAGATTTGCTAAGCTTTACTATTCTCTTATCCTGCCATTTTGGTCTTCCCCCGAATTTGAAATCGGGATTTCAACTGATTCGGCCGAAAATGCCAAATCACGAGTTTATTTCCCCCCTTAAGTAACCGATCATCTTTGACCAAGACTTTGTCGCGAGAGCTAGTGTCTCCTTCCGTGGTCAGAGTCAGTGTTTTTACCAAGTTTTCTATTGATAACTCTCTTAGCAAGAAAGTTGGAAAGTTGGTTAATTTAATGGCAGTTCAATGACAAGCTGCTCTTGTGATGTAAGATGGTCAATTGAGGACGTTGTTGAAAGGCACAGCGGTCTCTAACATCAGAAATTACACTTTGAGTAGTGTCGTCTCAGAAACGCTGTAATAGCACAGAACAATTTTCTGGGTGCGCCCCAAAGAACATCATGACAGATTCGTAGTGGTGCCTCATGTTCGTATTTTTTGTCAACACAGGCTTGTGTTTCATCTGCCTTTTGTCTCAGCCATTTGCCCTGCGTCTCGTCGACTGCCTTGGACTGTGCTGCGAATGGTGTGATAAACAGTTCTTTTGCTTCCTGATTTTCATTTATGTAAATTCTCTAAAATTGATACTTTTCTTCAGAAGGGTGCCGGATTTCAGGGCCACTTTCATCAAAACAGTTCTAGTGTTTGCTCTTTGTGTGACCCAATAACTGTTAAGCTGTGGCGTACACAGTATCCCGTCAGAAACCCCAAAGCTCCTCGATCTTATCGTCGGGTTTCTGAAGGTCACTTGGCTTCCTTAGATCATCAGTGGGCTGCAGTTGGATGTGGTCCATCTTCAGCTTGAGACTTGCAGTCGTTCGCTAATCGTATTCCCTTGAGGGCATCACTTTAGCTCCATCTTCAGACATGCTTTGGAGATAGCATAGTTGTGCTCAATCCAACAGTCGGTGCCAGACATGGTCTGAATCATCCTTACATCCTGTCTGCCATCCCTCCTGACAATTATGTAGTTCATGAGATTCCAATGGCCAGCTTTCGCGTGGATGCTTTCAGGACGTCTGAATTTGACGTGGGAGCCAGAAAACTGCGCTGGTGAGAAGAACCTCATGCTCAGTGTTGAATTGCAAGTGTAGTAGACCATTGCTATTGCTTTTGCCAAATGCGTTTTTCAAGAACACACCTCCCCAAGTTTGGTTATCTGTGCTGACTCTGGCATTAAAGTTATCAATTTTTGCTCAGCTTGTCCATGTCGCTATAGTCAGGAAGTGGGGTCTTCACAGAATCCACGTTTGATGAGTTTTTGGATTGGTCCCTCTGGGAGTGAAAGCACTGATGATATATATTGTGTTTTTCTGCTTCCTGCCAATCATGGGATTTTGGATGACATGAGATAATGTGGAAGGCTGGTCAAAATGTTCACCAGTTCATTTTTTTATACGCTAAACCCACTCCAGCCTCAGCCCTGTCCTTTTTGCTTTGATAATTCCAATTTTGCCCAGTGTGGCAATGCCAACTTTGAATTGGGATGGATCTCTGCCAAGGAGGCCAGTTTTTTCTCTGTTCTGGCCTGTCAGCTTGGATGCTGCCCAAGAGAATGCGTACATTCCTTGTACGAAAAGTGAGATTCATCGCATTTGTTTTCTTTCTCTCGTTGATATTGCTGCCGCTAAAGTGGCAGGTACGCCAAAGCGGCTATTGTAATTCAGGCAATGCTTTGGGGCATCTTCCTAGCTCCTAACTCAGACGACGTTTTTGAGCAGTGCTGTCTTGAAAAGGGCTGCTCCGTCTCTCAACGCTTTCAACGCTACTTCACTTCAGTGAAAGATCACCCCATCGACTGAGCCACCTATGTGCAGATTCATAGGTGCAGCTACCAGTGTATCACTGGAACTTCTTTGTCCCTTACTCTAGGGGATTTGGGACTTGGATGATAGAAATATGGAGACGATTTACGCGAGGTGTGACTTAAGTGAAGGACAGTTGCCTCACTCGCTACTCCTGCATCCATTGGCAGCACTGAATCCAGATGGTTGGAGGTAAGCAGAGCGCACTAGGTGATCTTCTTGTGTCTCGTTTTGCTCAAGGTGCTCCATAACACTTTGCTTTTCATTCCGCTGAATCTATTACACGTTCCTTTCACGCAGTTAGCAAGACTTCTCACTGTCAGATCGGCTCGCCATGTCTCACCGACGTCCTCGGCACATCAGCTACTCTCACCTGTTTCACCTCACTCGCAGAAATAATTTGCAGTGCTGTGGAATCGGCCGCGTTGGATTCCTGGCCTGGGTCAATCTACATGCGGTCTCTGCGCAGTCTCCCCGTCTCTTCGTGGGTTTACTTCTGCTTTTCCGGCTTCTTCGCACTATCAGAAAGTTTGTTGCTTTGGCGATGCTAATTTTTCCTTCAGATTAGCCGCACAGGCACTGGAGTATGGCGACTTGGGAATTTTCTTAGTCACTTCATTGCAGTGTCAATGTAAGCCGACACGTGACACTAATGAATAAACATAGCTTAAACTTAATTTCAGGAGCTACTTGGAGCCTAAGGCGAGAGATGAGTGTCACATAGTGTCCAGTGCACGTGAACTGCTCCAGAAAGTGCGCAACGTGTTTCCCGACAGAGGTATGAACCTTTCTCCCGTCACCCCTTCCACCACAAATGGCAAATAGAGTAGTTTACCTTCTTTGAACTGCTTCTAAAATATTCACACTTTCATTTCATAAGGAGGGCAATTCCATTATACTTTGTTAGTTGAACAATTGAGAAATTTACAGAATGATTTTTCTTGTATACACTCTGCCACCACAAGCACTATAAAAAATACTTTCCTATTCATGAAATCCATGCCCAAGTCGCTGTAGATTCTCATTTCTTTGGAGCAGAAGAACAAGGAGGAGGAGTACGCAATTCAGCCCCTCAAACATGCCCTGCCATTCAATGCAATAATGAGTAATCCTATCTCAGTCTTAACTCCATTTTCCTGACAGTTCTGTATAAACTTCCGACACTTTACTAATCATAAAAAAGTCTCCTGCTTAAATTTTTTCGATGTCCCGGCATCCACCGCATTGTTGTGCAGTGAATTCTATAGATTCACGATCCTTTGAGAAGAATAATTACACTTCACCTTTGCTTAAAGTTTGCTACCCTCTATCCTAAGAATAAGACCTCTCGTTCTCGACTGTCGCTTCATTAGAAACACCATTTCCACCTCGACGTTGTAAATTTCTAATGCTGATGCGCGCCACAGAAAGACAATGAGTTACAAAGACATGACATACAAGTTTTGGTATCATGGTATCATGACCTTGTGTTGCGTGTGAACTGACGTTCAGAACTAAAACATCCCAGACATGTCCCTGCACATGGCCCGTGAAAGAAATAAAGTGATTACAGTGGCTTATTTCAGAGGACCCTGGACATTATTAAAGTACCTCGATGACAATTGATTCTTTGCGCAAAATTCAAAGACATATATTGGGTAAATTCACGTCATTGAGGACTGCTACAAAAAAAACTGACTCTAAGCGGTATATTTATTTCACCGCTCAGAACATTAAGGTGTACGTTATTTCTGGGAACCCGAGCAAAAATGCTATAATCATGCAAAAGAGAAGAGAATTTCGAACAGATCAACACTGACACATCAAACAGGGCGAGAAATGAGTATTTCCCGCCGGCAGTAGAGCAAAATGGGAGTTATCACATTGTCCAGTATAGGCACCATAACTCACGTCTAACAACACGAACGTTAATGAGTATCATTTAAGTTCCATGTCACATCTGGACACAGCGGAAAGAAAGTAACTATGACACGTATTATATAAAAACAACAATTATACTATCTTAACGGATTCAATCTATGCTGCAGGTATGGCAGGATATAAGAGTTCAGATTGATTTTGTGACAGTGCCGCAGTGTTCATGCTAATTCCAGTGGAGGTACCGTGAATCCGGATCCACTATTTGAGAATGGTCACCGCGCAGGAGCCCTGTGTAATCGCGCTGATTACAATGTGTGTGCTTTGAATCTGGGTTGGATTTCATTCTCGGGCGGGAAGAATAAAAGATGCTGATCAGAGGCTCAGCATCACAACTCAATCCAACTCCTTAATCCTAGTACTTTAAATAGAATGAAACATTCAATTGTATTCGAGAATGAGAATGCAACTACGAGTGCACCAGCCTGCTTCGTGTGCATTGATATGTTTTTTTTAATTGTCCATCTATTTCTTGCTTTGAAAGAACGGTTACAAGGCATCTATTACAGGCATACATCAGGGTTATTATTTCGGGTTACGTAACTAGTGCATGTTAAGATCTGTTTGAATATTAGGTACAGTTCATTGCTACACATCTCCCTCATTCATTTTTCGCCGACTTCCATCTAGTTTTGTACAACATAATTATATGATTCTTAAAATTCACTCCATATAATACCAGTTTGTATTTTTTTTCCAATATCGAAAATATACCTCAGTCTATTCACTTCCTACTGCCAAACAGATCAACTTGTTGCTCGAAAGATACTTTTAATTTTGAATAATATAATTGTAATTCAATCAATTGTTGTGTGAAAAAAAATTCTTCTCCTTTAACGTTTCTGTCAGTTAAAATTGTATTATACAAATCACTTATATTCTGCAAAGTTATCAAACAATTCTGTTTCTCTTTCTGAAGTGTTTTTTTAAATACATTGCATATTAATTCTGAAACTGACCTATATGCATGGTCCGCTCTGGACTCTGTTGATTTAAAATGACAATTCTTCGCTATTTATTCGGAAATGGTGTACGATGGAAAATGCAACAAAATGACGAAAAACAATAGTCATAATGCTGACAAGTTTGAGGGTAGTTCTTTTTTGCAGTTGGCTTAGGAGCATTGTAATCCAGTAGTAGCAATTCAGACATCAAACCTATATTCTGGAGTTCTGGGTGTGAATGACATCAGGTTGCAGAATTGCAAATCTTTTTTTTCCAAAAATCCTCTAATCACCAAGAATGGATTGTCATAAATACCTATCTGCTTCACTTATGCCGATAGGGAAGGAAACATGCCATCCTCACATGCTGTCATCTGCAGGCCAGTCCAGACATACAGAAACTATTTGATTCCTAACTGCTCTCTGAAGAACGATTTGGGGTGAATAGTACATTATGACTTCTACCAGCAGATCTTCCATCCCATAACTGAATAAAACCGATTGCTCACCTTCAAATCAGCCCCCAACCCCGCCTCAATTACATCATGCCCGCCTTTGCAATACGTCATGTCCCGTCCACCATCGCCCCAGAGAACACAAAAGCACAGTTCACAAAAGTATGCAAATTCATCGCTGCTGAACTGCTTTAGTGTTTTTCTTTTAACTTCGAAAAAGCATGCCTGTAATTGTTGAATTGAAATCGACATTAACCTCATCTGAGGATGCCAAAAGGATGTTTTATATCGCGGTTTGTGTCTTGGAGTAGCATACATGGGGCTTATTCATAAGCAACGAGAGGGAAAACTCAGTCAATTACATCTCTGAAACACTGGACAATGTGTTACCGAATAAGCCAGTCCTATAGAGGACATAGGTTATTTAGATCTGCAATTGAACGTAAAGGAGCAATATTAGTGACTGTGGAACTGTGAGAGTTTATTTTTTGGAGTTTGGGGCGAATGCAGAGGGGGGTAGTTTGTAAGGGGAGGGCAGTGAATGATTGGAGTCTGCAGAAGGTTGCAGCTGTCGGCTGAATGGGCTTGGGGTGTGTGTGTATGTGTGGGGTGAGGGGGAGGGGGGACGGTGGAGAGACTTTCAGCCTCAGGGATGCAAGTCTGGACGTTGTGGACTAGCAGAGTGCAAGTTCCGGCTCCCCTGGCCTTGCCCAAGACTCTGGGACTCCTCCTAGTGTAGGCCCAGGCTTCTCGGGCGTTTCCTTGTCTCTGGAAGCCGCTCTGGAGGAATCCCCGGCTCTGAGGCTGCAGCGCCCGCTGCTGCTCACATGGGGGCAGCTGTTCTGCGTCACTCCCAGTCGGGAGTCTCCAGGGTCCGAAGAATCGTCAATCATAACAAAATGCTTTCGAGCTTTATTCGAGACTTTAAAAGAGTTCGAATGAAGTTTGAAAAGCAGAGAAGAAGAGTAAAAGAAAGATTAGAAAGTACGCTGGGCACAGCTTGCAAGAAGTCGCCTCGTTCCGGTGCCATCGTGGGAGACAGATATGTGTATGGAATGCAAAATTTTAATATAGGTTGCACGCTGATACTGGCACTCGCCCTTGATGCAGCATCCACCGTGATCATTGATGATTTAAAGTGACTACTATTCGCTACTTAGTCTCAAAAGGTGAATGAAGAAGGATATCAAAACTGAATAAAAAAAGAAAGCAATAAGCAAGATTTCGGGTAGTTCTGTTTGCAGTTGACATTGTGGCATTGTAATCCCGAGATAGCAATCCATGCTCATCTGGTATGGATTCTGGGTTACAATACCTTCATATTGTGGAACTTGAAAACAACATTTTTTGTTTCAAAAAGTGTGTGATGACCATGAATGGATTGTCGTAAATAGTTTTCTAGTTCACGAATCCCATTAGAGAAGGGAACACGTTATCCTCATCTGTTGTGAAGTCCATTCCAGCCCATCGCAATCCAGTTGACTGCTAAATGCCCTCTCGGGGACGGTAATGAGATGAACAGTAAATTACATCGAGGCCTGTTGCGTCCCCATCCCGGTAATGGATAAAAGGTGTTGCCCTTAGTCTGTTTAATGAACCTTCGTGTGCATATAAAACACGAGATTCTAACTTTGGGTTTGATGTATGTACTTGCTCTTCCTGATATTAATGATTTTTTTGCAGCGACGTTGCCCACATAACTGAGCATATTTTTGAGCAGTTGTTGAGAGCATCAGCATGCAAGTTACATACTGGTTACTTCATATCTAGATCAGTAATTATATACGCACAGCGTCTGTGGAGATCAGCCGGTAGGCAACATTAAACTGAACGCATTCATTAACTTTCTGGCAAGCAATTCCAAATGGAGGGACCCAAGTTGTTAGACTGGTATCTTTCCTCATTTCCACTTTCATTGCTGCAGCTGCCAAACTATACAAGAAATTACCTGCTGCTCAGTAAAGATACAGCACTATCCTGGAGGAAGCCATGAATCAACTGGTTAAACTGCACATTTTGATATTAACCAGATTCTGAATAGATATCATGTCCATGCATATTCGCTAATTCAGAACAGGTGATTTCATCTGTGACAAAGTGGAAGAGAATAGAAAAATGCAGTACTTGGATGAACTTGCGGTTTGTCCTTTGTCACAATGACAAAGTGCACGGAAGGGTGTGTTGTCTGCCTGGTGCTCGGGTCCGGGATGTCGCATCTGGGCTGCAGAGGAACCTGGAGTGGGAGGGTGCGAATCCGGTCGTTGTGGTACATGTGGGTGCCAACTACGTAGGCAAAATGCGAACTGAGGATCTGGGGAGGGAGTATGAGAAGCTGGGAATAGAATTAAAGAGTAGAACCGACAAGGTGGTTATCTCTGGGCTACTGCCTGAACCGAGTGCAGACGGGCGGGGGGTTGATAGGATTAAGGAAGTGAATGGGTGGCTCAGGGATTGGTGTAGGAGGAATGGGTTTGAATTTATGGGGCATTGGCATCAGTATTGGGGTAGATGGGACCTGTTCGGGCGGGATGGGGTTGGTCTGAACCGTGCTGGGACCAGAGTGCTGGCGAATAGAGTAATGAGGACTGTAGACAGGGCTTTAAACTAATTAGGTGGGGGGGGGGGGGAGGGTGCGAGGGTAAGTGACATTACGGGGTCTCGAGTTGAGGAGAGTGTACAGGTAAGGGAAGAGGCCGAGGATGTCCCAATAATAGAGGGAGTAGGGGGCGTGAGTATGGTTGGTGGCGTTATGGCAAATAGGGTCCAGGTGAAGGCTGGGATGAACGCACTTTCTCTGAATGCACGAAGCATTCGGAATAAAGCGGATCAGCTGGTGGCGCAGATCAGCACAAATGGATATGATCTGGTGGCCATTACAGAGACGTGGCTGCAAGGTGACAGGGACTGGGAGCTGAATGTCCAGGGGTATCAAGTGTTTAGGAAGGATAGGCGGGAGGGAAAAGGCCGGGGGGGGGGGCGTAGCTCTGCTGATTAAGGATAGCATCAGGGTGGTAGCAAGGGATGATATTGGAGCCAAGGAACAGAAAGCGGAATCGTTGTGGGTAGAGATTAGGAACAGCAAAGGGAGGAAAACGCTGGTGGGTGTCGTCTATAGGCCCCCGAATAATGATCTTGCAGTGGGGCGGGCTGTTAACGCGCAAATAAGTGCGGTGTGCAGGAATGGGACGGCCGTAGTTATGGGGGATTTCAATCTACATGTACATTGGTAGACCCAAGTTGGATGCGGTGGGCTCGAGGAGGAGTTCTTGGAATGCTGCCGGGATAGTTTCCTGGAACAGTGTGTGTTGGAGCCGACGAGGGAGCGAGCTATCTTGGATTTGGTGCTATGTAATGAGGCGGGTAGAATTAGGGACCTTGTGGTGAAGGATCCTCTTGGGGAGAGTGATCATTGTATGGTAGAGTTTTTGGTGCAGATGGAGGAGGAGAAAGTGGGTTCCTGGACACGCGTCCTTTGTTTGAACAGAGGGGAGTACGGTAGGATGAGAGAAGAATTGGCGAATGCGGACTGGGGGAGCGCGTTGGAAGGTAGGTCTGCTGAGGAGCAGTGGAGAATCTTTAAGGAGATCTTTCTTGGTGCTCAGCGGAAATTTATTCCGATGGTCAAAAAGGACAGTAGGAGGAGAGGTAATAAGCCGTGGATAACGAAGGAGGTGAAGGAAAGTGTTAAATTAAAAGCGGAGGAATTTAGAGTAGCTAAGAGTAGTGGGCGAGAAGAGGATTGGGAGAGGTTTAAATGTCAACAAAGTTTGACAAAGAAGTTGATAAAGAAGGGTAGGAGAAACTATGAAGCTGGGCTAGCGCTTAATATAAAAAAGGATAGCAAGAGTTTTTATAAATATATAAAAAGGAAGAGGCTGGCTAGGGTGAACGTTGGTCCCTTAGAGGATGAGAAGGGGGACTTAGTGGTAGGTGATGGGGATATGGCTGAGGTCCTGAATAACTTTTTTGTTTCTGTCTTCACGGAGGAGGACGTGAATAATTTGCCGGGTGTTAGAGATGGAAAGGTGGTAGGACTCGAGGGTCTTAATGACATTACTGTTACGAGAGAGGCGGTGCTCAACAGACTGGAGGGGCTGATTGTGGAGAAGTCCCCAGGACCGGATGGAATGCATCCGATTTTTCTGAAAGAAATGGCGGAGGTGATAGTGGAAGCCTTGGTGGTTATTTTCCAGACGTCGCTGGATTCCGGGGAAGTGCCAGAAGATTGGAAAGCGGCTAATGTTACGCCGTTGTTTAAGAAGGGTGCCAGGCAAAAGGCAGGGAATTATAGGCCGGTTAGTTTAACGTCTGTTGTAGGTAAATTGTTAGAATCCGTCACCAAGGAGGAAATAGCGAGGCATCTTGAGGGGAATTGCTTGATAGAGCAGACGCAGCACGGTTTCGTTAAAGGGAAGTCATGTCTGACAAATTTACTGGAGTTCTATGAGGATGTGTCTAGGGCGGTGGATAGAGGAGAGCCGGTGGATGTGGTCTTTCCTGATTTTCAGAAGGCGTTTGACAAGGTACCTCACAAGAGGTTATTGCAGAAGGTCAGGGGACATGGAGTTGGGGGTAGGGTGTTAGCGTGGATAGAGGATTGGTTGTCAAATAGGAGACAGAGAGTGGGGGTCAACGGGTGCTATTCGGATTGGCGGATGGTGACTGGTGGAGTGCCCCAGGGTTCGGTGCTGGGGCCTCAGCTCTTTACCATTTATATAGATGATCTGGAGGAGGGAACCGAGTGTAGGGTGTCGAAATTTGCTGATGACACCAATATTGGTGGAACGGCAAATTGTGCGGAGGGTGTGGAGAGTCCGCAGAAGGATCTAGATAGGCTGGGCGAATGGGCCAGGAAATGGCAAATAGAATTTAATGCTGGCAAGTGCGAGGTGGTCCACTTTGGTAGGGATAATGGTAGGAAGGATTATTACTTACGTGGCGAAAAACTGCAGCAGGCGACGGTGCAGAGGGACCTTGGGGTCCTTGTGCATGAGTCGCAAAAACCCAGCTTGCAGGTGCAGCAGGTGGTCAGGAAGGCGAATGGGATGCTGGCCTTCATAGCGAGGGGGATTGAATATAAAAGTAGGGAGGTCTTGCTGCAGCTGTATAGGGCATTGGTGAGGCCGCAGCTGGAGTACTGTGTGCAGTTTTGGGCGCCGTACTAACGCAAGGATATTTTGGCCTTGGAGGGAGTGCAGAGGAGGTTTACTAGGCTGATACCGGTGTTGAGGGGGTTGAACTTTGAGGAGAGGCTGAATAAACTAGGCTTGTACTCGTTAGAGTTTAGAAGAATGAGGGGAGATCTCATTGAGACGTATAAGATGATGAATGGGATGGATAGGATAGAGGTGGAGAGACTCTTCCCGCTCACAAAGGATAGTAGGACTAGGGGGCACAGCCTCAAGATAAAGGGGGGGGGGCGGTTTAGAACGGAGTTGAGGAGGAACTTCTTCACTCAAAGGGTGGTGAATCTCTGGAACTCTCTGCCCGTTGAAGTGGTGGAGGCTGCCTCGCTAAATATTTTTAAGACGCGGGTTGATGGGTTTTTGATAAGTGAGGGGATTAAGGGTTATGGGGAGAGGGCGGGAATGTGGAACTGAGCCACGACAGATCAGCCATGATCTTATTGAATGGCGGGGCAGGCTCGAAGGGCTAGATGGCCTACTCCTGCTCCTATTTCTTATGTTCTTATGTACATTGCGATGCAGTGCGTGCAGGGAAGAAACATACTTTAAAAAGATGTGATTTGTTTTCTGTGTGACCCGCACACCCTTTTTTCCCTTGATTTACCTTGGCTCTGGAGGGCTGTTTGAGCTGGTTACAAATGTACATCAGGTAGCGGATCCATGTAAATGATGTTACGTTCTGCATGTGCATCGTAGTTTTGATCTATGTGCGTCCAATTTTTGCGATTGTCAGTCCACTAATTCCCCAAACTTTCCAAATGGACCCTGCTGAGTGGTGTGTCTTTGGAACACAAGGACAACACAGGATGTGATCGGGCATTTTGTCTTAGTCCAGAATTAACTGAAAAGCGTTGCATCAACCACGTATTGATTGAAACTGTGGACGGGGACAATAAACATTAGCAACTATCAGATTGGATAAAGGGAAATTTATAATTAATCCTACCCTGCCTGAAGGCTATGAACAGATGATTATATGTGCAAGGATTTGAAAGGAAATTGAACCATGAGGTGTATGTTTTATATAAATGAACGATTTTGAAATAAGCTGATTTAATTAAAATTGAATTGTATTAAGATTCTAAGGCAGACACATGCAGATTATCTTTACTTTGACTAAAGATATCAGTAACTTTAACGAAGAATACAAGATTCGACATATTGATATGAAATGGTTTAACCTGCATTATGAAAAGAATGGTTGCAAACAAACAAATTCAAAATATACCCGTGTGATGGACCATCGTAAGATACATTTTATATGATGTAAGCCGCTCAGGCCTGGACTGATGTCGACTGCTGGCTCCCCATTTGGCATTAGACCAAATTTTGCCAATTAGCCAGTGCTGAATTAAGTAAAATATATTTTCTTATCTACCATAGCAACAAGACAGTGATTTATGCCAAGGCGGACTTCCGCGTTTCAGAAAGAACCAATGAAATAACATTATTGAAGGTGGAAGGTATTAATTGATTTAATAAAAAACTGTCGTGATTAAATTGGCATGTTGAATAATAAACGAAAGCACGCTGAGCTAATTAATGGATTGGACTATTGATAACAATAGAGTATAATTAACTTACATTTTCGTATGAACACACAACCTTTTTAGAAAACCTTATGCTACTCCAGTGTTGATTGGCATAGCTGTGATTTCTCTTCGGCCAAAGGTATTGTTCTGTCTTTTCCATTTTAATTTCCATCCTTTTGTATGTCAAATTTTATTTTTCAACGTTTTAATAACTTAGCTTTAAACAAAAAAGTTGAATATACACTTTTGTACAGATTCATTTTACGTCTGAAAAGTTTGTATTTTGTCGAAAAGAAGTTAGTCCTTGTCAAGATATTCGGTCACGCAATCACAATTCCCGGCTACACTCGAATTGAAAAGCGTTATATCAACCACCCATTGATTGAAACTGTGGCACTAGTGTTTGGGTTAAACTGATCATCCAATTCATTTCGTCCAGAGTCTCTTCTGTACTCTCATCTAAGACCTCCGTGATAGAGATCAGGAGCTCTCGTCATGCATGGCAGCGTAAAGTGATTTCTTGATCTAAAACATTCCAATGACTGATGACTTTATTAAACCATTTCCTTCCTCCAGGCTGCTGTGAAGAAAGCTATAATTTTGTAAGTATTGAAAGAAGAAACACGTGCACATCTATTTCTGCCCCAGCAATGTAATCTAAACTACGTGCTTCCCGACTAGAATGATGATAGTGTCCCCCATTTTCCTCACATTTCGACGCACTAGACTTCGCATTCAAAAATCATTCTCCACTCTTCCCCCAACTCCACAGAGATGCCAGCGTTAAACATCCATTTCCCTCACAACTCCCATTAGTCTATGAAATTATTCCGCAGGGGCGACTCCTTCAGTCAAACTTCTTTCTCCTTCACGCTAAGCCCACAAAACTTCCCCAGGTTAGCCTTGTCCTGCAGTCACCGAAGATGCAACCTCTGTCCCTTTATGTCCTCTTTCTTCACCGACCAAAATCCAATAACGTTTTACAACTGAAGCACCGATTCATTTCCACCTCCAGCAATTTTGCCGACAGTATTCACTGCTCCAAATGTATTCACCTCTCCACGATGGAGGCAAAAAACAGGCTGGGTGAAGATTTCATGGAATACGATCGCTAAGCATGCAACCATGATCCTAATTTTTCTGCTGCTTATAAATTCAACTCAGCAGCCGAGACTCATGCTCAGATGTCAATCCTTGGTCGATTGGAATGTTTCAGTGAAACCCAGCAGAAACTGAACGAGTGGGATCCCATCTTCCAATAACTGCACTCAACATTGAGTTTCAACAATTTAATAAAGCGGTATTTTCCCTCTATCATGGACAATTTTGAATCTTATTTTTTGGCACAACGCTCCCTTATAGGCCATGAGTCAGACTCCATAGGATTTTGCGTCTCTGAGCCCTGCACACATTTTGTTGTCACACGTTTGTGCTACGATTTGCAAATTCCATAACCCTCACTGTTTCCATCAACACAACTTTAATCTTTGCCTTTTTTTATTGTAAGCTCTCTTCACTCTCACTAATCGTTGACCTTTCACTCTTCTCCAGCTGCTCCACCCCTCTGTACGCTACACAATGCAACACGTTTATCCTTCTTTTTCAGTGCAGCAGAATTGTTCTATGGGAACCCAAACGTTAACTCTGCCTCATTCTCCACAGGTACTATGTGATCCAATGAACGTTTACAAAACTTTTTATATTAATTTTAGATTTTCAGCATTCACAGTATCTTCTTTTTCTTTATATTAATACGTTACAAGAGAATTTTCAAAGTGGAAAATAGACATCACAGAATGTCCTGGCATTCATAAATTCATGTTGCCTCAAAGATGAATGTCAAACCATAGAAAAAAATAATATAAAGTATAAATATAAAAGTGGTTTGCAAACATGAGATTTAACAAAGAATTTTAAAGGAAACTGTATAGGTAGAGAGTGAACCAGGTGTAGGTTGGGCCTCCCTGAACACGGCCGCAACAATGGTTAACGGGCCTGAGTCCAGGCCAAGGGTACATGGCTGCACTGGAAAGAACAGCAAATTTCCGTGCATAACGCCGGACTGGAGTAGCCTGCAACATTTTGTGTAATAAACACAAAAGTTGTTGAAGACATTGAGGTGATGGGGTAACAAGCCACACATGGACTGACAAGGAAGCATGTTGGTACAGAGTGCAAAAAATATGGTTGCCAATGGAACAAAGAGAATAAGAAGAGGGGATGTCAACGGGCTTGCATCCCAAGTGCAAAATTATAAACAATCATTTGCAACATAAGACAGTCACCAAAGAAAATACAGAATCCACGGCAAGAGAAGTGAGTTAACAGTGATTTTGAACGGATTTTCCAGTTAAATGATGCAGCCGAGTAAATTGCATAAGATGCAGCATTCAATATCAAACAAATAGCTCGACAACCCAAAGACAGGTTGCGTTGAGAAAGGTGATGTAGATATAAATCTGGGATCCAGCATTGTATCTGTTCCATGAATTATGTTGATGTGGCGTCGGTGCAGCTAAAAAAGAGAAGGGCTCCGAATATAGAATCATTCCACATTTGGATGTCATTCTGCCTATCAAGTATGTACTGTCCCTCGGAAAGAGGATCTGACCCAATCTCATCTCCATGCACCATCAACGTAACCCCATGCAGAAGGGGGACTTAGTAGTAGGGGATAGGTACACGGCTGAGGTCTTGAATAACCTTTGTGTTTCTGTCTTCACGGAGGAGAACGTGAATAGGAGGTCCTATGAGGAGAGACTGAGGGATTTGGGGTTGTTTTCGCTGGAAAGAAGGAGGCTAAGAAGGGATCTTATTGAAACGTATAAGATGATTAGAGGTTTACATAGGGTGGATAGTGATAGCCTTTTTCCTCGGATGGAGAAAGCTAGCACAAGGGGACATGGCTTTAAATTAAGGGGGGGGGGGGTAGTTATAGGACGGATGTCAGGGGTTGGTTCTTTACCCAGAGGGTGGTGAGGGACTGGAATGCCCTGCCTGCTGCAGTTGTAAATGCGCCTAGTTTGGGGGCGTTTAAGAGATCTGTGGATAGGTTTATGGACGAAAAGGGATTGGTTTAGATTAGTGGGTCAGTGTTTTTTTAAAAAAACTGGTCGGCGCAACATCGTGGGCCGAAGGGCCTGTTCTGCGCTGTAATGTTCTATGTTCTATGTTCTAAATTGCCGGGTGTTAGAGATGGAAAGGTGGTAGGACTGGAGGGTATTAATGACATTACTGTTACGAGAGAGGCGGCGCACGACAGACTGGAGGGGCTGATTGTGGACAAGTCGCTAGGACCGGATGGAATGCATCAGAGGGTTCTTAAAGAAATGGCGGAGGTGAAAGTGCATGCCTTGGTGGTTATTTTCCAGACGTCGCTGGATTCCGGGCAAGTGCCGGAAGATGGGAAAACGGCAAATGTTACGCCGTTGTTTAAAAAGGGTGCCAGGCAAAAGGCAGGGAATTATAGGCTGGTTAGTTTAACGTCTGTTGTAGGTAAAATGTTAGAATCCGTCATCAAGGAGGAAATAGCGAGGCATCTTGAGGGGAATTGCTTGATAGAGCAGACGCAGCACGGTTTCATTAAAGGGAAGTCGTGTCTGACAAATTTACTGGAGTTCTATGAGGATGTCACTAGGGCGGTGGATAGAGGAGAGCCGGTGGATGTGGTCTTCCTTGATTTTCAAAAGCCGTTTGACAAGGTACCTCACAAGAGGTTATTGCAGAAGGTCAGGGGACATGGAGTTGGGGGTAGGGTGTTAGCGTGGATAGAGGATTGGTTGTCAAATAGGAGGCAGAGAGTGGGGGTCAATGCGTGCTATTCGGATTGGCGGATGGTGAATAGTAGAGTGCCCCAGGGATCGGTCCTGGGGCCTCAGCTCTTTACCATTTATATAGATGATCTGGAGGAGGGAACCGAGTGTAGGGTGTCGAAATTTGCTGATGACACCAAGATTGGTGGAACGGCAAATTGCGCGGAGGGTGCTGAGAGTCTGCAGAAGGATCTAGATAGGCTGGGCGAATGGGCCAGGAAATGGCAAATGGAATTTAATGTTGGCAAGTGCGAAGTGGTCCACTTCGGTAGGAATAATGGTAGGAAGGATTATTACTTACGTGGCGAAAAACTGCAGCAGGCGACGGTGCAGAGGGACCTTGGGGTCCTTGTGCATGAGTCGCAAAAACCCAGCTTGCAGGTGCAGCAGGTGGTCAGGAAGGCGAATGGGATGCTGGCCTTCATAGCGAGGGGGATTGAATATAAAAGTAGGGAGGTCTTGCTGCAGCTGTATAGGGCATTGGTGAGGCCGCAGCTGGAGTGCTGTGTGCAGTTTTGGGCGCCGCACCTGCGCAACGATATTTTGGCCTTGGAGGGAGTGCAGAGGAGGTTTACTAGGCTGATACCGGAGTTGAAGGGGTTGAGCTATGAGGAGAGGCTGAATAAACTAGGCTTGTACTCGTTAGGGTTTAGAAGAATGAGGGGAGATCTCATTGAGACGTATAAGATGATGAAATTGATGGATAGGATAGAGATGGAGAGACTCTTCCCGCTCAGAAAGGATAGCAGGACTCCGGGGCACAGCCTCAAGATAAAGGGGGAGCGGCTTAGAACGGAGTTGAGGAGGAACTTCTTCACTCAAATGGTGGTGAATCTCTGGAATTCTCTGCCCGTTGAAGTGGTGGAGGCTACCTCGCTAAATATTTTTAAGACGCGGGTTGATGGGTTTTTGATAAGAGAGGAGGTTAAGGGTTATGGGGTGAGGGTGGGAATGTGGAACTGAGCCACGACAGATCAGCCATGATCTTATTGAATGGCGGGGCAGGCTCGAAGGGCTAGATGGCCTACTCCTGCGCCTATTTCTTATGTTCTTATGTTCTTGTTTACTATAACTAATTCAGCTAACCTGCAGACGAATACTCAGGTGCAGTTTAGCTTGGTCAATGCACCTGTTTTGCACATCTTTGCCACTGTCAGATGAAACTGAGAACTCAAATGAAAGCCCCACACAGACACGAACAGACAGACAAGGACCCAAGGCTGGAATCGAATCAGGCGCCCTGCTGCCATGAAGCAACAGAGCTAACCAATATGCCGCTGTGATCCTTGGCTGATTCCGCAACTGCAGGGACCAGACGAGATGTTTCTGGCATATATGCTCTCGCCACGCAATTATATGTAGGAATGGTCTGGCTAGTCATCTCTCGCTGAGCGAGAAAATGGAGGTGTCATTTCAGGCGGGTGCAGTGTTAATGACAGTTAAGGCTGCAAGACTATGCAAGATGTGAATGAAAAAAATCTACTATTGTCACAAGGGTCATAGAATATATTTTATCGCAATAATAGACAAGTGATAGTCGTGTTATATTTTGAATGCAGAGTAATCTGTCATGTTAGAACCTCTTATTGCAGTTCTGTTTTACTTTGTTGTCCAAATATTTTTGAAATTAGAATAAATGGATATTTCACCCCGTTCTTTAACTCCTCTCTGAATTTCCTCTGTGTTAGTGCATAAATGCAGGTGTTGGTGCATGAACTCAGAAGCTGCAGCATGTATCCACATTGCTGAGCGACATACACTAGATTGGTAAAGCTTTTGTCTGTGTAATTGTAGTTTACAATTCTCCAGGTTAAGGAGTGCACAATATATGGAATCCACAACACTATAAAATTGGCAGACAATGCAAAGAGCAATATTATGGATTTCCTTCGGCTCTCCACTTCTGGGTCAATATGATTCTCTGATTTGCCTTGTCCCCTGAGGCTCCTCCGCAGCTTAGTGGCAATTATAATATTCCTAGCAGTCAGAGTGTTGAAAACCAAAATCAGAGCAAATGGAAGCAACGGTGTTAGTACAATGTCAATCCGCTCATACACTATATAAAATGTTGAGGTATAATAGAGATTTTTCACAATGCAAAACCATGGAACATTGTCAATAATTATTGAAGGGCTAAAGGCAAGGCACCAGGGAATGCACCTCACACAGCTGATAATGGTCACTGCTTTGACAACCACAACCGCAGTTCTTTTGGTGCAATATCGTTGTTTCAGTGTCTGGCAAGAAATGGCTACAAACCGATCAAAGGTAAAAACCACTGTGAACCAAACGGAACAATTAATTGCTGAAAGAAATAAAGCTGCTTTCAAGGCACACACTGGAGTAATAGATAAGAAATTGACAGGGAAATACATATTATTAAGTCGATTCAATATAACATCGGTGATGACGAGTAGTAGATCTGCTGAAGTCATTGCCATTAGGTACTGAGTGATACATTTGGAGAGGCCACATTTCCCTCGTTTCAGGATCACAATTGCCACTGCGTTAACTGTAACAAATAGAATTAAACATCAACAATTTAGCAGACAAATTCACAGATTAATATTTTATCTTTCGAATAAAGATTCAATGTAAAAAGTGCAAATGACATTCACTGCAGCAAATTGATTTTCTTTTTACAGAAGACTACGATGATCTGATTTGATTTATTGTCACATGGTTTGGGATAGAGTAAAAATTGTTCCTTGTGCATTTTACAGACAGGATATACCATCCATTAAGCACTTAGAGGAAAGCAAAATGTTAGGATGTGGAATATAGTTTTTCAGTTGCACGTGTGATGAAGACAAGATCAATTGACTGCATGATAGGGCCATTTAATCTCTAAAGAAAGTCTTCTTGATTCAGTTGGTACGTGTTTTCCGATGTGTGTATCTTATTTTCCCGAATGAACAATGTGGAAGGTAGTCCTCCCGTGATGCCTGAGGTCCTCGATCATGCTCACTGCTTTCCAGAGGAAGTAGAATGAGTAGACGGAGTCAATGGATGGGAGACTGGTTTGCCTGATCAACTGCGCTATGAACATAAGAACATAAGAACATAAGAAATAGGAGCAGGAGTAGGCCATCTAGCCCTTCGAGCCTGCCCCGCCATTCAATAAGATCATGGCTGATGTGTTGTGGCTCAGTTCCACCTTCCCGCCCTCTCCCCATAACCCTTAATCCCCTCTCTTATCAAGAACCCATCAACCCGCTTCTTAAAAATATTTAGCGAGGCAGCCTCCACCACTTCAACGGGCAGAGAATTCCAGAGATTCACCACCCTTTGAGTGAAGAAGTTCCTCCTCAACTCCGTTCTAAACCGCCTCCCCTTTATCTTGAGGCTGTGCCCCCTAGTCCTACTGTCTTTTTTGAGCGGGAAGAGTCTCTCCACCTCTATCCTATCCATCCCATTCATCATCTTATACGTCTCAATGAGATCTCCCCTCATTCTTCTAAACTCTAACGAGTACAAGCCTAGTTTATTCAGCCTCTCCTCATAGCTCAATCCCCTCAACTCCGGTATCAGCCTAGTAAACCTCCTCTGCACTCCCTCCAGGGCCAAAATATCCTTGCGCAGGTGCGGCGCCCAACACTGCACACAGTACTCCAGCTGCGGCCTCACCAATGCCCTATACAGCTGCAGCAAGACCTCCCTACTTTTATATTCAATCCCCCTCGCTATGAAGGCCAGCATCCCATTCGCCTTCCTGACCACCTGCTGCACCTGCAAGCTGGGTTTTTGCGACTCATGCACAAGGACCCCGAGGTCCCTCTGCACCGTCGCCTGCTGCAGTTTTTCGCCACGTAAGTAATAGTCCTTCCTACCATTCATCCTACCAAAGTGGACCACCTCACACTTGCCAACATTAAATTCCATTTGCCATTTCCTGGCCCATTCGCCCAGCCTATCTAGATCCTTCTGCAGACTCTCCACACCCTCCGCACAATTTGCCTTTCCCCCAATCTTGGTGTCATCAGCAAATTTCGACACCCTGCACTCGGTTCCCTCCTCCAGATCATCTATATAAATGGTAAATAGCTGAGGCCCCAGCACCGACCCCTGGGGCATCCCACTAGTCACCAACCGCCAGTCCAAATAGCACCCATTGACCCCCACTCTCTGCCTCCTATTTGACAACCAATTCTCTATCCACGCTAACACCCTACCCCCAACTCCATGTCCCCTGACCTTTTGCAATAACCTCTTGTGAGGTTATTGCTCCCCACCTTTGCCGTTCCTTGCGGCCTTGATCAGAGCAGTAACCATATAAGCTGTTACGACCATATAACATCCAGGGAGTATACATTCTATGGAGCATTTGTAAATATTGCGAAATGTCTTAATGGACAGGCCAATTTTCCTTTGCCTTGTGAGAAAGTAAAGAAGTTGATGGACTTTCGTAATTAGAACATTGTCTTGTAGGGGTAGGACAGATTGTGGGTGATCTGGGCACCGAGCCACATGAAGTTCTCGACCATCTCAACTTCATCCCCATTGAGGTAAACAGTTGCAGATCCTCCACTGCGTTTCTTGAAGTCAATGGCTATCACCTTCGATTTACTGACATTTGAGGAGAGACTTATGTCATTGCACCATTTGAGCAGAATCTCTTTTTCGTGTCCTGCGTGATCTCATTGATTGGGATTCGACCACCACAGTGGTATCATCAGAAATCTTCAAAAGTGCAATTGAAATGGATTTTTGCCACGCAGTCATATGAATTAAACAAAATAGCAAAGAGTACAAAACTTCAATGAATTGAACATAAGAAAAAAACACTCTTAATAGTGGTTAACAGCGAATCGAAAAAAAATGTCACAACGATCTGTAATGACATTGGTTATTTTGTTTGAGTATGGTTTTGCTAAGTATTTAGCAACGTCGTGGTCATACTTCTAAATCTCAAAGTGTAAAAAGAACGCCAGTGAACCTGGCATGCATCAAATGGAACCGGATCTAATCTTGAGAAATGATAGCTTGACATAAATAAGAAGTCTGGTTCCGTATGTCCGCAGGAGGAGGAAACGGTCACTTTTACCAGAACCGGCAGTCTTAAGCAAATGATGTGCGTAAGTTAACTATATAGACAAGTGTAAATGGACAACCAGCAGAACCGAATGAATGGAGAAAAATAAGAAAGTGGGGAAACAATAGGCACTCGGTCAGTTTGCTTCAGCTGACAGTTAATGAAATCTAGTCTGATCTAATCGTGGCCCAAACTGGACTTCGCCTTTTGAAAGCTATTTTAACGAGGCCAGAGGGATATGACAAAAGAAACAGAAGACACAAACTGAGAGAGAAACGTTGGAAAAGCAGGACACATGAATCTCAATCTGCAAGATTACTGGTACAACTTGGAAAATACATTCTGAAAAACTATATAATTTATGGTGCAATTGTGAAATAGACTGAGAATATACTTATGATGCACCGACCCATATTTCTGAATGTGGGAGCTCTAGACAAGAATGTGCTAAACAACGTACTTAGACTTCATTAAATGGAGAAAGAGAAGAAACACAAGGATGTGTTAGGGAACTTTTCTAAATAATTGTTAGATATGAGCTGGAGGACGCTTTGACATTCCGAAAATTGCTTCAGAATTGACATTCAAGGAAAGGGTGAAGATGAGGGGCATTGGAGCTTCATCAGGACTTATGAACTTAATTTTTGTTGCGTGCCTGGAAATGTTGGCGCCGCTTCATGATGGATGGAAAAGCTAAAGTGGGAATAACTCTTTAAAATCACACCATTCTTCGATATTTCATTTGGTTGGTTCGAGGGTCAGTAAAGAAATGACGTTGTTTGATGAGAACAGACAGACACTAAAGAACGACAAAAATCAAACGTGTTTGATTCATTTTACATAGCACTTTGTTGTGGTATCAAACATTTGCAAGATTTGGGGAACCAAACAGGTTCTGCCGTAACTTTCTGAAAGTGAACTGAATCTTCACTTAAAATAGCAAAACGTTCAGGTGACAAGAAAAATGAGGAGAATGGAACTATGTTTTAATGTCGATCCGACGATGCATTTCATTCTCTTCTTTATGATTTCATGAAATCAACAATTGCTATCATTGAAAAAGGCAACATACTCTGGTGTCCGACTTTGCATGATAGATTCACGAGTCTTTTAAAAAAGAGAAGGTAAGCTAGTCTGGGTGACTTATAGAATCCCGACAGTGCAGAAGGAAGCCATTCGGCCCATGGAGACTGCACCACCAACAGTACCACCCCTCCTCCTCCGCCACCGACTACCCCCCTCCCCCGCCCGCCAAGCCTTATTCCCATAACTCCGCAACTTTACCCCGCTAATCCCTCTAACCTGCACCCTAAGGGACACCCAACGGCAATTTAGCGTTGCCAATCAACCGAATCCGCACATCTCTGGTCTATGGGTGGAAACCCACGCAGAAACAATGTGCAAATTTCAGACAGACAGTGACCCAAGCCGGGAATCGGACCCAGATCTCTGAAGCTGCAACACAGCCCTGTTAAACACTGTGCCAGTGTGCCGACTCTTAATTAGCATCGGAACTTGTCTAGAATCGATTCTGTTAAGTACCCAGACAACAAACAGCAACAAAGCAGTCGGTTCATCTTATTTACTCTGATAATTAAATAACGACGATAACACGCATTAATTATCAGCTTATCTGAGGTGCGCATGTCTCGACATCGAAAAGGAAAAAGGGTCTTTTTTTCGAAATGCTTTATTCAGTTAAGATATAACAATAACAATAATTGTTCTTTGTGAACCCAGTTTATTTTCTAAATCCCACCTAGTAATACTAAGTCTGAATTACAACTTGTCAATTTTGGTAAAATAGAAACCTGAACATTTTTAGTTAAATAAACATTTTCACGACCACAAGACATGACAACCATTTTCGCCACCAATGGAGCATTGCCACTGTTGTATGTTACGAAATGCATCAGCTGATTTGCACAGAACAAGCTCTTGCAAACATCAATATTAAAATGTCAATATAATATATACCCTTTTAATATTAATTGGCTGTACGTTTCGCTCCCCCCCCCCCTCCCCCACCCATCCAGGCTAACGCTGTTTATTTCTAAGAAATATTGGAATAAGATACAAAAGCACAATTGGCGAACGAGAAGGGGCTGAATTTGTCGAAATCGAAATGTTGTGTAACCTGCCTCCACACTGCAATATTGCGTGGGTCCTTCCTTCTGTGACCGAAATCTGTAGTCAGATTTAAGGATATAAAGTTTTGACACAGAGACGGTAGTGTGACTAGCTGAGGTACAGTTGACTCATTTAATATTAAAGCTTGCATCATGAAACAGTTGACAAATGAACGAAATTCAAGTAATAATTCAGCGAGACTATCAATCGTGTCCAAAAAAAAAAGGTGTGTTGTCAATGATCCGTTCTTCAGTGTTGAAATGTGGAGAACGTTTTCAAAGTGCATTGCAGCTGACTACAGGCCTTACCTTTAGTTGGCTTGTGGGTATTAGTTATTACCTTGAGTGTTTATATACTATAACCTGTTGTATAATGCCCACTGAATCTTTCTGCCGTTAACGCATAAAATATAGGCTATATGGGGAGCATGGTGGCACTATGGTTCACACTGCTGCCTCACAGCGCCAGGGATCCGGTATGAAATCCAGCCCCGGGTCACTGCCTGTGTGGAGTTTGCACATTCTATCCTTGTCTGCGTGGGTTTCCTCTGGGTGCTCCAGTTTCCTCCCGCAGACCAAAGAATGCGAATCAATTTGATTAGCCATTCCACATTGATTCTAGTTTCACAGGATTAGCAGAGTAAATATGTGGGGTTACGAGAATAGGGACGGGGTGGGATTGCCGTCGGTGCAGCGTCAGTGGGCCGAATGTCCTCCTTCTGTACTGTAGGGATTATATGATTCTATGCTTCTATGTTTCTATATATACTTGAGCACCCTTATTTACGCAATTTACTTAGACAAGCCTTTCCTCTATTTAAAAAAAAATACATGTTTACTGTGGTGTTAAATGGTGAGGAGAGAACCATCAAAACATAGCGCAACATGGGTAGTTTCGTGTCAGTTGTCCCTTGCAAACAATACTTGCCATTTATTCGCATTCGCAACAACGGTCGTAAATATCTGCCCATATGACAGGGAAATTAAATCATCCACCGATATTTAGATACTTATTCTCGCATTTGCTCTTTAGGTGAAAATGGATAAGAAACAATGAAACGAAAGGTTCTCACAAAATTGACTCTGTTGAGCACTGAAGAAAATAAAAGCCTTGTAAATAATCCTCCTACAGCCAACAGTAACATTACTCCTGGTTTAAACGGTAGCACGGAATTACATCTTTATCACTCAGAGGAAAAAAACAGAAATATGTTGAAGTACAAGGCAGGGAGCAAGCGTAAATAAGAAATCAACATTAGTTAACAACATTCAGACTGGATGCAAAGCCTTACCAATAATGCCAATGGCTGCGAGAAGAGGGTAATAGATGCATTCTATCTGATATATCACTGAGTATTCCATTATCTCTGAGGTAAGGATAATGGTGGCTGCAACTGATTATATATCATTGCGTGTTTGAATGAGCCAATAGTAAAATGAGAGAGATCGCCCCGTTGAGAGTATCTCACTGGTTACATCATTTTAAAGGATTTGTTACAGTGATTTAACAAACAGCCTAGGGAGAAAAAACGAAGTTAACGATCATGATGTTGTTTCACAATTGTTTAAAGAAAGAAAATAAATGTGTTGGTAGCAACACAGCCATTGCGACAGGTGTGCCACTGAGTGAATAGAAAGAGGAATAAGAACCTACTCAATGAAACAACACTCGACATTGATATTTGAACATTTAGTAGTTCAATTATAGTTTGGGCTTCGGAAATAAATTGGAATCTTATATTTAACATCATTCTGACATGAGGATCTATCGTAGATCCTTTACCATTTCAGGACAAATCTCATGAGATAATTTCACACGATATTCGGAGCATTAGGGCTTCAGTAGATGCAATAATTCAAGAAGAAACAATAAATGTTGCCCCCTCACAGAGGAATTCTTGAGGGCTCGGACTCCTTCCCCACAGAACAGTCACCTGATGAGGTTTAGGAAGACCACGAATATTTCACTTTTTCGATTTTAACTGAGAATAGCAGCGATCACTCGTCATGCCGTTTTTGGGGAGAAGGTCCATGCACACCAGGCTAAACAACTTAACAGAAAAACTTTGACACGAACAGTAGGGAAACTAGTTCCTGCTTTCTGAAAATTGTTTTAACTCATTAAAGTTGGTGAAAGGTTTCAAAATTAGAGTCTGAGCAAGTCAATATCCAGGCTTCGCAAAATTAGTTTGGCCACAGTTTGCCCTGGGATAAGATTTAAGACACTGATTGTAGCGCAACTGGTGACAGAGCTCCCACGTTCTCTCAGGCCGATGGACACTACTCTCCCATATAGATCCGTTGTTTTCCCTTCAATCTGCTGTGTCACTTATTCAAATATTCCCCTCAACGTGGCATATCACCTTACCAGTCTTAAAGACAGCCTGTAGTATATTCACCGCTTCAAGGTACTTCTTCGCCTATTCGTACCACCCAGCCACAATATTCCCTTCAGTCAATAGTAAATTAATAGTACAATATTAGTAATAGTGAATAGTGCAGTCCATACAATCTTGCCAAGTTACTGTCTTCAACCTGTCGTGTCACTTAACGACAACATCACCATCAGGTTTCCACAGAAAACATATATTGTATCCATAGCCTGTCGTATCACCTATCCATAAAATTCTGTTCAGCACATCTCCCCGGCAACGAATTTCATTCCATTCAGCAGATATAACTAGCCAATACCGCCCAGCTAGTCATGTACATTCATTAGCAATTTCAAACCATTTCATTCCGTTAATCGAGCCCATCTGCCCACTGTGTTCCATCTGTCCTTCTAAAAAAAATTATATCCATCGTGATAGATTTGACTCATCTATTACAACTACCTGCGTGTTCCTTGAAGTTTAAATGGATCACGAAGTAACGTTACCTTGAATGCATTTGATCCCACTCCACAGTGTGCCTTTCGGCGTCGCGCTGATATACACAGAAATGCCTTCGATGCATCTAGTCCGCTGTTCCAAAGAAATGCCGCCAGTCAATGTTTGCAGCTTGCTGCAACATTCCTTTAAGCCCTCCAAGCATGATGTTTACAACATTTTCTTAAAAAGGCAGAATTTGTGTTAACTTCCCCTTGAACACCTCTATCCACAATCATCACTGTAGTTCATCCATCACATATTATCAATGTGTCATTTAGCCCATCTCATCTGTAATGCGTTGTAATGACTGAAGCCCGAAATGCCGAAGTATTGAATGTTTGTTCAGGGGCCGTGGGCAGCGCTGTTTACGTAAACATTTAAATTACCCATCCTTGAGAAGTTGGTGGTATTCTGCCTTTTTGAATCTATGCTGTCTGTGTGTTTCACAAAGACTCTTGGATCTACTAGGGAGGGAGTTATAGGCTTTCTACCAGGAGACCGCGATGGAACGGTGGCATACCATCATGTCAGGATATTATGTGGCTTGGAGGTGAACTTACAGTTTCTCCGATTAACCTGATGTTCTTCTTCTTTTATTTGATAGAGTTCGGGGGTTTTGAAGATGTTTGTGAAGGAGGCTTGATGTAATGCGCCCATGGTACGCTAAACACACTGATGGTAATATGTACTGATGGTCAAGGGTGTGAAGGTATAAGATAGTGGGTGAGTATTTCACAACCAGCATCTTTGCCTTGGATTGTGTAGAGCTCCTTGAATGTTGTTGAAATTGCACTCACACAGGGAAGGTTATTGTTTGCTGGAGCAGAGGAGTGAAGGAGCAGAGAGAGAGATAAGAATTTACCTGTTAACAACCTGTTTAAATACGTTTAAAGCACTTTGTTCCTTGTAGAACTGTTTAAATCATTTAAAAGCATTTTTGTGGCTTTTTTGTATTTTCCTCTTTAAGAATTCTTAGGGAGTGGTTAGAAGGGAGTTGTGGACCAGCAAGCTTGAATTATCAGGTGGTCACACGGTGAGGCCTTCCATTGTTTGCTGGAGCAGAGGAGTGAAGGAGCAGAGAGAGAGATAAGAATTTACCTGTTAAAAACCTGTTTAAATAAATTTAAAACACTTTGTTCCTTGTAGAACTGTTTAAATCATTTAAAAACATTTTTGTGGGCTTTTTGTATTTACCTCTTTAAGAATTCTGAGGGAGTGGTTAGAAGGGAGTTGTGGACCAGCAAGCTTTAAATCAGCGCGAGGTTTAAAAAGAGGCCTGGTATAGACAGCGGGCAGCGTTGGAGCGGGCAGCGGAGTGAGGGGGAAGCAGAGTGAGCTACTAGGGCTTAATATCAAAAGGGCTGGAGAGAAAAAGGGCCAGGTAAGTGCGTGTGGAATTTTTCAATACTACTACAGTGAATAATGGAGGGGCATGTGATGTGTTGTTTCTGTATCATGTGGGAACTGGTGGACCCCAGGGTCCTTCCCAGTGACCATGTCTACAGTAAGTGCAGGTTGCTGGAGGAGCTCCAAATCAAGGTAGATGAGCTAGCCTCTGAGCTACAGACACTGAGGCTCATCAAGGGGAGGGAGGGTAACATTGTCAATGGGGTGCAAGTGACATCCACCCCCCCTAGACTGGCTAACTCTAAGGGTCAGGAACAAGAGGGGGCTGCTGAGAGGAGGAAGTGGGGTGGGGAGCGGAGGCCTCAGCCTCTCAATCTGCATAACAGGTTTGAGGTTCTTGCTTCCAGTCTGGACGAGGACGAGGGAGGTGAGGTTGGTGAGCAAACTGTACACGGTACAGTGATGCAGCAGGACATAGGCAAGGAGAAGGGGAAAAGGAACGTAGTAGTGATTGGGGATAGTGGGGTGAAGGGTATTGACACTGTCCTTTGTCACAATGACAAAGTGCACAGAAGGGTGTGTTATCTGCCTGGTGCTCGGGTCCAGGATGTCGCATCTGGGCTGCAGAGGAACCTGGAGTGGGAGGGTGCGAATCCGGTCGTTGTGGTACATGTGGGTGCCAACGACGTAGGCAAAATGCGAACAGAGGATCTGGGGAGGGAGTATGAGAAGCTGGGAATGGAATTAAAGAGTAGAACCGACAAGGTGGTTATCTCTGGGCTACTGCCTGAACCGAGTGCAGACGGGTGTAGGGTTGATAGGATTAAGGAAGTGAATGGGTGGCTCAGGGATTGGTGTGGGAGGAATGGGTTTGAATTTATGGGGCATTGGCATCAGTATTGGGGTAGATGGGACCTGTTCGGGCGGGATGGGGTTGGTCTGAACCGTGCTGGGACCAGAGTGCTGGCGAATAGAGTAAAGAGGACTGTAGACAGGGCTTTAAACTAATTAGTGGGGGGGGGGGGGGGTGGAGGGTGCGAGGGTAGGTGACATTACGGGGTCTGGAGTTGAGGAGAGGGAACAGGTAAGGGAAGAGGCCGAGGATGTCCCAGTAATAGAGGGAGCAGGGGGCGTGAGTATGGCTGGTGGCGTTATGGCAAATAGGGTCCAGGTGAAGGCTGGGATGAAGGCATTTTATCTGAATGCACGAAGCATTCGGAATAAAGTGGATGAGCGGGTGGCGCAGATCAGCACAAATGGATATGATCTGGTGGCCATTACAGAGACGTGGCTGCAAGGTGACAGGGACTGGGAGCTGAATGTCCAGGGGTATCAAGTGTTTAGGAAGGATAGGCGGGAGGGAAATGGAGGTGGGGGGGGGGGGGGGGGCGGCGGCGTAGCTCTGCTGATTAAGGATAGCATCAGGGTGGTAGCAAGGGATGATATTGGGACCAAGGAGCAGAAAGCGGAATCGTTGTGGGTGGAGATTAGGAACAGCAAAGGGAGGAAGACGCTGGTGGGTGTCGTCTATAGGCCCCCGAATAATGATCTGGAGGTGGGGCGGGCTGTTAACGCGCAAATAAGTGCGGCGAGCAGGAATGGGGCGGCCGTAGTTATGGGGGATTTCAATCTACATATACATTGGTCGACCCATGTTGGACGAGGTGGGCTCGAGGAGGAGTTCTTGGAATGCTGCCGGGATAGTTTCCTGGAACAGTGTGTGTTGGAGCCGACGAGGGAGCGAGCTATCTTGGATCTGGTGTTATGTAATGAGGCGGGTAGAATTAGGGACCTTGCGGTGAAGGATCCGCTTGGGGAGAGTGATCATTGTATGGTGGAGTTTCTGGTGCAGATGGAGGAGGAGAAAGTGGGTTCCCGGACACGCGTCCTTTGTTTGAATAGAGGGGAGTACGGTAGGATGAGAGAAGAATTGGTGAATGTGGACTTGGGGAGCGCGTTGGAGGGAGGGTCTGTTGAGGAGCGGTGGAGGATCTTTAAGGAGATCTTTAAGGAGATCTAAGGATCTAGATAGGCTGGGCGAATGGGCCAGGAAATGGCAAATGGAATTTAATGTTGGCAAGTGTGAGGTGGTCCACTTTGGTAGGAAGAATGGCTGGAAGGACTATTACTTACGGGGCGAAAAACTGCAGCAGGCAACGGTGCAGAGGGAGCTCGGGGTCCTTGTGCATGAGTCGCAAAAACCCAGCTTGCAGGTGCAGCAGGTGGTCAGGAAGGCGAATGGGATGCTGGCCTTCATAGCGAGGGGGATTGAATATAAAAGTAGGGTGGTCTTGCTGCAGCTGTATAGGGCATTGGTGAGGCCGCAGCTGGAGTACTGTGTGCAGTTTTGGGCGCCGCACCTGCGCAAAGATATTTTGGCCTTGCAGGGAGTGCAGAGGGGGTTTACTAGGCTGATACCGGAGTTGAAGGGGTTGAGCTATGAGGAGAGGCTGAATAAACTAGGCTTGTACTCGTTAGGGTTTAGAAGAATGAGGGGAGATCTCATTGAGACGTATAAGATGATGAATGGGATGGATAGGATAGAGGTGGAGAGACTCTTACCGCTCAAAAAAGACGGTAGGACTAGGGGCCACAGCCTCAAGATAAAAGGGGGGCGGTTTAGAACGGAGTTGAGGAGGAACTTCTTCACTCAAAGGGTGGTGAATCTCTGGAATTCTCTGCCCGTTGAAGTGGTGGAGGCTGCCTCGCTAAATATTTTTCAGACGCGGGTTGATGGGTTTTTGGTAAGAGAGGGGATTAAGGGTTGTGGGGAGAGGGCGGGAAAGTGGAACTGAGCCACGACAGATCAGCCATGATCTTATTGAATGGCGGGGCAGGCTCGAAGGGCAAAATGGCCTACTCCTGCTCCTATTTCTTATGTTCTTATGTTCTTATGAAACGCGAAGTTCAGGTATAACTATATCCCCTTGTGGGGGAGTCTGTAGAGCACTTTCGGGACAGTCCGATTGTATGTCCTGACTTTGTTTCTTCGTCGACGCAAAAAGAAAATAAAGCTGTGCCGTTATTGAACGTCACTCTGAGTCCGTAGTGGTCGTTTCGCCCACTCGCGCTAACAAGATCAAGAACATTCTCGCTAAAACAAAAGACCAAAACTGCACACAATGTTTAGGTTTGGCCTCACGAAGGCCCTGCTAAATTGCAACAATACATCCCTGCTCCTGCAATCGAAACCTCTCGCAACGAACGGCAACATTCCACTTCTAGCCTTTACTGACTACTGCGCCTGCATATTTACCTTCAGCGACTCGTGCACAAGGACACCCAGATACTGTTATACATTCCCCTCTCCCAGTTCACAGCCATTCAGGTCGTAATCTACCTTCTTGTTTTTGCTGCCACAGTGAATAGAACAACATCTATCAAAAATACACATTGTCAAAATTATCAAGAGCATCTGCTGAGTATTTACCCACTAAATAGCCGCATGAACAGACTGGGAATAAAGGGATACAAAAGGATTGTCTAGTTCGGAACATATGATAGGTGCAGGCTTGGAGGGCTGAAGGACCTGTTCCTGTGCAGTATTGCTCTTTGTTCTTTGTTCACTCACTCAACTTGTCCAGGTCATCCGGCAGAATCTCTGCATCCTCGTCACAATTCACTCTCCCACACAACTTGGTAGCATCTGCAAAATCTGAGATGTTACATTTTATCCCCTCATACAAATAATTATATATATTGTGAATAGCTGGGTTCCAACCCTTTGGTACCCCCGTAGTTTGGTACCCCCATATTAATCTTGATAATGATCATCTCTTACGTGCGACTTTGTCAAACGCTTACTGAAAGTCCAAATATACTACATCGACTGACTCCCCCTTGTCAACTCTAACAGCAACTTCTTCAAAAAATTTCAACAGATTTGTCAAGCATGATTTTCCTTTCATAAATCCATGCTGATTCTGTCTGATCCTGCCATGGCTTTCTAAATGTTCTGCTATAAAGTCCTTGATAATTGATTGGAGAAATTTCCCCACTACCAATGTTATTCTTACAGGTCAATGATTCAATGGTTTCTCTCTGCCTCGCTTTTGGAATATTGGAGTGACATTAGCTACCCTCCAATCTGAAGGGACAGTTCCAGACTATGGTCATCCTGGAAGATGACCATCAATGCATCCAGTATTTCTAGACCCCGTTCCTGAATATTCTGGGATGTCGATTTTCAGGCCTTAGGGATTTATCCGCTTGTAATTTTCAATTTTCTTAATAAATATTGCTCTCCCTCAGTTCTTCCCTCATACTAAATCTTACATTCACCACTATTTCTGGTATTTGATTTGTATCCTCCATTCTGTAAACAGAACGTAAGTATGTATTCATTTTGTCAGCTATTTCCTTGTTCCGTATTATACTTTCCCCCTGCTTCTCTCTGTAGACGACCTACATTTGTCTCCACCAACCTCTTTCTCTTCTCGCACCTATAGAAACTCCTGGAGTCAGTCTTTATGCTCCTTGCAAAGTTACATTTGTACTGTATTCACCCAATTTTATTCAATCCCTTTGTCTTCCTTTGCTGAATTGTAAACTGCTGACAATCCTCATACCTATTATTTTTCTTGGCCAATCTGTATACTTCTTTCTTGGTTCATATGCTATCTCTAATTTCCTTTATAAACCATGGATTATCCCTGTTACCCATTTGGCTTTTGGGCATGATTTGAATAAACAGTTGAAAACAAATAACTGCGGATGCTGGAATCTGAAACCAAGAGAGAAATTGCTGGCAAATCTCAACAGTTTTGGCAGCATCTGTAAAGAGAATAAAGAGTTGAGTCCATATGACCCTTTGTCAATGCCCTTGTCAATGGAATAAACAGTTCTTGCAGTTTCCCCATGCCTTCCTTTAATATTTGTCAATGCCTATCCATTGCCATCACTTTCAGTAACGCCACCCAGGCTACCAAGGTCAACTCACGCCTGATATATTCATATTAAGATTCAACACCCTAGTCTCTGAATCAACTACTTTACACTCCATTTTGATTAAAATGTCTATCATATTTTGTTCGTTCCTCCACAAGGGGTTTCACACAGATCGATTGGCCATGATCCCCTTCTCATTCCATAGTAGCCAGTAGAAGATTGCTGGCTCTGTTTTTGGTTCCTCAAGTAAATCACCCCCAATAAACTCCAGGAGTTTCTCCTCTATGGCATTGTGGCTAATTTTATTTGCCCAACCTATATGCAGATTAAAATCACCCATGATCCATGACCCTTACCACATACATCTCTAAGTTCATGCTTGATGCAATTTCCAACAATATATGACACCCACTAATGTTTATTACCCCTTGGGATTTCTCAAATCTACCCGCACAGGCATTGTCAGAGGTAATATCTTTTCTCACTATTGCGTCAATTTCCCTTTAACCAGCACAACCACTTCACCACCTTTTGCTTTATGACGGTCTTTCCTAAATACCGAATACCCTGGAACTTTCAGTTTCCATCCTTGGTCACCCTACAGCATTGTTTCCGTAATCCCAATTATATCTGACCCACTTACTATCTGCGTGATTGGTTCATCCACTTTATTGCAAATGCTCTGAACCCGCTCTCACTTATATATCCTGAGATGTTAAGACAGGTTTCCAGTTTCTTTTTTTGACCCAGCAACAGTAAAGGGTTGCCAATGCATTTCCAAGTTGGTATATTTTGTGGCTTCAATTGAACATGACGGTAATGATAAATAATAATAATAATAATAATAATAATAATAATAATAATAAAGCCAATGCTTTGCTCCTTTGACACTCGTGGTAGATTTGTCTCAGATGGTTGATATCGGGTGTTTTGAACGTGCTGTGGAAAAGACCGTCCAGATGGTAGATCTCGGGTATTTAGAATGTGTTGTGGAAGAGACTTTGACAAGTTGAGGAACAGCACCCCTCAGATACAACATGCTGCCACAGTGCCCCAGTCGTAAAGTGAGCGGATATTTAAGGTTGTTGTTGCGTGAACAGGAGGCAGAGTATTACTGACACAGAGTAAGGAAGAGTGCGGGCAGGAGCCTGGTACTGGGCGCATTTGGGGTGGGGGGGGGGCGGTATTTAGGTGACAGCACTTCTCTGTTACTCGGTTGCATCAAACCTGCATTATTGAAACAGTAAACATCCCACCTGTTCTCTGCCTCACCCGCAAAGAAGGAATATATTTGCTTCCGAATGTAAACAAGTTAGTACGTTTAGGAGGAAATATAAATAATTTGGAAAACAGGCGAGACATTAGAGTTCTGACACGGGTGGATCGCCCAGAAACATGGCTGTCGCATTCAAATCTCCTCAGGGATTTGTGATCCAGAGGAAAATGTGCAGAAATGACTGAATGGGCCCATAAAACAACAAGATCGTAAGATGTGGGAGCTGAATTAGGCCATTCAGCCCATCGAATCTGTTCTGCCAATAATACGAGGCTCACAAGATATTCAATCACATTGTCCTGCCTTTCCCCCGTAACCGTTGATCCCTTCAGCCCATACCCAACACTAACTGCAGTTTGTGCTTTGCTTTATTTTGGTGCATTACCGTCCTGATTTATGAATGAGGTGAATCTGAAGGCGAATCGGAAATTAGAGACTTGACAGAACAGCCATGCAGGTCTACTCTCATCTGCTGTTTGACTCGAACTCAGCTTCCTCCCCGTGACAAGGCGCGTTTTTCCCGATTGTCCAGAGTCCCCACGCTGACTCTCCATAGGTCTGGCCCGATGCTCTAACCTTCAAAGAATCCTCCTCCTGAAGGCGCAACATTATCACCTTCCTTGCACCAAACTCCTGAATCCACCTATAATCGGAAGAAAAAGAACAACAATACAGGCACATGTGACATAAATAGCGCAAAACAAACAACTGGGACACCCCAGCAAAAAAAAACTCATTCACAAAGCTGATCAGTCTGGAGACTTCCACTTAATGGACGACCATCTTAACTCGGTCGTGAATCCTTTGGTGAGTATTGGATCAGTGTAGGCAGATGCGAAGGACAAGCTCATCAATCCTGGATGAACATCCTTCACAGTAGCTACTGCCACCTTTGCTTCAGAAACCATGCTTTGCCTTGGCTCTATGTTGACATCACGAACCTTTGGATCAGAAACTGGCAAACAAAAGGGTCGTGCAGAATTCCTCCCCTGCTGGTTCCATCCTTCAGACACAACTATCTACCTCAGTTGATCAACATGCATTTTTTTTTGCTCAGTGACCTTGTATATTTACAAAGTAGGAGTCAAGTTCTTTCCCGAATTTTGCCACCCACCCAAGTTAGTCCACCTCCAACATTCCTGACGCTAAATGAATCATCAACTTGCCAAAACCTGAGTTTTTATCTTGAGCCATGATTTATTACTGAGAGAATCCCCTAGATTCCATCATCTAGGCCAAATCTACAAATACCAAACACAGGCTTGTATAATTCAGCTGCATAATACCCGTGATTGCATTCATCGAAACATGGAATGAAGGAACCACCAGGGATGGACGAGGCCATTCAGTCAATCGAATTTGCACCGACTCTAACAGTGTATTTTATCAAGACACTGTGCCCTCCCTATCCCCGTAAACCCAAACATTTTCTCATGGCTAATCCATCTAACCTACAGGTCTTGGGGCAATTTCACATGACCAATCCCCCTAGCCTGCAGACCCTTTTGCTGTGGGACGAAACCAGAGCACCCGGATGTTGCAAACACAGGCATGGGCAAACACCAGGCAGACCGTCAGGAATTGAACCAGTGTACCTGAAGCCATGAAGGAGCAGTGCTAACCTCTGCGCAACCGTATCGGCCACTCGATGTTGTATTCACAGAATCATAGAATACCTATCGTGCAGAAACACGCTTTTCGGTCCATGGGGTTGGCATGGACCCTCCAACAGAGCATTCCAGCCAAGCTAATCCCTTGCACTAACTGTGAAACCCACATATTTACTTCAATAATTCCCATATCATGTTTCATATTGGGACACTAAGGGACAATTCAGCATGGTCAATCCACCTACACTGCACGCCTTTGCACTGTGGGAGGAAACAGAAGCACCAGGAAGACATCCACGCAGACACGAGGAGAACATGCAAACTTCACTTGAACGCCACCTAAGATTGGAATCGACCCCTCATCCCTGAGAGTTTTGGAACCGTGCTGGGAAATATTGTATGGCATCAAGAAACATATCTAACCTAAAGAAAATGACTGATGGAACTTCTATTTTCCTCAATGATTTTGACGCTTATATATCCAGTTCAGCTAAACAGCTGGAAGATGGGTGGTAAGTGGCTGATCTACCCTGGCGAATACGGTTTTACTTAACACATTTTTGAGCTCCCTCTGCTGGAAATGCTGCGCAATTTTATTCGAATGAGTTCTCTGTAATCCCGTGTATGGCAAAAATCTATTGTAACTTCTCAACGATGACGGTAGCCTTTGTAAACTTTATTAGTTGAACCGTCAGCTATCTAAAATTTACGTGAACCATCATAAGGAACATTTATTCCATGAACAGTCTCGACCAGGGCGGATCCCACCATTCCCGTGGATGCAACTTTGCTGGAAGTGGCAATGACTGCTCGAGGTCATATCTCGGACAAAGACTGACCTTTATTTTGATTTCTTTGTTCATGCCCAGCTACCAGATGTAACTTCTGGCAAGCGCGCTTTCACCTTACTTTGCCTGGGGAGACAGACCTGCCGTCAATTCCAGCCATATTAACCGACACAATAAGATGGTATCCTCTCATACTATCTCCAAACCATGATGCAGGACAGGTCTAATTTGCGCTTTTGTAGCGCCATTTTGTGCCGCATTTCTCCTATCATTTAAGAGCACTGAGTCCCTGTCGGTCTTACTTTTTTTTATATATGAGTAGCTTGGAATAACCGACTCTCTTTCAGGTTCAGTGCCAGCACTATTTTCTATGGTGCAGTGGTGACGGTTCAGTCTGACAGGGAGGCGGCTGAGCGAATCCACATTTATTAATTGCGTCCCTGCTTTATTCTAAAAGCGTAGATGTTTGTCGGAAGCAATAGTGGTCACCTCCTACCCCCGCAGAGGCAGCTGGTGGCTTTATCTTATCCTATCGAGGAAAACCCAGCAACGGCTTGTGCTATGTTAATTGTCTACCGTATAGATGTAGATGAAATTTCATCAGTGCTTCAATTGCTACCAAATGTTTCTTTGACAAACAGAGAACAGGGTCTCAGCAGTTGATGTTGCCATTGACACAAATGCGACTGCCACCCTCCTGCCATCCGACTTCTTGTGGGACAAGACTCCTACCACATGGTGACAAATCACTATCAATAGTTTGGTGGGATTACGTTGTACAAGCAGTGCTGACAACTGTAAGGTGAAGCCGAAGTATAAATTCATGCGCATGCAAAATGCAATTCTCGCCTTCCAAACGGACGCCCATTTCATTAAAGTTTCAAAACCTCTTCTCATTTTGCCCTTTCCTCCTGCGGGTACGCTCCCGTGATTCGCAAGTCTCCCAAGTGCACCACAAGTTGAGAAATGCTGTCCAATAAACTTTCCAACTTTTGTGCGAAATAACACGGGCCAAAGATGCACCAACGCGTAAGGGTGTATACCAATATAATGCTTTATATAATATGATGGCTTTTGATGCTAACTAAGCACCTGGAATCTTCATCGAAAACCATCTGCTGGATGGCGGGGCTGATTTCTAACTAGGAGCACTAAATGTTCGCTGCTAAATGGACATGGACATCCTCAATCATGAGAAAGGTGTATCTACCTATCTCAGATTGTTAGTTTACAGTTAATTTATAATGCCCACGTGTTGTTACAGTGAGGTTTTTTGAATACGGAGTATGCACACACAGCACATTCAGAAAACTGTAGAGCTCTTACGACACCTAAGCGTTCCAATCTTCACATCTCCATTTCTATTTTATTACTGAGGGCACACAGCATTGTGCAGACACGAAAAAAAACGTAGAAATTGCCTCGGCGTTCATATAATTATGAGTTTCACCCTTTTGTTCTTACTGGTTCCTTCTGGAAAACCGCTGAGCGCCTGCAAAGTAGCTGCTGAAATGCTCCATCCCGATTATTTGGTATCTATTCGACATAATTTTATTTGCTTCAACCACCCTTTACCTCTGACATTGGGTCTGTGACCCTCAATGACTCAACAAGTAAATGTGCTGCTTAAATCTTGTTTAGGGTACTGTAACATTAGGTGACCCTATTGTCTTCAACAGGACCTTTTCCTGTCAAATCTACTCTAAATCTCCTGCCCCCCAGTTTAAATTTTTGGCCGCCTGGTTACTCACCCCTCTTCTCAGGGGAAACATTCCTTCCTATTTACCCTATAGATATCCCCCATTATTTTTACACCTCTGTCATGTCACCTCTCAGCATTCTCTATTACAGCCCCAACTTACTGGCCGCTCTTTATAGCTAAAAAACGCTAGCCCAGGCAAGGAACTGGTGAATATCCTCTGCACCTTTCTTGTGCAATCACGTGGTTCTTATACTGTGCTAGCCAGTATTACAAACAATATGCTAACTGTGGACTAACGGGCGTTTTATTCAGTACATACCAAGCTTTTATTCAACTTGGAAAACTTGTACTCAGGCAATAGCCTATGTTCTGCATTTAGATTGTTAATACCTGAAGCCCAAACATTTTTGCATTTGGTACTCCAACGATTGTGGCATGCCAACTTATAAATGTGTCTTCTTTCCTATTCAATGATTTTTTTTCTCCACTCTTAATTCCCAATTCGTCTTAATGTGTTAAATCATATCCCATACATTTTAATAGTGAGTTCAAACTTTTGAGGCTACTTTAGTGAACGCTTCCTGATAATCCAAATGCAGCACACTTACTTGTTCCCACCTTATCTTTCCTCCTAAAACATCCTCAATAATCGCTCACAAATTTTTCCTGCTCCGTTTTCTCTTCACAAATCCTATGATTTTCCATACATCTAATTTCAATTTTTTCTATCAGTGACGCAAAGCCAGCCTCTGACTACAGGGCCTGCAGTTTTCCTTCATCTCCCTGGGATCTTCTGAAGTAACGTGATTAAGACCATTATTGCAATCATTGAGAACACTTCGACAATCCAATTAATTCTAAGAGTAAATGCAATTCAACCTCTATCTAGCTGATACCTCATTATAAAACGCTGAACGGCTCATCCGAACACTTTGTTCCCGCTAATCCCAAGGATTGCTCCAGCACTGTTTCCTTGTTGATGCTAACACCTGAATTCCTTAGCTTTAGTAGACATTTGCTTTCACATTGCCTTTGAGTTGTTTCTGAGCATTCTCTTAAATTCCCGTTCTCCTTTGTCTAATGGCTACTCTCCCGATTTTCTTTTCCTTATCTATCTTCAAGAAACATTTACAGATAATTTGTGCACTAGGTTTTGTAGTATATTCTCTTTAGTCTATCCTTAACAATTGTTGATCACATTTTCTTGAACGCTGAAATATTTACCTCTTCAGTTTTGCAACTCCATTTGGCGATATTATCGTATCATTGACTATTCTTTTTGGTAAGGTTCAATATTATTTATCTCATAGGAGGTGTTGTGCCTGGGATGAATGCATATGTATTCAAAATTGTGTGCTAACTATTTTATGGTAGTAATTTCGTGTCTACAAATATATATTTTCAAGTGCTCTATCAAGTTCTACATTTGAGACCTCATAGTCCAATGCTACACCATTTACTAAGATGGGACTTATCGTGCCAGACTCAGAGGTAACTAAATCACATTTCAACACAAAGCAAATTGCTATCATATTAATTGCACTCTTCCTAAGAAACCAATCTATTTTAAGCTTATTTCTGAAGCCTTCGTCTTTACAAACCACAGTAGATTCTTCCCTGCTTGGTTTGTCGGTACACTATTGTATAGACTACCTTGAACCAATTTCATGACCTTTATGAATGAAGCCCATTTCCTCTGGGACCTCTTTCCGTTTATCAATTCTATCGGCAGGAGGTTTCCTGATTGACCCGCTCAAGTTTGTCATCGACGTTCTCAATGCGCCAAAGTGCAACCCGTGCTTTGTTTGCTTAGTGACTGTCAATCATGACAGGTATTGTGCAAGCTGTACTTTTTTTTCTCTCAGCTGCGCATGGATTGTTCTATAAAAGGGGACTAGGAGAGATCTCAGAAACTTTCCAATGGGAGCTGTAAAATCAGAGAGACAGCGAAAAGTGTTCGAAACAATGGAATGGCCAATAATTCTACAGATCAAGAATATTTACTACCCCGTGCTCGTAGCCATTGGTACACCAGGCAAGTCAGTATGTCCTGCTGCTTAATCGGTGCTGAATATGTCACTGTTAATGGTTCTGTATCGAAGAGAGAATGTGCTTGCAGAGTCGTTTTATTTCTAGCGTGTTAGCATAATGAACATTAATGCGTTTAGGAGCCCACACAGCCTCTGAGACGCTCTGCTGCTCGGCAGAATGAGGGACCTCAAATTTGCTACCTAAGATAAGAGATGGCGGGAATGAATCCCCACCACTCTAATAGTATAATGGATCACAAAGGAATGTGTTTTGATTTGTTATTTCAAGGTATTGGAGCGGCGTTGACATGACAAGGATCGTTACCCATTCTCAATTGATGAGTAGATGATGACAACCTTTGTATTTACCCATTGATTTCTTTGACCTCTGACCTCAGCTCCTTGATAATCATTCTGACTAAGGTTACGGGGTTTTGAAATATATTTTTTGAAACACATTTTGTTTGTTCCCATTCCAATTCCGGTTCCACCAGTTCACATTCAGCTCACGCTCTTTTCCCGCTTCTCCCTCTCGTACATTATAAAAGGGAAAGAGAGAGCTGTTTCAAATTATATTCAATTACCTAAAGTGAAGGTTTTATTTGAATGGATGTAGAGCAACGAACAAGGAATAAAGAAAGGCGCAGCACAGGAACGGACCCGTCAGCCCTCCAAGGCTGTGCTGATCATGATTCTTCCATAAAATAAAACCATATGCACTGAATCATTCCGTTCACATCCTAGTTATGTATTCGTCTCGTCTCCCCTTAAATGCTGCTCCCACCACATCCTTGGGCAGCGCGTTCCAGACATTCAGTACACTCCCTGTAAAAAGATTGCCTCGCGTATCTCCTCTGAAAATTTCCCCACGCACCTGAAACCTACATCGCCGAATACTTGATTTTCTGTCCAGAAAAGAGCTTTGTACTCTCCAGTCTGTCCATCCCACTCATAATCTTGTAAACCCCTATCATGCCACACCTTAACCTCCATCTTTCCAGTGAGAACAAACTTTGTTTATCCAACCACTCCCTGCTGGCCAGGCATCATCCTCGTAAACCTATTTTGTACCCTCTCAAAAGAATCCAAATCCTCCTGTTAGTCTGGCGACCAGAATTGTAGATAATGTTCTAAATGAGGTCTAATTATTGTTCTGTACAGCTGCAGCATGACATGCGCATTCTTTTAATGAATGACCCGTAAGCAAACATGCCATGTGCCTTTTTGAGTCCCTTATCCACCTGTGTTGCCAGTTTAGTGATCGGTGGACTTATACGCCCAGGTGTCTCCGGCTGTCAATACTGGTAAGGGTTCTACCATTTACTGTAGCATCCTAACAGGCATTGGATTTTCCAAAACGCATTATCTCACGCTTGTCTGGATTAAATTTATATTTCCAGTTACTGTGTGAGAATTTTGTTCAATGCTATGCCTGTCTAATGTTGCCTCTGGTCTTCAAGCAAATTAAGGGAATTAAATGTAAAATTATATAATTTGTTCCATTCACCTCCTGTGATTATATAGAACCTTGGCTCCGCGAATCATACTGTACATGTTTCAGGAGGGATGTTCTTCCCGCCCGACACAGCATAGACACGTATGCACTCAGATTCCTTGTTTAAATTCATCATGAGACCGATGTTCTAGCTTCCTGGATAATTTGTTGGCTAATACTATTCATGGTCACCATTCTTCTGTTGAAAGTATTCACTCCATTGCCACTTCTCTCAAAGATAAAGATATCTTTTATCCAACGGTCCACGCCAACAACTGCCAAATTTTCAAGCCTCTTTACCGCTGTAAAGTCTGTGAACACATTGTCACCTTCTTACTCACGGTGAAACACTTCAATCTCCATAGTTGAAACTTTCCAATAAATTTCAACTCCAGGAACAATGCCAAAATGAATTTTCTCAAAAAGAAAAATATTCAATTTCACTACCCGAGAGGGAATATTTGACCAAACAAGTCTCTTTCAACATTCTACACGGATGTATCTGACTGAAACTGCATACACACGGTTCATTCTCATGGATAGAACATAGAACAGTACAGTACAGGACCTTCAGCCCTCGATGTTGCCGAGTTATGTCCGAACCCAAGATAGAGCTATCCCACTCCTTATCATTCTGTTCTGTTCCATGTGCCTATCCAATTTGAAGTTTCCTGAAGTGTCCAAATCCACTATCACAGCAGGCAGTGCATTCCACGCCCCAACGACTCTCTGAGTAAAGAATCTACCTCGGACATCTCTCCTATATCTCCCACCACGAAATTTACAGTAATGCCTCTTAGTACCAGCTCCATCCACCCGAGGAAATAGTCTCTGCACGTCCAATCTACCTATCCCCCTCATCATCTTATAAACATCTATTAAGTCGCTCTTCATCCTCCGCACCCCGAAAGAGAAAAGCCCGAGCTCCCTCAACCGTTCCTCATAAGACCTATCCTCCAAACCAGGTAGCATCTTAGTAAATCTCCGCTGCACCCTCCCCAATGCTCTCATATCCTTCTTATAGTGAGGTGACCAGCACTGCACACAATATTCCAAATGTGGTCTCACCAAGGTCCTGTATAATTGCAGCATAACCCCACGACTCTTAAACTCAAACCCCCTTGTTAATAAACGCTAACACACTATAAGCCTTCTTCACAGCCCTATCCACTTGAATGACAACCTTCAGAGATCTATGGATATGAATCCCAAGATGTCTTTGTTCCTTCACATTCCTCAGAACACTGCCTTTGAACCTGTAATCCACATTCAAGTTTGTCCGACAAAATGAATCACCTCGCACTTATCAGTCTTAAACTACATCTGCCATCTTTCGGTCCATATTTACATCCTATCAACGTCTCTTTGCAGCCTACAAGAGTCGTCCACCTCATCCACTACTCCACCAATCTTAGTGTCATCAGCAAATTTACTAACCCACCCTTAAACCCCCTCTTCGAAGTCATTGATAAAAATCACACAGCCCAGCACTGCTCCCTGTGGTACACCGCTGGTAACTGGCCTCCAGTCTGAAAATTTTCCCTCCACCACCACCCTCTGTCTTCTATGACACTGCCAGTTACTTATCCAATTGGCCAAATTTCCTTATATCCCACACCTCCTTACCTTCTTCATGATCCTACCATTGGGAACTTTATCAAACGCCTTACCAAAATCCATGTATACGACATCAACTGCTCTTCCTTGGTCTACACACTTAATTATCTCCTCAAAACATTCAAACAAATTTGTGAAGCAGGGTTTACCCCTCACAAAACCGTGACAACTATTCTGGATTACGCTGCATCTTTCCAAATGGTCATAAATCCGATACCTCAGGACCCTTTCCATTAACTTACCAACCACCAAAGTAAGACTAACTGGCCTCTAATTACCAATATTTCTCAGGTTAAAAAAAATCAGGTTCAACTAATACGCTGGAGATTTTTGAGGATGTACAGGCGAAATGTATGTGGACAATTCTTTTCATAATGTGTGAATAGATTTGTAAGAGTGGTTAGTGCAATACAGTGCAACATACTTGTGAGAAACAAGGATTAGAAAAAAAATGTAGAGCTGATGCAGAATTCCACAGGACCATGTAATCCTACAGTGCTCAATTAGGCCTTTCGTCCTGTCGGGTGCGCTCCAACAATTTGTTAGAACATATTTCCCAGACCTTGCGCCTGAAACTGCACATAATTACTCCGCCAAAACACTTCCATATATTGAGGCACCGAGAAGAAACTCATTAGTCTAACCTGTACATCTTTGGACTGTGGCAGGAAACCGGATCATCTGGAGGGAACCCATTCATGCGTGGGGAGATTTCGCAAACTCCGCACAAGCACAGAAGGCAGTCATTGAACCCCGTCCCCTGACGCTGTGAGGCAGCAACGCTAAAAAACTGTTGCACGTACTACACCAAACGCCGCCACCCACTTCCCACACCACCGAACCCCACAGAAATAATGGATATTTCATTTGAGTTCAATAAAGTTTCGATTGGGATTCCCAAGAAATCACTGTTAGAAAACTTGCCTTTCTGATATTAATACATTGCGTTTTTTCGGTACAAAATTTCGAAGTTTGCAGATTATACAAAGTTTGTAAGCGTTGTGAACAAATAAAGGGGTCGTGTAGAAATTTGAAGGATCACTAACGTGTTTTTGCAAAGAGCAGACAACTGGTAAATTAATTTCCATGCAAAGTAATGTGAAGAAGTTCGTTTTGGTTGGAAGGACATGGAGAGACAAGACAAGACATCGAGTAAAAAGTTGAGGAGAAATTGGACCTAGGTGTAACTCTGCATAAATTATTGAAGGTGGTGGGATATGCTGAGACAAATGCGCATACATCATAAAATATACGGGGTGCGATTCATCAGGGCATGGAGTACAAAAACAAGGAGTTTGCGTTGAATTTATATAAGTCATTATTTCAATCACAAATAGAATATATCGGCGAGTTCGAGGTGAAACACTTTAGAAAGTATGTGCAGGCATTAGAAATAGTACAACCAATATTCACAAGAATTGTCGCAGCCTCGAGGAACTTGGGTTGTGAATGTAGATGGAAGAAATAAGAATTGTTTACCTCACGGAAACAAAAAAAGTGAGGAAACTTGATTAAAGAATTCAAAATATTGAGTACAGTAAGTTGAGAGAAACAGCTCCCTCTTTTGACGGAATCGATGATCAGAGGGCATGGATTGGATTTATATTGCAAATTAAGCGAAATTGATATAATGATCAATTAAGTTCTAAATGTGTGCGTATTTAGGCTTTATAATGCATTGTCAGACATTATGGTGGAGGTAAGTTCAACAGAAACTGTAAACATAGGATTAGAATGTTATCTGAAAGGTTAGGAATTGCAGATTAACATTTAAAAGGTAGAAAATGGCACTAGGTGAATTGCTCATTCGGAGACAATGTACAGACATGGTGAACACATGGACTCTTTCCACGGCTCCGAACTACTTTATGATCCAATAACTTTTTTTAGTTATTTAAGTAGAGCCATAATTTCAATTGCAATTGTTTCACTTCCCACTTCTGAACCTTTAACTCTTATGCAGACCTCGGATTAAGGACCTATCCCTGCCCATTTTGTACTCCCATCCGCAAAGTACTCCTCGTGGACATCATCCGAAAAAAATAAAGTCCATGGAGGAGAAATTGGGGAAATTAAAATCTGTCAGCCGCCTCTTTATATTCTGTCCTTCAAGATGGTCGTTAATATTGGTCTTTTTTTCACGTTTTCAGTTAAATTAATAATGTCTCCATTCATGACCCGATGTTATCGATTTACAACAGTTTTAAGAAACTTCTGCGTATGATTTAGTGCAAAGTGTATTTAAGTGTAAGTGTCATGTCTTGCTGCGCACCCTTCAGCTTTCCTGAATTTCACCGCGATCGAAGCAATGTCGTTGTTTATTTTATGTTGCATTTTAAATGTGCCAACCTTAGGAAAGAAATCAATGGAGAAAAATGATGGCTGACCAAAGATGTCGGTTTACAATCATCGCCTGAAGTCACTGCCCCCTTCATCAGCGCCTACCGCCTCGCCTTGAATCACCATTGTTTGGGTTTCAACAACGAGCAGGTTGTTCTTGCTGACCATTGTTCATCTTGAAGCCGATCTTCTACCTTCTGAATGAAATATCCATTAAGAATGTTTTGTGTCCAATTGTATTAAAACATGAAACCTCATTTCAAATTACAAGCAGCAATATATCTGCGTGTTGTCCCATAATATATGATAAGATTTGTGTCTGTACCTATTATTTGACTCCTCTCTCGCTTTCTTACAGTGAACCTTCTAACAATAGTGACCCTCTGCAGAGGAAATTGTCACCTTTCGAAAAGTATCTCTATCTATAAGGTGGCCATGGCATCAGTGGATCTACTGGCTACACTCGCCTATAGAATTGCACATCAAATTTTCCGGCATCGCTTTCCATATTCATTTTTCTCCTACACTATCATTTGTAAGGTTATGTTGTACCTGACTTGTACCAACGTTGGTTTGTCTGTGTGGTTTACCGTTGGATTCACATTTGACCGGTTTGTAGCTATATGTGGTCCGAAACTGAAAACCAGGTATTGCACAGTGAAAACTGCATCTATCGTCATAACTATTGTTACTGTGTTAATGTGTTTAGAGAACATTCCATTCTGGTTTGCATTTGAACATAAAGAGATAATTGATAATGTTCGCTGGGGTTTCATTCCTCGTGTGGCCTTTTTTAGATCACCAGCAGGTGGAGCATACTTCAGATTACAAAGTATTTTATTTTCATTGATCCCCTTTTCTTTAATATTGCTGCTTAATTGTTTAACAATTAGGCGTATTGTCGTGACGAATATTGCCCGCAAGAGACTCCGTGCTCCCAGGATTGGGAATCAGCGTGATCCAGAGATGGAAAACCGAAGGAAATCCATTATTTTACTATTCGCTGTGTCCGCCAATTTTATATTGCTGAGTCTGACATCAGTGGTGAGTCAGTGGACTGACGCCCTGGTCGTAAATATCCGACCTGCCTATACAGATCCTGCATATATTGCTAATGAAACAGGGTATATGCTTACTCAGCTGAAGTCTTGTGCAAATACGTGCATTTATGCAGCGACACAGACGAAATTCAGGGAGGAAATGATACATGTGGTGAAATCTCCTTGGATGTTTATTTCTTCATTGGTTAAAAATATGAAAAAAACAAACCAAAATTATCAACCCCAGTTAGAACATAATTACAAACCTTGATTCGCCGTAGAATATACATCTTTCAGTTGGAATCACAACGATATATTGTTCTGAGAAAAAAAAATCAAAGCGTCTTCGGAGCTTATATTTCATTTCCACTGCTCTCCTATTAGAACAGATCGATTTCCTGCTAAAACAGTGTATTTACACTCGAGATTCAAAGGGAGCCTGAGGCTCAGCTGTGTAACTGATAATGTCAGAGTCATTGTTCATCATAGAACCATAGAATCCTGCACTGCAGAAGGAGTCTATTCTGTCCATCGAGTTTGCGCCGACTTCAATCCCACCCATGCTTAATCCCCTTAACTCCATGTTTTTACCCTAGCTAGTCCCCCTGATAATAAGGGGAAATTTAGCATCGCCAGTCCACCTAGCTTTAGAAGGAAGCCGGACCACCTTGAAGAAATCCACGTAAACACGGGGGAAATGTGCAAACTTCCCATCTACAGTGACCCAAGCTGAGAATCGAACCCATGTCCCTGACGCTGTGAGCCACTGTGCCATCCCGAATTGCCTTACGCTTAATATACTGAATTAATATATTCCGTTAATAAATTCATTGAGATTACAAACACTGGAATCGCGTATGTTTCATAGTTTATCAGCTACCTGGTTGTAATGATACAAAGCCTCGTCCCCCCATTAGGTTTTGCTCTCTTTTGTTTTGAACGGTAATAGAAGATAGTCCTGTCTCTTGAATATTGTCTGATGATTAAGGCAAGAATAACTTGGTTCATCCTTATGAGGTCAAATTTATTTTTCGAGCTCTTAACTTCGTTCGCAGCTGGTCTTGAAAATTTCGATGTCATATAACAGGCGAACAGATCATTCCGACCAGCGAAATATTGCTGACTTTTACCCAAGAGCCAAGTAAATAATTCCGACATTTTTTTCCCCGCCGTGTATCAACATCATTAGCTTATATTTTTATCCACCCACATGTTTATGTTTGTGTTTAATATTTCAAAAATATGGATTGGCGAATTCCGCCATCCCCCAATTCCCCTTCTAAAGACGTTCCGTCACTCTCAATAGTTTTTATGTTTATTATTTTAACTCTTTTCAGTTTCCTGTTCCCGAAATAACGGGAGCTCCCTGTGTCTATGTATTTCATATTCCTTCATATAAAACATGTAGGCGCAACTCGACAAATATCAACCTGATATGAAAGCCAACTAGTGAAAGCCAGTGAAGTTAATGTAATACATGGATGGATTTGTCTTGTCGGCTTGTGTTTCCTTGCTTATGTCGAATAAAGGCGTGAATATGTCTGATCATTTTAACAGGATCCGAAACACCCGAAAAACCCAGTGTAGGGAAAGATGCCAAACTGTTCCAAACACTAACAACCATCCAACCCACCACCCTGCCATACCTACAGACAGGAAACATTTGTTATAGTTCATTGAATGCATGTACTCAGGGCACCACCAGATCTGTACAATCATAATTGTGATCATGAAGCAACAGACATGCTGCAGGCGTGGTCAAATGCTCAGAAGAATGACTGCAAAACAAGACCGAAATTTCCAAATGAAATTTGTAACCTGGTTATGGAGAGTGCAATGCATAAAAACGGATGAACGTCGGAATCATAAAATAGTTCATAATAGGTGTTGAAGGGATATGGATTAGTATTGAATTCATGTTCCCTAACTCAATTAGCATTGGATTGATAAGACAATTCTGCAGAATATTCATGCGAAAGTGCATTGGTCTTCCTGCCTATTGTAGTGACATTCATGTTAACTTTTTATCCTGGTTAGGAGGAAAGTGACAATTTTTGGAAAGCATGTTTGGACTATTAGTCCAAGTTCCTCCTGCAGCAGTTGTCAGTTCCATAATTAAATAACAAGAGTTCTTACTTAACATATGCATTGCTGATTATTAAATTAGTTTAAGATAGTTTAAATTAGTTGATAACCTTGTTGTATAAAGCGTTGCGTCGTTTTCCGAAAGAAGCAGCTGAATAATCACATCATTTTCATTTTACACGATATATTCAAATGCATATACAAATGTACTGTTCATGTATGGTCAGTGATCAAGTGCGAATCGATCAATAAAATAAAATAAATACTTTCATTTGTAGAGAGTTTTATTTTAGCTTTAAAGCAATAATTAGTACAGGGCAGAATGTATATAACTGATTGTCTTTATAATTTGGCCTGAGATACTGAAATGAGGATACTGGTATTTCTGGGACTCCCATCAATATCGGTTAAGTGTGGCCTTAATTTCAAATTTGCGCTGGCGTAGAATAGCAGCCTTAATAAACCTGCGTCACCGTCACTTTCGTTTCCAGGAACATTTCTACAAACCTCGCATATTCATTCAATGTTGAAATTGATTATTTTTATAACATCAGTCATTTTGTCTAGTTATTTAATCCTTTACCAATCGTTAATGAGGCATTGAATGATGAGGTGCTGCCAAAGCCAAACTCTAGATTGTTAGAGACGCTCATGGTACTGCCAGTCCGGATGGGCGCGTAAAGTTGAGTGCACAAGAGAAAGTTAGTCAGTAATATCAAAACTGAAGGTAAGATTGCCTTTAGATATTTAAATGAGAGTTCACAAAATGGACATTGGTTGCATAGAACATGCTTGTGGTGAATTCGTAACGGAGAGTGTGGTTGCGGTAAACGAGTTAAACAAGCATTTTTCATCTATTTTCACAATGGATGACACAAATAAAATTTAATAGTTGTAAATCAGAAAATGGAAAGGAGGGAGGGACTCAGGAAATTTTCAATCACCAGAAAAGTGGTATTGATCAAATACCAAAAAACAGTGGTATTGATCAAAAACAACTGAGAATTCCATTGTTTTGGATGGACGTCACACGAATGTCCTGACAGAGTTTGCTAATGGGATTGCTGATACATTGGTTTTGACTTTACAAAATCCCTAGATTCGGGGAAGGATCCATTACATCGGAACTGAGCACATGTAACTCGTTTATTAAAAAAGGGAGTGAGCCAGAAATCAGGACACGATTTGCTAGTTAGTATATCTGACATCGAAAAATGGTGGAAACCATTATTAAAGAGGTTACAGCAGGAACTTGGAAAAGTAAATGCAACCAGCCAGGGGGAACGTCGTTTTCTGTAAACGAAATGGGTCGGTGTCTGTGGGAGTTTGCACACTCTCCCCGTGCTTGCGTGGGTTTTCTCCGGGTGCTCCGGTTTCCTCCCACACCCCAAAAAACGTGCTTTTAGGCTGATTGGTGTTAATAAATTGTCCCTAAATTAGGCCTCCCTTAATCTGGCGCGCATATAATTCTCTAAATTTGCACCCTTTTATTGAGGAGTCCAAGAGATGTAGACAAAAGTCATAGGTAGAAGAAGGATTAGAATGAGGCACTCACTGAGTGTTAAAATAGTCGGCGCGGGCTTGTAGGACCGAAGAGCCTGTTTCCTGCGCTGTGTTGTTCTTTGTTCTCTTGGTTCAATTCATTGGAGTCCTTTCAATGAGTCAATGATGCAGATATATAGGAGCCGGGCATTATATTTGGTTGTACTCATTTGTGAGACATGGCCGTCACTGGTTGACCAGCATTTATTGCCGAAACGTAGTTGCCGATGATGGTGGTGAGCTGCCTTCTTGAAACACTGTAGTCTGTTTGCTGTTGGTTGACCCACAACATCGTTAGGAAAGTAATTCCCGAATTGTGTCCAAGCAACTTCGAAGGAACCGTGATATATTCCGAAGTCATGATGGTGAGTTATTTGGAGGTAAACTTGCATGTGTTGGTGTTCCCAGGTATTTGCTGCCTTTGTCCTTCTAAGTGGAAGTGGCCGTGGGTTTGAAAGGCTCTGAGTGAGATCTTTGTTCACTTTTTGCAGTCCATCTTGTACACACTACTGCTATTGAGCATTGGTGGCGGAGGTTGTGGATATTTGTGGTTGTGGCGCCAATCAAGCGCGATGCTTTGCCATGGATGTTATCAACTTCCTGAATATTGTTGGAGATGCACCCAACCAGGCAATTGGGAAGTATTCTTTCAATACTCTTGACTTGTGCCTTGTAAATTGTGGACAGTCTTTGGAGTATTAGAAGGGGAGTAACTCGCCAGACATTCCTGGCGTCTGCCATGACCTTATAACCACATTGTTTATGTGGCAGGAGAGTGTCTGGCCAATGGTAACCCCAAGGATGTTTCCAGTGGGGATTCAATAATGGCAGCATATTTGAATGTCAAGGGGCGATAAGCAGATTGAATTTTATTGGTGGTTGTCTTTGCCTGATATATTTTGCCGGGTGAATGTTACCACTTTTCAACCCACTCCTGCATATTTTCTTGTAACTGAACTTGGACTGCTGCTATATTTGAGGCATCGCAAATTGTGCTGAACATTGTGCAAACATTGGTGAATGTCTCCACTTCTGATGCACTGACGAATGCCACCAATGAATCAGATGAAGATGGTTGTGTCCAGAACACTACACTGAGGGATTTCTGCAGAGATACGCTGGAGCTAATATGAGTGACCCAGGACAACCATAACCATCTTCCCGTGTGATCCAACCAGCGGAGAGTTTGTTCCCTGATAACCATCAGTTCCAATTTTGCTAGGGCTTATTCAAGCTACACGCAGTCGAATGTGGCCTTGATATCAAGGACTGACACTCTCATCTCACCTCTGGAATTCAGCTCTTCTGAACTGAGGCTGTAATGAGGTTAGGAGCTGAGTGACCATTGCAAAACACTAACTGGGCGTCACTGAATAGGTTATTGCAGAGCAGATGCTGATGAATGGCACTTTTGATGTTTCTCTGCATCACTTTACCGAAGATTGAGAGTAGACTGATGTGGCGGTGATTGGTCGGATTGGAATTGTCCTGCACTTCGGATACAGTGTAGACCTGGGTAATTTCTCACGTTACCCGTAACTGCCAGTGCTGCAACTACACTGAGAGAGCTCGGCCAGGGCAACGGCAATCTCTTAATCACAAGGCTTCTGTACTATTGTCGGAATTTTAAGAGGGACCTTAATGGAGATTGAGAGAATCGCTGTCGAGACTGCAGTGCCGTAAGAAAAATATAGGCATGGTTGGCGAGATCAGGGAAAGTTGCAAAGATAGCGAGTATTATTGAGAGATAAGCGGTACACAAACAGAGACAATTTAAGGGGTTGGATGAGGTGACATATATAGGAAAGGATGGAATGGTTGATTGCGTGAAAAATAATACAAAGTGTAGGGGGACAGCTGTTTTTCGAGATGGGCAATATCGTATGGAATGCCGTCGGTTACCAAGTCTGGGAGTAATGTTCGGACTGAAGAAGATTCGAATATAGGTCAGGTAATAACTGTTGATGTCGAAAAAATAGGGAACTTAATAATGCCCAGAAGTCCTTCTAGAGTTCATCAAGTATTTATGATATGGGAGACCTTATAAGAAGTTCAGTTAGGTAAAAGTCAAGGGTAAATGGACCCCCGCCTGTCCACATTGACGACTTCCATCCCCAGAACATTCATTTTCCACCCGAAACCCACGTCTAGAGTTAATAAAATCGATATCCAGCCATGGTCTCTCTTGGAAGGCCAGTAGACGTAGAGCAGGAGAAAAGTGGTTGCGATCAGGTTGGAGAAATGAAAGTTGCAGAGATTCATTATTATAGAATCAGGGTAGGAAGATGCAAAGGACAAGCTCATCAATCCTGGATGAGCATCCTTCTCAGTAGCTACTGCCACCTTTGCTTCAGAAACCATGCTTTGCCTCGGCTCTATGTTAATATCACGAACCTTTGGGTCAGAAACTGGCATACAAAAGGGCAGTGTCTATATTCGTAATATTAGCGCGTCACTGCTGGAGGAAAGGGCAAAATGAGAAGAGGTTTTGAAACTTTAATGAAATGGGCGTCCGTTTGAAGGGCGAGAATTGCACTTGGCATGCACATCAATTTATACTTATGCTTCACCTTACAGTTGTCAGCACTGCTTGTACAATGTAATCCCATCAAACTATTGATAGTGATTTGTCACCATGTGGTAGGAATCTTGTCCCACAAGATGTCGGATGGCAGGAGGTGGCAGTCGCATTTGTGTCAACGGCGACATCAGCTGCTGAGATCCTGTTCTCTGTTTGTCAAAGAAATGTTTGGTAGCAATTTATGCACTGATGAAATTTCATCAGCATCGATATGGTCGACAACATAGCACAAACCTTTGTTGAGTTTTCCTCGATAGGATAAGACAAAGCCACCAGCTGCCTCTGCGAGGGTACGAGGTAGTCACTATTGCTACCTACAAACAGCTACTCTTTCTAGAATAAAGCAGGGATGCAATTAACAAATGTGGATTCGCTCAGCCTGTCAACGTGAACCGTCACCACTGCACCATAGGAAATAGTGCTGGTACTGAACCTGAAAGAGAGTCGGTTAGTCGAAGCTACTCATATATAAAAAAACCGTTAGAGCGACAGGGACTGAGTGTTCTTAAATGATAGGAGTAATGCGACGCAAAATGGCGTTACAAGAGTGCAAACTAGACGTTGCCTACATCATAGTTTGGAGATAATATGAGAGGATATCATCTTATTGTGTCGGATTTTATTGCTGGAATTGACTGCAGGCCTCTCTCTGGTGAGAGTCGTAGCTGAAATGTCTTTTGTCTTCCGAGAAAGCAGACGCGACAGTGGCCTTTCTTAACGACAGTGTCGGACAGTTTGTTGGTGATCTTGACACCTAAACGTTTGAAGCTCTCAACCCTCTCTACTTCGCCCTCGTTGACGTAGACAGCGGCATCATCTGCTCTATGCTTCCTGAAGTCGTTGCCAATCTCCTTCCGTTTGTTGACATTGAGTGAGAGATTATTGTCGCAGCATCAGTTCACCAGATTATCTATCTCATTCCTATACCTTGTCTTGTCATTATTTGCGATCCAACCCAATACGGTGGTGTCGTCAGCAAAATTGAAAATCGATTTGGAGGTGAATTTGGCTACATAGTCATAGGTGTATAAGGATTATAACAGGGGACTAAGAACTTAACCTTTTGGGGCACTGGTGTTGAGGATGACCGTGGACGAAGTGTGATAAATGTGGGGTTATCCACTTTGGAAAAATAAAAGGAAAACAGATTATTACGACAATGGGTGTAAATTGAGAGGTTTGGATTCTGAGCGAGACCTTGGTGTCCTTGTGTATCATTCGCTGAAAGTAAGCATGCAGGTACATCAAATAGAAAATAAATGATATATTGGCCTCCATAGGGAGGGGATTTGAGTTGGGATAAGGATGCACTGCCAAAATTGTATAGAACATTAGTGAGGCTACACCTGGATTATTATATGCAGTTTGGCATCGTTATCTGTAGGAGGGGGTGAACAAAGAACAAAGAACAGCACAGCACGGGAAACAGGCCCTTCGGCCCAACTAGCCCGCGCCGCCATTTTAACATTGTGCTTTTCCTCTTCCACCCTTGACCCATGTCTATGCTTATGGCACCCACATTGGAAACCAGATTGAGTGGATCATAGAAGTTCGTTCATCGTATGTTGGTGAGAAATTATTAGAGTTCATTATAAAGGATGTAATAAAGGAAATTTGGAAAGTCAAAACGCAATCGAGCACAGTCAGCATTGTTTAAGAAAGGTAAATCTAATTTGATGCAATTCTTTAAAGATCTAACAATCTAATTGGATTTTGGAGATCCTGTAGATGTAGTATAATCTGATGTCATTTGATAAGGTGCCATACAAAGAAACTTGAGTTGAGACCAAGATGGGATCAACGAATATCGTTTGAACGGCAGTGCATGTTGGAGCGGCTGAATTGTGTCCTCAGGAAGACACCACCATTAATGTTCTCCAGTCCGCCCCGCTACCCCATCATTTATTCTCTGACTAACCATTTTACCATTTATATAGGTGATCTGGAGGAGGGAACCGAGTGTACGGTGTCGAAATTTGCTGATGACACCAAGATTGGGGGAACGGCAAATTGTGCGGAGGGTGTGGAGAGTCTGCAGAAGGATCTAGATAGGCTGGGCGAATGGGCCAGGAAATGGCAAATGGAATTTAATGTTGGCAAGTGTGAGGTGGTCCACTTTGGTAGGAATAATGGTAGGAAGGACGATTACTTACGTGGCGAAAAACTGCAGCAGGCGACGGTGCAGAGGGACCTCGGGGTCCTTGTGCATGAGTCGCAAAAACCCAGCTTGCAGGTGCAGCAGGCGGTCAGGAAGGCGAATGGGATGCTGGCCTTCATAGCGAGGGGGATTGAATATAAAAGTAGGTAGGTCTTGCTGCAGCTGTATAGGGCATTGGTGAGGCCGCAGCTGGAGTACTGTGTGCAGTTTTGGGCGCCGCACCTGCGCAAAGATATTTTGGCCTTGGAGGGAGTGCAGAGGAGGTTTACTAGGCTGATACCGGAGTTGAGGGGGTTGAGCTATGAGGAGAGGCTGAATAAACTAGGCTTGTACTCGTTAGAGTTTAGAAGAATGAGGGGAGGTCTCATTGAGACGTATAAGATGATGAATGGGATGGATAGGATAGAGGTGGAGAGACTCTTCCCGCTCAAAAAAGACAGTAGGACTAGGGGGCACAGCCTCAAGATAAAGGGGGGGCGGTTTAGAACGGAGTTGAGGAGGAACTTCTTCACTCAAAGGGTGGTGAATCTCTGGAATTCTCTGCCCGTTGAAGTGGTGGAGGCTACCTCGCTGAATATTTTTAAGACGCGGGTTGATGGGTTTTTGATAAGAGAGGGGATTAAGGGTTATGGGGAGAGGGCGGGAAAGTGGAACTGAGCCACGACAGATCAGCCATGATCTTACTGAATGGCGGGGCAGGCTCGCAGGGCTACGTGGCCTACTCCTGCTCCTATTTCTTATGTTCTTATGTTCTTATGTAACGTGGAGCAACACAAATCAATTAATCCTTGGTCGCAGTTGTCGCTGCAAGCATTAAAATGTGTCTCTTGCAATTCCAGAGGTAAATCTTATCCTGCATTTGTAGGAGGGGGGTAACAACGCTGATGCTGGAAATCTGCAAGAAATCTAGAAATGCTGAGAAACACATCTCAATAAGTCTGAGGATATCTATCAAGCGAGAAACAGAGTTAATGTTTTGAGTTCATATGACTCTTGCTCTGAGTTCAAGAGAGCGAGATACATGCTGGCTTTCAGACTATTTAAGACGAGGTGAGCAAAAGTTAAGTTCAGGAATAGGTGGCAGCTCAGAAAGACGTGACAAATGTGTCGTGGAACACAAGGCAAAGTGTAGTATTAAGGAGCATAGGCTACAGGACGGCACAGTGGTCCAGCGATTATCACTGCCCCTCACAGCGCCGGGGAACCAAGTGCGATTCACGACATAGATCACTCTTTAAGCGGCATCAGGACATTCTTCCCGTGTCCATATGGGTTTCCTCTGACCGCTCCAGTTTCCTCAAAGACGTGTTGGTTAGGTGCATCTGCTATGCTATGAAGGCTGCCTGAATTATTTTAAACCAGGGGTCTTCAAACTCCACATCGGCATGTTTGAAAATGGATATTTAATTTCAATTTCACTTCCCAGGCTCTGCAAAGATAAAACAAAATGTGATTATTACTGGAATCACGAACTTCTTAGCTAGCTCACCTGTCTAACCATTTTCACTCGTCCAAAGGTGATTTTAGCCTGAAGATTACAAGCTGGATCATTCTCACCCTTCGATCTGTCCTCCTTTCTTTGATATAACAAACTCCATGATGCTTCTTTTCATTCTGCAATCACGGATCTCGCATTCGGAAACATCACAGGCAACCGCACATTCGAAGTACATTGGACTAGCCTCGACCTGGGCGAACCATTTTTTATTTAAGCATTTTTATTCCGTAAAAAAAAACAACAACTCGAACAATATCCAAACCGACAATGGGAGGCATTGCACCCCATCTTGGGCTTGATCAAACAAGATCCTAGCTGGCGAGATGAAGCACTACACTCCATTCCGGGTTTGATCAAATGCTTTATTTTAGCCAAAAGGCGGAGATGGATTTGAACATCTACATCAGGTGAGACCTCAGTTTAACCTTTATTATCTACCCTAATCATTCACACTATGCTAACCTGGGCGAACCACCATCCCGGGTGTCAGCACACTCCAGGCGCAACGGGCTAGCCTCGACACCCGCTTCAAACCTGAGCGTGTTTTTTTTCGATCTTGAATATGAGCGGCCAGGAAGACGATGTTCACATGTTCGGCCCAAAGAACAGTGATTATTTGTCCTGAAATGGTGAAGGAACGACGATAGATCTTCATGATAGAATGATGTCAAATATTAGATTCCAATTTATTTCAAAAGCCGAAGCTATAAATGAACTACTAAATGTTCAAATATCAATGTAGAGTGTTGCTTCATTGAGTAGTTTCTTAATCTTGTTTCTATTCACTCAATGGTACACCTCTCGCAATGGCTATGTTGCTACCAACACATTTATTGTCTTTCTTTAAATAATTGTGAAAGAACGTCATTATCGTTAACTTCGTTTTTTCTCCCTAGGCTGTTTGTTAAATCACTGTAACAAATCCTTTAAAATGATGTAACCAGTGAAATAGTCTCAACGGGGCGACCTCTCTCATTTTACTATTGGCTCATTCGAACACGCAATGATATATAATCAGTTGCAGCCACCATAATCTTTACCTCACAGATAATGGAATACTCAGTGATATATCAGATAGAATGCATCTACTACCCTGTTCTCGCAGCCATTGGCATTATTGGTAAGGCTTTGTACCCATTCTGAATGTTGTTAACTAATGTTGATTTCTTATTTACGCTTGCTCCCTGCCTTGTACTTCAACATATTTCTGTTTTTTCTCTGAGTGATAAAGATGTAATTCCCTGCTACCGTTTAAACCAGAAATAATATTACTCCTGGCTGTAGGAGGATTATTTACAAGGCTTTTATTTTCTTCAGTGCTCAACAGAGCTAATTTTGTGACAACCTTCCGCTTCATTGTTCCTTATCCATTTTCACCTAAAGAGCAAATGCGAGAATAAGTATCTAAATATCGGTGGATGATTTAATTCCCCTGTCATATGGGCAGATATTTACGACCATTGTTGCGAATGCGAATAAATGGCAGGTATTGTTTGCAAGGGACAACTGACACGAAAGTACCCATGTTGCGCTATTGTTTGATGATTCTCTCCTCACCATTTAACACCACAGTAAACATGTTTTGTTTTAAATAGAGGAAGGACTATTCTATAGTAAATTGCGTAAATAAGGATGCTCAAGTATATATAGAACTATAGAATCATATAATCCCTAAAGTACAGAAGGAGGTCATTCGGCCCATTGGCGCTGCACCGACAGCAATCTCCCCCAGGTCCTATTCTCGTAACCCCACATAATTACGCTGCTAATCCTGCGACACTAGAATCAATGTAGCATGGCTAATCAAATTGAATCGCATTCTTTGGTCTGCGGGAGGAAACTGGAGCACCCAAAGGAAACCCACGCAGACAGGGAAAGAATATGCAAACTCCACACAGGCAGTGACCTGAGGCTGGATTGAATACCGGATCCTTGGCGCTGTGAGGCAGCAGTATGAACCATAGTGCCACCATGCTCCCCATACAGTGCATATTTTCTGCGTTAACGGCAGAAAGATTCAGTGGACATCATAGAACCAGATATAGTACATGAAGACTCAAGATAATAAATCTAATACCCACAAGTCAACTAAAGGTAAGGCCTGTAAGTCAGCTGTTTGTAAAATGCAATGCACTTTGAAAACGTTCTCCACATTTGAACACTGGAGAACAGATCATAGAACACTACAGCGCCGAAAGAAGCCCTTCGGCCTATCGAGCCTGCCCCCAACACAATCCCACCCAGGCCCTGCCCCCATATCCCTACGTATTATACCTATATAATCCCGCTAACCTACGCATCCCTAGACACTAAGGGGCAATTTCTTGGCATGCACAATTAACCTAACCCGCACATTTTTGGACTGTAGGACGAAATCCACGCAGACACGAGGAGAGTGTACAAACTCCACACAGACAGTGACCCGAGCTGAGAATCGAACCCAGGACCCAGGTGCTGTGAAGCAGCAGTACTAACCACTGTGCTGCCGTGCCGCCCCAATAATTGACAACACACCTCTTACTTTGAAAACGTTTGATAGTCTCGCTGAATTATTACTTGAATTTCGTTCATTTGTAAAGTATTTCATGATGCAAGCATTACTATGAAATGAGTCAACTGTACCTTAGTTGGTCACGCTACCGTTTCTGTGTATAAAAATACTGACCCTCGAACGAGCCAAATTAAATATCGTAGCATGTTGTGATTTTAATGAGTTATCCCCACTTTAGAGTTTCCATCCGTCATGAAGCAGCGCCAACATTTGCAGGCCCGCAACAAAAATTATGTCCATAAGTCCTGATGAAGCTCCAATGCCCCTCATCTTCGCCCTTTCCTGGAATGTCAATTCTTAAGCAATTTTCGGAATGTCAAAGAGTCCTCCAGGTCATACCTAACCATTATTTAGAAAAGTTCCCTAACACATCCTTGTGTTTCATTTCTATCTCCATTTAATGAAGTCTAAGTGCATTGTTTAGCACATTGTTATCTAGAGCTCCCACATTCAGAAATATGGGTAGGTGCATCATAGTATATTCTCAGTCTATTTCACAATTGCACCATAAATTATATATTTTTTGAGAATGTATTTTCCAAGTTGAATCAGTTATTCTTGCATATTGAGATTCATGTGTCCTGCTTTTCCAACGTTTCTCTCTCAGTTTGTGTCTTCTCTTTCTTTTGTCATATCCCTCTGGCCCAGTTAAAATAGCTTTCAAAAGGCGAAGTCCAGTTTAGGCCACGATTAGATCAGACTAGATTTCATTAACTGTCAGCTGAAGCAAACTGACCGAGTGCCTATTGTTTCCCCATTTCTTATTTTTCTCCATTCATCCGGTTCTGCTGGTTGTCCATTTACACTTGTCTATATAGTTAACTTACGCACATCATTTGCTTCAGACTGCCGGTTCTGGTAAAAGTGACCGTTTCCTCCTCCTGCGGACATACGGAACCAGATTTCTTATTTATGTCAAGCTATCATTTCTCAAGATTAGATCCAGTTCCATTTGATGCATGCCAGGTTTACTGGCGTTATTTTTACACTTTGAGATTTAGAAGTATGACCACGACGTTGCTAAATACTCAGCAAAACCATACTCAAACAAAATAACCAATGTCATTACAGATCGTTGTGACTTTTTTTTTCGATTCGCTGTTAACCACTATTAATAGTGTTTTTTTCTTATGTTCAATTCATTGAAGTTTTGTACTCTTTGCTATTTTGTTTAATTCGTATGACTGCGCGGCAAAAATCCATTTCAATTGCACTTTTGAAGATTTCTGATGATACCACTGTGGTGGTCGAATCCCAATCAATGAGATCACGCAGGACACGAAAAAGAGATTCTGCTCAAATGGTGCAAAGGCATAAGTCTCTCCTCAAATGTCAGTAAATCGAAGGTGATAGCCATTGACTTCAAGAAACGCAGTGGAGGATCTGCAACTGTTTACCTCAATGGGGATGAAATGGAGATGGTCGAGAACTTCATGTGGCTAGGTGCCCGGATCACCCACAATCTGTCCTACGCCTACAAGACAATGTTCTAATTACGAAAGCCCATCAACGTCTTTACTTTCTCACAAGGCAAAGGAAAATTGGCCTGTCCATTAACACATTTCGCAATATTTACAAATGCACTATAGAATGTATACTCCCTGGATGTTATATGGTCGTAACAGCTTATATGGTTGCTGCTCTGATCAAGACCACAAGGAACGACAAAGGTTGGGATCATACCCCAGTCGATCAGGCAAACCAGACTCCCATCCATTGACTCCGTTTATTCATTCTACTTCCTCTGGAAAGCAGTCAGCATGATCGAGGACCTCAGGCATCACGGGAGGACTACCTTCCACATTGTTCATTCGGGAAAATAAGATACACACATCGGAAAACACATACCAACTGACTCAAGAACACTTTCTTCAGAGATTAAATGGCCCTATCATGCAGTCAGTTGAACTTGTCTTCATCACACTTGCAACTGAAAAACTATATTCCACACCCTAACATTTTGCTTTCCACTAAGTGCTTAATGGATGGTATATCCTGTCTGTAAAATGCACAAGTAACAATTTTTACTCTATCCCAAAGCATGTGACAATAAATCAAATCAGATCATTGTAGTCTTCTGTGGAAAGGCAATCAAGTTGCTGCAGTGAATGTCATTTGCACTTTTTACATTGAATCTTTATTCGAAGGATGAAATATTAATCTGTGAATTTGTCTGCTAAATTGTTGATGTTAATTCTATTTGTTACAGTTAACGCAGTGGCAATTGTGATCCTGAAACAAGGGAAATGTGGCCTCTCCAAATGTATCACTCAGTACCTAATGGCAATGACTTCAGCAGATCTACTACTCGTCATCACCGATGTTATATTGAATCGACTTAATAATATGTATTTCCCTGTCAATTTCTTATCTATTACTCCAGTGTGTGCGCTGAAAGCAGCTTTATTTCTTTCAGCAATGAATTGTTCCGTTTGGTTCACAGTGGTTTTTACCTTTGATCTGTTTGTAGCCATTTCTTGCCAGACACTGAAACTACGATATTGCACCAAGAGAACTGCGGTTGTGGTTGTCATAACAGTGACCATTATCAGCTGTGTGAGGTGCATTCCCTGGCACCTTGTCTTTGGCCCTTCAATAATTATTGACAATGTTCCATGGTATTGCATTGAGAAAGATCTCTATTATACCTCAACATTTTATATAGTGTATGAGCGGATTGACATTGTACTAACACCACTGCTTCCATTTGCTCTGATTTTGGTTTTCAACACTCTGACTGCTAGGAATATTATAATTGCCACTAAGCTACGGAGGAGCCTCAGGGGACAAGGCAAATCAGAGAGCCATATTGACCCAGAAGTGGAGAGCCGAAGGAAATCCATTATATTGCTCTTTGCTTTGTCTGCCAATTTTATAGTGTTGTGGATTCCATATATTGTGCACTCCTTAACCTGGAGAATTGCAAACTACAATTGCACAGACAAAAGCTTTACCAATCCAGTATATGTCGCTCAGCAATGTGGATACATGCTGCAGCTTCTGAGTTCATGCACCAACACCTGCATTTATGCACTAACACAGAGGAAATTCAGAGAGGAGTTAAAGAACGGGTTTTAAATATCCATTTATTCTAATTTCAAAGATATTTGAACAACAAAGTAAAACAGAACTGCAATAAAAGGTTCTAACAGGACAGATCACTCTGCATTCAAAATATAATACGACTGTCACTTGTGTATTATTGCGACAAAATATATTCTATGACCCTTGTGACAATGGTAGCTTTTTTTCATTCACATCTTGCAACGTCTTGCAGTCTTAAGTGTCATTAACACCGCATCCGCCTGAAATGAGACCTCTATTTTCTCGCTCAGCGAGATATGAATAGCCAGACCAGTCCTACATATAATTACAATGCGAGAGCATATATGCCAGAAACATCTTGTCTGGTCCCTGCAGTTGCGGATTCAGCCAAAGATCACGGCGGCATATTGGTTAGCTCTGTTGATTCATGGCAGCAGGGCACCTGATTCGATTCCAGCTTTGGGTCCTTGTCTGTCTGTTTGTATCTGCGTGGATTTGCTTCGGGTTCTCAGGTTTCATCTGACAGTGACGAGGATGTACATGGCAGGTGCATTGACCATGCTAAACTGCACCTGAGTATTCATCTGCAGGTTGTTTGAATGGGTCATAGTATATGCATGGCGTTACGTTGATAGTGCATGGAGATGAGCTTGGGTAAGATCCTCTTTCCGAGAGACAGTACATACTTGATGGGCAGAATGACATCCAAATGTGGAATGATTCTATATCTGGAGCCCTTCTCTTTTTTCGCTGCACCGAGGCCACATCAACATAATTCATGGAACAGATATAGCGCCGGATCCCAGATTTATAACTGCATCACCTTTCTCAACGCGACCTGTCTTTAGGTTGTCGAGCTATTTGTTTGATATTGAATGCTGCATCATATGCAATTTACTCGGCTGCAACATTTAACTGGAGAATACGTTCAAAATCGCTGCTAACTCACTTCTCTTGCCGTGGATTCCGTATTTTCTGTGGTGACTGTCTTATGTTGCAAATGATTGTTTATAATTTTGCATCTGGGATGCAAGCCCGTTGACATCCCCCCTTCTTACCCTCTTCGTTACATAGGCAACCATATTTTTTGCACTCTGTACCAACATGCATCCTTGTCAGTCCATGTGTTGCTTGGTACGCCATCGCCTCAATATCTTCAACAACTTTTGTGTTTATTACACAAAATGTTGCAGCCTGCTCCAGTCCGGCGTTATGCACGGAAATTTGCTGTTCTTTCCAATGCAGCTATATACCCTTGGCCACTGACTCAGGCCCGTTAACCATTGTTGCGGCCGTGTTCAGGGAGGGCCAACCTACACCTGGTTCACTCTCTATCTATACAGTTTCCTTTAAAATCCTTTGTTAAATCTCACGTTTGCAAACCAGTTTTATATTCATATGTTATATTGATTTTTTTCTTTGGTTTGACATTCATCTGTGAGGTATCATAAATTTATGAATGCAAGGAAATTCTGTGATGTCTATTTTCCACTTTGAAAATTCTCTTCTAACGTATTCAAGTAAAGAAAAAGAAAATACTGTGAAAATCAAAAATTAATATTTAAAAAAATTGTAAACGTTCATTGGATCACATAGCACCTGTGGAGAATGAGGCAGAGTTAACGTTTGAGTTCCCATAGAACACTTCTGCAGCACTGGAAAAGGGGGATAAACGTGTTGCATTGCAGCGTGCAGAGCGGTGGAGCAGCTGGAGAAGAGTAAAAGTTCAACTATTAGTGAGAGTGAAGAGACCTTACAGCAAAAAAAAAGAAAGACCAAGGTTAAAGTTGTGTTGATGGAAACAGTGAGGGTTATGGAATTTGCAAATCGTAGCACATACACGTGACAACAGAATGTGTACAGTGCTCAGTGAAGCAAAATCCGAAGGAGCCTGACACATGGTCAAGAAGGGAGCGTTGTGCCAAAAAAAGTTCAAAATTGTCCATGATAGAGGGAAAATACCGCTTTATTAAGTTGTTGAAACTCAATGTTGAGTGCAGTTATTGGAAGATGTGATCCCACTCCTTCAGTTTGTTCTGGGTTTCACTGAAACATTCCAATAGACCAAGGATTGACATCTGAGCATGAGTGTAGGCTGCTGAGTTGAATTTATAAGCAGCAGAAAAATTAGGATCACGGTTGCATGCTTAGCAATCGTATTCCATGAAATCTTCACCCAGACTGTTTTTTGCCTCCATCGCATAGAGGTGAATACATTGGGAGCAGTGAATACTGTCGGCAAAATTGCTGGAGGTGGAAATGAAACGGTGCTTCAGTTGTAAAACGTTGTTGGACTTTGGTCGTTGAAGAAAGACGACATAAAGGGACAGAGGTTGCATCTTCGGTGACTGCAGGACAAGACTAACCTGGGAAAGTTTTGTGGGCTTAGTGTGAAGGGGAAAGAAGTATGACTGAAGGAGTCCCCCTGCAGAATAATTTCATAGACTGATGGGAGTTGTGAGGGGAATGCATGGTTAGCGCTGGCATCACTGTGGAGTTGGGGGAAGAGTGGAGAATGATTTTCTGAATGTGAAGGCTAATGAGACGAAGTGTGAGGAAAATGGGGGACACTATCATCATTCTAGTCGGGCAGCACGTCGTATAGATTACACTGCTGGGGCAGAAAGAAGTGTGCACGTGTTTCTTCTTTCAATACTTACAAAATTATAGCTTTCTTGACAGCAACCTGGAGGAAAGAAATGATTCAATAAAGTCATCAGTCATTGGGATTTTTTAGATCAACAAATGCCATGCATGACCTGAGCTCCTGATCTCTATCACAGAGGTCTTAGATGAGAGTAAATAAGAACTCTGGACAAAACGAATTGGATGATCAGTTTAACACAAATATTACTGCCACAGTTTCAATCAATGTGTGCTTGATATAACGCTTTTCAATTAGATTGTAGTCGGGAATTTTGATTCCGTGACAAAATGTTTTTACAAGGACTAACTTGTTTTTTACAAAATACAACATTTTCAGACGTAAAATGAATCTGTATAAAAGTGTATATTCAAGTTATTTATTTTTTTTAAAAAACAAGTTATTAAAACGTTGAAAAAATAAAATTTGACATACAAAAATATGGAGCTGAAAATGCAAAAGACAGAACAACACCTTTGGCCAAAGAGAAATCTCAGCTTTGCCAGTCAACACAAGAGTAGCATAAGGCTTTCAAAAAAGATTGTGTGTTCATACGAAAATGTAAGTTAATTATACTCTATTGTTATCAATAGTCCATTGCACTAATTAGCTCAGCATGATTTCATTTATTATTCAACATTCCAATGTAATCACGACAGTTTTCATTAAATCAGTTAAAACCCTCTACCTTCAATAATGTTATTTCATTGGTTCTTTCTGAAACGCGGAAATCCGCCTTGGCATAAATCACTGTCTTGTTGCCATGGTATCCAAGAAAATATATTTTACTTAATTCAGCACTGTAATTGGCAAAATTTAGTCTACTGCCAAATGGGGGCCCAGAAATCGACATCATTCCAAGCCTGAGCGGCTTAAATCATATAAAATGTATCTTAAGATGGTCCTTCACACTGGTATATTTTGAATGTTTGTTTGATCCATTCTTTTCATAATGCAAGTTAAACCATTTAATGTCAATATGTCGAATCTTGTATTCTTCGTTAAAGTTACTGATATCTTTAGTCAAAGTGAAGATAAACTGCATGTATCTGCCTTAGAATCTTAATTAATACAATTCAACTTTAAATAATCACCTGATTTCAAAATCGTTCATTTATGTAAAACATACACCTCATGTTCAATTTCCTTTCAAATCCTTGCACATATAATCAACTGTTCATAGCCTCCATGCAGGGTAGGATTAATTATAAATTTCCCTTTATCGTATCTGATAGTTGCCAATGTTTACTGTCCCCTTCCACAGTTTCAGTCAATACATGGTTGATGCAAAGCTTCTCAATTAATTCTGGAGTAAGACAAAATGCCCGATTACATCCTGTGTTGTCCTTGTGTTCCAAAGACACACCCCTCAGCAGGGTCCATTTGGAAGGTTTGGGGAATTAGTTGACTGACAATCGCAAAAATTGGATGCACATACGTCAAAACTACGATGCACGTCCATAACGTAACATCATTTACATGGATCCGCTACCTGATGTACATTTGTAACCAGCTCAACCAGCCCTCAAAAGCCAAAGTAAATCAGGAAAAAAAAAAGGGTGTGCGGGTCACACAGAAAACAAATCACATTTTTTTAAAGTATATTTCTTCCCTGCACGCACTGCATGGCAATGTAGGCTGCTTAATAACCTTCCCTGGGTGAGTGCAATTTCAACAACATTCAAGGAACTCTACACAATCCAAGACAAAGATGCTGCTTGTTAAACACTCACCCACTATCTTATACCTTCACTCCCTTGACCATCAGTACATATTACCATCAGTGTGTTCAGTGTACCATGGGTGCATTCCATCAAGCCTCCTTCACAAACATCTTCAAAACCCCCGAACTCTATCAAATAAAAGGAGAAGAACATCAGGTTAATCGGAGAAACTGTAAGTTCACCTCCAAGCCACACAATATCCTGACATGATGGTATACCACCGTTCCATCGCGGTCTCCTGGTAGAATTCCTATAACTCCCTCCCGAGTAGATCCAAGAGTCTTTGTGAAACACACAGACAGCATAGATTCAAAAAGGCAGAATACCACCAACTTCTCAAGGATGGGTAATTTAAATGTTTACGTAAACAGCGCTGCCCACGGCCCCTGAACAAACATTCAATACTTTGGCATTTCGGGCTTCAGTCATTAAAACGCATTACAGATGAGATGGGCTAAATGACACATTGATAATATGTGATCAATGAACTACAGTGATGATTATGGATAGAGGTGTTCAAGGGGAATTTAACACAAATTCTGCCTTTTTAAGAAAATATTGTAAGCATCATGCTTGGAGGGCTTAACGGAATGTTGCAGCAAGCTGCAAACATTGACTGGCGGAATTTCTTTGGAACAGCGGACTAGATGCATCGAAGGCATTTCTGTGTATATCAGTGCGGCGCCGGAAGGCACACTGTGGAGTGGGATCAAATGCATTCAAGGTAACGTTACTTCGTGATCCATTTAAACTTCAAGGAACACGCAGGTAGTTGTAATAGATGAGTCAAAACTATCACGATGGATATAAGTTTTTTAGAAGGACAGATGGAACACAGTGGGCAGATGGGCTCGATTGACGGAATGAAATGGTTTGAAATTGTTAATGAATGTACATGACTAGCTGGGCGGTATTGGCTAGTTATATCTGCTGAATGGAATGAAATTTGTTGCCGGGGAGATGTGCTGAACAGAATTTTGTGGATAGGTGATACGACAGGCTATAGATACAATATATGTTTTCTATGGAAACCTGATGGTGATGTTGTCGTTAAGTGACACGACCGGTTGAAGAGAGTAACTTGGCAAGATTGTATGTACTGCACTATTCACTATTACTAATATTGTACTGTTAATTTACTATTGAGTGAAGGGAATATTGTGGCTGGGTGGTACGAATAGGTGAAGAAGTACCTTGAATAGGTGAATATACTACAGGCTGTCTTTAAGACTGGTCAGGTGATATGCCACGTTCAGGGGAATATTTGAATAAGTGAAAGAGCAGGTTGAAGGGAAAACAACGGATCTAAATGGAATAGTAGTGTTCATCGGCCTGAGAGAACGTGGGAGCTCTGTCACCAGTTGCGCTACAATCAGTCTCTTAAATCTTATCCCAGGGCAAACTGTGGCCCAACTAATTTTGCGAAGCCTGGATATTGACTTGCTCAGACTCTAATTTTGAAACCTTTCGCCAACTTTAATGAGTTATAACAATTTTCAGAAAGCAGGAACTAGTTTCCCTACTGTTCGTGTCAAAGTTTTTCTGTTAAGTTGTTTAGCGTGGTGTGCATGGACCTCCTCCCCAAAAACAGCATGACGAGTGATCGCTCCTATTCCTAGTTAAAATCGAAAAGGTGAAATATTCGTGCTCATCAGGTGACTGTTCTGTGGGGAAGGAGTCCGAGCCCTCAAGAATTCCTCTGTGCGGGGGCAACATTTTTTGTTTCTTCTTGAATTATTGCATCTACTGAAGCCCTAATGCACCGAATATTGTGTGACATTATCTCAAGAGAGTTGCCCTGAAATGGTAAAGGAACTACGATAGATCCTCATGTCAGAATGATGTTAAATATAAGATTCCAATTTATTTCAAAAGCCCAAACTATGAATGAACTACTAAATGTTCAAATATCAATGTAGAGTGTTGTTTCATTGAGTAGGTTCTTAATCCTCTTTCTATTCACTCAATGGTACACCTCTCGCAATGGCTGTGTTGCTACCAACACATTTATTTTCTTTCTTTAATCAATTGTGAAACAACATCATGATCGTTAACTTCGTTTTTTCTCCCTAGGCTGTTTGTTAAATCACTGTAACAAATCCTTTAAAATGATGTAACCAGTGAGATACTCTCAACGGGGCGATCTCTCTCATTTTACTACTGGCTCATTCAAACACGCAATGATATATAATCAGTTGCAGCCACCATTATCCTTACCTCAGAGATAATGGAATACTCAGTGATGTATCGGATAGAATGCATCTACTACCCTGTTCTCGCAGCCATTGGCATTATTGGTAAGGCTTTGCATCCAGTCTGAATGTTGTTAACTAATGTTGATTTCTTATTTACGCTTGCTCCCTGCCTTGTACTTCAACATATTTCTGTTTTTTTCCTCTGAGTGATAAAGATGTAATTCCGTGCTACCGTTTAAACCAGGAGTAATGTTACTGTTGGCTGTAGGAGGATTATTTACAAGGCTTTTATTTTCTTCAGTGCTCAACAGAGTCAATTTTGTGAGAACCTTCCGCTTCATTGTTTCTTATCCACTTTCACCTAAAGAGCAAATGCGAGAATAAGTATCTAAATATTGGTGGATGATTTAATTCCCCTGTCATATGGGCAGATATTTACGACCGTTGTTGCGAATGCGAATAAATGGCAAGTATTGTTTGCAAGGGACAACTGACACGAAACTACCCATGTTGCGCTATTTTTTGATGGTTCTCTCCTCACCACTTAACACCACAGTAAACATGTATTTTTTTTCAATAGAGGAAAGGCTTGTCTATAGTAAATTGAGTAAATAAGGGTGCTCAAGTATATATAGAAACATAGAAGCATAGAATCATATAATCCGTAAAGTACAGAAGGAGGACATTCGGCCCATTGACGCTGCTCCGACGGCAATCCCACCCAGGCCCTATTCTCGTAACCCCACATATTTACTCAGCTAATCCAATGTAGCATGGCTAATCGAATTGATTCGCATTCTTTGGTTTGCGGGAGGAAACTGGAGCACCCAGAGGAAACCCACGCAGACAAGGAAAGAACGTGTGAAGTCAACACAGGCAGTGACCAGGGGCTGGATTTAATACTGGATCCCTGGCGCTGTGAGGCAGCAGTGTGAACCATAGTGCCACCGTGCTCCCCATATAGCGTAAAACGGCAGAAAGATTCAGTGGGCTCTATAAAGCAGGTTATAGTATATAAACACTCAAGATAATAACTAATACCCACACGTCAACTAAAGGTAAGCCTGTAGTCAACTGCAATGCACTTTGAAAACGTTCTCCACATTTCAACACTGGAGAGCGGATAATTGACATCACAAGTCTTATTTTCAACACGATTGAGAGTTTCGCTGAATTATTACTTGAATTTCGTTCATTTGTCAACTTTTTCATGATGCAAGCTATACTATTAAATGAGTCAACTGTACCTCAGCTAGTCACACTACCTGTGTCAAAACTTTATATACTTAAATCTGACTACAGATTTCGGTCACAGAAGGAAGGATCCGCGGAATATTGCAGTGTGGAGGCAGGTTACACAACATTTCGAGTTCGAGAAATTCAGCCCCTTCTACTTTGCCAATTTGCTTTCGTATCTCATTCCAATATTTCATAGAAATAAACAGCGTTAGCCTGGATGCGGGGGCCGAAACCTACACCCAATTAATATTAGAAGCGTATATATTATATTGACATTTTAATATTGATGTTTGCAAGAGCTTGTTCTGTGCAAATCAGCTGATGCATTTCGTAACATACAACAGTGGCAATGCTCCATTGGTGGTGAAAAATGTCGTCATGTCTTCTGGTCGTGAAAATGTTTATTTAACTAAAAATGTTCAGGTTTCTATTTTACCAAAATTGACCAGCTTTAATTAAGACTTGGTATTACTAGGTGGGATTTAGAAAATAAACTGCGTTCACAAAGAACAATTACCGTTATTGTTATACCTTAACTGAATAAAGCATTTTGAAAAAAATATCCTTTTTCCTCATCGATGTCGAGACATGCGCACCTCAGCCAAGCTGATAATTAATGCGTTTTACCGTCGTTATTTAATTATCAGAGTAAATAAGATGAACCGACTGCTTTGTTGCTGTTTGTTGTCTGGGTACTTAACAGAATCGATTACTAGACAAGTTCCGATGCTAATTAAGAGTCGGCACGCTGGCACAGTGTTGAACAGGGCTGTGTTGCAGCTTCAGAGATCTGGGTCCGATTCCCGGCTTGGGTCACTGTCTGTCTGAAATTTGCACATTTTGTCTGCGTGGGTTTCCACACATAGTCCAGAGATGTGCGGTTAGGTTAATTGGTGACACTAAATTGCCCTTTGCTGTCCCTTAGGGTGCTGGTTCGAGGGATTAGCGGGGTGAAGTTCTGGAGTTATGAGAATACGGCTCGGCGGGCCGGGGGTGGAGGTGGGGTTCGGTGGCGGAGGCGGAGGGGGGTGGTGGTGTGAGGGGGAGACTGTTGGTGGTGCAGATTCGATGGGCCGAATGGCTTCCTTCTGCATTCTAGGGATTCTATAAGTCACCCAACTAGCTTACCTTCTATTTTTTAAAAGAAGACTCGTGAATCTATCATGCAAAATTGGACACCTGAGTGCGTTGTCTTTTTCAATGATAGCAATTGTTGATTCCATGAAATCATAAAGAAGAGAATGAAATACATCGTCGGATAGACATTAAAACATAGTTCCATGCTCCTGGTTTTTCCTGTCACCTGAACGTTTTGCATTTTTAAATGGAGATTCAGTTCACTTTCAGAAAGTTACGGCAGAAACTGTTTCGTTCCCCAAATCATGCAAACGTTTGATACCATAACAAAGTGCTATACAAATTGAAACAGACACGTTTGATTTTTGTCGTTCTTCAGTGTCTGTCTGTTCTAATCAACAACGTCATTTGTTTACTGACCCTCGAACCAGCCAAATTAAATATCGAAGCATGTTGTGATTTTAAAGAGTTATTCCCACTTTAGCTTTTCCATCCATCATGAAGCAGCGCCAACATTTCCAGGCACGCAACAAAAATTATGTCCATTGGTCCTGATGAAGCTCCAATGCCCCTCATCTTCACCCTTTCCTTGAAAGTCAATTCTTAAGCCATTTTCGGAATGTCAAAGAGTCCTCCAGCTCATGTCTAAGTATTATTTAGAAAGGGTCCCGAACACATCCTTGTGTTTCTTTTCTGTCTCCATTTATGAAGCTTAAGTGCATTGTTTAGCACATTCTTAACTAGAGCTCCCACTTTCAGAAATATGGGTAGGTGCATCAAAGTATATTCTCAGTCTGCTTCACAAACGCACAGTACATTTTATAATTTTTCAGAATGTATTTTCCAAGTGGAATCAGTTATTCTTGCACATTGAGATCCATGTGTCCTGCTTTTCCAAGTTTTCTCTCTCAGTTTGTGTCTTCTGTTTCTTTTGTCATATTCCTCCAGCCTAGTTAAGATAATTCGCTGCCTGTGCCATATTTACACTTTGAAAGTATCCTCCGTATATCAGAGTCGAACTCAATTGTTTCTCCGAACACGTTCTGATAGCCTGCGTGGCATAATGTTGTGCAGCCTTGCAGTTAAAAAGCTCAAAATTTACTGCTTTTACAAGCTATCATCAGTTTCCATGCTGAGAGCAGGAATTAGTTTCGCTGACAAATGAACTATGAGAGTATCATCCGCTCTCATAGTTCAAATTCCAGATTACCTTCCGCATCATAAATAATCAACTATGCCCTGTCCGTTAATAATAATGCCGAACATAAACCAATCTAATTCCAACATATACTATCTTGCCCCTTTTAAAGTTAATCCACTGACAATTGAAGAGGAAGGTTAATAGGTTAATGCAGTGGGGTGGGGGGGCCGGCGGGGGGGGAGGGGGCGGGGCGGATCTGTACGTTTCAATTCTTTGCTGAAGAGCATAAGTGAATGTAACAAAAGCCTATTGAAAAAGATTTTCGATTAATGTTGGAGTCGAGACTCGGTGGGGGCGGGGCGGGGGTGGGGTGGGGCGTTGGTGGGGGGAGGGGGAGGCGTCAAAAGGCGAAGTCCACTTTAGGCCACGATTAGATCAGACACAACTCTGGTGCGGCCGCACTTGGAGTATTGTGTGCAGTTCTGGTCCCCACATTACAGGAAGGATGTAGAGGCTTTGGAGAGGGTGCAGAGGAGGTTTACCAGGATGTTGCCTGGTATGGAGGGGAGATCCTATGAGGAGAGACTGAGAGATTTGGGGTTGTTTTCGCTGGAAAGAAGGCGGCGAAGAGGGGACCTTATTGAAACATATAAGATGATTAGAGGTTTAGACAGCGTAGATAGTGATAGCCTTTTTCTTAGGATGGAGAAAGCTAGCACGAGGGGGCACGACTTTAAATTAAGGGGGGGTAGTTATAGGACTGATGTCAGGGGTAGGTTCTTTACCCAGAGGGTGGTGAGGGACTGGAATGCCCTGCCAGCTGCAGTTGTAAATGCGCCTAGTTTGGGGGCGTTTAAGAGATCTGTGGATAGGTTTATGGACGAAATGGGATTGGTTTAGATTAGTGGGTTAGTGTTGTTGATTTTTTTTTTAAAGCTGGTCGGCGCAACATCGTGGGCCGAAGGGCATGTTCTGCGCTGTAATGTTCTATGTTCTATGTTCTAAGATTTTATTAACTGTCAGCGCAAGCAAACGGACCGAGTGCCAATTGTTTCCCCTCTTTCTTATTTTTCTCCATTCATCCGGTTCTGCTGGTTGTCCATTTACACTTGTCTATATAGTAAACATACGCACATCATTTGCTGAAGACTGCCGGTTCTGGTGAAAGTGACCGTTTCCTCCTTCTGCGGACATACAGAACCAGATTTCTTACTTATGTCAAGCTATCATTTCTCAAGATTAGATCCGGTTCCATTTGATGCATGCCAGGGTTACTGGCGTCTTTTTTACACTTTGAGATTTAGAAGTATGACCACGACGTTGCCAAATATTCAGCAAAACCATACTCAAAGAAAATAACCAATGTCATTACAGATCGTTGTGACTTGTTTTTCGATTCACTATTAACAACTATTAATAGTGTTTTTTTTTCTTACGTTCAATTCATTGAAGTTTTGTACTCTTTGCTATTTTGTTTAATTAATATGACCGTGTGGCAAAAATCCATTGCAATTGCATTTTTGAAGTTTTCTGATGATATCACTGTAGTGGTCGAATTTCAATCAATGAGGTCACGTAGCATACGAAAAAGATAGAGATTCTGCTCAAATGATGCAATGACATAAATCTCTCTTCAAATGTCAGTAAAACGAAAGAGATAGCCATAGGCTTCAAGAAACTCAGTGGGGGATCTGCATCTGCTATATCGACAGTGATGAAGTGGAGATGGTTCAGAACTTCACGTTTCTTGGTGTCCAGATCACCAACAATCTGCTCTGGCCCCTCCAAGACGATGTTTTAGTTCAGAAAGCCCACCAACATTTCTACTTTCTCACAAGGCAAAGGAAATCGGACCTGTCCACTTCCCAATATTTACAGATTCACCATAGAAAGCAGAGTCCCGGATGTCACATGGTTAGAACAGCTTATATGGTTGCTGCTCTGATCAAGACCGCAAGGAACGACAGAGGGTTGCGAGAATTGCCCAGTCGATCAGGCAAACCAGCCTCCCATCCACTGACTTCGTTTACTCATTCTACTTCCTCTGGAAAGCAGTCAGCATCATCATGGACCTCGGACATTCATTCGGGAAAATAACAAACACACATCTGAAAACACGGACCAACCGACTCAAGAACACTTTCTTTAGAGATTAAATAGCCCTATCATAAGTTCAATTGATCTTCTCTTCACCGCACGTGCAACTGAAAAACTATATTCCACACCCTAACGTTTTGTTTTTCACTCCGTGCTTAATCTTGTCTGTAAAATGCACAAGAAACAATTTTCACTCCATCCCAATGCATGTGACAATAAACCAAATCAAATCATCGTACTCTTCCATAGAAAGGCAATCAAGTTGCTGCAGTGAATGTCATTTGCATTTTTTACATTGACTCTTATTCAAATGATAAAATATTTACCTGTGAATTTGTCTACTAAATTGTTGATGTTTAATTCTATCTGTTACAGTTAACGCAGTGGCAATTGTGATCCTGAAACGAGGGAAATGTGGCCTCTCCAAATGTATCACTCAGTACCTAATGGCAATGACTTCAGCAGATCTACTACTCGTCATCACCGATGTTATATTGAATCGACTTAATACTATGTATTTCCCTGTCAATTTTTTATCTATTACTCCAGTGTGTGCGCTGAAAGCAGCTTTATTTCTTTCAGCAACGAATTGTTCCGTTTGGTTCACAGTGTTTTTTACCTTTGATAGGTTTGTAGCCATTTCTTGCCAGACACTGAAACTACGATATTGCACCAAGAGGACTGCGGTTGTGGTTGTCATAACAGTGACCATTATCAGCTGCGCGAGGTGCATTCCCTGGTACCTTATCTTTAGCCCTTCAATCATTATTGACAATGTACCATGGTTTTGCATTGAGAAAGATCTCTATTATACCTCAACATTTTATATAGTGTATGAGCGGATTGACATTGTACTAACAGCATTGCTTCCATTTGCTCTGATTTTGGTTTTCAACACTCTGACTGCTAGGAATATTACAATTGTCACTAAGCTGCGGAGGAGCCTCAGGGAACAAAGTAAATCAGAGAATCATATTGACCCAGAAGTGGAGAGCCGAAGGAAATCCATTATATTACTTTTTGCTTTGTCTGCCAATTTTATAATATTGTGGATTCCATATATTGTGCACTTGTTAATCTGGAGAACTGTAAACTACAATTACACAGACAAAAGCTTTACCAATCCAGAATATGTCGCTCAGCAATGTGGATACATGCTGCAGCTTCTGAGTTCATGCACCAACACCTGTATTTATGCACTAACACAGAGGAAATTCAGAGAGGAGTTAAAGAAAGGGGTTAAATATCCATTTATTCTAATTTCAAAAATATTTGAACAACAAAGTAAAACAGAACTTCAATAAGAGGTTCTAACATGACAGATTACCCTGCATTCAAAATATAACACGACTGTCACTTGTCCATTATTGCGATAACATATATTCTTTGACCCTTGTGACAATGGTTGATTTTTTTCATTAACGTCTTGCAAAGTCTTGCAATCTTCACTGTCATTAACACTGCAGTCGCCTGAAATGACACCTCCAATTTCTCGCTCAGCGAGATATGAATAGCCAGATAATTCCTACATATAATTACATGGCGAGAGCATATATGCCAGAATCATCTCGCCTGGTCCCTGCAGTTGCGGATTCATCCAAGGATCACGGCGGCATATTGGTTAGCTCTGTTGATTCATAGCAGCAGGGCGCCAGAATCAATTCCAGTCTTGGGTCCTTGTCTGTCTGTTTGTGTCTGCGTGGATTTCCTTCGGGTTCTCAGGTTTCATCTGACAGTGACAAAGATGTGCATGGCAGGTGCATTGACCATGCTAAACTGCACCTGAGTATTCATCTGCAGGTTAGTTGAATTAGTCATGGTAAATGCATGGGGTTACGTTGATAGTGCATGGAGATGAGCTTGGGTAAGATCCTCTTTCCGAGAGACAGTACATACTTGATGGGCAGAATGACATCCAAATGTGGAATGATTCTATATTTGGAGCCCTTTTTTTTCGCTGCACGGAAGCCACTTCAACACAATTCATGGAACAGATATAGTGCTGGATCCCAGTTTTATATCTGCATCACTTTTCGCAACGCGACCTGGCTTTGGGTTGTCGAGCTACTTGTTTGATATTGAATGCTGCATCACATGCAATGTACTCGGCTGCAACATTTAACTGGAAAATCCGTTCAAAATCACTGCTAACTCACTTCTCTTGCCGTGGATTCCGTATTTTCTTTGGTGACTGTCTTATGTTGCGAATGATTGTTTATAATTTTGCATTTGGGATGCAAGCCCGTTGACATCCCGTCTTCTTATCTTCTTCGTTACATAGGCAACCATATTTCTCCTCTCTCTTCCAACGTGCTTCCTTGTTAGTCCATGTGTGGCTTGGTACCCCTTCGCCTCAACGTCTTCAACAACTTGTGTGCTTATTACACAAAATGTTGCAGGCTACTCCAGTCCGGCGGTATGCACGGGAATTTGCTGTTCCTTTCAGTGCAGCTATTTAGCCTTGGCCATTGACCCGTTAACCATTGTTGCGGACGCGTTCAGGGAGGTCCAAACTACACCTTGTTCACTCTCTACCTATACAGTTTCCTTTAAAATTCTTTGTTAAATCTCACGTTTGCCAACCAGTTTAATATTTATCTTTTCTATTGATTTTTGTCTTTGGTTTGACATTCATTTTTGAGGTGACAAGAGTTTATGAATGTCAGGAAATTCTGTGATGTCTATTATCCACTTTGAAAATTCTCCTGTAACGTATTCAAATAAAGAAAAAGAAAATACTGTGGATGCTGAAAATCTAAAATTCATATAAAAAGTTTTATAAATGTTCATTGGATCACGTAGCACCTGTGGAGAATGAGGCAGAGTTAACGTTTGGGTTCCCATAGAACACTTCTGCAGCACTGAAGAAGAGGGATACACGTGTTGCATTGTGTAGCGTACAGAGGGGTGGAGCAGCTGGAGAAGAGCAAAAGGTCACAGATTAGTGAGAGTGAAGAGAGCTTTAATTAAAAAAAAGGCAAAAGTTAAAGTTGTGTTGATGGAAACAGTGAGGGCTATGGAAATTGCAAGTCACAGCACAAACGTGTGACAACAGAACGTGTACAGTGCTCAGTGAAGCAAAATCCTAAGGAGTCTGATATATGGTCAAGAAGGGAGCGTTGTGCCAAAAAACGTTCAAAATTGCCCATGATAGAGGGAAAATACCGCTTTATTCAGTTGTTGAAACTCAATGTTGAGTGCAGTTATTGGAATATGGGATCCCATTCATTCAGTTTGTGCTGGGTTTCACTGAAACATTCCAATAGACGAAGGATTGACATCTGAGCATGAGTGTAGGCTGCTGAGTTGAATTTATAAGCAGCAGAAAAATTAGGATCACGGTTGCATGCTGAGCGATCGTATTCCATGAAATCTTCACCCAGCCTGTTTTTTGCCTCCAACGTGGAGAGGTGAATACATTGGGAGCAGTGAATACTGTCGGCAAAATTGCTGGAGGTGGAAATGAATCGGTGCTTCAGTTGTAAAACGTTATTGGATTTTGGTCGGTGAAGAAAGAGGACATAAAGGGACGGAGGTTGCATCTTCGGTGACTGCAGGACAAGGCTAACCTGGGGAAGTTTTGTGGGCTTAGCGTGAAGGAGAAAGAAGTTTGACTGAAGGAGTCGCCCCTGCAGAATAATTTCATAGACTAATGGGAGTTGTGAGGGAAATGGATGTTTAACGCTGGCATCTCTGTGGAGTTGGGGGAATGATTTTCTGAATGCGAAGGCTAGTGGGTCGAAATGTGAGGAAAATGGGGGACACTATCATCATTCTAGTCGGGCAGCACATAGTTTAGATTTCGTTGCTGGGGCAGAAATAGATGTGCACGTGTTTCTTCTTTCAATACTTACAAAATTATAGCTTTCTTCACAGCAGCCTGGAGGAAGGAAATAGTTCAATAAAGTCATCAGTCATTGGAATGTTTTTGACCAACAAATCACTTTACGCTGCCATGCATGACGAGAGCTCCTGATCTCTATCACGGAGGTCTTAGATGAGAGTACACAAGAGACTCTGGACGAAATGAATTGGATTATCAGTTAAACAGAAACACTAGTGCCACAGTTTCAATCAATGGGTGGTTGATATAACGCTTTTCAATGAGAGTGTAGCCGGGAATTTTGATTCCGTGACCGAATACCTTTGCAAGGACTAACTTCTTTTCTGCAAAATACAAACTTTTCAGACGTAAAATGAATCTGTACAAAAGTGTATATTCAACTTTGTTTTAAAGCTAAGTTATTAAAACGTTGAAAAATAAAATTTGACGTACAAAGGGATGGAACTTAAAATGGAAAAGACAGAACAATACCTTTGGCCGAAGAGAAATCACAGCTATGCCAGTCAACACAGGAGTAGCATAAGGTTTTCAAAAAAGATTGTGTGTTCATACGAAAATGTAAGTTAATTATACTCTATTGTTATCAATAGTCCAATCCATTAATTAGCTCAACATGCTTTCATTTATTATGCAACATGCCAATCTAATCACGACAATTTTTATTAAATCAATTAATACCTTCCACCTTCAATAATGTTATTTCATGATTTCTTTCTGAAACGCGGAAGTCCGCCTTGGCATAAGTCACTTTCTTGTTGCTATGGTACGCAAGAAAATATATTTTACTTAATTCAGCACCGGCTAATTGGCTGAATTTGGTCTAATGCCATATGGGGAGCCAGCAGTCGACATCAGTCCAGGCCTGAGCGGCTTACATCATATAAAATGTATCTTAAGATGGTCCTTCACACGGGTATATTTAGAATTTGTTTGTTTGCATCCATTCTTTTCATAATGCAAGTTAAACCATTTAATATCAAAATGTCGAATCTTGTATTCTTCGTTAATGTACTGATATCTTTAGTCAAAGTAAAGATAAACTGCATGTGTCTGCCTTAGAATCTTAATTCATACAATTCAATTTTAAATAAATCAGCTTATTTCAAAATTGTTCATTTATATAAAACATACACCTCATGTTCAATTTTCTTTCAAATCCTTGCACATATAATCAACTGTTCATAACCTTCATGCAGGGTAGGATTAATTATAGATTTCCCTTTATCCTATCTGATAGTTGCTAATGTTTATTGTCCCCTTCTACAGTTTCAATCAATACCTGGTTGATGCAACGCTTTTCAATTAATTCTGGAGTAAGACAAAATGCCCGATTACATCCTGTGTTGTCCTTGTGTTCCAAAGACACACCACTCAGCAGGGTCCATTTGGAAAGTTTGGGGAAGTAGCGGACTGACAATCGCAAAAATTGGATGCACATAGGTCAAAACTACGATGCACATGCATAACGTAACTTCATTTACATGGATCCGCTACCTGATGTACATTTGTAACCAGCTCAAACAGCCCTCCAGAGCCGAGATAAATCAAGGGAAAAAAGCGTGTGCGGGTCACACAGAAAACAAATCACATTTTTTTTAAAGTATATTTCTTCCCTGCACGCCCTGCATGGCAATGTACATAAGAACATAAGAAATAGGAGCAGGAGTAGGCCATCTAGCCCTTCGAGCCTGCCCCGCCATTCAATAAGATCATGGCTGATCTGTCGTGGCTCAGTTCCACTTTCCCGCCCTCTCCCCATAACCCTTAATCCCCTCTCTTATCAAGAACCCATCAACCCGCGTCTTAAAAATATTTAGCGAGGTAGCCTCCACCAGTTCAACGGGCAGAGAATTCCAGAGATTCACCACCCTTTGAGTGAAGAAGTTCCTTCTCAACTCGGTTCTAAACCGCCATCCCTTTATGTTGAGGCTGTGCCCCCTAGTCCTACTATCCTTTCTGAGCGGGAAGAGTCTCTCCACCTCTATCCTATCCATCCCATTCATCATCTGATACGTCTCAACGAGATCTCCCCTCATCCTTCAAAACTCTAACGAGTACAAGCCTAGTTTATTCAGCCTCTCCTCATAGCTCAACCCCCTCAACTCCGGTATCAGCCTAGTAAACCTCCTCTGCACTCCCTCCAAGGCCAAAATATCTTTGCGCAGGTGCGGCGCCCAAAACTGCACACAGTACTCCAGCTGCGGCCTCACCAATGCCCTGTACAGCTGCAGCAAGTCCTCCCTACTTCTATATTCAATCCCCCTCGCTATGAAGGCCAGCATCCCATTCGCCTTCCTGACCACCTGCTGCACCTGCAAGATGGGTTTTTGCGACTAATGCACAAGGACCCCGAGGTCCCTCTGCACCGTCGCCTGCTGCAGTTTTTCTCCACGTAAGTAATAATCCTTCCTACCATTATTCCTACCAAAGTGGACCACCTTGCACTTGCCAACATTAAATTCCATTTGCCATTTCCTGGCCCATTCGCCCAGCCTATCTAAATCCTTCTGTGGACTCTCCACACCCTCCGCACAATTTGCCGTTCCACCAATCTTGGTGCCATCAGCATATTTCGACACCCTACACTCGGTTCCCTCCTCCAGATCATCTATATAAATGGTAAATAGCTGAGGCCCCAGCACCAAACCCTGGGGCACTCCACTAGTCACCATCCGCCAATCCGAATAGCACCCATTGACCCCCACTCTCTGCCTCCTATTTGACAACCAATCCTCTATCCACGCTAACACCCTACCCACAACTCCATGTCCCCTGACCTTCTGCAATAACCTCTTGTGAGGTACCTTGTCAAGCGCCTACTGAAAATCAAGAAAGACCACATCCACCGTCTCTCCTCGGTCCACCGCCCTAGACACATCCTCATAGAACTCCAGTAAATTTGTCAGACACGACTTCCCTTTAATGAAACCGTGCTGCGTCTGCTCTATCAAGCAATTCCTCTCAAGATGTCTCGCTATTTCCTCCTTGATGACGGATTCTAACATTTTACCTACAACAGACGTTAAACTAACCGGCCAATAATTCCCTGCCTTTTGCCTGGCACCCTTCTTAAACAACGGCGTAACATTAGCCGTTTTCCAATCATCCGGCACTTCCCCGGAATCCAGCGACGTTTGGAAAATAACCACCAAGGCATCCACTATCACCTCCGCCATTTCTTTCAGAACCCTCGGATGCATTCCATCCGGTCCTGGCGACTTGTCCACAATCAGCCCCTCCAGTCTGTCGAGCACCACCTCTCTACTAACAGTAATGTCATTAAGACCCTCCAGTCCTACCACCTTTCCATCTCTAACACCCGGCAATTTATTCACGTCCTTCTCCGTGAAGACAGAAACAAAAAAGTTATTCAGGATCTCAGCCATATCCCCGTCCCCTACCACTAAGTCCCCCTTCTCATCCTCTAAGGGACCAACGTTGACCCTAGCCAGCCTCTTCCTTTTTATATATTTATAAAAACTCTTGCTATCCTTTTTTATATTAAGTGCTAGCCCAGCTTCATAGTTTCTCCTACCCTTCTTTATCAACTTTTTGCCAATCTTTGTTGACATTTAAAACACTCCCAATCCTCTTCTCGCCCACTCCTCTTAGCTACTCGAAACGCCTCCGCTTTTAATTTAACACTTTCCATCACCACCTTTGTTATCCACGGCTTATTACCTCTCCTCCTACTGTCCTTTTTGACCATCGGAATAAATTTCCGCTGAGCACCAAGAAAGATCTCCTTAAAGATCCTCCACTGCTCCTCAGCAGACCTACCTTCCAACGCGCTCCCCCAGTCCACATTCGCCAATTCTTCTCTCATCCTACCGTACTCCCCTCTGTTCAAACAAAGGACGCGTGTCCGGGAACCCACTTTCTCCTCTTCCATCTGCACCAGAAACTCCACCATACAATGATCACTCTCCCCAAGAGGATCCTTCACGACAAGGTCCCTAATTCTACCCGCCTCATTACATAGCACCAGATCCAAGACAGCTCGCCCCCTCGTCGGCTCCAACACACACTGTTCCAGGAAACTATCCCGGCAGCATTCCAAGAGCTCCTCCTCGAGCCCACCGCATCCAACTTGGGTCGACCAATGTTTCTGTATATTGAAATCCCCCATAACTACGGCCGTCCCATTCCTGCGCACTGCACTGATTTGCGCGTTAATAGCCCGCCCCACCTCCAGATCATTATTCGGGGGCCTATAGACGACACCCACCAGCGTCTTCCTCCCTTTGCTGTTCCTAATCTCTTCCCACAACGATTCCGCTTTCTGCTCCTTGGCTCCAATATCATCCCTTGCTACCACCCTGTTGCTATCCTTAATCAGCAGAGCTACGCACCCCCCCCCCTCCTTTTCCCTCCCGCCTATCCTTCCTAAACACTTGATACCCCTGGACATTCAGCTCCCAGTCCCTGTCACCTTGCAGCCACGTCTCTGTAATGGCCACCAGATCATATCCATTTGTGCTGATCTGCGCCACCAGCTCATCCACTTTATTCCGAATGCTTCGTGCGTTCAGAGAAAGTGCCGTCATCCCAGCCTTCACCTGGACCCTATTTGCCATAACACCACCAACCATACTCACGCCCCCTACTCCCTCTAGTATTGGGACATCCTCGGCCTCTTCCCTTACCTGTACCCTCTCCTCAACTCGAGACCCCGTAATGTCACCTACCCTCGCACCCTCCCCCCCCCCCCCCTAATTAGTTTAAAGCCCTGTCTACAGTCCTCTTTACTCGATTCGCCAGCACTCTGGTCCCAGCACGGTTCACACCAACCCCATCCCGCCCGAACAGGTCCCACTTACCCCAATACTGATGCCAATGCCCCATAAATTCAAACCCATTCCTCCCACACCAATCCCTGAGCCACCCATTCACTTCCTTAATCCTGTCAACCCTACTCCCGTCTGCACTCGGTTCAGGCAGTAGCCCAGAGATAACCACCTTGTCGGTTCTACTTTTTAATTCCATTCCCAGCTTTTCATACTCCCTCCCCAGATCCTCAGTCCGCATTTTGCTTACGTCGTTGGCACCCACATGTACCACAACGACCGGATTCTCACCCTCCCACTCCAGGTTCCTCTGCAGCCCAGCTGCGACATCCCGTACCCGAGCACCAGGCAGACAACACACCCTTCTGTGCACTTTGTCATTGTGACCAAGGACAGTGTCAATACCCTTCACCCCACTGTCCCCAATCACTACTACGTTCCTTTTCCCCCTCTCTTTCCCTATGTCCTGCTGCAGCACTGTACCGTGTGCAGTTTGCTCACCAACCTCACCTGCCTCGTCCTCGTCCACCCTGGAAGCAAGAGGATTCAATTCAATTCCAGCTGAAATAGTCTATTGTGCCAGTGAGAGTGGCAAGACAGATGAGCAAGCCAGGAAGTTCATGATTGCTGGAATAGTCAGCTTTCCTTGTCATTGTAGATCATGGGAAGTGAAGTTAAAATGCAATATCCTCTTTTAATTTTGCAGAAATGAAATTTGAATATCTCTGGGTTAAATCAATTCTGCCTGCTTTCAGAAGTGATCAACAATCATGTTTCTTTTTCTGAAGCTCATTTGTGTTATGGAATGATATATTTTATAATAGATTTCATGTTAATTCTGACACTAACCCTTGATGCAGTGTCCGCCTTGATAACTGTTGATTTAGCGTGAATATTCTTAGTCTGAAAAAGTGAACGAAGAAGGATATCACAAATGGAAGAAAAAACAAGAGGCATACTACTGGTAAGTTACACGGTAATCGTATACGCATTTGACATCGTGGCACTGCAAACCCGTAATAGAAATGCAGATACAGATCGTTTATTGTGGGATTCTGGTTTCAAGTACCTTCGTATTGTGGAATTTGAAATCAATAAGTTTTCAAAACCTCTGTGATGACCATGAATGGGTGGTCGTAAATAGCCATCTAGTTCAGGTATGCTCAATGACGAATAAAACATGCGTCCTCATTTTTTTTTGCTTTCCATTGTCCAGTGACACAACAATCTAGTTGACTGCTAAATGCTCTCTCTGGGCGCATTTGAAATGAACAGTTAATTGTATCCGAGCCGAACAGCTCCCCCATCCCATAAATGGATATAATCGGTGGCCCTGAGTTTACTTAATGTGCCATCGTATGTATGTAACACCCGAGTCTTCCGGTTGGGTTTGATGCATGAATCGCTCTCTTCTTGATATTAATATTTTTTTCCACGGATGTTGCCCACGTGACGGAGCATGTTTTTGAGCAGTTGTTTAGGACCGCATCACGTAACTTGCATCTTGATTGCTTTATGTCTAGCTCAGTAATTCTACACGCACAGCCTCAGTGAAGGTCAGCTTGTGTGCAACATTGAACAGGAGACATTCGTTTATTTTCTGGCAAGCTATTCCAGACGGACGGGTCCAACAGGTTTGACTGGTATAGGTGGCACATATGGTGTAAGAAAGTAGCTTCAGTTTAAATCCTGTGATGTAACGCAGCATGTAAAGTTCCTGTTAGTACTTGTGGTTTGCATCGGCACTGCGATTTTAAGGCAGTGCACGCAGTGTGAGCTACACTCTTTAGAGTCAGTGAGCATCTGCAGTGTTCGGCAGATCCTGCGGTGTAGCGCAGTAGCTGCAATATCTGTAGTGCAAATCATTAGCCGTGGTGCAAGGCAGTGCCTGTTGTGAAGTACAATTCCTGCGGCAGAAGACGATATCTTGTTTGCAAGAAAGTAGCTTCGGTGTAAAAACTGTTCAACGATGCAGTATCGGTTGTTCAAGGTAGTACCTTTGGCTCGAGTTAGTATTGTGGTGTAAGAAACGAACTGCGTTTTCGAGGAGAACCTGTGGTGTGAGACATTGGCTACGGAGTTAGACAGAAACTGTGCTGTAACCAGAAACTGTGGTGTGAGGCCGTTTCTGCGGTGTAAGGCAGAACCATTGGTGTAAAGCATATCCGTTCTATAAGGAAGAACATGAGAGGAATGGCAGTAGTTGTGCTGCGGTGCATCGCCTGGGCGTAAGACAGAACCTGTGGTGCAAGACAGTGCTTGCAATGCAATGCAGTATCTACGGTTTCCGGCTGTGTAAGTAGTTCCTTGCGGTGTACCTGTTGTGTAAGGAAGTAGTTTAAGTGAAAAGCAGCATCTTTGGTGCAAGGTCGCATCTGTGGTATTATGCAGTATTATGCAGTATTATCTGGTATTACGTTCAGGGTAATACATGCGGTGTAATGTGGTACCTGTGGTATAAGGCAGTCTGTGGTACAAGGCAGCCACTGTGGTTTAAGGAAGAAACTGAGGTGTATGCATTGTGTGCAAGTTAAGGCAGTGATGTGTAAGGTAGTGTCGGCGTTATCAGGCAGAAGCCGCAACATACGGCAGTACTGTGGTTCAAGGTAGTGCCTGCAATGCAGGGCGATTCCTGTCGTGCAATAAATTACCTGTGCTGGAAGGTGGCACATCTGGTTCAAGGCTGTATCTGCGGTGAGACTGTGGAGAAAGCATAAGATAGCCCCTGTGGTGTGAGCAAGACCTGCTGTGTAATGATATTCCTGTTGTGTAGTCAGTACCTGCGGTGTAGGCACGACCTACGGTGCAACGCAATTCCTGCTGTTTAAGAACATAAGAACATAAGAACATAAGAAATAGGAGCAGGAGTAGGCCATCTAGCCCTTCGAGCCTGCCCCGCCATTCAACAAGATCATGGCTGATCTGTTGTGGCTCAGTTCCACTTTCCCGCCCTCTCCCCATAACCCTTAATCCCCTCTCTTATCAAGAACCCATCAACCCGCTTCTTAAAAATATTTAGCGAGGCAGCCTCCACCACTTCAACGGGCAGAGAATTCCAGAGATTCACCACCCTTTGAGTGAAGAAGTTCCTCCTCAACTCCGTTCTAAACCGCCTCCCCTTTATCTTGAGGCTGTGCCCCCTAGTCCTACTGTCTTTTTTGAGCGGGAAGAGTCTCTCCACCTCTATCCTATCCATCCCATTCATCATCTTATACGTCTCAATGAGATCTCCCCTCATTCTTCTAAACTCTAACGAGTACAAGCCTAGTTTATTCAGCCTCTCCTCATAGCTCAATCCCCTCAACTCCGGTATCAGCCTAGTAAACCTCCTCTGCACTCCCTCCAGGGCCAAAATATCCTTGCGCAGGTGCGGCGCCCAAAACTGCACTCAGTACTCCAGCTGCAGTGTAAGATGGTTTCTGCGGTGTAGGATAGAAGCTACAATGTAAGGCAATAGATGCGCTGCAAGGCAGTGCCTGCGATGCATCAAAGTACATGCGGCATAAGGCAATGCGTGCCCTGTACGGCAGCTAGGGCTGATGAGAACCCATTTTACTCCACTGTTGAATGATATCATTCGTGTTTTCTGTACACATTGATTCGGCTTAGCCGCGACAGAAGGAAACACCAAAACATACTGGCGAATAGCAGTAGGCATCAGAAGATACAACAAAGAATGGCACAGTGCTTCTGATGTCCATTATCTAAAGAGACGCATTATATTTTTGTGACAGCAAGGCCGGCATTCAAACGTGTACTTCACTACTGCCTGAACATGAGGGCTAGATTTAATTTTACATATTTTCGCAACATCACAATTATTGTCCAAGGAGATTTCGCGACCTTCTTTAGCTCTTCCCTGAATTTAGCTTGTGTAGCTGCATAAATGCATGTGTTTGTGCATGAACTTAAATGCATGAGCAGTGTTCCCGTTTCGGTGGCGATATATGCAGCAGACGTGTAATCGGGCTGGAGATGAACGAGCATCCGACTGATTAAATAACTAATGACTCTTGTCGCCCACAACAATAGAAAGCTACTAGAAATAGCGAACAATAAAATAATGGACTTCCTTCGGTTCTGTATCTCTGGATCATTCTGATTCTCACTGTTTTGACCCCGGAGGCCCGCACGGGCTTTGCTGGACAACAAAATCCTTCTGATTGTCAAAAGATTCAATAGTAATATCAAAAAGAAGGGAATCCAGTTCAATAAGATACTTTGTAACAAGACGACTGCATCGCCAATTTGAGACGTATAAAAATCCTCGCTGGGGCGGACACCCCATTGAACACCATTCATTGTGCTTTTATGTTCAAATGCAAACCAAACATACAAGTTCTGTAAATAGATAAGGACTGAGGCTGTTGTTAAAACTGCAGTCGCTGTTCTCGCGGTGCAATAGATTGTTTTAAACTTCTGACTACATATAGCAACATATCGGTCAACCGTGAATGAGACTGTAAACCATACTGACATATACAGGTTATTACAAAGCATATATATCATTAATTTACGAACAATAGTGTAGGAGAGGAATGAATTTGGAAAACGTTTTATCAGAACGTAATACAGAATGACATTGATGAGCATCACCAACAAATCTGCTGTTGCCATGGCCACCATGTAGATCGAGACACATCTGGAAAGGCCGCAATTTCCTTTGGCGAGGATCACGATGGTCAGGAAATTCGCTGTAAGAATGAGAGAGAAGAGCCAAGTAATGGAAACAGTCTGGTAACACTCAAAGCATACTTTAGCGAAATGTTTTGATGCACTTTTTCTCAGTTATGGACACAGACTCATTCGATTGTACAAGGGAGCAGAGGTGATATATTTATCGAAATAGATCACCATAAACTCAATATTTAGGCACCTGCGATGTTGTTTCCATTGCAATAATTCAAATGTATTTTTTTCCACATGTTGAGGGGAGGTCGCCGGATTCAGTCTACAGAATGTTAATGGAAAGTTCTCCTCAGCACCACCGACAACAAAAGAACCCAAGTCTCAAATGGGGTCAATTATGATTTCGGGGATTTGTATAAACCGGGTGATCTGGGATCAGCTTCCTTGCATCTATATCCATTTAATTACAGTCAGCATCAGCCCTGACACTAGTCTGAGACTCCATTCACCCTAAGTCGAAATCACACCTCCTACCACGTGCCCTAAGGAAAATCCCCAGAAAGGAAATTCCGGTTTGTTCAATACATTGAACATTTTGTCATTTCCTCAGTGAGTTTCCTAGGCTCAAACGCCTTCAGCTACTTCATATTGACTTCTCTTCCACTACAAGGGCAGAAGTGGGAATCATCATTGACGGCTGCACAATATATAGTATCACACGTGAGTCTTCAGATACTGAAGCAAACCGTGTCCAAATGCAGCAAGATCTGGACAACATCCTGGTTTGGGCTAACAAGGGGCAAATAAGGGCTTTGTCAAGCAACTTTTAGGTAATGACTGCCTACATCAATACATAATCTAACCATTTCGCCTCGACATTCAATGCCATCACTGAGTCCTCAAGTATTATCATCAACCATAAACACAACCTGAACTGTGCGAGCCATGTGAAAAACAGTAAAGTTTAGAAACTCTCAGCGGGGCTGACAGCTTCCGTCGGGGAAGAAAACAATCCTTTTATTTACCATTCCCAGATTCCAACATTCACTGTATTTTGCTTATTTTAGCAAATAAATAGTGACCACAGGAGCAGATCAGCGGTTAGGAATCCAGCGGTTAATAACAAACCTCTTTTCTTCCAAAATCCTGTGCACTGTTTATAAGTTGATGGTGTGATGGAATACTCTCCATTTACCTGCTCGAGGGCAGCTCCAAAGACTCTCAAGATCTTCTCGACAATACAGGGCGAATCAGGCAGTTGGAATGCTAACCCGCCCACAAAATGTTAACTACCTCTACCGCAGACGCACTGTAGCAGCCCTGTGCAGCATTTACAGGAACCCACCTGGCACCTCACACAGCATTATACAAAACCCTCGACCACTAGCATCTGGAAAGTAACGGGCAACAGATACATGGGAATGCCACCATCTTAATGTTCTCTCAAAGGCACGCACCAAACTGAGTGGAAAATATATCACTGTTCCTTCACTGCAATTGTGTCAAAATCTTGGAATTCTTTTTCTCCTTACCAGCGCTGTGGGTGCACTTGAAACTTGGACAGCAGCGAAACAGGTCGGCAGCTCACCACCCGCATCCGAAGGACAGCGAAGAATGAACAATAAAGGACACCGATGCCCACATCACACAAATGAATAAAATAAAGGCAACCAAACAAATGATTGATTTCTATACAGTAATTCCCTGTGCTGCAGCTCTGACAACTAAATCCATCCACCACAAGGCTTGTGTCAGGTGATGCACCGACCAACAGCATAGTTAGCAGCGCGGCACCGTGGGACAATGGATTGAATTTAGTGTCTTATGTTTACTTGTAGAGGGAGTATCTCAAGAGCTGCATCCAATATCAGGGGTGCTGAACGTAATATTCCAACATTACGGAAACAAGTCCTTCAAATAAGTCAGTGAGTTGAGGAAAAAACGATTGAAATTAATTCGAGACGTCGGATTCTATTATTCACCATGGGGCAGAGAGAGGAAAATAGCGGAACGGGAAAACTGATTTGCAGCTCTGAGAAAATCAGCAGCCTCCTGAGAACGAGTTTTTCCTTGAAATGTTACCCAATGATTTTTGTTTTCTGGAGAGGCCGCATACCGAGGTATTCTCATCTTAAAGGGGTAACAATACAGATTGTCACTGCAAATAATTCGCATACAGACCTATGAACTATTGGAAAGAAAGAGGATCAGCCTCGATCTCCGTAAATGTGGGGAGGGAAGTTAAACGCCAGAGGTCACATTCCTCTGAGCTGAACCGCGGCTCACAGGCCATGCGAACCGTTGAGACTCTCGCTGATATTCAACTGAGGAAAAACATTGCAATCATGACCTTCTCGCGTTCAGTTGCCGAATCAGTGAGCAGTGAGATTCTTCGCAATTATGAGGCAACATAGTACATTGACTTACCAGGAGCACCAAAAGCTGCCAGCACAGGGTAGAAAAGTTCCTTGATCTCTAGAATTAATGGGCGGGCCATTGCGATTTCGAGAAGAATGCAAACGTTCCACTAGATACACCGTTGTATGTAAGATTCGTAAATTCTCCCCTTTTGTACTGTAATACATTCCCTGAAGAGGAAAAAAAAATCAGGCGACGCACGGATTGCATCAGTTTCAGCAACTTAACGCAAAAGGTCCCTTTCCTCTGGAGGGAATCCTGGTTGGCCAATCGACACATTGTCAGTCCACGAAGCTCCGTCAATAAACATGAGTGATCAGAAAGGAATCCCGGAGCACATGTGTTCAGCGCTGGTTCCCAGAAGACAGAATGGAACATCCCCGTGGACGCAATGTTTGATTCTGCCAGCTTCATCATGCACTGATTTAAAAGCACGCATTTAATGCACAACTTACATGTATTTCGCTCCTGTTTCGGTAACTTTTCATTTGATGTGCATTGTGACAATTAGTGATGAACTGACATTTTTATTTGTGACTATTATGTTTTTTTTTATATTTTTACTTTTCTGCTGGTAATTGATTCAGGGATGGCAGTTCAGGCTGTAAGCTGCATCTCCTGTGGGATGTATGTAGTGAGGGACTCCCACAGTGTTTCAGGTGAATTTACTTGTGGGAAGTGTGTTAGATTGCAGTTTCTGGAGGAGCGTGTAAAGGAGCTGGAAGGGGAATTAGAGGAGCTCCGTATAATTCGGGAAGTGGAGCAGGACATAGAAAGGAGTTATAAGGAGATAGTCACTCCTAGGAATAAGTCTTGGGTCACTGCCAGGAAGAGGGGCAAAAAGCAGTTGGGGGGACAATCCCCTGGGGCTGTTCCCCTCCAAAATAGGTTTTCGGTCCTGGAGGCTACAGTTGAGGAGAAATCAACTGGGGATAGCCAAAGGGAGCAGGTCTCTGGGGGTGAGCCTATTGGCAAGCCTCAGGTGGTTAGGGGTAAGAGATTGGGCCTCGTGATTGGGGACTCCACAGTTATGGGGACGGATAGGAGAGTTGGAGGTAAGGGTAGGGACTCTGGGCTGGTGTGTTGCCTACCAGGGGCTGGGGTCCAGGATGTATCGGACAGAGTATTCAGGACTCTTAGGGGAGAGGGAGATCAACCCCAAGTTATAGTTCATGTGGGGACACATGACATAGGGAGATTAAGGGAAGGGGATATTAAGCAAAGATTTATGGAGTTGGGGTGGAAACTAAAGGCGAAGTCAGAAAGAGTAGTTATATCTGGACTCTTGCCTGTGCCACGGGATAGTTTAGAGAGGAATAGGGAGAGGGAAAGTTTGAACTCGTGGCTGAGGGGATGGTGCAGGAGGGAGGGGTTCAGGTACTTGAGCAATTGGGGCTCATTCTGGGGAAGGTGGGACCTCTATAAGAGGGATGGTCTACACCTGAACCAGAGGGGAATCAATATCCTGGGGGGTAAATTTGCAAAAGCGATGCAGGAAGGTTTAAACTGATTCGGAGGGGGGGAGGGATAGTGAGGAAAGGGGGTGAAAGTGAGGGGGGCATAGTTGGGGAATGTAAGGCACGGCATAGTGGGGGTGGGGCGGAGCAGGGTTTGAAATGCGTGTACTTTAATGCGAGGAGTATTCGCAATAAAGTGGATGAACTTGCAGCGTGGATCAGTACCTGGGACTTTGATGTTGTGGCCATTTCTGAGACATGGATAGAGCAGGGTCAGGAATGGATGTTGCAGGTTCCGGGGTACAAATGCTTTAGTCGGAGTAGAGAAGAAGGTAGAAGGGGGGGTGGGGTAGCATTGCTAGTCAAGGACTGTATCACAGTGTCGGAGAGAAAGTTTGATGAGGACTTGTCAGTTGAGGTAGTATGGGCGGAGATTAGAAATAGGAGAGGAGAGGTCACCCTGTTGGGAGTCTTTTATAGACCTCCTAAAAGTTCTAGAGAGGTTGAGGAAAGGATTGCGGAGACAATCCTGGTTAGGAGTGAAAGTAATAGGGTAATTGTTATGGGGGACTTTAACTTTACGAATATTGATTGGAGTTGCTATAGTTCTAGCTCGCTAGAGGGGTCAGTGTTTCTACAAAGCGTGCAGGAAGGTTTTTTGTCTCAGTATGTAGACAGGCCAACTAGAGGTGAGGCTATATTGGATTTGGTGCTGGGAAATGAGCCAGACCAGGTGCTAGACTTGGAAGTTGGTGTGCATTTTGGTGATAGTGACCACAATTCGGTTACGTTCACCTTAGTGATGGGAAGAGATAGGCATGAACCTCGGGTCAGCAATTTTAGCTGGGGTAAGGGCGATTATGAGGCTATCAGGAGTGAATTAGGAAGCATGGATTGGATTAGGGGATTACAGGGACTGGGAACGTCTGAAATGTGGAGTTTTTTCAAGGAGCAGCTACTGCGAGTCCTTGATAGGTATGTCCCTGTCAGGCATGGTGGATTTGGTAGATCTAGGGAACCGTGGTGCACTAAAAGAGTTGAGTCGATGGTTAAAAAGAAAAAGGAGGCTTATGTTCGGATGAGATTGGAGGGCTCAGATAGTGCACTAGAAAGCTTTAGATTGGCTAGGAGGGAGTTGAAGAGTGAGTTGAGAAGGGCTAAAAGAGGACATGAGAAGAATTTGGCTGATAGGATTAAGGAGAATCCTAAGGCGTTCTATAGGTATGTCAAGAACAGAAGGTTGGTCAGGGCAAGATTAGGGCCAGTTACAGACAGCAGGGGGAAGTTGTGTGTGGAACCGGAGGAGATTGGAGAAGTATTGAACCAATATTTCTCTTCGGTGTTCACGCAGGGGGACATGAATATAGCTGAGGAGGACATTGGGTTGCAGGGGTGTAAAATAGACAGTATTACGGTTGATAAAGGGGATGTGCTGGAAATTCTTGAGGGGCTGAAAATAGATAAGTCCCCTGGTCCGGATGGGATCTACCCTAGGATTCTCTGGGAGGCTAGAGAGGTGATTGCAGAGCCTCTGGCTCAGATCTTCAGGTCGTCATTGGTCTCTGGTGTAGTCCCGGAGGATTGGAGGATAGCGAATGTTGTCCCATTGTTTAAGAAGGGGAACAGAGACTTTGCCGGGAATTATAGACCGGTGAGTCTTACTTCTGTTGTGGGCAAGGTTTTAGAAAAAATTATTAGGGATAGGATTTATAGTTATTTGGAGTGTAATGAATTGATTAGAAATAGTCAGCATGGTTTTGTAGCGGGTAGGTCGTGCCTTACTAACCTTATTGAGTTTTTTGAGAAGGTGACCAAAGAGGTGGATGGGGGCAAGGCAGTTGACGTGGTATACATGGATTTTAGTAAGGCGTTCGATAAGGTTCACCATGGTAGGCTTCTGCAGAAAATGCAGATGTATGGGATTGTGGGTAATCTAGGAAGTTGGATCAGGAATTGGCTATCAGATAGGAGACAGAGGGTGGTGGTGGATGGTAAATATTCATCATGGAGTACAGTTACGAGTGGTGTGCCTCAGGGATCTGTTTTGGGGCCACTGTTGTTTGTAATTTTTATTAATGATCTGGATGAGGGTATAGTTGGGTGGATTAGTAAATTTGCTGATGACACCAAAGTTGGAGGTGTGGTAGATTGTGAGGAAGGGTGTCATAGTCTGCAGGGAGACTTAGATAGGTTGCAGAGCTGGGCCGAGAGGTGGCGGATGGAATTTAATGCGGAGAAGTGTGAGGTAATTCACTTTGGTAGGAACAACAGATGTGTCGAGTATAGGGCTAACGGGAGGACTTTGAATAGTGTGGATGAACAGAGGGATCTAGGTGTGTGTGTACATAGATCCCTGAAAGTTGGGAATCAAGTAGATAAGGTTGTTAAGAAGGCGTACGGTGTCTTGGCGTTTATTGGTAGGGGGATTGAATTTAGGAGTCGCAGTGTAATGTTGCAACTGTACACTACTCTAGTGCGGCCGCACTTGGAGTACTGTGTGCAGTTCTGGTCCCCGCATTACAAGAAGGATGTGGAGGCGTTGGAGAGGGTGCAGAGGAGGTTTACTAGGATGTTGCCTGGTATGGTGGGGAGGTCCTATGAGGAGAGACTGAGGGATTTAGGGTTGTTTTCGTTGGAAAGAAGGCGGCTAAGAGGGGATCTTATTGAAACATATAAGATGATTAGAGGTTTAGATAGGGTGGATAGTGATAGCCTTTTTCCTCGGATGGAGAAAGCTAGCACGAGGGGGCATGGCTTTAAATTAAGGGGGGGTAGCTACAGGACGGATGTCAGGGGTAGGTTCTTTACCCAGCGGGTGGTGAGGGATTGGAATGCCCTGCCTGCTGCAGTTGTAAATGCGTCTAGTTTGGGGGCGTTTAAGAGATCTCTGGATAGGTTTATGGACGAAAAGGGATTGGTATAGGCTAGTGGGTCATTGTTTTTGTAACTGGTCGGCGCAACATCGTGGGCCGAAGGGCCTGTTCTGCGTTGTAATGTTCTATGTTCTATGTTCTATGTTACTTTCCCATGTCTTTGCTACAATCTGAATTGTAGGAAATAAACTACAAATTTGCCATTAATGTTAATCTATCATTATCAATGCTAACTGAACTTAAATATGTGTGACCTACTGAATCATTACTTGAGGGGATACTATTTCAGAGTGTCCCGTGCCAACCCTTAAAATATCGATTAGCTTTGCCACCTCCCGGACGCACCAGTAAGAATTTGAGACCCAGCGTTTGACACAGATTAATGGTTACGTTGCATCACTCTGAAATAGTGGCAGCAAGCTACTGCTGGCGATTGATCTCAGTGCAGCCGAGCTGCAAAGAAAATCTCAGAGTGCTTTGAAGGATTTTATTGACCTCAACTGAAACTTTACCGATTTGAGATTTCAATCCACCAACATGCCATGAAAATAGTTCCTTGCCGTGTGGACACGATATTTCGTCCAATGAAACTGTTTTTGCAGGAGTCTTCCCTGACCACTTGGCCAGTAATTAATTTGACCAAATATTTGTTGTCCCTGGACGAGCAATGCTTAACTCCCGAACCTTAAATTCAAATCGCTCGTGGCTACCCTGCTACTAATCTCAATCATGACTTCCACCCAAAGATTTGCTGAGATTTACTATTCTCTTATCTTAGCATTTCAGGCATCACTCGAATTTGACATCTGGGTTTTCAATTAAATTGGTCTAAACTACTAGATCACGAGTTTCTTTTCCCCCTTAACAATCTGTAGCAACCCTTCATCTTTGAACAAGATTTTTTCGCGAGAGCTGATGCCTCCTTCCGTGGTCATGGTCAGTGTTTTTACCATGTTTTCTTTTGGTAACTCTCTTAAGGAAGATGGAAAGTTGGTTACTTTAATGACGCTTCAAAGACAAGCTGCTCTTGTGAAGAATAAAACCAAGTATATTTAACTCTACTTAGTGCATCATACGGACAAACGAATTGGGATCTGGACAATGCCCTTCAAAGTCTGCTCGCCCATTTCGTAAGTTTCAGGCTAACCTGGTTGTAACCACAATCCCACAGTCCTCCCAACCCCTGATTAACTTTCACCCCCTCGATACTCAAGAAAACATCTCGCTCTGCTTTAAAATTATTCAAAGACTCTCCTTGGATTTGGAGAAAGAGACTACGAGTGGCGCACGACCAACTGAGAGACAGAAACAAAATCTCATTTCATCCTTCATTCAGCGACCACTTATTTTAAGCTTGCACTTTCGTTCCAGATTTTCTTGCAAGAAGAAATACCCTCTCCACCTTCACTCATTCATGCCCCTCAGGGTGTGAAAGGTTTTGATCAAGTCACCCATTACTCCTGTCAGTTCTTGTGGATGCAAAGTTAACTTCTCCAATCTTCTATCATTGAACAAGCCAGTTATTCCTTGAACTCGTGTAGACGACGATCATTCTTTCAGCATTGAAGAAAATCATCTTCATTTGTCATTCAGGCGTTGTGCTGACCGTATGTGGAAGTCTCTAATGAGCATGATTTTGGCAGGATCCAGTGTAGTGAGGACAGGGCAATGCGTCTTGCAGGTCGTGGCCGGCACTTTTCTTACGGTTTTTGCGTGCCTTATGCTTGACACTATCCGTTACCTCTCAAACGCTGATGCAATTGCGACAATTACACTTTTCCAGGCTCCGAGGTCCTGCGGAAATGTCTTGCATGAAGCATTGTCAATTTTAAAGTCCTGAATTATAAATTGCACTGTACCCTTGCAGCATTTCTTCTGAGCGCCACTGAAGCGTGCTCCATTATTCCGTTCAGCACCGAAGATTTGAGAAGGAATTAGTTGTCTGGCATTCTGGCGACTGCTTCAACTCATCAGAACATTTTTTCTAATAACATTGTGAAAATCTTGACCATACCGGGTCTTCTGACGACCTGTGTGTCTGGGAATATGTCCTGAGTCTGGATTTTGTGACGTTTGCTTAGGCAGCAAAGGTAGAAGAGATGAATTTCACTGTGTGTTGGTTGTAGCCGGTCCAGGTCTCATTCGTGCAGAGAAGAATGGGGAGTGTGGTTGTTCAGTCGACTTTGAACTCGGCACTTCGCCTCACCCCTCCACTTCCGGTCATGAATAGCAACGTTTTTGTAATTCTGGCATTGGGCTTGTCACCCATCTGAACATAGCGTGTGGAAGTGCTGCGTAGAAGGATGAACTTGTCCACAGGCCGCAATTTCTGTTTGTTTACTCGCAATACTAGCTCTTCGTAGAGTTTTACTTGGAGCAGGTTCAAACATGTCTTCTTTGTATTGATAGTGAGACCAAACTTATTGAATGGAGCAGATCAACTATACATTGCCCACTGAAAGCATTTAGTGCATAGTCAGCAGCAAATGGACATTCATGTAGTCTAGCATGGAGGAGCTTGGTCTTGACATCGTGGCGTCGCAAATTGAAAATCTGGCTGTCTACTCCAGAGCTGATTTCTGTGTCTAATCCTTAGCCTCAATGACATCAATACGCACGGCTAAGAACATGATGCTCAAGAGGACCAGTGCAAATACGCAGCACTGTTACACTCCATTGATGACACTGAACGGGACGGAAATCACATTGCCAAGAAGGAGGCGGGCCTGCATGCCATTGTGCGACTGTCGAACCATCTGATTGAGTTAGTCTGGAAACCCAAACTTTCTTATAACCTTCCAGAGACCTTCACTGCTGAAAATTTCGAGGACTCGGCTAGATCAATGAATTCGGTGCGTTGTTTAGCATTTTGTTTTTGGGAATTTCTCCTGCATTTGGTGAGCAACAAATACCATGCCTTGGTTCAATTATTTTTTTTTCTTGACCCACACTGGCTGTCCGGAAAGAACCCTGCTCAGGTCAGTCGGTTTAGAATGATTCTGGCAAAGTACTTTCCGGAAATGGTCAACGCATCTAATCAGTTATGATTGTCGCAGGCCTGGAGATTGACTTTTTGTTTACAGATGTGAGCAAAGAAGCAGTCATGGAAATATTGTGGAAGGAGCCTTTGTGCCTTGTGAACTTCGGATGTGGGTGGACTTTCTGAGCCTCTATGATGCACCATATCTATAGATTTCTGCTGGAATTTGATCGGTTCCAGGGACTTTGTCATTTGACATTTACTCGAAAGTTTTCTCTCTTTCAAACAGTGTCGGTGGATTGCCCAGACAAGCGGTGGTATTGACCTGGGGATGTTTATTATAACTTCATCATGAACACGGCATGGTCAATTGAGAACGTCGTTGAAAGACGCAACAGTTTCTAACATCAGAAATTACACTGTGAGTAGTTTCGGCTCAGAAACACTGAATAGTGGAGAGCAATTGTCTGGGTGAGCCCCAAGGGGCATTCAGACAGATTCGTAGTGGTGCCTCATGTAATTTTTTTGTCAGCACAGGCTTGTGTTTCATCTCCCTTCTGTCTCAGCCACTTGCCCTGCATTTCATGTAATCTGTCCTGGACTGTAATACGAATGGTGTTTCCAACAGTTCTTTTGCCTCAGGATTTCTCATTTAGGTATGCACTGTATAATTTATATTTTTCTTCGAATGGATGCCGGATTTCAGGGCCATTTTCATCAAAAGAGTCCTGATGCTTTCTCTTTGCTCGACCCAACAACCATTAAGCTTTGACGTACACAGCACCCTGTCAGGAACTTCAAAGTTCCTCGATCTTGCCTTCGGGTTTCTGAAGGTCACTTGGCCGCCTTAGATCATCAGTGAGCTGCAGTTTGATAGGGTCGATCTTCAGCCTGGAGATTTTCAGTCGTTCGGTGATCGTATTCCTTTGAGGGCTTCGCTGTAGCGAAATCTTCAGACATGCTTTGGAGGTAACATATTTGTGCTTAATCCAACAGTCGCTGCCACACATGGTCTGAATCATCCTTACATCCTGTCTGCCATCCTTCTTGACAATTATGCAGTTCACGAGATTCCAAAGGCCAGCTATTGGGTTGATGCTTTCAGGATGTCTGAATTTGACATGGGAGCCAGAAAACTGAGCTGGTGAGCAGAGACTGTGCTCAGCGTTAAATTGCAAGCGGAGCAGGCAATTGCAATTGCTTTTTCCAAATGCGTTTTTCAGGATCACACCTCCCCAAGTTTGGTTATCTGTGCTGACTCTGGCATTAAAGTTATCAATTTTTGCTCAACTTGTCCATGTCGCTATAGTCAGGAAGTGGGGTCTTCGTAGAATCCGCGTTGGATGAATTCAGGATTGGTCCCTCTGGGGCGAAATCACTGATGAACCATATGGTTTTGTTTTAGCTTCCTGCCAGCCACTGGGATCTTGCAGATATGAAGCAGTCATTTTAACTCTCTGGAAGGCTTGTCAAATTGTTCACTAGTTCATTTTTTTTAATGCAAAACCCACACCAGCTTCGGGCCTATCCTCCTTAGTTGAACAATTCCAGAATAAAATGCATCCAACCCCTCTTTCCCTGAATTGAAATTCCTCTGCCAGGCACATTTTGCTCAGTGCGGCAACGTCAACTTTGAATTGGGATGGATATCTGCCCAGGAGGCCAGTTTTCCTGTTCTGGTCTATCAGCTTGGCTGTTGTCCTAGAGAATGCGTACATTCCTTGCACCAGAACTGAGATTTATCACATTTGTTTTCTTCCTCTTCTTGACATTGCTGCCGCTAAATTGGCTGGTACACCAAAGCGGCTTTTGCAATTCACGCAATTTTTGGGGTCATCCTTCCTAGCTCCTAACTCTGACGACATTTTGAGCAGTGCTCTCTTGAAAAGAGCTGCTCAGTCCCTCAACTCTTTAAACGCTGCTTCGCTTCAGTGAAAGGTCAACCCATGGCCTGAGCCACCTACAGGCAGGTTCACAGCTACAGCTACCAGTGTATCACTGGAACAACTTTGTCCCTTCCTCCCCGGGACTTGAGATTTGAATGATAGAAATATGGAGACAATTTGTGCGTGAAAGAAATAGATTCGTTACATTTGCTCATTTCAGGGGACTGAGGAATTTATCAAAGCACCTCGATGACAATTGACTCTGTGCCAAATTCAAGACATATATTGGGTAAATTTTCCGTCATTGAGGACCACTTCCGGAAAAAAAATGCTGACCTTAAGCTATATATTTATTTCACCGCTCAGAACATTAAGGTGTACGTTATCTCTGGGAAACTTAGCAAAAATATTATAATCATGGAGCAGAGAAGAGAATGTTCAAGAGATCAACATTGGCATTTCAAACAGGCTTGAAATGAACATTTCCCGTCGACATTCGAGCGAAATGAGAGTTAGCGCATTGGCCAGTTTGTAGACACCAAATCTGACGTCCAACAACACACGAGTATCACTTGAGTTCTATATCACATCTGAATGTAACAGGAAAAAAGTGGCTATGACATAGATTATGTTAAAACAACAATTATATTATCATAAAGGATTCAAGCTGTGCTGCAGATATGACAGAATTGAGACCTCAGATTGATTTTGTGACAGTGCTGCAGTGCCAATGCTGATTCCAGTCGACGAACCGTGAATCCGAATCCACAATTTGAGAATGGTCACCGTGCTTCAGCCCTGTGTCATCGTGCTGATTACAATGTGTGTGCTTTGAATATGGTTTGGACTCCTTCCTCAGGCGGAAAGAATAAACGATGCTGATCAGAGCTCAACATCACGACTCAATGGAACTCCTTAATCCAAACACTTTAAATAGAATGAAACATTCAGATTGTATTCGAGAGAGAAAATGCAAGTACGAGTGGAGCAGTCCGCTACGTGAGCATTGATATGATTTTTTGTTTAATTGTCCAACCATTTCTTGCTTTGAAATTTACACAGACGGTTGCAAGGCATCTATTACAGACATACCTCACGGTTATTATTCTGGGTTTCGTTACGAGTACATGTTAAGATCTGTTTGAATATTATTAACAGTTCATTGCTACACATCTCCCTCATTCATTCTTCGCCGACTTCCACTTAGTTGTGTATAACATAATTATATGATTCTTAAAATTCACTCCATATAATACCAATTTGTATTCACTTTTCCAATATCGAATATATGCCTCAGTACATTATATTTCCACTGCCAAACAGATCAACTTGTCGCTGGAAAGAAACTTTTATTTTTAAATCTTATAATTGTAATTCACCCAATTGTTGTGTTATAAATATTACTCTTCTCCTTTGTCGTTTCTGTCAATTAAAATTGTGTTTTACAAATCACGTATTCTCAAAGTTATCACACAATTCTACTTCTCTTTCTGAAGTTGATGTGTGACCATCAAATTGTATATCTCGAAATAAATTGCACATTAATCCTGAAACTGACCCATATGCATGGTCCGCTCTGGACTCTGTTGATTTAATATGACTATTCTTCACAATTTAATCGGAAAAGCTGAACGATGAAAAATGCCACAAAATGACGAAAAGCAATAGTCATAATACTGACAAGTTTTAGGGTGGTTCTTTTTTGCAATTGGCTTAGTAGTATTGTAACCCAGTGGTAACAATTCAGGCACCCAACGTATATTCTGGAGTTCTGTGTGGGAATGTCACCAAGCTGCAGGATTACAGACCAATATTTTTTTTTTAAATCCAGTGATCACCATGAATGGATTGTCATAAATACCTGTCTGCTTCACTGATGCCAATAGGGAAAAGAACATGCCACCTTCGCCCTCTGTCGTTTGCATGCCAGTTCATACATACAGCAACCTATTTGACTCTTAACTGCTCTGTGAAGAACGATTTGGGATTAATAGCAAATTATGATTTCTACCAGCAGTGACCCCATCCCATCACTGAGTAACAGGGATGCTCACCTTCAAATCAGCCCCCAAACCCTCCTCAATTACGTCATGTCCGTCTTTCCAATGACGTCATGCCCCGTCCACCATCCACCCAAAGAACAGAAAACCAGAGTTCACAAGAGTATGCAAATTCATCGCTGCTGAACTACTTTAGTGACTGTAATTGCTGAATTGAAATCGACACTTACCTCTCCTGCGGATGCCAGGAAGAATGTTCTATATTTCGGGCTGTGTCTTGAAATAGCATACATGGAACTTATTGACGAGCAACGAGAGGGAAAAATCAGTCAATTACATCTCTGAAACACTGGACGATATGTTATCGAATAAGCCAGTGCTTCAGAGGTCATGGGTTCTTTAGATCTGCAATTGAACTTAAAAGAGCAGTGTTAGTGATTGTGGCGCTGTGATAGTTTATTTTTTTGGAGTGTGGGGCGAGTGTAGAGAGGTTGTAGGGGGAGGGGAGAGAGTGATTGGAGCTTGCAGGAGGTTGCAGCTGTCGGCTCAGAGGGGTTGGAAAGTGTGCGGTGAGGGGGTGCTGGAGAGGGTCCCAGCCTCAGGGATGCAGGTCTGGTTGTTGGGGACTGGCAGAGTGCAGGTCCCCGCTCCCGCGGCCTTTTCCTAAGATTTCTGAGTCCAACAAGTGTAGGCCCAGACTTATTGGGCGTTTCCCTGGTCTCTGGAAGCCGCTCTGGAGGAAACCCCGGTTCTAGGACTGCGGCGCCGGCTGCTTCTCACACGTGGATAGCTGTTCCGCGTCAATTCCATGTCGGGTGCCTCCAGGGTCCTAAGAATCGCCAAATCAGAAAGATATGGCAGTCAAACAATATTCGAGAGTTTTAAAGAGTGAGAATGAAGTTTTAGAAGCATGTGAGAAGAGTATCAGATAGAATTAGAAAGTATGCTGGGCACAGTTTGCAAGAAGTCGCCTCGCTCCGGCGCCATCTTGGAAGATAGATATAAGTATGGAATTCTAAATTTTAAAATAGGTTGCATGCTAATCCTTGCACGAACCGTTGATGCACTATCCGTCGTGGTCATTGATGGTTGAAGTGTCGACAATTCGCTACTTAGTCTGAAAAGTTGAAGGAAGAAGGATATCAAAACAGAAAAATAAAATCAATATGCATACTATTGCCAACATTTAGGGTCGTTCTGTTTGCAGTTGACATTGTGGCATTATAATCCCGAAATAGCAATCCAGACACCGATCGTAGACTGTGGATTCTGGGTTAGAATAATTTCATATTGTGGAATTTGAAGACAATAATTTTTCAAAAACTCTGTGATGACCATGACTGGATCGTCGTACATGGATTTCTCGTTCACGTATGCCCATTAGAGAGGAAAACATGTCATCGCCACCTGTTGTGGTTTCTATTCCAACCCATCGCAATCTTGTAGACTGTAAAATGCGGTCTCAGGGACCATATGAGATGAACAGTGAATTATATCGAGGCCAGCAGTGCCCCCACCCCAGTAATGGATAAAAAGTGTTGCCCTTAGTCTGTTTAATGAACCTTCGTGTGTAGGTAACACGAGACTCTAACCGTTGGGTTTGATGCATGCGCTCATTCTTCCTGGTTTTTTTTTTGCAGCGATGTTGCCCGCATGAATGAACATATTTTTGAGCTGTTGTTTAGGATATCATCATCATGTAAATTTAATGTTGGCTGCTTCATGTCTCGATCAGTAATTATACACGCACAGCGTCTTTGAAGATCAGCCAGTAGGCGACATTGAACTAGATGCATTCATTAATTTTCTGGCAAGTCGTCCAAATGGAGGGGTCCAAGTTGTTTGACTGGCATCTGCTCTGCTTTCTCCCTTTCATTGCTGCAGCTGCCAAACTATATAAGAAATTACCTGCTGCTTAGTAATGTAAAGATGCAGCAATCTCCTGGAGGACGCTATTAATCAACTGGTTAAACTGCACATTTTGACATTCTCCAGATTCTGAATCGATATCAGATCCATGCAAGTTGAAGAAATCTGAGCAGCTGATTTCATCTGAGACAAAGTGGAGCAGAATCAGTAAACGCACAGTACATGGACGAATTTGCGATTTGGAGACAAATGACAAGGATGGAAAGATCAAAGATTTTTTTTAAACTCTTTCATTTGACACTAAACTAGGGGGTCGCATGAAGCATCAGGTGACACCTGCCGTGTACATTAACATTTATGGTGTGAGGCTGCCTGTGGTCAAATGCGACAGTTGTAGTGTAAGGGAACAAATCTATGTAACAAAACAACTATGGTGTAAGTCAGCACCACCACGATAAGGCAGTATCTGGTGTAAAGCAATTCCTGCAGGTTAAGAGGAAACCGCAGTATATGGTAGTCGGTGCGGTGTAATGCATTAGCTGCAGTGTGAGGCATAACAGTGTAAGGCACACTTGTTACTCAAGACGGATCCAGCAGCGTCAGAAGATTACTGTGGTGTAAGGCAGAACGTGAGGTGTAAGGTATGGTGTAACTGTGGTGTAAAGCGGAAACTGTGTTGTAAGTCACGTCCTGTAGTGTCAGGTACTATCTGAGGCGCAAGGCAACATTTTTGTTGTAAGGCAGCATCAGCTATGTAAACATGTGGTATAATGCAAACCTGCAATGAAAGACTCTTCCTGCAGTGAGGGTAATTCCTGTGAAGAAGGGAGTGCCTGTAGGGTATGGCAATATCTGAGGTGAAATCATTCCCCGCGGTCGAAGACAGTAACTTTTTTGTAACACAGCAACTACGGTGTAAGACACTCCCTGCGGTTTCTAATGGTACCTGCCAGATCAGAAACTTCAAGGCGTTGTATGAAGGTTGCCTGCACCAGTGAAGACAGTATCCACGTTGGAAGGCAGCAGCTGCGGTGTAAGCCAATGTCTGCTGTGTAAGGACATGTGGATGGTGCAACATAATACCTTTGGAGCAATCAGTACCTGCGGTGTAAAGAAGCTCCAGTGATGTACGGTAGAGCTTATGATGAAAGGAAGTGGCTCACATCATAAGTGTAAGAGAGCACTTATGGTGTAACAGCAACTGCAGTGCAAGACAGTACTTGCGGTTTCCGATGGTACCTGTGTTGTAATCCAGGTCAGAAATTTGTATGTATTTAATGAAGTCCGCCTGACTCATACGTCTTGCACATTGAGTTTAGCACTCGTAAGCGTGAGATGTTTCACTCCAAGTATGAATTAAATGACCTACTGCTGAGCCTTTGTCCCACAAACTTAATTTTAGAAAGAAAATTAGCAAATTAACTTTTTAACAATTGCAAACAATACAACAAACAACCAAGATGTTGTATAAACCTTAACAGCTCAATGCACAGTACAAATACAACATGCAAACTGACATTCGCCCCCACTTTCGATTTAGCACAAAAATTACGTATGCCCAATGAGTTTTCAGCTCTGTAAGGCCTGTAGTTGTTAGTTCTCTGGATGGAGAAAAGAAACACCTGCTTCTCCATTCTGGAACTCCCAGCACCTCGAAGTGGGGATAGAGCCACTGCTTTCGTCCAGCTTGCAAACCACCAACAGCAAAACGTTCACGCCAGAATAGTAAGAAACACTATTTCAAACTAACTAGCAGATTTCTTAATGGAACAGAGAGGCAAAATAGTGCATCCAGCCTCGAGTCCAAGCAACTTCGAAATAACCAGCAAACAAAACTAAAAGTGAAGGAATTTGCGACCTGTACAACGTTTCTCCCCAGCAATTCCAAAATTGCCAAAACTCCAAGAGAGTGCATTCGGCCCAGATTAAAAATAAACAAAACGCAATTTAATCATTTGAGGAACAATTAAATGACATTTAGTCAGGCGGCTCGATGCATGTTTATTATTGCAGAAAACACGGTTAAACATACGTTTCTTAAAGCACAGTAGCGTCACCTCAGCAGTGTTAGCCGTTACTTGAGGTCCTTAGCAGTACCCGGCGCAAAGTGGCGTCTGTGGTATAATACAGAGCTTTTGGTTTAAGGTACCACCTGCGCTTAAGACAGTAACCGCAATGTAAAGGATCATCTGTGGTGTAAGGCAGTAGTTCTGTGGATATTCAGCGCTTGCAGTGCAGGGCAGTACCTGTGCAGTAAGGTAGTACCTATGGTGTCAGGAAATAGATCCAGTATTAGACAACACCTGTGGTGTAAGGCAATACCTGTGGTTTAAGACATCAACTGTGGTGTAGGACAGCACCTGTATGTAAAACTGGAACTGAGGTGTAAGGCAATAACTGTGGTGCAAGGCAATTGAGTGTGGTGAAGGCAGTTTCTGCATTGAAGAAAGTACCTGCGTGTATGACATGACTTGCGGTAAAAGGCGACAGCTGTAGAATAAGGCAGTAACTCAATGTAAGGTCTTGGATTCTGTGCCACTCAGTACCATTGAGGTAAGGCAGTAATTTTGTGTAATGCAGCGTCTGAAGTGAAGGCAGTTTCTGAGGTCTAAGGCATTACCTTTCTGCAAAGCAATATCTGCGATCTTTGGCAGTGCCTCCGCTCTAAGGCACTCCCCGCGCAGTAAGGTAGCATCTGCAGTGAAGGCAGTAGTTCTGGTGAAGGCAGTACCTGCAGTGTCAAACATGCACGGAATTGCCTATGATGTAAAGCATGACTTGTGACGTAAGTTCGTACTTTTGGCCTATGACAGATTCTGCGCATTGAAAGCAGGACCGGCTGTGCAAACAAGTGGATTTGATAAGTGGTAGTACCTCGGTGCAAGGTAGTTCATGTTGTGGTAGACATTGCCGGAGGTGAAGTTATTTCCTCGCAGAGTAAGGCAGTACCTTTGCTATGACGTGGTTACTGCGTGGTAATGCAGTTCTTGTAGTAAAGACAATACACACATAGAAAGGCAGTGCATGCGTTATAACGCAGTACGTGTGCTTTAAGGTTGCTCCTGTGGTGGAAGGCATGTCATTGCTGCAAAGCAGTGCCGGCAGTGTAAGGAAGTACTCGCGGTGTAAGGCAGTGCTTACAGTACAAGCTGGCATCTATGGCGTTATAAGGTAGCTTCAGTTTAAGTTTTGTGGTGTAATGCAACATCTGAGGTTCCACGTAATACCTGCGGTTTGCACAAGACTGCGGTTTCAAGGCAGTGTGAGTTAGTACCTTTGTCGTAAGTCAGTACCTGCAGTGTAAGGCAGAACCTGCCTTATAAGGCAGGAGTTGCAGTATCTGTAGCGTCAAACAGTCTCTCCGGTGAAAGGGAGGACCTGTGGTGCAATAAAATAATTGTTGCGTAAGGCAGTATCGTGTTTGCAAGGAAGTAGCTTCAATGTAAAAACTGCTGTACAATGCAGTATCTGTGCTTCAAGGCAGCACTTGTGGTCCACGTTAGTATTGATGTGTACGAAAGCAACTGTGTTTGCAAGGAGAACCTGTAGTGTGAGGCATTGACTGCAGAATTCCGCAGAGACTGTTCTGTAACCAGAAAGTGTGATGGAATGCAGTACCTGTGATGTAAGACTGAACCATTGGTGGAAGGCATATCTCTTTCATAAGGCAGAATATGAGAGGTTCGCTGTGATGCATCACCTGTGGCGTAAGGCAGAACCTATACAGACCTACAAGACAGTGCTTGCAATGTAAGGCAGTATCTATAGTTTCCGGCACTAGCTGCCGTACAAGCCTGCTGTGTATCTGTAGTGTAAGCCAGTAGTTGAAGTGTAAATCAACATCTTTGGTGCAAGGCCTCACTTGGGGTGTAATGGAAAATCCACGGTTTCAGATCATACCTGCGTTGCAAGGTGGTACTGTGGTGTAAGGCAGCATGAGGTGCAAGACAGCCACTGCGGTTTAAGGGAGAAACTGTGATGTATCGCACTGCCTGCGATGAAAGGCAGTACGTCATGTGTTAGGCAGTGCCTGCCATGTCAGACACCAGCCGCGGCACAAGGCGGTATCTGTGGTTCAAGACCGTGCCTGAACTGCAGGGCTGTTCCTGTGATGCAATAAAGTACCTGCGGTTTAAGACATTACCAGCGGTGAGCCGATAGTGCAAGGTGGTACCCTGGGTATAAGATAGTCGCTGCAGTGTACGCAGTACCTGCTGTGTAATGTTGGACCTGCTGGGTAGACAGTAACTGCGGTATGGGTAGTAACTATGGCGCAACGCAGTTCCTGCGGTTTAATTCGGTAATCCGGTGCAAGATGGCTCCTGCGGTAGGACAATAGATGTGATGCAAGTCAGTACCTGCGATTGATCGTGGTACATTTGGCATAAGACAGTGATGATGAATGGGATGGATAGGATAGAGGTGGAAAGACTCTTCCCGCTCAAAAAAGGCACTAGGACTAGGGGGCACAGCCTCAAGATAAAAGGGGGGCGGTTTAGAACGGAGTTGAGGAGGAACTTCTTCACTCAAAGGGTGGTGAATCTCTGGAATTCTCTGCCCGTTGAAGTGGTGGAGGCTGCCTCGCTAAATATTTTTAAGACGCGGTTTGATGGGTTTTTGATAGGAGAGGTGATTAAGGGTTATGGGGAGAGGGCCGGAAAGTGGAACTGAGCAGCGACAGATCAGCCATGATCTTATTGAATGGCGGGGCAGGCTCGAAGGGCTGGATGGCCTACTCCTGCTCCTATTTCTTATGTTCTTATGTTCTTATTATACATTGTACGGCAATTAGGACTGATCCAAAAATATTTTAATCCACTGTTAGAAAGACATCATTGATGTTCCCTGTGCTCACTGATTGGGAATAAGCCGTTACAGAAGAAAACACCAACAGTCAACGGCGAATAGCAGTAGGCGTCAGAAGATACAACAAGGAGTGGAACAATGCTTCTGATGTCCTTTATTTAAAAGACTTTTTTTCGTGGCAGGAAGGCCGGCATTCAAACGTGTACTTCACTATTGCCTGAACAGGAAGACTGGAATTAATTTCACATATTTTTACAACATCAGGATTATTGTCCAAGGAGATTTCACGACCTTCTTCAGCTCTTCCCTGAATTTAACTTGTGTAACTGCATAAATGCAAGTGTTTGTGCATGAACTTAAATGGATGAGCATTGCTCCGGTTTCAGCGGCGATATATTCAGGGGATGTATAATCCGGCCGGACATGAACGATGATACCAGTGGTTAAATTACTAACGACTGCTGTCAGCCACAACACTAGAAAGCTACTAGAAATAGTGAACAATAAAATAATAGACTTCCTTCGATTCTGTATCTCTGGATCATTCTGATTCTCGCTGCTTTGACCCCGGAGGCCCGCACGGGCTTTGCTGGACAACAAAATCCGTCTGATTGTCAAAAAATTAAATAGTAATATCAAAATGAAGGGAATCCAGTTCAATAAGATACTTTGTAACCAGCTGAATGCTACACCAGTGTGAGAAGTATAAAAATCCTGGCTGGGGAGGACACCCCATTGAACACCATTTATTGTGCTTCTCTGTTCATATGCAAACCAACGGTACACGTTCTCTAAATAGATAAGGACCGTGGCTGTTGTTAAAACTGCAGTCGCTGTTCTCTCAGTGCAATAGATTGTTTTAAACTTCTGACTACATATAGCAATATATCGGTCAACCGTGAATGAGACTGTAAACCATACTGACATATACAGGTTATTACAAAGCATATATATCATTAATTTGCAAACAACAGTGTAGGAGAGGAAGGAATTCGGAAAACGTTTTCTTAGGAGGTTATACAAAATTACATTGATGAGCATCACCAGCAAATCTGCTGTTGCCATGGCCACCATGTAGACAGAGACACATCTGGAAAGGCCGCAATTTCCTTTGGCGAGAATCACGATGGTCACGAGATTCGCTGTAAAAACGAAAGAGAAGAGCCAAGTAATGGAAACAGCCTGGTAACACTCAAAGCATACTTTAGTGAAATGTTTGGGTGCACTTTTGCTCAGTTATTGACATGGACTCCTTCTATTGTACAAGCGAGCAGAGGCGATATAGTTATTGAAATAGATCATCATAAACTCAATATTTAGGCGCCTCAATGCTTTCCCCATTGCAATGATTTAAGTGTAGTCTTTTGCACATGTTGAGGGAAGGGTCGTCGGATTCCGTCTACAGAATGTTAATGCAAAGTTCCCCTCAGCACCATCGACAAAAAAAGTCTCAAATGGGATCAAGTATGATTTCGGAGAATTGAATAAACCGGGTGATCTGGGATCAGCATCCTTGTATCCATACCGATTTAATTACAGTAAGCATCACCCCTCACACTGATCTGAGGCTCCATTCACCCTAAGTCATACAGTATGCCCTGAGGAAAATCTTCAGAAAGGAAATTTCGGTTTCCTCAATAAATTGCAGTTTTGTCATTTCCTCAGTGAGTGTCCTAGGCTCAAACATCTTCAGCTGCTTCATCATGACCTTTCTTCCACTATAAGGTCAGAAGTGGGAATGATCATTGACGGCTGCACAATATATAGTATCACTCGTGAGTCTTCAGATACCGAGACAGCCCGTGTCCAATTGCAGCAAGATCTGGACAACATCCAGGTTTGGACTGACAAGTGACAAATAATGGCTGTGTCACACAAGTTTCAGGGAATAAACGCCTACAACAATACATAATCAAAGCATTTCCCCATGACATTCGATGCCATCACTGAGTCTGCAACTATTCGCATCAACCATAAACACAACCTGAACTGAACGAGCGATATGAAAATAAAGTTTAACAAATCTCAGCAGGGCTGGTAGCTTCAGTCGGGGAAGAAAACAGTCCGTGTTTTTTTTTCTAGCGTTCCCTACGTTTGCTTCAGATTCCAGCACCCACTGTATTTTGCTTATTTTAGCAAGTACATAGCGTCCACAAGAGCAGATCAGCGGTTAGAAATCTTACGGTGTTTAACTGACCTCTTGTCTCTCAAAATACTGTGCACTGTTTAGAAGTTGATGGAGTGATGGAATACTCTCCACTTTCCTGCACGAAGGCAGCTCCAAAGACACTCAAGATGTTCTAGACAATGAAAGGCAGAGCAGGCAGTTGGAATGCTAATGCGTCCACAAAATGTCAACTACCTCTACCGCAGATGCGCTGTAGCAGCCGTGAACAGCATTTACAGGAACTCACCAGGCACCTTACACAACATTATACAAAACCCTCGACCACTACCATCTAGAGAGTCAAGGGCAGCAGATATATGGGAACACCACCATCTTAATGTTCTCTCAGAGTCATTGACCAAACTGAGTGGAAATTTATGGCCGTTCCTTCACTGTAGTTGTGCCAAAATCTTGGCACTCTCTTTCTCTCTACCAGCACTGTGGGTGCACTTATAACTTGAGCAGCAGCGCATCAGGATGTCAGCTCACCACCCTTATCTTAAGGGCAACGAGGTATGAACAATGAAGGACATCGATGTCCCCCTCTCACAAATGAATAAAATAAATGCGACCAAACAAATGATTCATTTCTATTCAATAATTCCCTGTGCTGCAGTTTTGACAACTGAAACCATCTGCCACGAGGTTTGTGTCAGTTGTTGCACCGACCAATTGTATAAGTGAGCGCGGCGGCACGGTGGGACAATCGATTGAATTTAGTGTTTCAAGCTTACTTGAAGACGGGATGTCTCAAGAGCTGCATCCAACATCAGGGGTACATAATAGTATTTCCAATAAATCAGTGAGATGACAAAATAGCTATTGAAATAAATACGAGACGGTGGGATTCTATTGTTTATCATTAGCGTAAGGGAACTGTCCGACACAGAAAGGGAAATAGCGGAAGGAGATAACAGATTTGCAGCCCTGAGGACAGGAGCAGCCTCCTGAACAGGTTTTTTATTTCCTTGAAAGATCATCCAATGATTTTTGCTTTCCAGAGAGGCAGCATTTCCAGGTGTTTTCATCTTAAAGGGAGAACAGTAAGATTTTCATTACAATCGCATCCAGATCTATGAATTGCTGGAAGGGCAGAGAATCAGCCTCGATCCCCATAAATGTGGGGAGGGAAGTTAAACTCCAGGTGTCACATTCTACTGAGCTAAACCGCGGTTCACTGGCCCTGCGAACCGTTGAGACTCTCACTGATGTTCAACAATTTATCTCGGCAGAGAAAAGGCATTGCAATAATGACCTTCTCGCATTCAGTTGCTGAATCAGTGAGCAGTGAGATACTCCGTAAATCTGAGGCAAAATGATACATTGACTTACCGGGAGCACCAAAAGCTGCCAGCACAGGATAGAAAAGTTCCTTGATCTGTAGAATTAGTGGCCTGGCCATTGCGATTCCGAGAAGAATGCAAACGTTTCACGAGATGCACCGTTGTATGTAAGATTCGTAAATTCTCCCCTTTTGTAGTGTAATATGTTCCCTGAAGGGGAAAAAAATCAGGCTACGCACAAATTGCGTCAGTTTCAGCAACATAACGCAAAAGGTGCCTTTCCTCTGGAGGGAATCCTGGTTGGCCAATCGACACTCAGTCAGTCCATGAAGCTCCGTCAATTAACATGAGTGATCAGAAAGGAATCCCGGAGCACATGTGTTCTGCGCTGGTTCCCAGAAGACAGAACGGAACATCCCCATGGACACAACGTTTGATTCTGCCAGTTTCATTATGCACTGATTTAAATGCTCGCATCTAATGCGCAGCTTACATGTCTTTCGCTCCTATTTACATAACTTTTCATTTGATGTGCATTGTGATACCTAGTGATGAATCGACCTTTTTGTTTGTGAAAATTATCTTACTTTCCTGTGCCTTTACTGCAATCTGAATTGTGGGAACTAAACTATAAATTTTCCATTAGTATTAATATATCATTATCAATGCTAACTGAACTTAAATATGTGTGACCTATTGAATCATTACACTATTTCAGAATGTCGCGTGCCAACGCTTCAAATATACATTAGGTTTGGTATCATTCTTTGCCATCCCTCTGAAACCCAGAGCCTGACACAGCTTGATGGACACGTTGCATCAGTCTGAACGAGTGACAGCAAGCTACTGCTGGCGATTGATCTTTGAGCTGCAAAGAAAATTTCAGAATGCTTAGAAATATTTTATTGACCTTAACTTGATCTTAACCTATTTGAGATTTCAGTCAATCAACAAACGATGAAAACAGTTCCTTGCCGTGTGGACACAATATTTCAACCGTTGACACTGTTTTTGCAGGACCACTTGGCAGTATTTAATTTGACCAAATGTTAGTTGTCCCTGGATGAGCAATGCATCCATTTTAAACTCCTGATCCTTACATTCAAATCGCTCATGGCGACGCTGCTGCCCATCTATATCATGACTTCCACGCAGAGATTTGCTAAGCTTTACTATTCTCTTATCCTGCCATTTTGGTCTTCCCCCGAACTTGAAATCGGGATTTCAACTGATTCGGCCGAAAATGCCAAATCACGAGTTTATTTCCCCCTTAAGTAACCGATCATCTTTGACCAAGACTTTGTCGCGAGAGCTAGTGTCTCCTTCCGTGGTCAGAGTCAGTGTTTTTACCAAGTTTTCTATTGATAACTCTCTTAGCAAGAAAGTTGGACAGTTGGTTAATTTAATGGCAGTTCAATGACAAGCTGCTCTTGTGATGTAAGATGGTCAATTGAGGACGTTGTTGAAAGGCACAGCGGTCTCTAACATCAGAAATTACACTTTGAGTAGTGTCGTCTCAGAAACGCTGTAATAGCACAGAACAATTTTCTGGGTGCGCCCCAAAGAACATCATGACAGATTCGTAGTGGTGCCTCATGTTCGTATTTTTTGTCAACACAGGCTAGTGTTTCATCTGCCTTTTGTCTCAGCCATTTGCCCTGCGTCTCGTCGTCTGCCTTGGACTGTGCTGCGAATGGTGTGATAAACAGTTCTTTTGCTTCCTGATTTTCATTTATGTAAATTCTCTAAAATTGATACTTTTCTTCAGAAGGGTGCCGGATTTCAGGGCCACTTTCATCAAAACAGTTCTAGTGTTTGCTCTTTGTGTGACCCAATAACTGTTAAGCTGTGGCGTACACAGTATCCCGTCAGAAACCCCAAAGCTCCTCGATCTTATCGTCGGGTTTCTGAAGGTCACTTGGCTTCCTTAGATCATCAGTTGGCTGCAGTTGGATGTGGTCCATCTTCAGCTTGAGATTTGCAGTCGTTCGCTAATCGTATTCCCTTGAGGGCATCACTTTAGCTCCATCTTCAGACATGCTTTGGAGATAGCATAGTTGTGCTCAATCCAACAGTCGGTGCCAGACATGGACTGAATCATCATTACATCCTGTCTGCCATCCCTCCTGACAATTATGTAGTTCATGAGATTCCAATGACCAGCTTTCACGTGAAGCTCTCAGGACGTCTGAATTTGACATGGGAACCAGAAAACTGCGCTGGTGAGAGGAAGTTCATGCTCAGTGTTGAATTGCAAGTGTAGTAGACCATTGCTATTGCTTTTGCCAAATGCGTTTTTCAAGAACACACCTCCCCAAGTTTGGTTATCTGTGCTGACTCTGGCATTAAAGTTATCAATTTTTGCTCAGCTTGTCCATGTCGCTATAGTCAGGAAGTGGGGTCTTCACAGAATCCACGTTTGATGAGTTTTTGGATTGGTCCCTCTGGGAGTCAAAGCACTGATGATATATATTGTGTTTTTCTGCTTCCTGCCAATCATGGGATTTTGGATGACATGAGATAATGTGGAAGGCTGGTCAAAATGTTCACCAGTTCATTTTTTTATATGCTAAACCCACTCCAGCCTCAGCCCTGTCCTTTTTGGTTTGATAATTCCAATTTTGCCCAGTGTGGCAATGCCAACTTTGAATTGGGATGGATCTCTGCCAAGGAGGCCAGTTTTTTCTCTCTTCTGGCCTGTCAGCTTGGATGCTGCCCAAGAGAATGCGTACATTCCTTGTACGAAAAGTGAGAATTATCACATTTGTTTTCATTCTCTCGTTGATATTGCTGCCGCTAAAGTGGCAGGTACACCAAAGCAGCTATTGTAATTCAGGCAATGATTTGGGGCATCTTCCTAGCTCCTAACTCAGACGACGTTTCTGAGCAGTGTTGTCTTGAAAAGGGCTGCTCCGTCTCTCAACGCTTTCAACGCTGTTTCACTTCAGTGAAAGATCACCCCATCGACTGAGCCACCTATGTGCAGATTCATAGGTGCAGCTACCAGTGTATCACTGGAACTTCTTTGTCCCTTACTCTACGGGATTTGGGACTTGGATGATAGAAATATGGAGACGATTTGCGCGAGGTGTGACTTAAGTGAAGGACAGTTGCCTCACTCGCTACTCCTGCATCCATTGGCAGCACTGAATCCAGATGGTTGGAGGTAAGCAGAGCGCACTAGGTGATCTTCTTGTGTCTCGTTTTGCTCAAGGTGCTCCATAACACTTTGCTTTTCATTCCGCTGAATCTATTACACGTTCCTTTCACGCAGTTAGCAAGACTTCTCACTGTCAGATCGGCTAGCCATGTCTCACCGACGTCCTCGGCACACCAGCTACTCTCACCTGTTTCATCTCACTCGCAGAAATAATTTGCAGTGCTGTGGAATCGGCAGCGTTGGATTCCTGGCCTGGGTCAATATACATGCGGTCTCTGCACACTCTCCCCGTCTCTTCGTGGGTTTCCTTCGGCTTTTCCGGCTTCGTCGCACTGTCAGAAAGTTTGTTGCTTTGGTGATGCTAACTTTTCCTTCAGATTAACCGCACAGGCACTGGAGTATGGCGACTTGGGAATTTTCAGTCAGTTCATTGCAGTGTCAATGTAAACCGACACGTGACACTAATAAATAAACAGAGCTTAAACTTAATTTCAGCAGCTACTTGGAGCCTAAGGTGAGAGCTGAGTGTCACATAGTGTCCAGTGCACGTGAACCGCTCCAAAACGTGCGCAACGTGTTTCCCGACAGAGGTAGGAACCTTTCTCCCGTCACCCCTTACACCACAAATGTCAAATAGAGTAGTTTACCTTCTTTGAACTGCTTCTAAAATATTCGCACTTTCATTTTATAAGGAGGGCAATTCCATTATACTTTGTTAGTTGAACAATTGAGAAATTTACAGAATGATTTTTCTTGTATACACTCTGCCACCACAAGCACTATAAAAAATACTTTCCTATTCATGAAATCCATGTCTAAGTCGCTGTAGATTCTCATTTCTTTAGAGCAGAAGAACAAGGAGGAGGAGTACGCAATTCAGCCCCTCAAACATGCCCTGCCATTCAATGCAATAATGAGTAATCCTACCTCAGTCTTAACTCCATTTTCCTGACACTTCTGTATAAACTTCCGACACTTTACTAATCATAAAAAAGTCTCCTGCTTAAATTTTTTCGATGTCCCGGCATCCACCGCATTGTTGTGCAGTGAATTCTACAGATTCACGATCCTTTGAGAAGAATAATTACACTTCACCTTTGCTTAAAGTTTGCTACCCTCTATCCTTAAGAGTAAGACCTCTCGTTCTCGACTGTCGCTTCATTAGAAACACCATTTCCACCTCGACGTTGTAAATTTCTAATGCTGATGCGCGCCACAGAAAGACAATGAGTTACAAAGACATGACATACAAGTTTTGGTATCATGGTATCATGACCTTGTGTTGCGTGTGAACTGACGTTCAGAACTAAAACATCCCAGACATGTCCCTGCACATGGCCCGTGAAAGAAATAAAGTGATTACATTGGCTTATTTCAGAGGACCCTGGACATTATTAAAGTACCTCGATGACAATTGATTCTTTGCGCAAAATTCAAAGACATATATTGGGTAAATTCACGTCATTGAGGACTGCTACAAAAAAAACTGACTCTAAGCTGTATATTTATTTCACCGCTCAGAACATTAAGGTGTACGTTATTTCTGGGAACCCGAGCAAAAATGCTATAATCATGCAAAAGAGAAGAGAATTTCGAAGAGATCAACACTGACACATCAAACAGGGCGAGAAATGAGTATTTCCCGCCGGCAGTAGAGCAAAATGGGAGTTATCACATTGTCCAGTATAGGCACCATAACTCACGTCTAACAACACGAACGTTAATGAGTATCATTTAAGTTCCATGTCACATCTGGACACAGCGGGAAGAAAGTAACTATGACACGTATTATGTAAAAACAACAATTATACTATCTTAACGGATTCAATCTATGCTGCAGGTATGGCAGGATATAAGAGCTCAGATTGATTTTGTGACAGTGCCGCAGTGCTCATGCTAATTCCAGTGGAGGTACCGTGAATCCGGATCCACTATTTGAGAATGGTCACCGCGCAGGAGCCCTGTGTAATCGCGCTGATTACAATGTGTGTGCTTTGAATCTGGGTTGGATTCCATTCTCGGGCGGGAAGAATAAAAGATGCTGATCAGAGGCTCAGCATCACAACTCAATCCAACTCCTTAATCCTAGTACTTTAAATAGAATGAAACATTCAATTGTATTCGAGAGTGAGAATGCAACTACGAGTGCACCAGTCCGCATCGTGTGCATTGATATGTTTTTCTTAATTGTCCATCTATTTCTTGCTTTGAAAGAACGGTTACAAGGCATCTATTACAGACATACATCAGGGTTATTATTTCGGGTTACGTAACTAGTGCATGTTAAGATCTGTTTGAATATTAGGTACAGTTCATTGCTACACATCTCCCTCATTCAGTTTTTGCCGACTTCCATCTAGTTTTGTATAACATAATTATATGATTCTTAAAATTCACTCCATATAATACCAGTTTGTATTTTTTTTCCAATATCGAAAATATACCTCAGTCTATTCACTTCCTACTGCCAAACAGATCAACTTGTTGCTCGAAAGATACTTTTAATTTTGAATAATATAATTGTAATTCAATCAATTGTTGTGTGAAAAAAAATTCTTCTCCTTTAACGTTTCTGTCAGTTAAAATTTTATTATACAAACCACTTATATTCTGCAAAGTTATCAAACAATTCTGTTTCTCTTTCTGAAGTTTTTTTTTTAAATACATTGCATATTAATTCTGAAACTGACCTATATGCATGGTCCGCTCTGGACTCTGTTGATTTAAAATGACAATTCTCCGCTATTTATTCGGAAATGGTGTACGATGGAAAATGCAACAAAATGACGAAAAACAATAGTCATAATGCTGACAAGTTTGAGGGTAGTTCTTTTTTGCAGTTGGCTTAGGAGCATTGTAATCCAGTAGTAGCAATTCAGACATCAAACCTATATTCTGGAGTTCTGGGTGTGAATGACATCAGGTTGCAGAATTGCAAATCTTTTTTTTCCAAAAATCCTCTAATCACCAAGAATGGATTGTCATAAATACCTATCTGCTTCACTTATGCCGATAGGGAAGGAAACATGCCATCCTCACATGCTGTCATCTGCAGGCCAGTCCAGACATACAGAAACTACTTGATTCTTAACTGCTCTCTGAAGAACGACTTGGGATGAATAGTACATTATGACTTCTACCAGCAGATCTTCCATCCCATAACTGAATAAAACCGATTGCTCACCTTCAAATCAGCCCCCAACCCCGCCTCAATTACATCATGCCCGTCTTTGCAATGACGTCATGTCCCGTCCACCATCGCCCCAGAGAACACAAAAGCACAGTTCACAAAAGTATGCAAATTCATCGCTGCTGAACTGCTTTAGTGTTTTTCTTTTAACTTCGAAAAAGCATACCTGTAATTGCTGAATTGAAATAGACATTAACCTCATCTGAGGATGCCAAAAGAATGTTTAATATTGCGGCCTGTGTCTTAAAGTAGCATACATGGAACTTATTCATAAGCAACGAGAGGGAAAACTCAGTCAATTACATCTCTGAAACACTGGACAATGTGTTCCCGAATAACCCAGTCCTATAGAGGACATAGGTTATTTAGATCTGCAATTGAACGTAAAGGAGCAATATTAGTGATTGTGGAACTGTGAGAGTTTATTTTTTGGAGTTTGGGGCGAGTGCAGAGGGGGTAGTTTGTAAGGGGAGGGGAGTGAATGATTGGAATCTGCAGAAGGTTGCAGCTGTTGGCTGAATGGGCTTGTGGTGTGTGTGTATGTGTGGGGTGAGGGGGAGGGGGGACGGTGGAGAGACTTTCAGCCTCAGGGATGCAAGTCTGGACGTTGTGGACTAGCAGAATGCAAGTCCCGGCTCCCCTGGCCTTGCCCAATACTCTGGGACTCCTCCTAGTTTAGGCCCAGGCTTCTCGGGCGTTTCCCTGTCTCTGGAAGCCGCTCTGGAGGAATCCCCGGCTCTGAGGCTGCAGCGCCCGCTGCTGCTCACATGTGGGCAGCTGTTCTGCGTCACTCCCAGTCGGGAGTCTCCAGGGTCCGAAGAACCGTCAATCATAACAAAATGCATTCGAGCTTTATTCGAGACTTTAAAAGAGTTCGAATGAAGTTTGAAAAGCAGAGAAGAAGAGTAAAAGAAAGATTAGAAAGTACGCTGGGCAGAGCTTGCAAGAAGTCGCCTCGTTCCGGTGCCATCGTGGAACACAGATATGTGTATGGAATGCAAAATTTTAACATAGGTTGCACGCTGATACTGGCACTCGCCCTTGATGCAGCATCCATCGTGATCATTGATGATTTAAAGTGACTACAATTCGCTACTTAGTCTCAAAAGGTGAACGAAGAAGGATATCAAAACTGAAAAAAAGAAAGCAATAAGCAAGATTTCGGGTAGTTCTGTTTGCAGTTGACATTGTGGCATTGTAATCCCGAGATAGCAATCCATGCTCATATGGTATGGATTCTGGGTTACAATACCTTCATATTGTGGAATTTGAAAACAACATTTTTTTTTTCAAAAACTGTGCGATGACCATGAATGGATTGTCGTAAATAGTTTTCTAGTTCACGAATCCCATTAGAGAAGGGAACACGTTATCCTCATCTGTTGTGAAGTCCATTCCAACCCATCGCAATCCAGTTGACTGTTAAATGCGCTCTCGGGGACGATAATGAGATGAACAGTAAATTACATCGAGGCCTGTTGCGTCCCCATCCCGGTGATGGATAAAAGGTGTTGCCCTTAGTCTGTTTAATGAACCTTCGTGTGCATATAAAACACGAGATTCTAACTTTGGGTTTGATGTATGTACTTGCTCTTCTTGATATTAATGATTTTTTTGCAGCGACGTTGCCCACATAACTGAGCATATCCTGGAGGAAGCCATAAATCAACTGGTTAAACTGCACATTTTGATATTCTTCAGATTCTGAATAGATATCATGTCCATGCATATTCGCGAATTCAGAACAGGTGATTTCATCTGTGACAAAGTGGAAGAGAATAGAAAAATGCAGTACTTGGATGAACTTGTGGTTTGTCCTTTGTCACAATGACAAAGTGCACAGAAGGGTGTGTTGTCTGCCTGGTGCTCGGGTCCGGGATGTCGCATCTGGGCTGCAGAGGAACCTGGAGTGGGAGTGTGCGAATCCGGTCGTTGTGGTACATGTGGGTGCCAACGACATAGGCCAAATGCGAACTGAGGATCTGGGGTGGGAGTATGAGAAGCTGGGAATAGAATTAAAGAGTAGAACCGACAAGGTGGTTATCTCTGGGCTACTGCCTGAACCGAGTGCAGACGGGCGGGGGGTTGATAGGATTAAGGAAGTGAATGGGTGGCTCAGGGATTGGTGTAGGAGGAATGGGTTTGAATTTATGGGGCATTGGCATCAGTATTGGGGTAGATGGGACCTGTTCGGGCGGGATGGGGTTGGTCTGAACCGTGCTGGGACCAGAGTGCTGGCGAATAGAGTAATGAGGACTGTAGACAGGGCTTTAAACTAATTAGGGGGGGGGGGGAGGGTGCGAGGGTAAGTGACATTACGGGGTCTCGAGTTGAGGAGAGTGTACAGGTAAGGGAAGAGGCCGAGGATGTCCCAATAATAGAGGGAGTAGGGGGCGTGAGTATGGTTGGTGGCGTTATGGCAAATAGGGTCCAGGTGAAGGCTGGGATGAACGCACTTTCTCTGAATGCACGAAGCATTCGGAATAAAGCGGATCAGCTGGTGGCGCAGATCAGCACAAATGGATATGATCTGGTGGCCATTACAGAGACGTGGCTGCAAGGTGACAGGGACTGGGAGCTGAATGTCCAGGGGTATCAAGTGTTTAGGAAGGATAGGCGGGAGGGAAAAGGCGGGGGGGGGGGCGTAGCTCTGCTGATTAAGGATAGCATCAGGGTGGTAGCAAGGGATGATATTGGAGCCAAGGAACAGAAAGCGGAATCGTTGTGGGTAGAGATTAGGAACAGCAAAGGGAGGAAAACGCTGGTGGGTGTCGTCTATAGGCCCCCGAATAATGATCTTGCAGTGGGGCGGGCTGTTAACGCGCAAATAAGTGCGGTGTGCAGGAATGGGACGGCCGTAGTTATGGGGGATTTCAATCTACATATACATTGGTAGACCCAAGTTGGATGCGGTGGGCTCGAGGAGGAGTTCTTGGAATGCTGCCGGGATAGTTTCCTGGAACAGTGTGTGTTGGAGCCGACGAGGGAGCGAGCTATCTTGGATTTGGTGCTATGTAATGAGGCGGGTAGAATTAGGGACCTTGTGGTGAAGGATCCTCTTGGGGAGAGTGATCATTGTATGGTAGAGTTTTTGGTGCAGATGGAGGAGGAGAAAGTGGGTTCCTGGACACGCGTCCTTTGTTTGAACAGAGGGGAGTACGGTAGGATGAGAGAAGAATTGGCGAATGCGGACTGGGGGAGCGCGTTGGAAGGTAGGTCTGCTGAGGAGCAGTGGAGAATCTTTAAGGAGATCTTTCTTGGTGCTCAGCGGAAATTTATTCCGATGGTCAAAAAGGACAGTAGGAGGAGAGGTAATAAGCCGTGGATAACGAAGGAGGTGAAGGAAAGTGTTAAATTAAAAGCGGAGGAATTTAGAGTAGCTAAGAGTAGTGGGCGAGAAGAGGATTGGGAGAGGTTTAAATGTCAACAAAGTTTGACAAAGAAGTTGATAAAGAAGGGTAGGAGAAACTATGAAGCTGGGCTAGCGCTTAATATAAAAAAGGATAGCAAGAGTTTTTATAAATATATAAAAAGGAAGAGGCTGGCTAGGGTGAACGTTGGTCCCTTAGAGGATGAGAAGGGGGACTTAGTGGTAGGTGATGGGGATATGGCTGAGGTCCTGAATAACTTTTTTGTTTCTGTCTTCACGGAGGAGGACGTGAATAATTTGCCGGGTGTTAGAGATGGAAAGGTGGTAGGACTCGAGGGTCTTAATGACATTACTGTTACGAGAGAGGCGGTGCTCAACAGACTGGAGGGGCTGATTGTGGAGAAGTCCCCAGGACCGGATGGAATGCATCCGATTGTTCTGAAAGAAATGGCGGAGGTGATAGTGGAAGCCTTGGTGGTTATTTTCCAGACGTCGCTGGATTCCGGGGAAGTGCCAGAAGATTGGAAAGCGGCTAATGTTACGCCGTTGTTTAAGAAGGGTGCCAGGCAAAAGGCAGGGAATTATAGGCCGGTTAGTTTAACGTCTGTTGTAGGTAAATTGTTAGAATCCGTCACCAAGGAGGAAATAGCGAGGCATCTTGAGGGGAATTGCTTGATAGAGCAGACGCAGCACGGTTTCGTTAAAGGGAAGTCGTGTCTGACAAATTTACTGGAGTTCTATGAGGATGTGTCTAGGGCGGTGGATAGAGGAGAGCCGGTGGATGTGGTCTTTCCTGATTTTCAGAAGGCGTTTGACAAGGTACCTCACAAGAGGTTATTGCAGAAGGTCAGGGGACATGGAGTTGGGGGTAGGGTGCTAGCGTGGATAGAGGATTGGTTGTCAAATAGGAGACAGAGAGTGGGGGTCAACGGGTGCTATTCGGATTGGCGGATGGTGACTGGTGGAGTGCCCCAGGGTTCGGTGCTGGGGCCTCAGCTCTTTACCATTTATATAGATGATCTAGAGGAGGGAACCGAGTGTAGGGTGTCGAAATTTGCTGATGACACCAAGATTGGTGGAACGGCAAATTGTGCGGAGGGTGTGGAGAGTCCGCAGAAGGATCTAGATAGGCTGGGCGAATGGGCCAGGAAATGGCAAATAGAATTTAATGCTGGCAAGTGCGAGGTGGTCCACTTTGGTAGGGATAATGGTAGGAAGGATTATTACTTACGTGGCGAAAAACTGCAGCAGGCGACGGTGCAGAGGGACCTTGGGGTCCTTGTGCATGAGTCGCAAAAACCCAGCTTGCAGGTGCAGCAGGTGGTCAGGAAGGCGAATGGGATGCTGGCCTTCATAGCGAGGGGGATTGAATATAAAAGTAGGGAGGTCTTGCTGCAGCTGTATAGGGCATTGGTGAGGCTGCAGCTGGAGTACTGTGTGCAGTTTTGGGCGCCGTACCAACGCAAGGATATTTTGGCCTTGGAGGGAGTGCAGAGGAGGTTTACTAGGCTGATACCGGAGTTGAGGGGGTTGAGCTATGAGGAGAGGCTGAATAAACTAGGCTTGTACTCGTTAGAGTTTAGAAGAATGAGGGGAGATCTCATTGAGACGTATAAGATGATGAATGGGATGGATAGGATAGAGGTGGAGAGACTCTTCCCGCTCACAAAGGATAGTAGGACTAGGGGGCACAGCCTCAAGATAAAGGCGGGGGGGGCGGTTTAGAACGGAGTTGAGGAGGAACTTCTTCACTCAAAGGGTGGTGAATCTCTGGAACTCTCTGCCCGTTGAAGTGGTGGAGGCTGCCTCGCTAAATATTTTTAAGACGCGGGTTGATGGGTTTTTGATAAGAGAGGGGATTAAGGGTTATGGGGAGAGGGCGGGAATGTGGAACTGAGCCACGACAGATCAGCCATGATCTTATTGAATGGCGGGGCAGGCTCGAAGGGCTAGATGGCCTACTCCTGCTCCTATTTCTTATGTTCTTATGTACATTGCGATGCAGTGCGTGCAGGGAAGAAACATACTTTAAAAAGATGTGATTTGTTTTCTGTGTGACCCGCACACCCTTTTTTCCCTTGATTTACCTTGGCTCTGGAGGGCTGTTTGAGCTGGTTACAAATGTACATCAGGTAGCGGATCCATGTAAATGATGTTACGTTCTGCATGTGCATCGTAGTTTTGATCTATGTGCGTCCAATTTTTGCGATTGTCAGTCCACTAATTCCCCAAACTTTCCAAATGGACCCTGCTGAGTGGTGTGTCTTTGGAACACAAGGACAACACAGGATGTGATCGGGCATTTTGTCTTAGTCCAGAATTAACTGAAAAGCGTTGCATCAACCACGTATTGATTGAAACTGTGGACGGGGACAATAAACATTAGCAACTATCAGATTGGATAAAGGGAAATTTATAATTAATCCTACCCTGCCTGAAGGCTATGAACAGATGATTATATGTGCAAGGATTTGAAAGGAAATTGAACCATGAGGTGTATGTTTTATATAAATGAACGATTTTGAAATAAGCTGATTTAATTAAAATTGAATTGTATTAAGATTCTAAGGCAGACACATGCAGATTATCTTTACTTTGACTAAAGATATCAGTAACTTTAACGAAGAATACAAGATTCGACATATTGATATGAAATGGTTTAACCTGCATTATGAAAAGAATGGTTGCAAACAAACAAATTCAAAATATACCCGTGTGATGGACCATCGTAAGATACATTTTATATGATGTAAGCCGCTCAGGCCTGGACTGATGTCGACTGCTGGCTCCCCATTTGGCATTAGACCAAATTTTGCCAATTAGCCAGTGCTGAATTAAGTAAAATATATTTTCTTATCTACCATAGCAACAAGACAGTGATTTATGCCAAGGCGGACTTCCGCGTTTCAGAAAGAACCAATGAAATAACATTATTGAAGGTGGAAGGTATTAATTGATTTAATAAAAAACTGTCGTGATTAAATTGGCATGTTGAATAATAAACGAAAGCACGCTGAGCTAATTAATGGATTGGACTATTGATAACAATAGAGTATAATTAACTTACATTTTCGTATGAACACACAACCTTTTTAGAAAACCTTATGCTACTCCAGTGTTGATTGGCATAGCTGTGATTTCTCTTCGGCCAAAGGTATTGTTCTGTCTTTTCCATTTTAATTTCCATCCTTTTGTATGTCAAATTTTATTTTTCAACGTTTTAATAACTTAGCTTTAAACAAAAAAGTTGAATATACACTTTTGTACAGATTCATTTTACGTCTGAAAAGTTTGTATTTTGTCGAAAAGAAGTTAGTCCTTGTCAAGATATTCGGTCGCGCAATCACAATTCCCGGCTACACTCGAATTGAAAAGCGTTATATCAACCACCCATTGATTGAAACTGTGGCACTAGTGTTTGGGTTAAACTGATCATCCAATTCATTTCGTCCAGAGTCTCTTCTGTACTCTCATCTAAGACCTCCGTGATAGAGATCAGGAGCTCTCGTCATGCATGGCAGCGTAAAGTGATTTGTTGATCAAAAACATTCCAATGACTGATGACTTTATTGAACTATTTCCTTCCTCCAGGCTGCTGTTAAGAAAGCTATAATTTTGTAAGTATTGAAAGAAGAAACACGTGCACATCTATTTCTGCCCCAGCAATGTAATCTAAACTATGTGCTGCCCGACTAGAATGATGATAGTGTCCCCCATTTTCCTCACATTTCGACGCACTAGACTTCGCATTCAAAAATCATTCTCCACTCTTCCCCCAACTCCACAGAGATGCCAGCGTTAAACATCCATTTCCCTCACAACTCCCATTAGTCTATGAAATTATTCCGCAGGGGCGACTCCTTCAGTCAAACTTCTTTCTCCTTCACGCTAAGCCCACAAAACTTCCCCAGGTTAGCCTTGTCCTGCAGTCACCGAAGATGCAACCTCTGTCCCTTTATGTCCTCTTTCTTCACCGACCAAAATCCAATAACGTTTTACAACTGAAGCACCGATTCATTTCCACCTCCAGCAATTTTGCCGACAGTATTCACTGCTCCAAATGTATTCACCTCTCCACGATGGAGGCAAAAAACAGGCTGGGTGAAGATTTCATGGAATACGATCGCTAAGCATGCAACCATGATCCTAATTTTTCTGCTGCTTATAAATTCAACTCAGCAGCCGAGACTCATGCTCAGATGTCAATCCTTGGTCGATTGGAATGTTTCAGTGAAACCCAGCAGAAACTGAACGAGTGGGATCCCATCTTCCAATAACTGCACTCAACATTGAGTTTCAACAATTTAATAAAGCGGTATTTTCCCTCTATCATGGACAATTTTGAATCTTATTTTTTGGCACAACGCTCCCTTATAGGCCATGAGTCAGACTCCATAGGATTTTGCGTCTCTGAGCCCTGCACACATTTTGTTGTCACACGTTTGTGCTACGATTTGCAAATTCCATAACCCTCACTGTTTCCATCAACACAACTTTAATCTTTGCCTTTTTTTATTGTAAGCTCTCTTCACTCTCACTAATCGTTGACCTTTCACTCTTCTCCAGCTGCTCCACCCCTCTGTACGCTACACAATGCAACACGTTTATCCTTCTTTTTCAGTGCAGCAGAATTGTTCTATGGGAACCCAAACGTTAACTCTGCCTCATTCTCCACAGGTACTATGTGATCCAATGAACGTTTACAAAACTTTTTATATTAATTTTAGATTTTCAGCATTCACAGTGTCTTCTTTTTCTTTATATTAATACGTTACAAGAGAATTTTCAAAGTGGAAAATAGACATCACAGAATGTCCTGGCATTCATAAATTCATGTTACCTCAAAGATGAATGTCAAACCATAGAAAAAAATAATATAAAGTATAAATATAAAAGTGGTTTGCAAACATGAGATTTAACAAAGAATTTTAAAGGAAACTGTATAGGTAGAGAGTGAACCAGGTGTAGGTTGGGCCTCCCTGAACACGGCCGCAACAATGGTTAACGGGCCTGAGTCCAGGCCAAGGGTACATGGCTGCACTGGAAAGAACAGCAAATTTCCGTGCATAACGCCGGACTGGAGTAGCCTGCAACATTTTGTGTAATAAACACAAAAGTTGTTGAAGACATTGAGGTGATGGGGTAACAAGCCACACATGGACTGACAAGGAAGCATGTTGGTACAGAGTGCAAAAAATATGGTTGCCAATGGAACAAAGAGAATAAGAAGAGGGGATGTCAACGGGCTTGCATCCCAAGTGCAAAATTATAAACAATCATTTGCAACATAAGACAGTCACCAAAGAAAATACAGAATCCACGGCAAGAGAAGTGAGTTAACAGTGATTTTGAACGGATTTTCCAGTTAAATGATGCAGCCGAGTAAATTGCATAAGATGCAGCATTCAATATCAAACAAATAGCTCGACAACCCAAAGACAGGTTGCGTTGAGAAAGGTGATGTAGATATAAATCTGGGATCCAGCATTATATCTGTTCCATGAATTATGTTGATGTGGCGTCGGTGCAGCTAAAAAAGAGAAGGGCTCCGAATATAGAATCATTCCACATTTGGATGTCATTCTGCCTATCAAGTATGTACTGTCCCTCGGAAAGAGGATCTGACCCAATCTCATCTCCATGCACCATCAACGTAACCCCATGCAGAAGGGGGACTTAGTAGTAGGGGATAGGTACACGGCTGAGGTCTTGAATAACCTTTGTGTTTCTGTCTTCACGGAGGAGAACGTGAATAGGAGGTCCTATGAGGAGAGACTGAGGGATTTGGGGTTGTTTTCGCTGGAAAGAAGGAGGCTAAGAAGGGATCTTATTGAAACGTATAAGATGATTAGAGGTTTACATAGGGTGGATAGTGATAGCCTTTTTCCTCGGATGGAGAAAGCTAGCACAAGGGGACATGGCTTTAAATTAAGGGGGGGGGGGTAGTTATAGGACGGATGTCAGGGGTTGGTTCTTTACCCAGAGGGTGGTGAGGGACTGGAATGCCCTGCCTGCTGCAGTTGTAAATGCGCCTAGTTTGGGGGCGTTTAAGAGATCTGTGGATAGGTTTATGGACGAAAAGGGATTGGTTTAGATTAGTGGGTCAGTGTTTTTTTAAAAAAACTGGTCGGCGCAACATCGTGGGCCGAAGGGCCTGTTCTGCGCTGTAATGTTCTATGTTCTATGTTCTAAATTGCCGGGTGTTAGAGATGGAAAGGTGGTAGGACTGGAGGGTATTAATGACATTACTGTTACGAGAGAGGCGGCGCACGACAGACTGGAGGGGCTGATTGTGGACAAGTCGCTAGGACCGGATGGAATGCATCAGAGGGTTCTTAAAGAAATGGCGGAGGTGAAAGTGCATGCCTTGGTGGTTATTTTCCAGACGTCGCTGGATTCCGGGCAAGTGCCGGAAGATGGGAAAACGGCAAATGTTACGCCGTTGTTTAAAAAGGGTGCCAGGCAAAAGGCAGGGAATTATAGGCTGGTTAGTTTAACGTCTGTTGTAGGTAAAATGTTAGAATCCGTCATCAAGGAGGAAATAGCGAGGCATCTTGAGGGGAATTGCTTGATAGAGCAGACGCAGCACGGTTTCATTAAAGGGAAGTCGTGTCTGACAAATTTACTGGAGTTCTATGAGGATGTCACTAGGGCGGTGGATAGAGGAGAGCCGGTGGATGTGGTCTTCCTTGATTTTCAAAAGCCGTTTGACAAGGTACCTCACAAGAGGTTATTGCAGAAGGTCAGGGGACATGGAGTTGGGGGTAGGGTGTTAGCGTGGATAGAGGATTGGTTGTCAAATAGGAGGCAGAGAGTGGGGGTCAATGCGTGCTATTCGGATTGGCGGATGGTGAATAGTAGAGTGCCCCAGGGATCGGTCCTGGGGCCTCAGCTCTTTACCATTTATATAGATGATCTGGAGGAGGGAACCGAGTGTAGGGTGTCGAAATTTGCTGATGACACCAAGATTGGTGGAACGGCAAATTGCGCGGAGGGTGCTGAGAGTCTGCAGAAGGATCTAGATAGGCTGGGCGAATGGGCCAGGAAATGGCAAATGGAATTTAATGTTGGCAAGTGCGAAGTGGTCCACTTCGGTAGGAATAATGGTAGGAAGGATTATTACTTACGTGGCGAAAAACTGCAGCAGGCGACGGTGCAGAGGGACCTTGGGGTCCTTGTGCATGAGTCGCAAAAACCCAGCTTGCAGGTGCAGCAGGTGGTCAGGAAGGCGAATGGGATGCTGGCCTTCATAGCGAGGGGGATTGAATATAAAAGTAGGGAGGTCTTGCTGCAGCTGTATAGGGCATTGGTGAGGCCGCAGCTGGAGTGCTGTGTGCAGTTTTGGGCGCCGCACCTGCGCAACGATATTTTGGCCTTGGAGGGAGTGCAGAGGAGGTTTACTAGGCTGATACCGGAGTTGAAGGGGTTGAGCTATGAGGAGAGGCTGAATAAACTAGGCTTGTACTCGTTAGGGTTTAGAAGAATGAGGGGAGATCTCATTGAGACGTATAAGATGATGAAATTGATGGATAGGATAGAGATGGAGAGACTCTTCCCGCTCAGAAAGGATAGCAGGACTCCGGGGCACAGCCTCAAGATAAAGGGGGAGCGGCTTAGAACGGAGTTGAGGAGGAACTTCTTCACTCAAATGGTGGTGAATCTCTGGAATTCTCTGCCCGTTGAAGTGGTGGAGGCTACCTCGCTAAATATTTTTAAGACGCGGGTTGATGGGTTTTTGATAAGAGAGGAGGTTAAGGGTTATGGGGTGAGGGTGGGAATGTGGAACTGAGCCACGACAGATCAGCCATGATCTTATTGAATGGCGGGGCAGGCTCGAAGGGCTAGATGGCCTACTCCTGCGCCTATTTCTTATGTTCTTATGTTCTTGTTTACTATAACTAATTCAGCTAACCTGCAGACGAATACTCAGGTGCAGTTTAGCTTGGTCAATGCACCTGTCATGCACATCTTTGCCACTGTCAGATGAAACTGAGAACTCAAATGAAAGCCCCACACAGACACGAACAGACAGACAAGGACCCAAGGCTGGAATCGAATCAGGCGCCCTGCTGCCATGAAGCAACAGAGCTAACCAATATGCCGCTGTGATCCTTGGCTGATTCCGCAACTGCAGGGACCAGACGAGATGTTTCTGGCATATATGCTCTCGCCACGCAATTATATGTAGGAATGGTCTGGCTAGTCATATCTCGCTGAGCGAGAAAATGGAGGCGTCATTTCAGGCGGGTGCAGTGTTAATGACAGTTATGGCTGCAAGACTATGCAAGATGTGAATGAAAAAAATCTACTATTGTCACAAGGGTCATAGAATATATTTTATCGCAATAATAGACAAGTGATAGTCGTGTTATATTTTGAATGCAGAGTAATCTGTCATGTTAGAACCTCTTATTGCAGTTCTGTTTTACTTTGTTATCCAAATATTTTTGAAATTAGAATAAATGGATATTTCACCCCGTTCTTTAACTCCTCTCTGAATTTCCTCTGTGTTAGTGCATAAATGCAGGTGTTGGTGCATGAACTCAGAAGCTGCAGCATGTATCCACATTGCTGAGCGACATACACTAGATTGGTAAAGCTTTTGTCTGTGTAATTGTAGTTTACAATTCTCCAGGTTAAGGAGTGCACAATATATGGAATCCACAACACTATAAAATTGGCAGACAATGCAAAGAGCAATATTATGGATTTCCTTCGGCTCTCCACTTCTGGGTCAATATGATTCTCTGATTTGCCTTGTCCCCTGAGGCTCCTCCGCAGCTTAGTGGCAATTATAATATTCCTAGCAGTCAGAGTGTTGAAAACCAAAATCAGAGCAAATGGAAGCAACGGTGTTAGTACAATGTCAATCCGCTCATACACTATATAAAATGTTGAGGTATAATAGAGATTTTTCACAATGCAAAACCATGGAACATTGTCAATAATTATTGAAGGGCTAAAGGCAAGGCACCAGGGAATGCACCTCACACAGCTGATAATGGTCACTGCTTTGACAACCACAACCGCAGTTCTTTTGGTGCAATATCGTTGTTTCAGTGTCTGGCAAGAAATGGCTACAAACCGATCAAAGGTAAAAACCACTGTGAACCAAACGGAACAATTAATTGCTGAAAGAAATAAAGCTGCTTTCAAGGCACACACTGGAGTAATAGATAAGAAATTGACAGGGAAATACATATTATTAAGTCGATTCAATATAACATCGGTGATGACGAGTAGTAGATCTGCTGAAGTCATTGCCATTAGGTACTGAGTGATACATTTGGAGAGGCCACATTTCCCTCGTTTCAGGATCACAATTGCCACTGCGTTAACTGTAACAAATAGAATTAAACATCAACAATTTAGCAGACAAATTCACAGATTAATATTTTATCTTTCGAATAAAGATTCAATGTAAAAAGTGCAAATGACATTCACTGCAGCAAATTGATGTTCTTTTTACAGAAGACTACGATGATCTGATTTGATTTATTGTCACATGGTTTGGGATAGAGTAAAAATTGTTCCTTGTGCATTTTACAGACAGGATATACCATCCATTAAGCACTTAGAGGAAAGCAAAATGTTAGGATGTGGAATATAGTTTTTCAGTTGCACGTGTGATGAAGACAAGATCAATTGACTGCATGATAGGGCCATTTAATCTCTAAAGAAAGTCTTCTTGATTCAGTTGGTACGTGTTTTCCGATGTGTGTATCTTATTTTCCCGAATGAACAATGTGGAAGGTAGTCCTCCCGTGATGCCTGAGGTCCTCGATCATGCTCACTGCTTTCCAGAGGAAGTAGAATGAGTAGACGGAGTCAATGGATGGGAGACTGGTTTGCCTGATCAACTGCGCTATGAACATAAGAACATAAGAACATAAGAACATAAGAAATAGGAGCAGGAGTAGGCCATCTAGCCCTTCGAGCCTGCCCCGCCATTCAATAAGATCATGGCTGATGTGTTGTGGCTCAGTTCCACCTTCCCGCCCTCTCCCCATAACCCTTAATCCCCTCTCTTATCAAGAACCCATCAACCCGCGTCTGAAAAATATTTAGCGAGGCAGCCTCCACCACTTCAACGGGCAGAGAATTCCAGAGATTCACCACCCTTTGAGTGAAGAAGTTCCTCCTCAACTCCGTTCTAAACCGCCTCCCCTTTATCTTGAGGCTGTGCCCCCTAGTCCTACTGTCTTTTTTGAGCGGGAAGAGTCTCTCCACCTCTATCCTATCCATCCCATTCATCATCTTATACGTCTCAATGAGATCTCCCCTCATTCTTCTAAACTCTAACGAGTACAAGCCTAGTTTATTCAGCCTCTCCTCATAGCTCAATCCCCTCAACTCCGGTATCAGCCTAGTAAACCTCCTCTGCACTCCCTCCAGGGCCAAAATATCCTTGCGCAGGTGCGGCGCCCAACACTGCACACAGTACTCCAGCTGCGGCCTCACCAATGCCCTATACAGCTGCAGCAAGACCTCCCTACTTTTATATTCAATCCCCCTCGCTATGAAGGCCAGCATCCCATTCGCCTTCCTGACCACCTGCTGCACCTGCAAGCTGGGTTTTTGCGACTCATGCACAAGGACCCCGAGGTCCCTCTGCACCGTCGCCTGCTGCAGTTTTTCGCCACGTAAGTAATAGTCCTTCCTACCATTCATCCTACCAAAGTGGACCACCTCACACTTGCCAACATTAAATTCCATTTGCCACTTCCTGGCCCATTCGCCCAGCCTATCTAGATCCTTCTGCAGACTCTCCACACCCTCCGCACAATTTGCCTTTCCCCCAATCTTGGTGTCATCAGCAAATTTCGACACCCTGCACTCGGTTCCCTCCTCCAGATCATCTATATAAATGGTAAATAGCTGAGGCCCCAGCACCGACCCCTGGGGCACCCCACTAGTCACCAACCGCCAGTCCAAATAGCACCCATTGACCCCCACTCTCTGCCTCCTATTTGACAACCAATTCTCTATCCACGCTAACACCCTACCCCCAACTCCATGTCCCCTGACCTTCTGCAATAACCTCTTGTGAGGTTATTGCTCCCCACCTTTGCCGTTCCTTGCGGCCTTGATCAGAGCAGTAACCATATAAGCTGTTACGACCATATAACATCCAGGGAGTATACATTCTATGGAGCATTTGTAAATATTGCGAAATGTCTTAATGGACAGGCCAATTTTCCTTTGCCTTGTGAGAAAGTAAAGAAGTTGATGGACTTTCGTAATTAGAACATTGTCTTGTAGGGGTAGGACAGATTGTGGGTGACCTGGGCACCGAGCCACATGAAGTTCTCGACCATCTCAACTTCATCCCCATTGAGGTAAACAGTTGCAGATCCTCCACTGCGTTTCTTGAAGTCAATGGCTATCACCTTCGATTTACTGACATTTGAGGAGAGACTTATGTCATTGCACCATTTGAGCAGAATCTCTTTTTCGTGTCCTGCGTGATCTCATTGATTGGGATTCGACCACCACAGTGGTATCATCAGAAATCTTCAAAAGTGCAATTGAAATGGATTTTTGCCGCGCAGTCATGTGAATTAAACAAAATAGCAAAGAGTACAAAACTTCAATGAATTGAACATAAGAAAAAAACACTCTTAATAGTGGTTAACAGCGAATCGAAAAAAAATGTCACAACGATCTGTAATGACATTGGTTATTTTGTTTGAGTATGGTTTTGCTAAGTATTTAGCAACGTCGTGGTCATACTTCTAAATCTCAAAGTGTAAAAAGAACGCCAGTGAACCTGGCATGCATCAAATGGAACCGGATCTAATCTTGAGAAATGATAGCTTGACATAAATAAGAAGTCTGGTTCCGTATGTCCGCAGGAGGAGGAAACGGTCACTTTTACCAGAACCGGCAGTCTTAAGCAAATGATGTGCGTAAGTTAACTATATAGACAAGTGTAAATGGACAACCAGCAGAACCGAATGAATGGAGAAAAATAAGAAAGTGGGGAAACAATAGGCACTCGGTCAGTTTGCTTCAGCTGACAGTTAATGAAATCTAGTCTGATCTAATCGTGGCCCAAACTGGACTTCGCCTTTTGAAAGCTATTTTAACGAGGCCAGAGGGATATGACAAAAGAAACAGAAGACACAAACTGAGAGAGAAACGTTGGAAAAGCAGGACACATGAATCTCAATCTGCAAGATTACTGGTACAACTTGGAAAATACATTCTGAAAAACTATATAATTTATGGTGCAATTGTGAAATAGACTGAGAATATACTTATGATGCACCGACCCATATTTCTGAATGTGGGAGCTCTAGACAAGAATGTGCTAAACAACGTACTTAGACTTCATTAAATGGAGAAAGAGAAGAAACACAAGGATGTGTTAGGGAACTTTTCTAAATAATTGTTAGATATGAGCTGGAGGACGCTTTGACATTCCGAAAATTGCTTCAGAATTGACATTCAAGGAAAGGGTGAAGATGAGGGGCATTGGAGCTTCATCAGGACTTATGAACTTAATTTTTGTTGCGTGCCTGGAAATGTTGGCGCCGCTTCATGATGGATGGAAAAGCTAAAGTGGGAATAACTCTTTAAAATCACACCATTCTTCGATATTTCATTTGGTTGGTTCGAGGGTCAGTAAAGAAATGACGTTGTTTGATGAGAACAGACAGACACTAAAGAACGACAAAAATCAAACGTGTTTGACTCATTTTACATAGCACTTTGTTGTGGTATCAAACATTTGCAAGATTTGGGGAACCAAACAGGTTCTGCCGTAACTTTCTGAAAGTGAACTGAATCTTCACTTAAAATAGCAAAACGTTCAGGTGACAAGAAAAATGAGGAGAATGGAACTATGTTTTAATGTCGATCCGACGATGCATTTCATTCTCTTCTTTATGATTTCATGAAATCAACAATTGCTATCATTGAAAAAGGCAACATACTCTGGTGTCCGACTTTGCATGATAGATTCACGAGTCTTTTAAAAAAGAGAAGGTAAGCTAGTCTGAGTGACTTATAGAATCCCGACAGTGCAGAAGGAAGCCATTCGGCCCATGGAGACTGCACCACCAACAGTACCACCCCTCCTCCTCCGCCACCGACTACCCCCCTCCCCCGCCCGCCAAGCCTTATTCCCATAACTCCGCAACTTTACCCCGCTAATCCCTCTAACCTGCACCCTAAGGGACACCCAAGGGCAATTTAGCGTTGCCAATCAACCGAATCCGCACATCTCTGGTCTATGGGTGGAAACCCACGCAGAAACAATGTGCAAATTTCAGACAGACAGTGACCCAAGCCGGGAATCGGACCCAGATCTCTGAAGCTGCAACACAGCCCTGTTAAACACTGTGCCAGTGTGCCGACTCTTAATTAGCATCGGAACTTGTCTCGAATCGATTCTGTTAAGTACCCAGACAACAAACAGCAACAAAGCAGTCGGTTCATCTTATTTACTCTGATAATTAAATAACGACGATAACACGCATTAATTATCAGCTTATCTGAGGTGCGCATGTCTCGACATCGAAAAGGAAAAAGGGTCTTTTTTTCGAAATGCTTTATTCAGTTAAGATATAACAATAACAATAATTGTTCTTTGTGAACCCAGTTTATTTTCTAAATCCCACCTAGTAATACTAAGTCTGAATTACAACTTGTCAATTTTGGTAAAATAGAAACCTGAACATTTTTAGTTAAATAAACATTTTCACGACCACAAGACATGACAACCATTTTCGCCACCAATGGAGCATTGCCACTGTTGTATGTTACGAAATGCATCAGCTGATTTGCACAGAACAAGCTCTTGCAAACATCAATATTAAAATGTCAATATAATATATACCCTTTTAATATTAATTGGCTGTACGTTTCGCCACCCCCCCCCCTCCCCCACCCATCCAGGCTAACGCTGTTTATTTCTAAGAAATATTGGAATAAGATACAAAAGCACAATTGGCGAACTAGAAGGGGCTGAATTTGTCGAAATCGAAATGTTGTGTAACTTGCCTCCACACTGCAATATTGCGTGGGTCCTTCCTTCTGTGACCGAAATCTGTAGTCAGATTTAAGGATATAAAGTTTTGACACAGAGACGGTAGTGTGACTAGCTGAGGTACAGTTGACTCATTTAATATTAAAGCTTGCATCATGAAACAGTTGACAAATGAACGAAATTCAAGTAATAATTCAGCGAGACTATCAATCGTGTCCAAAAAAAAAAGGTGTGTTGTCAATGATCCGTTCTTCAGTGTTGAAATGTGGAGAACGTTTTCAAAGTGCATTGCAGCTGACTACAGGCCTTACCTTTAGTTGGCTTGTGGGTATTAGTTATTACCTTGAGTGTTTATATACTATAACCTGTTGTATAATGCCCACTGAATCTTTCTGCCGTTAACGCATAAAATATACGCTATATGGGGAGCATGGTGGCACTATGGTTCACACTGCTGCCTCACAGCGCCAGGGATCCGGTATGAAATCCAGCCCCGGGTCACTGCCTGTGTGGAGTTTGCACATTCTATCCTTGTCTGCGTGGGTTTCCTCTGGGTGCTCCAGTTTCCTCCCGCAGACCAAAGAATGCGAATCAATTTGATTAGCCATTCCACATTGATTCTAGTTTCACAGGATTAGCAGAGTAAATATGTGGGGTTACGAGAATAGGGACGGGGTGGGATTGCCGTCGGTGCAGCGTCAGTGGGCCGAATGTCCTCCTTCTGTACTGTAGGGATTATATGATTCTATGCTTCTATGTTTCTATATATACTTGAGCACCCTTATTTACGCAATTTACTTAGACAAGCCTTTCCTCTATTTAAAAAAAAAATACATGTTTACTGTGGTGTTAAATGGTGAGGAGAGAACCATCAAAACATAGCGCAACATGGGTAGTTTCGTGTCAGTTGTCCCTTGCAAACAATACTTGCCATTTATTCGCATTCGCAACAACGGTCGTAAATATCTGCCCATATGACAGGGGATTAAATCATCCACCGATATTTAGATACTTATTCTCGCATTTGCTCTTTAGGTGAAAATGGATAAGAAACAATGAAACGAAAGGTTCTCACAAAATTGACTCTGCTGAGCACTGAAGAAAATAAAAGCCTTGTAAATAATCCCCCTACAGCCAACAGTAACATTACTCCTGGTTTAAACGGTAGCACGGAATTACATCTTTATCACTCAGAGAAAAAAAACAGAAATATGTTGAAGTACAAGGCAGGGAGCAAGCGTAAATAAGAAATCAACATTAGTTAACAACATTCAGACTGGATGCAAAGCCTTACCAATAATGCCAATGGCTGCGAGAAGAGGGTAGTAGATGCATTCTATCTGATATATCACTGAGTATTCCATTATCTATGAGGTAAGGATAATGATGGCTGCAAACTGATTATATATCATTGCGTGTTTGAATGAGGCAATAGTAAAATGAGAGAGATCGCCCCGTTGAGAGTATCTCACTGGTTACATCATTTGAAAGGATTTGTTACAGTGATTTAACAAACAGCCTAGGGAGAAAAAACGAAGTTAACGATCATGATGTTGTTTCACAATTGTTTAAAGAAAGAAAATAAATGTGTTGGTAGCAACACAGCCATTGCGACAGGTGTGCCACTGAGTGAATAGAAAGAGGAATAAGAACCTACTCAATGAAACAACACTCTACATTGATATTTGAACATTTAGTAGTTCAATTATACTTTGGGCTTCGGAAATAAATTGGAATCTTATATTTAACATCATTCTGACATGAGGATCTATCGTAGATCCTTTACCATTTCAGGACAAATCTCATGAGATAATTTCACACGATATTCGGAGCATTAGGGCTTCAGTAGATGCAATAATTCAAGAAGAAACAATAAATGTTGCCCCCTCACAGAGGAATTCTTGAGGGCTCGGACTCCTTCCCCACAGAACAGTCACCTGATGAGGTTTAGGAAGACCACGAATATTTCACTTTTTCGATTTTAACTGAGAATAGCAGCGATCACTCGTCATGCCGTTTTTGGGGAGAAGGTCCATGCACACCAGGCTAAACAACTTAACAGAAAATCTTTGACACGAACAGTAGGGAAACTAGTTCCTGCTTTCTGAAAATTGTTTTAACTCATTAAAGTTGGTGAAAGGTTTCAAAATTAGAGTCTGAGCAAGTCAATATCCAGGCTTCGCAAAATTAGTTTGGCCACAGTTTGCCCTGGGATAAGATTTAAGAGACTGATTGTAGCGCAACTGGTGACAGAGCTCCCACGTTCTCTCAGGCCGATGGACACTACTCTCCCATATAGATCCGTTGTTTTCCCTTCAATCTGCTGTGTCACTTATTCAAATATTCCCCTCAACGTGGCATATCACCTTACCAGTCTTAAAGACAGCCTGTAGTATATTCACCTCTTCAAGGTACTTCTTCGCCTATTCGTACCACCCAGCCACAATATTCCCTTCAGTCAATAGTAAATTAATAGTACAATATTAGTAATAGTGAATAGTGCAGTCCATACAATCTTGCCAAGTTACTGTCTTCAACCTGTCGTGTCACTTAACGACAACATCACCATCAGGTTTCCACAGAAAACATATATTGTATCCATAGCCTGTCGTATCACCTATCCACAAAATTCTGTTCAGCACATCTCCCCGGCAACGAATTTCATTCCATTCAGCAGATATAACTAGCCAATACCGCCCAGCTAGTCATGTACATTCATTAGCAATTTCAAACCATTTCATTCCGTTAATCGAGCCCATCTGCCCACTGTGTTCCATCTGTCCTTCTAAAAAAAATTATATCCATCGTGATAGATTTGACTCATCTATTACAACTACCTGCGTGTTCCTTGAAGTTTAAATGGAAAACGAAGTAACGTTACCTTGAATGCATTTGATCCCACTCCACAGTGTGCCTTTCGGCGTCGCGCTGATATACACAGAAATGCCTTCGATGCATCTAGTCCGCTGTTCCAAAGAAATGCCGCCAGTCAATGTTTGCAGCTTGCTGCAACATTCCTTTAAGCCCTCCAAGCATGATGTTTACAACATTTTCTTAAAAAGGCAGAATTTGTGTTAACTTCCCCTTGAACACCTCTATCCACAATCATCACTGTAGTTCATCCATCACATATTATCAATGTGTCATTTAGCCCATCTCATCTGTAATGCGTTGTAATGACTGAAGCCCGAAATGCCGAAGTATTGAATGTTTGTTCAGGGGCCGTGGGCAGCGCTGTTTACGTAAACATTTAAATTACCCATCCTTGAGAAGTTGGTGGTATTCTGCCTTTTTGAATCTATGCTGTCTGTGTGTTTCACAAAGACTCTTGGATCTACTAGGGAGGGAGTTATAGGCTTTCTACCAGGAGACCGCGATGGAACGGTGGCATACCATCATGTCAGGATATTATGTGGCTTGGAGGTGAACTTACAGTTTCTCCGATTAACCTGATGTTCTTCTTCTTTTATTTGATAGAGTTCGGGGGTTTTGAAGATGTTTGTGAAGGAGGCTTGATGTAATGCGCCCATGGTACGCTAAACACACTGATGGTAATATGTACTGATGGTCAAGGGTGTGAAGGTATAAGATAGTGGGTGAGTATTTCACAACCAGCATCTTTGCCTTGGATTGTGTAGAGCTCCTTGAATGTTGTTGAAATTGCACTCACACAGGGAAGGTTATTGTTTGCTGGAGCAGAGGAGTGAAGGAGCAGAGAGAGAGATAAGAATTTACCTGTTAACAACCTGTTTAAATACGTTTAAAGCACTTTGTTCCTTGTAGAACTGTTTAAATCATTTAAAAGCATTTTTGTGGCTTTTTGTATTTTCCTCTTTAAGAATTCTTAGGGAGTGGTTAGAAGGGAGTTGTGGACCAGCAAGCTTGAATTATCAGGTGGTCACACGGTGAGGCCTTCCATTGTTTGCTGGAGCAGAGGAGTGAAGGAGCAGAGAGAGAGATAAGAATTTACCTGTTAAAAACCTGTTTAAATAAATTTAAAACACTTTGTTCCTTGTAGAACTGTTTAAATCATTTAAAAACATTTTTGTGGGCTTTTTGTATTTACCTCTTTAAGAATTCTGAGGGAGTGGTTAGAAGGGAGTTGTGGACCAGCAAGCTTTAAATCAGCGCGAGGTTTAAAAAGAGGCCTGGTATAGACAGCGGACAGCGTCGGAGCGGGCAGCGGAGTGAGGGGGAAGCAGAGTGAGCTGCTAGGGCTTAATATCAAAAGGGCTGGAGAGAAAAAGGGCCAGGTAAGTGCGTGTGGAAATTTTCAATACTACTACAGTGAATAATGGAGGGGCATGTGATGTGTTGTTTCTGTATCATGTGGGAACTGGTGGACCCCAGGGTCCTTCCCAGTGACCATGTCTACAGTAAGTGCAGGTTGCTGGAGGAGCTCCAAATCAAGGTAGATGAGCTAGCTTCTGAGCTACAGACACTGAGGCTCATCAAGGGGAGGGAGGGTAACATTGTCAATGGGGTGCAAGTGACATCCACCCCCCCTAGACTGGCTAACTCTAAAGGTCAGGAACAAGAGGGGGCTGCTGAGAGGAGGAAGTGGGGTGGGGAGCGGAGGCCTCAGCCTCTCAATCTGCATAACAGGTTTGAGGTTCTTGCTTCCAGTCTGGACGAGGACGAGGGAGGTGAGGTTGGTGAGCAAACTGCACACGGTACAGTGATGCAGCAGGACATAGGCAAGGAGAAGGGGAAAAGGAACGTAGTAGTGATTGGGGATAGTGGGGTGAAGGGTATTGACACTGTCCTTTGTCACAATGACAAAGTGCACAGAAGGGTGTGTTATCTGCCTGGTGCTCGGGTCCAGGATGTCGCATCTGGGCTGCAGAGGAACCTGGAGTGGGAGGGTGCGAATCCGGTCGTTGTGGTACATGTGGGTGCCAACGACGTAGGCAAAATGCGAACAGAGGATCTGGAGAGGGAGTATGAGAAGCTGGGAATGGAATTAAAGAGTAGAACCGACAAGGTGGTTATCTCTGGGCTACTGCCTGAACCGAGTGCAGACGGGTGTAGGGTTGATAGGATTAAGGAAGTGAATGGGTGGCTCAGGGATTGGTGTGGGAGGAATGGGTTTGAATTTATGGGGCATTGGCATCAGTATTGGGGTAGATGGGACCTGTTCGGGCGGGATGGGGTTGGTCTGAACCGTGCTGGGACCAGAGTGCTGGCGAATAGAGTAAAGAGGACTGTAGACAGGGCTTTAAACTAATTAGTGGGGGGGGGGGGGGGGGAGGGTGCGAGGGTAGGTGACATTACGGGGTCTGGAGTTGAGGAGAGGGAACAGGTAAGGGAAGAGGCCGAGGATGTCCCAGTAATAGAGGGAGTAGGGGGCGTGAGTATGGCTGGTGGCGTTATGGCAAATAGGGTCCAGGTGAAGGCTGGGATGAAGGCATTTTATCTGAATGCACGAAGCATTCGGAATAAAGTGGATGAGCTGGTGGCGCAGATCAGCACAAATGGATATGATCTGGTGGCCATTACAGAGACGTGGCTGCAAGGTGACAGGGACTGGGAGCTGAATGTCCAGGGGTATCAAGTGTTTAGGAAGGATAGGCGGGAGGGAAATGGAGGTGGGGGGGGGGGGGGCGGCGGCGTAGCTCTGCTGATTAAGGATAGCATCAGGGTGGTAGCAAGGGATGATATTGGGACCAAGGAGCAGAAAGCGGAATCGTTGTGGGTGGAGATTAGGAACAGCAAAGGGAGGAAGACGCTGGTGGGTGTCGTCTATAGGCCCCCGAATAATGATCTGGAGGTGGGGCGGGCTGTTAACGCGCAAATAAGTGCGGCGAGCAGGAATGGGGCGGCCGTAGTTATGGGGGATTTCAATCTACATATACATTGGTCGACCCATGTTGGACGAGGTGGGCTCGAGGAGGAGTTCTTGGAATGCTGCCGGGATAGTTTCCTGGAACAGTGTGTGTTGGAGCCGACGAGGGAGCGAGCTATCTTGGATCTGGTGTTATGTAATGAGGCGGGTAGAATTAGGGACCTTGCGGTGAAGGATCCGCTTGGGGAGAGTGATCATTGTATGGTGGAGTTTCTGGTGCAGATGGAGGAGGAGAAAGTGGGTTCCCGGACACGCGTCCTTTGTTTGAATAGAGGGGAGTATGGTAGGATGAGAGAAGAATTGGTGAATGTGGACTTGGGGAGCGCGTTGGAGGGAGGGTCTGTTGAGGAGCGGTGGAGGATCTTTAAGGAGATCTTTAAGGAGATCTAAGGATCTAGATAGGCTGGGCGAATGGGCCAGGAAATGGCAAATGGAATTTAATGTTGGCAAGTGTGAGGTGGTCCACTTTGGTAGGAAGAATGGCTGGAAGGACTATTACTTACGGGGCGAAAAACTGCAGCAGGCAACGGTGCAGAGGGAGCTCGGGGTCCTTGTGCATGAGTCGCAAAAACCCAGCTTGCAGGTGCAGCAGGTGGTCAGGAAGGCGAATGGGATGCTGGCCTTCATAGCGAGGGGGATTGAATATAAAAGTAGGGTGGTCTTGCTGCAGCTGTATAGGGCATTGGTGAGGCCGCAGCTGGAGTACTGTGTGCAGTTTTGGGCGCCGCACCTGCGCAAAGATATTTTGGCCTTGGAGGGAGTGCAGAGGGGGTTTACTAGGCTGATACCGGAGTTGAAGGGGTTGAGCTATGAGGAGAGGCTGAATAAACTAGGCTTGTACTCGTTAGGGTTTAGAAGAATGAGGGGAGATCTCATTGAGACGTATAAGATGATGAATGGGATGGATAGGATAGAGGTGGAGAGACTCTTACCGCTCAAAAAAGACGGTAGGACTAGGGGCCACAGCCTCAAGATAAAAGGGGGGCGGTTTAGAACGGAGTTGAGGAGGAACTTCTTCACTCAAAGGGTGGTGAATCTCTGGAATTCTCTGCCCGTTGAAGTGGTGGAGGCTGCCTCGCTAAATATTTTTCAGACGCGGGTTGATGGGTTTTTGATAAGAGAGGGGATTAAGGGTTGTGGGGAGAGGGCGGGAATGTGGAACTGAGCCACGACAGATCAGCCATGATCTTATTGAATGGCGGGGCAGGCTCGAAGGGCAAGATGGCCTACTCCTGCTCCTATTTCTTATGTTCTTATGAAACGCGAAGTTCAGGTATAACTATATCCCCTTGTGGGGGAGTCTGTAGAGCACTTTCGGGACAGTCCGATTGTATGTCCTGACTTTGTTTCTTCGTCGACGCAAAAAGAAAATAAAGCTGTGCCGTTATTGAACGTCACTCTGAGTCCGTAGTGGTCGTTTCGCCCACTCGCGCTAACAAGATCAAGAACATTCTTTCTAAAACAAAAGACCAAAACTGCACACAATGTTTAGGTATGGCCTCACGAAGGCCCTGCTAAATTGCAACAATACATCCCTGTTCCTGCAATCGAAACCTCTCGCAACGAAAGCCAACATTCCACTTCTAGTCTTTACTGACTACTGCGCCTGCATATTTACCTTCAGCGACTCGTGCACAAGGACACCCAGATACTGTTATACATTCCCCTCTCCCAGTTCACAGCCATTCAGGTCGTAATCTACCTTCTTGTTTTTGCTGCCACAGTGAATAGAACAACATCTATCAAAAATACACATTATCAAAATTATCAAGAACATCTGCTGAGTATTTACCCACTAAATAGCCGCATGAACAGACTGGGAATAAAGGGATACAAAAGGATCGTCTAGTTCGGAACATATGATAGGTGCAGGCTTGGAGGGCTGAAGGACTTGTTCCTGTGCTGTATTGCTCTTTGTTCTTTGTTCACTCACTCAACTTGTCCAGGTCATCCGGAAGAATCTCTGCATCCTCGTCACAATTCACTCTCCCACACAACTTGGTAGCATCTGCAAAATTTGAGATGTTACATTTTATCCCCTCATACAAGTAATTATATATATTGTGAATAGCTGGGTTCCAACCCTTTGGTACCCCCGTAGTTTGGTACCCCCATATTAATCTTGATAATGATCATCTCTTACGTGCGACTTTGTCAAACGCTTACTGAAAGTCCAAATATACTACATCGACTGACTCCCCCTTGTCAACGCTAACAACAACTTCGTCAAAAAATTTCAACAGATTTGTCAAGCATGATTTTCCTTTCAGAAATCCATGCTGATTCTGTCTGATCCTGCCATGGCTTTCTAAATGTTCTGCTATAAAGTCCTTGATAATTGATTGGAGAAATTTCCCCACTACCAATGTTATTCTTACAGGCCAATGATTCAGTGGTTTCTCTCTGCCTCGCTTTTGGAATATTGGAGTGACATTAGCTACCCTCCAATCTGAAGGGACAGTTCCAGATTATGGTCATCCTGGAAGATGACCATCAATGCATCCACTATTTCTAGACCCCGTTCCTGAATATTCTGGGATGTCGTCTTTCAGGCCTTAGGGATTTATCCGCTTGTAATTTTCAATTTTCTTAAAAAATATTGCTCTCCCTCAGTTCTTCCCTCATACTAAATCTTACATTCACCACTATTTCTGGTATTTGATTTGTATCCTCCATTCTGTAAACAGAACGTAAGTATGTATTCATTTTGTCAGCTATTTCCTTGTTCCGTATTATACTTTCCCCCTGCTTCTCTCTGTAGACGACCTACATTTGTCTCCACCAATCTCTTTCTCTTCTCGCACCTATAGGAACTCCTGGAGTCAGTCTTTATGCTCCTTGCAAAGTTACATTTGTACTGTATTCACCCAATTTTATTCAATCCCTTTGTCTTCCTTTGCTGAATTGTAAACTGCTGACAATCCTCATACCTATTATTTTTCTTGGCCAATCTGTATACTTCTTTCTTGGTTCATATGCTATCTCTAATTTATTTATAAACCATGGATTATCCCTGTTACCCATTTGGCTTTTGGGCATGATTTGAATAAACAGTTGAAAACAAATAACTGCGGATGCTGGAATCTGAAACCAAGAGAAAAAATGCTGGCAAATCTCAACAGTTTTGGCAGCATCTGTAAAGAGAATAAAGAGTTGAGTCCATATGACCCTTTGTCAATGCCCTTGTCAATGGAATAAACAGTTCTTGCAGTTTCCCCATGCCTTCCTTTAATATTTGTCAATGCCTATCCATTGTCATCACTTTCAGTAACGCCACCCAGGCTACCAAGGTCAACTCACGCCTGATATATTCATATTAAGATTCAACACCCTAGTCTCTGAATCAACTACTTTACACTCCATTTTGATTAAAATGTCTATCATATTTTGTTCGTTCCTCCACAAGGGGTTTCACACAGATCGATTGGCCATGATCCCCTTCTCATTCCATAGTAGCCAGTAGAAGATTGCTGGCTCTGTTTTTGGTTCCTCAAGTAAATCACCCCCAATAAACTCCAGGAGTTTCTCCTCTATGGCATTGTGGCTAATTTTATTTGCCCAATCTATATGCAGATTAAAATCACCCATGATCCATGACCCTTACCACATACATCTCTAATTTCATGCTTGATGCAATTTCCAACAATATATGACACCCACTAATGTTTATTACCCCTTGGGATTTCTCAAATCTACCCGCACAGGCATTGTCAGAGGTAATATCTTTTCTCACTATTGCGTCAATTTTCCCTTTAACCAGCACAACCACTTCACCACCTTTTGCTTTATGACGGTCTTTCCTAAATACCGAATACCCTGGAACTTTCAGTTTCCATCCTTGGTCACCCTGCAGCAATGTTTCCGTAATCCCAATTATATCTGACCCACTTACTATCTGCGTGATTGGTTCATCCACTTTATTGCAAATGCTCTGAACCCGCTCTCACTTATATATCCTGAGATGTTAAGACAGGTTTCCAGTTTCTTTTTTTGACCCAGCAACAGTAAAGGGTTGCCAATGCATTTCCAAGTTGGTATATTTTGTGGCTTCAATTGAACATGACGGTAATGATAAATAATAATAATAATAATAATAATAATAATAATAATAATAATAATAATAATAATAATAATAATAAAGCCAATGCTTTGCTCCTTTGACACTCGTGGTAGATTTGTCTCAGATGGTTGATATCGGGTGTTTTGAACGTGCTGTGGAAAAGACCGTCCAGATGGTAGATCTCGGGTATTTAGAATGTGTTGTGGAAGAGACTTTGACAAGTTGAGGAACAGCACCCCTCAGATACAACATGCTGCCACAGTGCCCCAGTCGTAAAGTGAGCGGATATTTAAGGTTGTTGTTGCGTGAACAGGAGGCAGTGTTTTACTGACGCAGAGTAAGGAAGAGTGCGGGCAGGAGCCTGGTACTGGGCGCATTTGGGGTGGGGGGGGGCGGTATTTAGGTGACAGCATAGAACATAGAACATAGAACATTACAGCGCGGAACAGGCCCTTCGGCCCACAATGTTGCGCCGACCAGTCTTATTTTAAAAAAAAAACATTGACCCACTAATCTAAACCAATCCCTTTTCGTCCATAAACCTATCCACCAATCTCTTAAACGCCCCCAAACTAGGCGCATTTACAACTGCAGCAGGCAGGGCATTCCAGTCCCTCACCACCCTCTGGGTAAAGAACCTGCCCCTGACATCCGTCCTATAACTACCCCCCCTTAATTTAAAGCCATGCCCCCTCGTGCTAGCTTTCTCCATCCGAGGAAACAGGCTATCACCATCCACCCTATCTAAACCTCTAATCATCTTATATGTTTCTATTAGATCCCCTCTTAGCCGCCTTCTTTCCAGTGAAAACAACCCCAAATCCCTCAGTCTCTCCTCATAGGACCTCCCCTGCATACCAGGCAACATCCTGGTAAACCTCCTCTGCACCCTCTCCAAAGCCTCCACATCCTTCCTGTAATGTGGGGACCAGAACTGCACACAGTACTCCAAGTGCGGCCGCACCAGAATTGTGTACAGTTGCAACATGATGCTGCGACTCCTAAATTCAATCCCCCTACCAATAAACGCCAAGACACCGTACGCCTTCTTAACAACCTTATCTACTTGATTCCCAACTTTCAGGGATCTATGTACACATACACCTAGCTCCGTCTGCTCCTCCACTCTATTCAAAGTCCTCCCGTTAGCCCTATACTCAACACATCTGTTATTCCTACCGAAATGGATCACCTCACACTTCTCCGCATTAAACTCCATCCGCCACCTCGCGGCCCAGCTCTGCAACCTGTCCAAGTCACCCTGCAAACTTCGACACCCTTCCTCACAATCTACCACACCTCCGACTTTGGTGTCATCAGCAAACTTACTAATCCACCCAGCTATACCCTCATCCAGATCATTAATAAAGATTACAAACAGCAGTGGCCCCAAAACAGATCCCTGAGGCACACCACTTGTAACCGAACTCCATGATGAATAATTACCATCAACCACCACCCTCTGTCTCCTATCTGCTAACCAATTCCTGATCCAAGTACCTAAATTACCACCAATCCCATACATCTGCATTTTCTGCAGAAGCATACCATGGTGAACCTTATCAAACGCCTTACTAAAATCCATATATACCACGTCTACTGCCTTACCCCCATCCACCTCTTTGGTCACCTTCTCAAAGAACTCAATAAGGTTAGTAAGGCACGACCTTCCCGCTACAAAACCATGCTGACTATCTCTAATCAATTCATTCCTCTCCAAATAACTATAAATCCTATCCCTAATAATTCTTTCTGAAACCTTGCCCACTACAGAAGTAAGACTCACTGGTCTATAATTCCCAGGAACGTCTCTGTTCCCCTTCTTAAACAATGGGACAACATTCGCTGTCCTCCAATCTTCCGGTACTATACCAGAGACCAACGACGACCTGAAGATCAGAGCCAGTGGCTCTGCAATCACCTCTCTTGCCTCCCATAGAATCCTAGGGTAAATCCCGTCTGGACCAGGGGACTTATCTATTTTCAACCCTTCTAGAATATCCAACACATCCTCTGTATCAACTGCAATACTTTCTATTTTACACCCCTTCACCCCAGTGACCTCCTCAGCTACATTCATATCGTCCTGCGTGAACACCGAAGAGAAATAATGGTTCAATGCCACCCCAATCTCTTCCGGTTCCACACACAACTTCCCCCTACTGTCTGTAACTGGCCCTAATCTTGCCCTAACCAACCTTCTGTTCTTGACATACCTATAGAACGCCTTAGGATTCTCCTTAATCCTATCAGCACTTCTCTGTTACTCGGTTGCATCAAACCTGCATTATTGAAACAGTAAACATCCCACCTGTTCTCTGCCTCACCCGCAAAGAAGGAATATATTTGCTTCCGAATGTAAACAAGTTAGCACGTTTAGGAGGAAATAAAAATAATTTGGAAAACAGGAGAGACATTAGAGTTCTGACACGGGTGGATCGTCCAGAAACATGGCTGTCGCATTCAAATCTCCTCAGGGATTTGTGATCCAGAGGAAAATGTGCAGAAATGACTGAATGGGCCCATAAAACAACAAGATCGTAAGATGTGGGAGCTGAATTAGGCCATTCGGCCCATCGAATCTGTTCTGCCAATAATACGAGGCTCACAAGATATTCAATCACATTGTCCTGCCTTTCCCCCGTAACCGTTGATCCCTTCAGCCCATACCCAACACTAACTGCAGTTTGTGCTTTGCTTTATTTTGGTGCATTACCGTCCTGATTTATGACTGAGGTGAATCCGAAGGCGAATCGGAATTTAGAGACTTGGCAGAACAGCCATGCAGGTCTACTCTCATCTGCTCTTTGACTCGAACTCAGCTTCCTCCCCGTGACAAGGCGCGTTTTTCCCGATTGTCCAGAGTCCCCACGCTGACTCTCCATAGGTCTGGCCCGATGCTCTAACCTTCAAAGCATCCTCCTCCTGAAGGCGCAACACTATCACCTTCCTTGCACCAAACTCCTGAATCCACCTATAATCGGAAGAAAAAGAACAACAATACAGGTACATGTGACATAAATAGCGCAAAACAAACAACTGGGACACCCCAGCAAAAAAAAACTCATTCACAAAGCTGATCAGTCTGGAGACTTCCACTTAATGGACGACCATCTCAGCTCGGTCGTGAATCCTTTGGTGAGTATTGGATCAGTGTAGGCAGATGCGAAGGACAAGCTCATCAATCCTGGATGAACATCCTTCACAGTAGCTACTGTCACCTTTGCTTCAGAAACCATGCTTTGCCTTGGCTCTATGTTGACATCACGAACCTTTGGATCAGAAACTGGCATACAAAAGGGTAGTGCAGAATTCCTTACCTGCTGGTTCCATCCTTCAGACACAACGATCTACCTCAGTTGATCAACATGCATTTTTTTTTGCTCAGTGACCTTGTATATTTACAAAGTAGGAGTCAAGTTCTTTCCCGAATTTTGCCACCCACCCAAGTTAGTCCAACTCCAACATTCCTGACGCTAAATGAATCATCAACTTGCCAAAACCTGAGTTTTTATCTTGAGCCATGATTTATTACTGAGAGAATCCCCTAGATTCCATCATCTAGGCCAAATCTGCAAATACCAAACACAGGCTTGTATAATTCAGCGGCATAATACCCGTGATTGCATTCATCGAAACATGGAATGAAAGAACCACCAGGGATGGACGAGGCCATTCAGTCAATCGAATTTGCACCGACTCTAACAGTGTATTTTATCAAGACACTGTGCCCTCCCTATCCCCGTAAACCCAAACATTTTCTCATGGCTAATCCATCTAACCTACAGGTCTTGGGGCAATTTCACATGACCAATCCCCCTAGCCTGCAGACCCTTTTACTGTGGGACGAAACCAGAGCACCCGAATGTTGCAAACACAGGCATGGGCAAACACCAGGCAGACCGTCAGGAATTGAACCAGTGTACCTGGAGCTATGAAGGAGCAGTGCTAACCTCTGTGCAACCGTATCGGCCACTCGATGTTGTATCCACAGAATCATAGAATACCTATAGTGCAGAAACACGCTTTTCGGTCCATGGGGTTGGCATGGACCCTCCAACAGAGCATTCCAGCCAAGCTAATCCCTTGCACTAACTGTGAAACCCACATATTTACTTCAATAATTCCCATATCATGCTTCATATTGGGACACTAGGGGACAATTCAGCATGGTCAATCCACCTACACTGCACGCCTTTGCACTGTGGGAGGAAACAGAAGCACCAGGAAGACATCCACGCAGACACGAGGAGAACATGCAAACTTCACTTGAACGTTAACTAAGATTGGAATCGACCCCTGATCCCTGAGAGTTTTGGAACCGTGCTGGGAAATATTGTATGGCATCAAGAAACATATCTAACCTAAAGAAAATGACTGATGGAACTTCTATTTTCCTCAGTGATTTTGACGCTTATATATCCAGTTCAGCTAAACAGCTGGAAGATGGGTGGTAAGTGGCTGATCTACCCTGGCGAATACGGTTTTACTTAACACATTTTTGAGCTCCCTCTGCTGGAAATGCTGCGCAATTTTATTCGAATGAGTTCTCTGTAATCCCGTGTATGGCAAAAATCTATTGTAACTTCTCAACGATGACGGTAGCCTTTGTAAACTTTATTAGTTGAACCGTCAGCTATCTAGAATTTACGTGAACCATCATAAGGAACATTTATTCCATGAACAGTCTCGACCAGGGCGGATCCCACCATTCCCGTGGATGCAACTTTGCTGGAAGTGGCAATGACTGCTCGAGTTCATATCTCGGACAAAGACTGACCTTTATTTTGATTTCTTTGTTCATGCCCAGCTACCAGATGTAACTTTTGGCAAGCGCGCTTTCACCTTACTTTGCCTGGGGAGACAGACCTGCCGTCAATTCCAGCAATATTAACCGACACAATAAGATGGTATCCTCTCATACTATCTCCAAACTATGATGCAGGAAAGGCCTAATTTGCGCTTTTGTAGCGCCATTTTGTGCCGCATTTCTCCTATCATTTAAGAGCACTGAGTCCCTGTCGGTCTTACTTTTTTTTATTTATGAGTAGCTTGGAATAACCGACTCTCTTTCAGGTTCAGTGCCAGCACTATTTCCTATGGTGCAGTGGTGACGGTTCAGTCTGACAGGGAGGCGGCTGAGCGAATCCACATTTTTTAATTGCGTCCCTGCTTTATTCTAAAAGAGTAGATGTTTGTCGGTAGCAATAGTGGCCACCTCCTACCCCCGCAGAGGCAGCTGGTGGCTTTATCTTATCCTATCGAGGAAAACCCAACAACGGCTTGTGCTATGTTAATTGTCTACCGTATAGATGTAGATGAAATTTCATCAGTGCATCAATTGCTACCAAATGTTTCTTTGACAAACAGAGAACAGGGTCTCAGCAGTTGATGTTGCCATTGACACAAATGCGACTGCCACCCTCCTGCCATCCGACATCTTGTGGGACAAGACTCCTACCACATGGTGACAAATCACTATCAATAGCTTGGTGGGATTACATTGTACAAGCAGTGCTGACAACTGTAAGGTGAGGCCGAAGTATAAATTCATGCGCATGCAAAGTGCAATTCTCGCCTTCCAAACGGACGCCCATTTCATTAAAGCTTCAAAACCTCTTCTCATTTTGCCCTTTCCTCCTGCGGGGACGCTCCCGTGATTCACAAGTCTCCCAAGTGCACCACAAGTTGAGAAATGCTGTCTAATAAACTTTCCAACTTTTGTGCGAAATAACACGGGCCAAAGATGCACCAACGCGTAAGGGTGTATACCAATATAATGCTTTATATAATATGATGGCTTTTGATGCTAACTAAGCACCTGGAATCTTCATCGAAAACCATCTGCTGGATGGCGGGGCTGATTTCTAACTAGGAGCACTAAATGTTCGCTGCTAAATGGACATGGACATCCTCAATCATGAGAAAGGTGTATCTACCTATCTCAGATTGTTAGTTTACAGTTAATTTATAATGCCCACGTGTTGTTACAGTGAGGTTTTTTGAATACGGAGTATGCACACACAGCACATTCAGAAAACTGTAGGGCTCTTACGACACCTAAGCGTTCCAATCTTCACATCTCCATTTCTATTTTATTACTGAGGGCACACAGCATTGTGCAGACACGAAAAAAAAACGTAGAAATTGCCTCGGCGTTCATATAATTATGAGTTTCACCCTTTTGTTCTTACTGGTTCCTTCTGGAAAACCTCTGAGCGCCTGCAAAGGAGCTGCTGAAATGCTCCATCCCGATTATTTGGTATCTATTCGACATAATTTTATTTGCTTCGACCACCCTTTACCTCTGACACTGGGTCTGTGACCCTCAATGACTCAACAAGTAAATGTGCTGCTTAAATTTTGTTTAGGGTACTGTAACATTAGGTGACCCTACTGTCTTCAACAGGACCTTTTCCTGTCAAATCTACTCTTAATCTCCTGCCCCCCAGTTTAAATCTTTGGCCGCCTGGTTACTCACCCCTCTTCTCAGGGGAAACATTTCTTCTATTTACCTTATAGATATCCCCCATTATTTTTACACCTCTGTCATGTCACCTCTCAGCATTCTCTATTACAGCCCCAACTTACTGGCCGCTCTTTATAGCTAAAAAAAGCTAGCCCAGGCAAGGAACTGGTGAATATCCCCTGCACCTTGCTTGTGCAATCACGTGGTTCTTATAGTGTGCTAGCCAGTATTACAAACAATATGCTAACTGTGGACTAACGGGCGTTTTATTCAGTACATACCAACCTTTTATTCAACTTGGAAAACTTGTACTCAGACAATAGCCTATGTTCTGCATTTAGATTGTTAATAGCTGAAGCCCAAACATTCTTGCATTTGGTACTCCAACGATTGTGGCATGCTAACTTATAAATTGTCTTCTTTCCTATTCAATGATTTTTTTTTCTCCACTCTTAATTCCCAATTCGTCTTAATGTGTTAAACCATATCCCATACATTTTAATAGTGAGTTCAAACTTTTGAAGCTACTTTAGTGAATGCTTCCTGACAATCCAAATGCAGGGCACTTACTTGTTCCCACCTTATCTTTCTTCCAAAAACATCCTCAATAACCGCTCACAATTTTTTTCTGCTCCGTTTTCTCTTCACAAATCCTACTTTTCATACATCTAAATTCAATTTTTTCTAGCAGTGACGTAAAGCTAGCCCCTGACTACAGGGCCTGCAGTTTTCCTTCATCTCCCTGGGATCTTCTTAAGTAACGTGATTAAGACCATTATTGCAATCATTGAGAACACTTCGACAATCCAATTAATTCCAAAAGAGTAAATGCAATTCAACCTCTATCTAGCTGATACCTCATTATAAAACGCTGAACGGCTCATCCGAACACTTTGTTCCTGCTAATCCCAAGGATTGCTCCAGCACTGTTTCCTTGTTGATGCTAATACCTGAATTCCTTAGCTTTAGTAGACATTTGCTTTCACATCGCCTTTGAGTCGTTTCTGAGCGGTCTCTTAAATTCCCGTTCACCTTTGTCTAATGGCTACTCTCCCGATTTTCTTTTCCTTATCTATCTTCAAGAAACATTTACAGATAATTTGTGCACTAGGTTTGTAGTATATTCTCTTTAGTTTATCCTTAACAATTGTTGATCGCATTTTCTTGAACGCTGAAATATTTCCCTCTTCAGTTTTTCAACTCCATTTGGCGATATTATCGTATCATTGACTATTCTTTTTAGTAAGGTTCAATATTACTTATCTCATAGGGGGTGTTGTGCCTGGAATGAATGCATATGTATTCAAAATTGTGTGCTAACTATTTTATGGTAGTAATTTCGTGTCTACAAACATATATTTTCAAGTGCTCTATCAAATTCTACGTTTGAGACCTCATAGTCCAATGCTACACCATTTGCTAAGATGAGACTTACCGTGCCAGACTCAGAGGTAACTAAATCACATTTCAACACAAAGCAAATTGCTATCATATTAATTGCACTCTTCCTAAGAAACCAATCTATGTTAGGATTATTTCTGAAGCCTTCGTCTTTACAAACCACAGTAGATTCCTCCCTGCTTGGTTTGTCGGTACACTATTCTATAGACTACCTTGAACCAATTTCATGACCTTTATGAATGAGGCCCATTTCCTCTGGGGCCTCTTTCCGTTTATCAATTCTATCGGCAGGAGGTTTCTTGATTGACCCGCTCAAGTTTGTCATCGACGTTTTCAATGCACCAAAGTGGAACCCGTGCTTTGTTTGCTTAGTGACTGTCAATCATGACAGGTATTGTGCAAGCTGTACTTTTATTTTTCTCAGCTGCGCATGGATTGTTCTATAAAAGGGGACTGGGAGAGATCTCAGAAACTTTCCAATGGGAGCTGTAAAACCGGAGAGACAGCGAAAAGTGTTCGAAACAATGGAACGGCCAATAATTCTACAGATCAAGGATATTTACTACCCCGTGCTCGTAGCCATTGGTACACCAGGTAAGTCAATGTCCTGCTGCTTAATAGGTGCTGAATATGTCACTGTTAATGGTTCTGTATCGAAGAGAGAATGTGCTTGCAGAGTCGTTTCATTTCTAGCGTGTTAGCATAATGAACATTAATGCGTTTAGGAGCCGACACAGCCTCTGAGACGCTCTGCTGCTCGGCAGAATGAGGGACCTCAACTTTGCTGCCTATAATAAGAGGTGGCGGGAATGAATCCCCACCACTCTAATAGTATAATGGATCACAAAGGAATGTGTTTTGATTTGTTATTTCAAGGCATTGGAGTGGCGTTGACATGACAAGGATCGTTACCCATTCTCAATTGATGAGTAGATGATGACAACCTTTGTATTTACCCATTGATTTTTTTGACCTCTGACCTCAGCTCCTTGATAATCATTTTGACTAAGGTTACGGGGTTTTGAAATATATTTTTTGAAACACATTTTGTTTGTTCCCATTCCAATTCCGGTTCCGCCAGTTCACATTCAGCTCACGCTCTTTTCCCGCTTCTCCCTCTCGTACATTATAAAAGGGAAAGAGAGAGCTGTTTCAAATTATATTCAATTACCTAAAGTGAAGGTTTTATTTGAATGGATGTAGAGCAACGAACAAGGAATAAAGAAAGGCGCAGCACAGGAACGGACCCGTCAGCCCTCCAAGGCTGTGCTGATCAAGATTCTTCCATAAAATAAAACCATATGCACTGAATCATTCCGTTCACATCCTAGTTATGTATTCGTCTCGTCGCTCCTTAAGTGCTGCTCCCACCACATCCGTGGGCAGCGAGTTCCAGACATTCAGTACACTCCCTGTAAAAAGATTGCTTCGCGTATCTCCTTTGAAAAATTCCCCACGCACCTGAAACCTACATCGCCGAATACTTGATTTTCTGTCCAGAAAAGAGCTTTGGACTCTCCAGTCTGTCCATCCCACTCATAATCTTGTAAACCCCTATCATGCCACACCTTAACCTCCATCTTTCCAGTGAGAACAAACTGTGTTTATCCAACCACTCCCTGCTGGCCAGGCATCATCCTCGTAAACCTATTCTGTGCCCTCTCAAAAGAATCCAAAACCTCCTGTTAGTCTGGCGACCAGAATTGTAGATAATGTTCTAAATGAGGACTAACTATTGTTCTGTACAGCTGCAGCATGACATGCGTATTCTTTTAATGAATGACCCGTAAGCAAACATGCCATGTGCCTTTCTGAGTATCTTATCCACCTGTGTTGCCAGTTTAGTGATCGGTGGACTTATACGCCCAGGTGTCTCCGGCTGTCAATACTGGTAAGGGTTCTACCATTTACTGTAGCATCCTAACATGCATTGGATTTTCCAAAACGCATTATCTCACGCTTGTCTGGATTAAATTTATATTTCCAGTTACTCTGTGAGAATTCTGTTCAATGCTATGCCTGTCTAATGTTGCCGCTGGTCTTCAAACAAATTAAGGGAATTAAATGTAAAATTATATAATTTGTTCCATTCACCTCCTGTGATTATATAGAACCTTGGCTCCGCGAATCATACTGTACATGTTTCAGGAGGGATGTTCTTCCCGCCCGACACAGCATAGACACGGATGCAGTCAGATTCCTTCTTTAAATTCATCATGAGACCTATGTTCTAGCTTCCTGGATAATTTGTTGGCTAATACTATTCATGGTCACCATTCTTCTGTTGAAAGTATGCATTCCATTGCCACTTCTTTCAAAGATAAAGATATCTTTTATCCAACGGTCCACGCCAACAACTGCCAAATTTTCAAGCCTCTTTACCGCTGTAAAGTCTGTGAACACATTGTCATCTTCTTACTCACGGTGAAACACTTCAATCTCCATAGTTGAAACTTTCCAATAAATTTCAACTCCAGGAAAAATGCCAAAATGAATTTTATCAAAAAGAGAAATATTCAATTTCACTACCCAAGATGGAATATTTTACCAAACAAGTCTCTTTCAACATTCTACACGGATGTATCTGACTGAAACTGCAGACACACGGTTCATTCTCATGGATAGAACATAGAACAGTACAGTACAGGACCTTCAGCCCTCGATGTTGCCGAGTTATGTCCGAGCCCAAGATAGAGCTATCCCACTCCTTATCATTCTGTTCTGTTCCATGTGCCTATCCAATTTGAAGGTTCCTGAAGTGTCCAAATCCACTGTCACAGCAGGCAGTGCATTCCACGCCCCAACGACTCTCTGAGTAAAGAATCTACCTCGGACATCTCTCCTATATCTCCCACCGTGAAATTTACAGTAATGCCTCTTAGTAACAGCTCCATCCACCCGAGCAAATAGTCTCTGCACGTCCAATCTACCTATCCCCCTCATCATCTTATAAACATCTATTAAGTTCATCCTCCGCACCCCGAAAGAGAAAAGCCCCAGCTCCCTCAACCGTTCCTCATAAGACCTATCCTCCAAACCAGGTAGCATCTTAGTAAATCTCCGCTGCACCCTCCCCAGTGCTCTCATATCCTTCTTATAGTGAGGTGAACAGCACTGCACACAAAATTCCAAATGTGGTCTCACCAAGGTCCTGTATAATTGCAGCATAACCCCACGACTCTTAAACTCAAACCCCCTGTTAATAAACGCTAACACACTATAAGCCTTCTTCACAGCTCTATCCACTTGAATGACAACCTTCAGAGACCTATGGATATGAATCCCAAAATAACAAAAAACATTAGAACATTACAGCGCGGAACAGGCCCTTCGGCCCACAATGTTGCGCCGACCAGTCTTATTTTAAAAAAAAACATTGACCCACTAATCTAAACCAATCCCTTTTCGTCCATAAGCCTATCCACCAATCTCTTAAACGCCCCCAAACTAGGCGCATTTACAACTGCAGCAGGCAGGGCATTCCAGTCCCTCACCACCCTCTGGGTAAAGAACCTGCCCCTGACATCCGTCCTATAACTACCCCCCCTTAATTTAAAGCCATGCCCCCTCGTGCTAGATTTCTCCATCCGAGGAAACAGGCTATCAGCATCCACCCTATCTAAACCTCTAATCATCTTATATGTTTCTATAAGATCCCCTCTTAGCCGCCTTCTTTCCAGTGAAAACAACCCCAAATCCCTCAGTCTCTCCTCATAGGACCTCCCCTGTATACCAGGCAACATCCTGGTAAACCTCCTCTGCACCCTCTCCAAAGCCTCCACATCCTTCCTGTAATGTGGGGACCAGAACTGCACACAGTACTCCAAGTGCGGCCGCACCAGAGTTGTGTACAGTTGCAACATGACGCTGCGACTCCTAAATTCAATCCCCCTACCAATAAACGCCAAGACACCGTACGCCTTCTTAACAACCTTATCTACTTGATTCCCAACTTTCAGGGATCTATGTACACATACACCTAGATCCCTCTGCTCCTCCACTCTATTCAAAGTCCTCCCGTTAGCCCTATACTCAACACATCTGTTATTCCTACCGAAATGGATTACCTCACACATCTCCGCATTAAACTCCATCCGCCACCTCGCGGCCCAGCTCTGCAACCTGTCCAAGTCACCCTGCAAACTTCGACACCCTTCCTCACAATCTACCACACCTCCGACTTTGGTGTCATCAGCAAACTTACTAATCCACCCAACTATACCCTCATCCAGATCATTAATAAAGATTACAAACAGCAGTGGCCCCAAAACAGATCCCTGAGGCACACCACTCGTAACCGAACTCCATGATGAATAATTACCATCAACCACCACCCTCTGTCTCCTATCTGCTAACCAATTCCTGATCCAAGTAAATAAATTACCACCAATCCCATACATCTGCATTTTCTGCAGAAGCATACCATGGTGAACCTTATCAAACGCCTTACTAAAATCCATATATACCACATCTACTGCCTTACCCCTATCCACTTCTTTGGTCACCTTCTCAAAGAACTCAATAAGGTTAGTAAGGCACGACCTTCCCGCTACAAAACCATGCTGACTATCTCTAATCAATTCATTACTCTCCAAATAACTATAAATCCTATCCCTAATAATTCTTTCTAAAACCTTGCCCACTACAGAAGTAAGACTCACTGGTCTGTAATTCCCAGGGAAGTCTCTGCTCCCCTTCTTAAACAATGGGACAACATTCGCTGTCCTCCAATCTTCCGGTACTATACCAGAGACCAACGACGACCTGAAGATCAGAGCCAGTGGCTCTGCAATCACCTCTCTTGCCTCCCATAGAATCCTAGGGTAAATCCCGTCTGGACCAGGGGACTTATCTATTTTCAACCCATCTAGAATATCCAACACATCCTCTGTATCAACTACAATACTTTCTATTTTACACCCCTTCACCCCAGTGACCTCCTCAGCTACATTCATATCGTCCTGCGTGAACACCGAAGAGAAATAATGGTTCAATGCCTCTCCAATCTCTTCTGGTTCCACACACAACTTCCCCCTACTGTTTGTAACTGGCCCTAATCTTGCCCTAACCAACCTTCTGTTCTTGACATACCTATAGAACGCCTTAGGATTCTCCTTAATCCTATCAGCCAAAGTCATCTCATGCCCTCTTCTAGCCCTTCTTAACTCCCTCTTCAACTCCCTCCTAGCCAATCTAAAGCTTTCTACTGCACTACCCGAGCCCTCAAGCCTCATCCGAACATAAGCCTCCTTCTTCTTCCTAACCAACAAATCAACCTTTTTTTGTGCACCACGGTTCCCTAGCCCTACCAATTCCTCCTTGCCTGACAGGGACATACCTATCACAGACCCACAGTAGCTGCTCCTTGAAAAAACTCCACATTTCAGACGTTCCTAGTCCCTGTAATCTCCTAGTCCAACCAATGCTTCCTAATTCTCTCCTAATGGCCTCATAATTACCCTTCCCCCAGCTAAAACTACTGACCCGAGGTTCATGCCTATCCCTTTCCATCACTAAGGTGAACGTAACTGAATTGTGGTCACTATCACCAAAAAGCACACCAACTTCCAAGTCTAGCACCTGGTCTGGCTCATTTCCCAGCACCAAGTCCAATATAGCCTCACCTCTAGTTGGCCTATCTACATATCGAGTCAAAAAACCTTCCTGCACACTTTGAACAAAAACTGCCCCCTCTAACGAGCTAGAGCTATAGCAATTCCAATCAATGTTAGTAAAGTTAAAATCCCCCATAACAATTACCCTATTACTTTCACTCCTAACCAGGATTGTCTCTGCAATCCTTTCCTCAACCTCTCTAGAACTTTTTGGAGGTCTATAAAAGACTCCCAACAGGGTGACCTCTCCTCTCCTATTTCTAATTTCTGCCCATACTACCTCAACAGACAAGTCCTCATTAAACTTCCTCTCTGACACTGTGATATAGTCCTTGACCAATAATGCTACTCCACCCCCCCTTCTACCTCCTTCTCTACTCCGACTAAAGCACTTGTACCCCGGCACCTGCAACATCCATTCCTGACCCTGCTCTATCCACGTCTCTGAAATGGCCACACCATCAAAGTCCCAGGTACTGGTCCACGCTGCAAGTTCATCCACTTTATTGCGAATACTCCTCGCATTAAAGTATATACATTTCAAACCTCGCTCCGCCCCACCCCCACAATGCCGTGCAATGCCGTCCCCTTCTATGCCTCCCTCACTTTCACCCCCTCTACCCAGGATCCCACCCCCCCTCTGAATCAGTTTAAACCACTCCGCATAGCCGTCACAAATTTACCCCCCAGGATATTTGTTCCCCTCTGGTTCAGATGTATACCATCACTCTTATAGAGATCCCATCTTCCCCAGAATGAGCCCCAATTGCTCAAGTAATTAAACCCCTCCCTCCTGCACCATCCCCTCAGCCACAAGTTCAAACTTTCCCTCTCCCTATTCCTCTCTAAACTATCCCGTGGCACAGGCAAGAGTCCAGAGATAACCACTCTGTTTGACTTGGCCTTTAGTTTCCATCCCAACTCCATGAAACTCTGCTTAATATCCCCTTCCCTTAGCCTCCCTATGTCATGTGTCCCCACATGAATTATAACTTGAGGTTGATCACCCTCTCCCCTAAGAGTCTTGAATATCCTCTCTGACACATCCCGGACCCCAGCCCCTGGTAGGCAACACACCAGCCCTGAATCCCTACCCTTACTACCAACTCTCCTATCCGTCCCTTTAACTGTAGAGTCCCCAATCACGAGGCCCAATCTCTTGCATCCCCTAGACACCTGAGCTTTTACAATAGGCTCACCCCCAGAGTCCTGCTCCCTTTGGCTATCCCCAGTTGATGCTTCCTCAACTGTAGCCTCCAGGACCGAAAACCTATTTTGGAGGGGAACAGCCCCAGGGGATTCTCCTCCCACATGCTTCTTTCCCCTCCTCTTGACATTGACCCAAGACTGATTATTAGGAGTGACTATTTCCTTAAAACTCCTGTCAATGTCTCTCTCTGCCTCACGAATTATGCGGAGCTCATCTAATACCACCTCCAGCTCCTTAACACGCTCCTCCAGAAGCTTCAATCTAAGACACTTCCTACAAGTAAAATCCCCTGAAACACTACTGGAGTCCCTCACCACATACATCCCACAGGAGATGCAGCACACTGCCCGAACTGCCATCCTTGAAACAGGTAACAGCAAAAAAAAAGGAAAAAATATAAAAAAAAACTTCCCCACACTTATAATTAGGTTAGAGGAGGTGGGAGGGTGGGATTCTGTACTAGTGTAGAGAATCGGGTATCCTCTCTGGACTAATTTATAGGGTTAGAGGCCTGAAAAAAAAAACTACAACTACCGGTCGACGCCCTAGTGACGACTTCCGGTTTCTAACTAATTTAAAAAAAAACCGCCGAAAAAACTCGCAACTGAAACTAGAATTAAACAGTTAAGAAAAATAAACAGAAAAAAAAACGCACCTTTTTACTGCCTCCTTACTCGCAAAAATCGCTGCCTCTCGACTCTGCTCCAACGGAACAATGAGGCCGATTCGCAGTGGTGAGTGCTTTTAAACCCGAAAAAACTACAACTACCGGTCGACGCCCTAGGTGTCTTTGTTCCTTTACATTCCTCAGAACACTGCCTTTGACCCTGTAATCCACATTCAAGTTTGTCCGACAAAATGAATCACCTCGCATTTATCAGTCTTAAACTACATCTGCCATCTTTCGGTCCATATTTACATCCTATCAACGTCCCTTTGCAGCCTACAAGAGTCCTCCACCTCATCCACTACTCCACCAATCTTGGTGTCATCAGCAAATTTACTAACCCACCCTTAAACCCCCTCTTCGAAGTCATTGATAAAAATCACACATAGCAGAGGGCCCAGCACTGCTCCCTGTGGTACACCGCTGGTAACTGGCCTCCAGTCTGAAAATTTTTAGTCCACCACCACCCTCTGTCTTCTATGACACTGCCAGTTACTTATCCAATTGGCCAAATTTCCTTCTATCCCACACCTCCTTACCTTCTTCATGATCCTACCATTGGGAACTTTATCAAACGCCTTACCAAAATCCATGAACACGACATCAACTGCTCTTCCTTGGTCTACACACTTAATTACCTCCTAAAAAAATTAAAAAAAAATTTGTGAAGCAGGGTTTACCCCTCACAAAACCGTGACAACTATTCTGGATTACGCTGCATCTTTTCAAATGGTCATAAATCCGATCCCTCAGTACCCTTTCCATTAACTTACCAACCACCAAAGTAAGACTAACTGGCCTCTAATTACCAATATTTTACAGGTTAAAAAAACATCAGGTTCAACTAATACGCTGGAGATTTTTGAGGATGTACTGACGAAATGTATGTGGACAATTCTTTTCATAATGTGTGAATAGATTTGTAAGAGTGGCTAGTGCAATACAGTGCAACATACTTGTGAGAAACAAGGATTAGAAAAAAGTTGTAGAGCTGATGTAGAATTCCACAGGACCATGTAATCCTACAGTGCTCAATCAGGCCTTTCGTCCTGTCGGGTGCGCTCCAACAATTTGTTAGAACATATTTCCCACACCTTGCGCCTGAAACTGCACATAATTACTCCGCCAAAACACTTCCATATATTGAGGCACCGAGAAGAAACTCATTAGTCTAACCTGTACATCTTTGGACTGTGGCAGGAAACCGGATCATCTGGAGGGAACCCATTCATGCGTGGGGAAATTTCGCAAACTCCGCACAAGCACAGAAGGCAGTCATTGAACCCCGTCCCCTGACGCTGTGAGGCAGCAACGCTAAAAAACTGTTGCACGTACTACACCAAACGCCGCCACCCACTTCCCACACCACCGAACCCCACAGAAATAATGGATATTTCATTTGAGTTCAATAAAGTTTCGATTGGGATTCCCAAGAAATCACTGTTAGAAAACTTGCTTTTCTGATATTAATACATTGCGTTTTTTTCGGTACAAAATTTCAAAGTGTGCTGATTATACAAAGTTTGTAAGCGTTGTGAACTAATAAAGGGGTCGTGTAGAAAGTTGAAGGAACGCTAACGTGTTTTTGCAAAGAGCAGACAACTGGTAAATTAATTTCCAAGCAAAGTAATGTGAAGAAGTTCGTTTTGGTTGGAAGGACATGGAGAGGCAAGACAAGATATCGAGTAAAAAGTTGAGGAGAAATTGGACCTAGGTGTAACTCTGCATAAATTATTGAAGGTGGTGGGATATGCTGAGACAAATGCGCATACATCATAAAATATACGGGGTGCTATTCATCAGGGCATGGAGTACAAAAACAAGGAGTTTGCGTTGAATTTATATAAGTCATTATTTCAATCACAAATAGAATATATCGGCGAGTTCGAGTTGAAACACTTTAGAAAGTATGTGCAGGCATTATAAATAGTACAGCCAACATTCACAAGAATTGTCGCAACCTCGAGGAACTTGGGTTGTGAATGTAGATGGAAGAAATAAGAATTGTTTACCTCACGGAAACAAAAAAAAGTGAGGAAACTTGATTAAAGAATTCAAAATATTGAGTACAGTAAGTTGAGAGAAACAGCTCCCTATTTTGACGGAATCGATGACCAGGGGGCATGGATTGGATTTATATTGCAAATTAAGCGAAATTGATATAATGATCAATTAAGTTCTAAATGTGTGCGTATTTAGGCTTTATAATGCAGTGTCAGACATTATGGTGGAGGTAAGTTCAACAGAAACTGTAAACATAGAATTAGAATGTTATCTGAAAGGTTAGGAATTGCAGATTAACATTTAAAAGGTAGAAAATGGCACTAGATGAATTGCTCATTCGGAGACAATGTACAGGCATGGTGAACACATGGACTCTTTCCACGGCTCCGAACTACTTTATGATCCAATAACTTTTTTAGTTATTTAAATAGAGCCATAATTTCAATTGCAATTGTTTCACTTCCCACTTCTGAACCTTTAACTCTTATGCAGACCTCGGATTAAGGACCTATCCCTGCCCATTTTGTACTCCCATCCGCAAAGTACTCCTCGTGGACATCATCCGAAAAAAATAAAGTCCATGGAGGAGAAATTGGGGAAATTAAAATCTGTCAGCCGCCTCTTTATATTCTGTCCTTCAAGATGGTCGTTAATATTGGTCTTTTTTTCACGTTTTCAGTTAAATTAATAATGTCTCCATTCATGACCCGATGTTATCGATTTACAACAGTTTTAAGAAACTTCTGCGTATGATTTAGTGCAAAGTGTATTTAAGTGTAAGTGTCATGTCTTGCTGCGCACCCTTCAGCTTTCCTGAATTTCACCGCGATCGAAGCAATGTCGTTGTTTATTTTGTGTTGCATTTTAAATGTGCCAACCTTAGGAAAGAAATCAATGGAGAAAAATGATGGCTGACCAAAGTTGTCGGTTTAGCATCATCGCCTGAAGTCACTGCCCCCTTCATCAGATCCTTCCGCCTCGCCTTGAATCACCATTGTTTGGGTTTCAACAACAAGCAGGTTGTTCTTGCTGACCATTGTTCATCTTGAAGCCGATCTTCTATCTTCTGAATGAAATATCCATTAAGAGTGCCCTTTGTCCAATTGTATTAAAACATGAAACCTCATTTCAAATTACAAGCAGCAATATATCTGCACGTTTTCCCATAATATATGATAAGATTTGTGTCTGTACCTATTATTTGACTCCTCTCTCGCTTTCTTACAGTGAACCTTCTAACAATAGTGACCCTCTGCAGAGGAAATTGTCACCTTTCGAAAAGTATCTCTATCTATATGGTGGCCATGGCATCAGTGGATCTACTGGCTACACTCGCCTATAGAATTGCACATCAAATTTTCCGGCATCGCTTTCCATATTCATTTCTCTCCTACACTATCATTTGTAAGGTTATGTTGTACTTGACTTGTACCAACGTTGGTTTGTCTGTGTGGTTTACAGTTGGATTCACATTTGACCGGTTTGTAGCTATATGTGGTCCGAAACTGAAAACCAGGTATTGCACAGTGAAAACTGCATCTATTGTCATAACTATTGTTACTGTGTTAATGTGTTTAGAGAACATTCCATTCTGGTTTGCATTTGAACATAAAGAAATAATTGATAATGTTCGCTGGGGTTTCATTCCTCGTGTGGCCTTTTTTAGATCACCAGCAGATGGAGCATACTTCAGATTACAAAGTATTTTATTTTCATTGATCCCCTTTTCTTTAATATTGCTGCTTAATTGTTTAACAATTAGACGTATTGTCGTGACGAATATTGCCCGCAAGAGACTCCGTGCTCCCAGGATTGGGAATCAGCGTGATCCAGAGATGGAAAACCGAAGGAAATCCATTATTTTACTATTCGCTGTGTCCGCCAATTTTATATTGCTGAGTCTGACATCAGTGGTGAGTCAGTGGACTGACGCCCTGGTCGTAAATATCCGACCTGCCTACACAGATCCTGCATATATTGCTAATGAAACAGGGTATATGCTTACTCAGCTGAAGTCTTGTGCAAATACGTGCATTTATGCAGCGACACAGACGAAATTCAGGGAGGAAATGATACATGTGGTGAAATCTCCTTGGATGTTTATTTCTTCATTGGTTAAACATATGAAAAAAAACAAACCAAAATTATCAACCCCAGTTAGAACATAATTACAAACCTTGATTCGCCGTAGAATATACATCTTTCAGTTGGAATCACAACGATATATTGTTCTGAGAAAAAAAAATCAAAGCGTCTTCGGAGCTTATATTTCATTTCCACTGCTCTCCTATTAGAACAGATCGATTTCCTGCTAAAACAGTGTATTTACACTCGAGATTCAAAGGGAGCCTGAGACTCAGCTATGTAACTGATAATGTCAGAGTCATTGTTCATCATAGAACCATAGAATCCTGCACTGCAGAAGGAGTCTATTCTGTCCATCGAGTTTGCGCCGACTTCAATCCCACCCATGCTCAATCCCCTTAACTCCATGTTTTTATCCTAGCTAGTCCCCCTGATAATAAGGGGAAATTTAGCATCGCCAGTCCACCTAGCTTTAGAAGGAAGCCGGACCACCTTGGAGAAATCCACGTAAACACGGGGGAAATGTGCAAACTTCCCATCTACAGTGACCCAAGCTGAGAATCGAACCCATGTCCCTGACGCTGTGAGCCACTGTGCCATCCCGAATTGCCTTACGCTTAATACACTGAATTAATATATTCTGTTAATAAATTCATTGAGATTAGAAACACTGGAATCGCGTATGTTTCATAGTTTATCAGCTACCTGGTTGTAATGATACAAAGCCTCGTCCCCCCATTAGGTTTTGCTCTGTTTTGTTTTGAACGGTAATAGAAGATAGTCCTGTCTCTTGAATATTGTCTGATGATTAAGGCAAGAATAACTTGGTTCATCCTTATGAGGTCAAATTTATTTTTCGAGCTCTTAACTTCGTTCGCAGCTGGTCTTGAAAATTTCGATGTCATATAACAGGCGAACAGATCATTCCGACCAGCGAAATATTGCTGACTTTTACCCAAGAGCCAAGTAAATAATTCCAACATTTTTTCCCCGCCGTGTATCAACATCATTAGCTTATATTTTTATCCACCCACATGTTTATGTTTGTGTTTAATATTTCAAAAATATGGATTGGCGAATTCCGCCATCCCCCAATTCCCCTTCTAAAGACGTTCCGTCACTCTCAATAGTTTTTATGTTTATTATTTTAACTCTTTTCAGTTTCCTGTTCCCGAAATAACGGGAGCTCCCTGTGTCTATGTATTTCATATTCCTTCATATAAAACATGTAGGCACAACTCGACAAATATCAACCTGATATGAAAGCAAACCATTGAAAGCCAGTGAAGTTAATGTAATACATGGATGGATTTGTCTTGTCGGCTTGTGTTTCCTTGCTTATGTCGAATAAAGGCGTGAATGTGTCTGATCATTTTAACAGGATCCTAAACACCCGAATAACCCAGTGTAGGGAAAGATGCCAAACTGTTCCAAACACTAACAACCATCCAACCCACCACCCTGCCATACCTACAGACAGGAAACATTTGTTATAGTTCATTGAATGCATGTACACAGGGCACCACCAGATCTGTACAATCATAATTGTGATCATGAAGCAACAGACATGCTGCAGGCGTGGTCAAATGCTCAGAAGAATGACTGCAAAACAAGACCGAAATTTCCAAATGAAATTTGTAACCTGGTTATGGAGAGTGCAATGCATAAAAACGGATCAACGTCGGAATCATAAAATAGTTCATGATAGGTGTTGAAGGGATATGGATTAGTATTGAATTTATGTTCCCTAACTCAATTAGCATTGGATTGATAAGACAATTCTGCAGAATATTCATGCGGAAGTGCGTTGGTCTTCCTGCCTATTGTAGTGACATTCATGTTAACTTTTTATCCTGGTTAGGAGGAAAGTGACAATTTTTGGAAAGCATGTTTGGACTATTAGTCCAAGTTCCTCCTGCAGCAGTTGTCAGTTCCATAATTAAATAACAAGAGTTCTTACTTAACATATGCATTGCTGATTATTAAATTAGTTTAAGATAGTTTAAATTAGTTGATAACCTTGTTGTATAAAGCGTTGCGTCGTTTTCCGAAAGAAGCAGCTGAATAATCACATCATTTTCATTTTACACAATATATTCAAATGCATATACAAATGTACTGTTCATGTATGGTCAGTGATCAAGTGCGAATCGATCAATAAAATAAAATAAACACTTTCATTTGTAAAGAGTTTTATTTTAGCTTTAAAGCAATAATTAGTACAGGGCAGAATGTATATAACTGATTGTCTTTACAATTTGGCCTGAGATACTGAAATGAGGATACTGCTATTTCTGGGACCCCCATCAATATTGGTTAAGTGTGGCCTTAATTTCAAATTTGCGCTGGCGTAGAATAGCAGCCTTAATAAACCTGCGTCACCATCACTTTCGTTTCCAGGAACATTTCTTCAAACCTCGCATATTTATTCAATGTTGTAATTGATTATTCTTATAACATCAGTCATTTTGTCTAGTTATTTAATCCTTTACCAATCGTTAATGAGGCATTGAATGATGAGGTGCTGCCAAAGCCAAACTCTAGATTGTTAGAGACGGTCATGGTACTGCCAGTCCGGATGGGCGCGTAAAGTTGAGTGCATAAGAGAAAGTTAGTCAGTAATATCAAAACTGAAGGTAAGATTGCCTTTAGATATTTAAATGAGAGTTCACAAAATGGACATTGGTTGCATAGAACATGCTTGTGGTGAATTCGTAACGGAGAGTGTGGTTGCGGTAGACAAGTTAAACAAGCATTTTTCATCTATTTTCACAATGGATGACACAAATAAAATTTAATAGTTGTAAATCAGAAAATGGAAAGGAGGGAGGAACTCAGGAAATTTTCAATCACCAGAAAAGTGGTATTGATCAAATACCAAAAAACAGTGGTATTGATCAAAAACAACTGAGAATTCCATTGTTTTGGATGGACCTCACACGAATGTCCTGACAGAGTTTGCTAATGGGATTGCTGATTCATTGGTTTTGACTTTACAAAATCGCTAGATTCGGGGAAGGATCCATTACATCGGAACTGAGCACATGTAACTCGTTTATTAAAAAAAGGAGTGAGCCAGAAATCAGGACACGATTTGCTAGTTAGCATATCTGACATCGAAAAATAGTGGAAACCATTATTAAAGAGGTTACAGCAGCAACTTGGAAAAGTAAATGCAACCAGCCAGGGGGAAAACGAAATGGGTCGGTGTCTGTGGGAGTTTGCACATTCTCCCCGTGCTTGCGTGGGTTTTCTCCGGGTGCTCCGGTTTTCTCCCACACCCCAGAAAACGTGCTTTCAGGCTGATTGGTGTTAATAAATTGTCCCTAAATTAGACCTCCCTTAATCTGGTGCGCATATAATTCTCTAAATTTGCACCCCTTTATTGAGGAGTCCAAGAGATGTAGACAAAAGTCATAGGTAGAAGAAGGATTGGAATGAGGCACTCACTGAGTGTTAAAATAGTCGGCGCGGGCTTGTAGGGCCGAAGAGCCTGTTTCCTGCGCTGTGTTGTTCTTTGTTCTCTTGGTTCAATTCATTGGAGTCCTTTCAATGAGTCAATGATGCAGATATATAGGAGCCGGGCAATATATTTGCTTGTACTCATTTGTGAGACATGGGCGTCACTGGTTGACCAGCATTTATTGCCGAAACGTAGTTGCCGATGATGGTGGTGAGCTGCCTTCTTGAAACACTGTAGTCTGTTTGCTGTTGATTGACCCACAATATCGTTAGGAAAGTAATTCCCGAATTGTGTCCAAGCAACTTCGAAGGAACCGTGATATATTCCGAAGTCATGATGGTGAGTTGTTTGGAGGTAAACTTGCATGTGTTGGTGTTCCCAGGTATTTGCTGCCTTTGTCCTTCTAAGTGGAAGTGGCCGTGGGTTTGAAAGGCTCTGAGTGAGATCTTTGTTCACTTTTTGCAGTCCATCTTGTACACACTACTGCTATTGAGCATTGGTGGCGGAGGGTGTGGATATTTGTGGTTGTGGCGCCAATCAAGCGCGATGCTTTGCCATGGATGTTATCAACTTCCTGAATATTGTTGGAGATGCACCCAACCAGGCAATTGGGAAGTATTCTTTCAATACTCTTGACTTGTGCCTTGTAAATTGTGGACAGTCTTTGGAGTATTAGAAGGGGAGTAACTCGCCAGACATTCCTGGCGTCTGCCATGACCTTATAACCACATTGTTTATGTGGCAGGAGAGTGTCTGGCCAATGGTAACCCCAAGGATGTTTCCAGTGGGGATTCAATAATGGCAGCATATTTGAATGTCAAGGGGCGATAAGCAGATTGAATTTTATTGGTGGTTGTCTTTGCCTGATATATTTTTCCGGGTGAATGTTACCACTTTTCAACCCACTCCTGGATATTTTCTTGTAACTGAACTTGGACTGCTGCTATATTTGAGGCATCGCAAATTGTGCTGAACATTGTGCAAACATTGGTGAATGTCTCCACTTCTGATGCACTGACGAATGCCACCAATGAATCAGATGAAGATGGTTGTGTCCAGAACACTACACTGAGGGATTTCTGCAGAGATACGCTGGAGCTAATATGAGTGACCCAGGACAACTTCTACTCGTTAGAGTTTAGAAGAATGAGAGGAGATCTCATTGAGACGTATAAGATGGTGAATGGGATGGATAGGATAGAGGTGGAAAGACTCTTCCCGCTCAAAAAAGACAATAGGACTAGGGGGCACAGCCTCAAGATAAAAGGGGGGCGGTTTAGAACAGAGTTGAGGAGTAACTTCTTCACTCAAAGGGTGGTGAATCTCTGGAATTCTCTGCCCGTTGAAGTGGTGGAGGCTGCCTCGCTAAATATTTTTTAAGACACGGGTTGATGGGTTTTTGATAGGAGAGGGGATTAAGGGTTATGGGGAGAGGGCGGGAAAGTGGAACTGAGCAGCGACAGATCAGCCATGATCTTATTGAATGGCGGGGCAGGCTCGAAGGGCTGGATGGCCTACTCCTGCTCCTATTTCTTATATTCTTATGTTCTTAACCATAACCATCTTCCCGTGTGATCCAACCAGCGGAGAGTTTGTTCCCTGATAACCATCAGTTCCAATTTTGCTAGGGATTATTCAAGCTGCACGCAGTCGAATGTGGCCTTGATATCAAGGACTGACACTCTCATCTCACCTCTGGAATTCAGCTCTTTTGAACTGAGGCTGTAATGAGGTTAGGAGCTGAGTGACCATTGCAAAACACTAACTGGGCGTCACTGAATAGGTTATTGCAGAGCAGATGCTGATGAATGGCACTTTTGATGTTTCTCTGCATCACTTTACCGAAGATTGAGAGTAGACTGATGTGGCGGTGATTGGTCGGATTGGAATTGTCCTGAACTTCGGATACAGTGTAGACCTGGGCAATTTCTCACGTTACCCGTAACTGCCAGTGCTGCAACTGCACTGAGAGAGCTCGGCCAGGGGAACGGCAATCTCTTAATCACAAGCCTTCTGTACTATTGTCGGAATTTTAAGAGGGACCTTAATGGAGACTGAGAGAATCGCTGTCGAGACTGCAGTGCCGTAAGAAAAATATAGGCATGGTTGGCGAGATCAGGGAAAGTTGATTAGATAGCGAGTATTATTGGGAGATAAGCGGTACACAAACAGAGACAATTTATGGGGTTGGATGAGGTGACATATATAGGAAAGGATGGAATGGTTGATTGCGTGAAAAATAATACAAAGTGGAGGGGGACAGCTGTTTTTCGAGATGGGCAATATCGTATGGAATGCCGTAGGTTACCAAGTCTGGGAGTAATGTTCGGACTGAAGAAGATTCGAATATAGGTCAGGTAATAACTGTTGATGTCGAAAAAATAGGGAACTTAATAATGCCCAGAAGTCCTTCTAGAGTTCATCAAGTATTTATGATATGGGAGACCTTATAAGAAGTTCAGTTAGGTAAAAGTCAAGGGTAAATGGACCCCCGCCTGTCCACATTGACGACTTCCATCCCCAGAACATTCATTTTCCACCCGAAACCCACGTCTAGAGTTAATAAAATCGATATCCAGTCATGGTCTCTCTTGGAAGGCCAGTAGACGTAGAGTAGGAGAAAAGTGGTTGCGATCAGGTTGGAGAAATGAAAGTTGCAGAGATTCATTATTATAGAATCAGGGTAGGAAGATGCAAAGGACAAGCTCATCAATCCTGGATGAGCATCCTTCTCAGTAGCTACTGCCACCTTTGCTTCAGAAACCATGCTTTGCCTCGGCTCTATGTTAATATCACGAACCTTTGGGTCAGAAACTGGCATACAAAAGGGCAGTGTCTATATTCGTAATATTAGCGCGTCACTGCTGGAGGAAAGGGCAAAATGAGAAGAGGTTTTGAAACTTTAATGGAATGGGCGTCCGTTTGAAGGGCGAGAATTGCACTTGGCATGCACATCAATTTATACTTATGCTTCACCTTACAGTTGTCAGCACTGCTTGTACAATGTAATCCCACCAAACTATTGATAGTGATTTGTCACCATGTGGTAGGAATCTTGTCCCACAAGATGTCGGATGGCAGGAGGTGACAGTCGCATTTGTGTCAACGGCGACATCAGCTGCTGAGACCCTGTTCTCTGTTTGTCAAAGAAATGTTTGGTAGCAATTTATGCACTGATGAAATTTCATCAGCATCGATATGGTCGACAACATAGCACAAACCTTTGTTGAGTTTTCCTCGATAGGATAAGACAAAGCCACCAGCTGCCTCTGCGAGGGTACGAGGTAGTCAGTATTGCTACCTACAAACAGCTACTCTTTCTAGAATAAAGCAGGGATGCAATTAACAAATGTGGATTCGCTCAGCCTGTCAACGTGAACCGTCACCACTGCACCATAGGAAATAGTTCTGGTACTGAACCTGAAAGAGAGTCGGTTAGTCGAAGCTACTCATATATAAAAAAACCATTAGAGCGACAGGGACTGAGTGTTCTTAAATGATAGGAGTAATGCGACGCAAAATGGTGTTACAAGAGTGCAAACTAGACGTTGCCTACATCATAGTTTGGAGATAATATGAGAGGATATCATCTTATTGTGTCGGATTTTATTGCTGGAATTGACTGCAGGTCTCTCTCTGGTGAGAGTCGTAGCTGAAATGTCTTTTGTCTTCCGAGAAAGTAGACGCGACAGTGGCCTTTCTTAACGACAGTGTCGGACAGTTTGTTGGTGATCTTGACACCTAAACGTTTGAAGCTCTCGACCCTCTCTACTTCGCCCTCGTTGACGTAGACAGCGGCATCATCTGCTCTATGCTTCCTGAAGTCGTTGCCAATCTCCTTCCGTTTGTTGACATTGAGTGAGAGATTATTGTCGCAGCATCAGTTCACCAGATTATCTATCTCATTCCTATACCTTGTCTTGTCATTATTTGCGATCCAACCCAATACGGTGGTGTCGTCAGCAAAATTGAAAATCGATTTGGAGGTGAATTTGGCCACATAGTCATCGGTGTATAAGGATTATAACAGGGGACTAAGAACTTAACCTTTTGGGGCACTGGTGTTGAGGATGACCGTGGACGAAGTGTGATAAATGTGGCGTTATCCACTTTGGAAAAATAAAAGGAAGACAGATTATTACGACAATGGGTGTAAATTGAGAGGTTTGGATTCTGAGCGAGACCTTGGTGTCCTTGTGTATCATTCGCTGAAAGTAAGCACGCAGGTACATCAAATAGAAAAGAAATGATATATTGGCCTCCATAGGGAGGGGATTTGAGTTGGGATAAGGATGCACTGCCAAAATTGTATAGAACATTAGTGAGGCTACACCTGGATTATTATATGCAGTTTGGCATCGTTATGTGTAGGAGGGGGTGAACAAAGAACAAAGAACAACACAGCACGGGAAACAGGCCCTTCGGCCCAACGAGCCTGCGCCGCCATTTTAACATTGTGCTTTTCCTCTTCCACCCTTGACCCATGTCGATGCTTATGGCACCCACATTGGAAACCAGATTGAGTGGATCATAGAAGTTCGTTCAACGTATGTTGGTGAGAAAGTATTAGAATTCATTATGAAGGATGTAATAAAGGAAATTTGGAAAGTCAAAACGCAATCGAGCACAGTCAGCATTGTTTAAGAAGGGTAAATCTAATTTGATGCAGTTATTTAAAGATCTAACAATCTAATTGGATTTTGGAGATCCTGTAGATTGTGTATGATCTGATGTCATTTGATAAGGTGCCATACAAAGAAAGTTGAGTTGAGACCAAGATGGGATCAACGAATATCGTATTGAACGGGAGTGCATGTTGGAGCGGCTGAATTGTGTCCTCAGGAAGACACCACCATTAATGTTCTCCAGTCCGCCCCGCTACCCCACCATTTATTCTCTGATTAACCATTTTACCATTTATATAGATGATCTGGAGGAGGGAACCGAGTGTAGAGTGTCGAAATTTGCTGATGATACCAAGATTGGGGGAACGGCAAATTGTGCGGAGGGTGTGGAGAGTCTGCAGAAGGATCTAGATAGGCTGGGCAAATGGGCCAGGAAATGGCAAATGGAATTTAATGTTGGCAAGTGCGAGGTGGTCCACTTTGGTAGGAAAAATGGTAGGAAGGGCTATTACTTACGGGGCGAAAAACAGCAGCAGGCGACGGTGCAGAGGGACCTCGGGGTCCTTGTGCATGAGTCGCAAAAACCCAGCTTGCAGGTGCAGCATGTGGTCAGGAAGGCGAATGGGATGCTGGCCTTCATAGCGAGGGGGATTGAATATAGAAGTAGGGAGGTCTTGCTGCAGCTGCATAGGGCATTGGTGAGGCCGCAGCTGGAGTACTGTGTGCAGTTTTGGGCGCCGCACCTGCGCAAAGATATTTTGGCCTTGGAGGGAGTGCAGAGGAAGTTTACTAGGCTGATACCGGAGTTGAGGGGGTTGAGCTATGAGGAGAGGCTGAATAAACGAGGCTTGTACTCGTTAGAGTTTAGAGGAATGAGGGGAGATCTCATTGAGACGTATAAGATGATGAATGGGATGGATAGGATAGAGGTGGAGAGACTCTTCCCGCTCAAAAAAGACAGTAGGACTAGGGGGCACAGCCTCAAGATAAAGGGGGTCGGTTTAAAACGGAGTTGAGGAGGAACTTCTTCACTCAAAGGGTGGTGAATCTCTGGAATTCTCTGCCCGTTGAAGTGGTGGAGGCTGCCTCGCTAAATATATTTAAGAAGCGGGTTGATGGGTTTTTGATAAGAGAGGGGATTAAGGGTTATGGGGAGAGGGCGGGAAAGTGGAACTGAGCCACGACAGATCAGCCATGATCTTATTGAATGGCGGGGCAGGCTCGAAGGGCTAGATGGCCTACTCCTGCTCCTATTTCTTATGTTCTCATGTTCTTTTGTAACGTGGAGCAACACAAATCAATTAATCCTTGGTCACAGTTATCGCTGCAAGCATTAAAATGTGTCTCTTGCAATTCCAGAGGTAAATCTTATCCTGCATTTGTAGGAGGGGAGAAAAACGCTGATGGTGGAAATCTGCAAGAAACCTAGAAATGCTGAGAAACACATCTCAACAAGTCTGAGGATATCTGTCAAGCGAGAAACAGAGTTAATGTTTTGAGTTCATATGACTCTTGCTCTGAGTTAAAGAGAGCAAGATACATGCTGGATTTCAAACTATTTAAGACGAGGTGAGCAAAAGTTAAGTTCAGGAATAGGTGGCAGCTCAGAAAGACGGGACAAATGTGTCGTGGAACACAAGGCAAAGTGTAGTATTAAGGAGCATAGGCTACAGGACGGCACAGTGATCCAGCGATTATCACTGCCCCTCACAGCGCCGGGGAACCAAGTGCGATTCACGACATAGATCACTCTTTAAGCGGCATCAGGACATTCTTCCCGTGTCCATATGGGTTTCCTCTGACCGCTCCAGTTTCCTCAAAGACCTGTTGGTTAGATGCATCTGCTATGCTATGAAGGCTGCCTGAATTATTTTGAACCAGGGGTCTTCAAACTCCACATCGGCATGTTTGAAAATGGATATTTAATTTCAATTTCACTTCCCAGGCTCTGCAAAGATAAAAAAAAATGTGATTATTACTGGAATCACGAACTTCTTAGCTAGCTCACCTGTCTGACCATTTTCACTCGTCCAAAGGTGATTTTAGCCTGAAGATTACAAGCTGGATCATTCTCACCCTTCGATCGGTCCTCCTTTCTTTGATATAACAAACTCCATGATGCTTCTTTTCATTCTGCAATCACGGATCTCGCATTCGGAAACATCACAGGCAACCGCACATTCGAAGTACATTGGACTAGCCTCGTCCTGGGCGAACCATTTTTTATTTAAGCATTTTTATTCCGTAAAAAAAAACAACAACTCGAACAATATCCAAACCGACAATGGGAGGCATTGCACCCCATCTTGGGCTTGATCAAACAAGATCCTAGCTGGCGAGATGAAGAACTACACTCCATTCCGGGTTTGATCAAATGCTTTATTTTAGCTAAAAGGCGGAGATGGATTTGAAAATCTACATCAGGTGAGACCTCAGTTTACCTTTATTATCTACCCTAACCATTCACACTATACTAACCTGGGCGAACCACCATCACGGGTGTCAGCACACTCCAGGCGCAACGGGCTAGCCTCGACACCCGCTTCAAACCTGAGCGTGTTATTTTTCGATCTTGAATATGAGCGGCCAGGAAGACGATGTTTACATGTTCGGCCCAAAGAACAGTGATTATTGGTCCTGAAATGGTAAAGGAACGACGATAGATCTTCATGATAGAATGATGTCAAATATTAGTTCCAATTTAGTTCAAAAGCCCAAGCTATAAATGAACTACTAAATGTTCAAATATCAATGTAGAGTGTTGTTTCATTGAGTAGTTTCTTAATCTTGTTTCTATTCACTCAATGGTACACCTCTCGCAATGGCTATGTTGCTACCAACACATTTATGTTCTTTCTTTAAATAATTGTGAAAGAACATCATTATCGTTAACTTCGTTTTTTTCTCCCTAGGCTGTTTGTTAAATCACTGTAACAAATCCTTTAAAATGATGTAACCAGTGAAATAGTCTCAACGGGGCGACCTCTCTCATTTTAGTATTGGCTCATTCGAACACGCAATGATATATAATCAGTTGCAGCCACCATTATCTTTACCTCACAGATAATGGAATACTCAGTGATATATCAGATAGAAAGCATCTACTACCCTCTTCTCGCAGCCATTGGCATTATTGGTAAGGCTTTGCGCCCATTCTGAATGTTGTTAACTAATGATGATTTCTTATTTACGCTTGCTCCCTGCCTTGTACTTCAACATTTTTCTGTTTTTTCTCTGAGTGATAAAGATATAGTTCCGTGCTACCGTTTAAATCAGGAATAATTTTACTGTTGGCTGTAGGAAGATTGTTGACAAGGCTTTTATTTTCTTCAGTGCTCAACAGAGTCAATTTTGTGAGAACCTTCCGCTTCATTGATTCTTATCCATTTTCACCTAAAGAGCAAATGCGAGAATAAGTATCTAAATATCGGTGGATGATTTAATTCCCCTGTCATATGGGTAGATATTTACGACCATTGTTGCGAATGCAAATAAATGCAGGTGTTGTTTGCAAAGGACAACTGGCACGAAACTACCCATGTTGCGCTATTTTTTGATGATTCTCTCCTCACCATTTAACACCACAGTAAACATGTACTTTTTTTTAAATAGAGGAAAGACTAGTCTATAGTAAATTGCGTAAATAAGGGTGCTCAAGTATATATAGAAACATAGAATCATATAATCCCTACAGTACAGAAGGAGGACATTCGGCTTATTGACGCTGCACCGACAGTAATCTCACCCAGGCCTTATTCTCGTAAACCCACAGATTTACAATACAATCAATGTAGCATGGCTAATCAAACTGATTCGCATTCTTTGGTCTGAGGGAGGAAACTGGAGCACCCAGAGGAAACCCACGCAGACAAGGAAAGAATGTGCAAACTCCACACAGGCAGTGACCAGGGGCTGGATTTAATACCGGATTCCTGGCGCTGTGAGGCAGCAGCATGAACCATAGTTCCACCATGCTCCCCACACAGTGTATATTTTTTGCGTTAACGGCAGAAAGGTTCAGTGGACATCATAGAACCAGATATAGTACATGAACACTCAAGATAATAAAACTAACACCCACAAGTCAACTAAAGGTAAGACCTGTAAGTCAGCTGTTTGTAAAATGCAATGCACTTTGAAAACGTTCTCCACATTTGAACACTGGAGAACAGATCATAGAACACGACAGTGGCCCTTTGGCCTGTCGAGTCTGCCCCCAACACAATCCCACCCAGGCCCTGCCCCCATATCCCTACATATTATACCTATATATTCCCGCTAACCTACGCATCCCGAGACACTAAGGGGCAATTTCTTAGCATGCGCAATTAACCTAACCCGCGCATCTTTGGACTGTAGGAGGAAATCCACGCAGACACGAGGACAGTGTACAAACTCCACACAGACAATGACCCGAGCTGAGAATCTAACCCAGGACCCAGGTGCTGTGAAGCAGCAGTACTAACCACTGTGCTGCCGTGCCGCCCCAATAATTGACAACACGCCTCTTACTTTGAAAACGTTTGATAGTCTCGCTGAATTATTACTTGAATTTCGTTCATTTGTAAAGTATTTCATGATGCAAGCATTACTATGAAATAAGTCAACTGTACCTTAGTTGGTCACGCTACCGTCTCTGTGTATAAAAATACTGACCCTCGAACGAGCCAAATTAAATATCGTAGCATGTTGTGATTTTAATGAGTTATCCCCACTTTAGAATTTCCATCTGTCATGAAGCAGCGCCAACATTTCCAGGGCCGCAACAAAAATTATGTCCATAAGTCCTGATGAAGCTCCAATGCCCCTCATCTTCGCCCTTTCCTGGAATGTCAATTCTTAAGCAATTTTCGGAATGTCAAAGAGTCCTCCAGGTCATATCTAACCATTATTTAGAAAAGTTCCCTAACACATCCTTGTGTTTCACTTCTATCTCCATTTAATGAAGTCTAAGCGCATTGTTTAGCACATTCTTATCTAGAGCTCCCACATTCAGAAATATGGGTAGGTGCATCAAAGTATATTCTCAGTCTATTTCACAATTGCACCATAAATTATATATTTTTTGAGAATGTATTTTCCAAGTTGAATCAGTTATTCTTGCATATTGAGATTCATGTGTCCTGCTTTTCCAAGTTTTCTCTCTCAGTTTGTGTCTTCTGTTTCTTTTGTCATATCTCTCCGGCCTAGTTAAAATAGCTTTCAAAAGGCGAAGTCCACTTTAGGCCACGATGAGCTCAGACAAGATTTCATTAACTGTCAGCTCAAGCAAACGTACCGAGTGCCTATTGTTATCCCTCTTTCTTATTTTTCTCCATTCATCCGGTTCTGCTGGTTGTCCATTTACACTTGTCTATATAGTTAACTTCCGCACATCATTTGCTTAAGACTGCCGGTTCTGGTAAAAGTGACCGTTTCCTCCTCCTGCGGACATACGGAACCAGATTTTTTTTTATGTCAAGCTATCATTTCTCAAGATTGGATCCGGTTCCATTTGATGCATGCCAGGTTTACTGTCGTTCTTTTTCCACTTTGAGATTTAGAAGTATGACCGCGACGTTGCAAAATACTCAGCAAAACCATACTCAAACAAAATAACCAATGTCATTACAGATCGTTGTGACATTTTTTTTCGATTCGCTGTTAACCACTATTAAGAGTGTTTTTTTCTTATGTTCAATTCATTGAAGTTTTGTACTCTTTGCTATTTTGTTTAATTCATATGACTGCGCGGCAAAAATCCATTTCAATTGCACTTTTGAAGATTTCTGATGATACCACTGTGGTGGTCGAATCCCAATCAATGAGATCACGCAGGACACGAAAAAGAGATTCTGCTCAAATGGGGCAATGACATAAGTCTCTCCTCAAATGTCAGTAAATCGAAGGTGATAACCATTGACTTCAAGAAACGCAGTGGAGGATCTGCAACTGTTTATCTCAATGGGGATGAAGTGGAGATGGTCGAGAACTTCAAGTGGCTCGGTGCCCAGATCACCCACAATCTGTCCTACCCCTACAAGACAATGTTCTAATTACGAAAGTCAATCAACATCTTTACTTTCTCACAAGGCAAAGGAAAAATGGCCTGTCCATTAAGACATTTCGCAATATTTACAAATGCACCATAGAATGTATACTCCCTGGATGTTATATGGTTATAACAGCTTATATGGTTACTGCTCTGATCAAGACCGCAAGGAACAACAAAGCTTGGGAGCATAGCCCAGTCGATCAGGCAAATCAGTCTCCCATCCATTGACTCCGTTTAGTCATTCTACTTCCTCTGGAAAGCAGTCAGCATGATCGAGGACCTCAGGCATCACGGGAGGACTACCTTCCACGTTGTTCATTCGGGAAAGTAAGATACACACATCGGAAAACACGTACCAACTGACTCAAGAAGACTTCCTTTAGAGATTAAATGGCCCTATCATGCAGTCAATTGATCTTGTCTTCATCACACGTGCAACTGAAAAACTATATTCCACATCCTAACATTTTGCTTTCCACTAAGCGCTTAATGGATGGTATATCCTGTCTGTAAAATGCACAAGGAACAATTTTTACTCTATTCCAAAGCATGTGACAATAAATCAAATCAGATCATCGTGGTCTTCTGTAAAAAGAAAATCAATTTGCTGCAGTGAATGTCATTTGCACTTTTTACATTGAATCTTTATTCGAAGGATAAAATATTAATCTGTGAATTTCTCTGCTAAATTGTTGATGTTAATTCTATTTGTTACAGTTAACGCAGTGGCAATTGTGATCCTGAAACGAGGGAAATGTGGCCTCTCCAAATGTATCACTCAGTACCTAATGGCAATGACTTCAGCAGATCTACTACTCGTCATCACCGATGTTATATTGAATCGACTTAATAATATGTATTTCCCTGTCAATTTCTTATCTATTACTCCAGTGTGTGCGCTGAAAGCAGCTTTATTTCTTTCAGCAATTAATTGTTCCGTTTGGTTCACAGTGGTTTTTACCTTTGATCGGTTTGTAGCCATTTGTTGCCAGACACTGAAACAACGATATTGCACCAAAAGAACCGCGGTTGTGGTTGTCAAAGCAGTGACCATTATCAGCTGTGTGAGGTGCATTCCCTGGTGCCTTGTCTTTAGCCCTTCAATAATTATTGACAATGTTCCATGGTATTGCATTGAGAAAGATCTCTATTATACCTCAACATTTTATATAGTGTATGAGAGGATTGACATTGTACTAACACCGTTGCTTCCATTTGCTCTGATTTTGGTTTTCAACACTCTGACTGCTAGGAATATTATAATTGCCACTAAGCTGCGGAGGAGCCTCAGGGGACAAGGCAAAGCAGAGAATCATATTGACCCAGAAGTGGAGAGCCGAAGGAAATCCATTATATTGCTCTTTGCTTTGTCTGCCAATTTTATACTGTTGTGGATTCCATATATTGTGTACTCCTTAACCTGGAGAACTGTAAACTACAATTACACAGACAAAAGCTTTACCAATACAGAATATGTCGCTCAGCAATGTGGATACATGCTGCAGCTTCTGAGTTCATGCACCAACACCTGCATTTATGCACTAACACAGAGGAAATTCAGAGAGGAGTTAAAGAACGGGGTTAAATATCCATTTATTCTAATTTCAAAAATATTTGGACAACAAAGTAAAACAAATCTGCAATAATAGGTTCTAACATGACAGATTACTCTGCATTCAAAATATAACACGACTGTCACTTGTCTATTATTGCAATAAAATATATTCTATGACCCTTGTGACAATGGTAGATTTTTTTCATTCACATCTTGCAAAGTCTTGCAGCCTTAACTGTCATTAACACTGCACCCGCCTGAAATGACACCTCTATTTTCTCGCTCAGCGAGATATGACTAGCCAGAGCATTCCTACATATAATTACATGGCGAGAGCATATATGCCAGAATCATCTCGCCTGGTCCCTGCAGTTGCGGAATCAGCCAAGGATCACGGCGGCATATTGGTTAGCTCTGTTGATTCATGGCAGCAGGGCGCCTGATTCGATTCCAGCCTTGGGTCCTTGTCTGTCTGTTCGTGTCTGCGTGGATTTCCTTTCAGTTTTCAGTTTCATCTGACAGTGGCAAAGATGTGCATGGCAGGTGCATTGACCATACTAAACTGCACCTGAGTATTCGTCTGCAGGTTAGCTGAATTAGTTATAGTAAATAAGAACATAAGAACATAAGAAATAGGCGCAGGAGTAGGCCATCTAGCCCTTCGAGCCTGCCCCGCCATTCAATAAGATCATGGCTGATCTGTCGTGGCTCAGTTCCACATTCCCGCCCTTTCCCCATAACCCTTAACCCCCTCTATCATCAAAAACCCATCAACCCGCGTCTTAAAAATATTTAGCGAGGTAGCCTCCACCACTTCAACGGGCAGAGAATTCCAGAGATTCACCACCCTTTGAGTGAAGAAGTACCTCCTCAACTCCGTTCTAAACCGCTCCCCCTTTATCTTGAGGCTGTGCCCCCTAGTCGTACTATCTTTTCCGAGCGGGAAGAGTCTCTCCACCTCTATCCTATCCATCCCATTCATCATCTTATACGTCTCAATGAGATCTCCCCTCATCCTTCTAAACTCCAACGAGTACAAGCCTAGTTTATTCAGCCTCTCCTCATAGCTCAATCCCCTCAACTCCGGCATCAGCCTACTAAACCTCCTCTGCACTCCCTTCAAGGCCAAAATATCCTTGCGTAAGTACGGCGCCCAAAACCACACACAGTACTCCAGCTGCGGCCTCACCAATGCCCTATACAGCCGCAGCAAGACCTCCCTACTTTTATATTCAATCCCCCTCGCTATGAAGGCCAGCATCCCATTCGCCTTCCTGACCACCTGCTGCACCTGCAAGCTGGGTTTTTGCGACTCATGCACAAGGAACCCGAGGTCCCTCTGCACCGTCGCCTGCTGCAATTTTTCGCCACGTAAGTAATAATCCTTCCTACCATTATTCCTACCAAAGTGGACTACCTCGCACTTGCCAACATTAAATCCCATTTGCCAGTTCCTGGCCCATTCGCCCAGCCTATCTAGATCCTTCTGCAGACTCTCCACACCCTCCGCACAATTTGCCGGTCCACCAATTTTGGTGTCATCAGCAAATTTCGACACCATACATTCGGTTCCCTCCTCCAGATCATCTATATAAATGGTAAATAGCTGAAGCCCCAGCACCGACCCCTGGGGCACTCCACTAGTCACCATCCGCCAATCCGAATAGCACCCATTGACCCCGACTCTCTGCTTCCTATTTGACAACAAATCCTCGATCCACGCTAACACCCTACCCCCAACTCCATGTCCCCTGACTTTCTGCAATAACCTCTTGTGAGGTACCTTGTCAAACGCCTTCTGAAAATCAACAAAGACCACATCCACCGGTTCTCCTCTATCCACCGCCCTAGACACATCCTCATAGAACTCCAGTAAATTCGTCAGACACGACTTCCCTTTAACGAAAGCGTGCTGCGTCTGCTCTATCAAGCAATTCCCCTCAAGATGCCTCGCTATTTCCTCCTTGATGACGGATTCTAACATTTTACCTACAACAGACGTTAAACTAACCAGCCTATAATTCCCTGCCTTTTGCCTGGCACCCTTTTTAAACAACGGCGTAACATTAGCCGTTTTCCCATCTTCCGGCACTTCCCCGGAATCCAGCGACGTCTGGAAAATAACCACCAAGGCATCCACTATCACCTCCGCCATTTCTTTCAGAACCCTCGGATGCATTCCATCCGGTTCTAGCGACTTGTCCACAATCAGCCCCTCCAGTCTGTCGTGCACCGCCCCTCTCGTAACAGCAATGTCATTAAGACCCTCCAGTCCTACCACCTTTCCATCTCTAACACGCGGCAATTTATTCACGTCCTCCTCCGTGAAGACAGAAACAAAAAAGTTATTCAAGTCCTCAGCCATATACCCATCCCCTACCACTAAGTCCCCCTTCTGCATGGGGTTACGTTGATGGTGCATGGAGATGAGCTTGGGTAAGATCCACTTTCCGAGAGACAGTACATACTTGATGGGCAGAATGACATCCAAATGTGGAATGATTCTATATTTGGAGCCCTTCTCTTTTTTAGCTGCACCGAGACCACATCAACATAATTCATGGAACAGATATAATGCTGGATTTCAGATTTATATCTACATCACCTTTCTCAACGCAACCTGTCTTTGGGTTGTCGAGCTATTTGTTTGATATTGAATGCTGCATCTTATGCAATTTACTCGGCTGCATCATTTAACTGGAAAATCCGTTCAAAATCACTGCTAACTCACTTCTCTTGCCGTGGATTCCGTATTTTCTATGGTGAGTGTCTTATGTTGCAAATGATTGTTTATAATTTTGCATTTGGGATGCAAGCCCGTTGACATCCCCTCTTCTTATTCTCTTCGTTCTATTGGCAACCATATTTTTTCCACTCTATACCAATATGCTACCTTGTCAGTCCATGTGTGGCTTGTTACCCCATCACTTCGATGTCTTCAACAACTTTTGTGTTTTTTACACAAAATGTTGCAGGCTACTCCAGTCCGGCGTTATGCACGGAAATTTGCTGTTCTTTCCAGTGCAGCTATGTACCCTTGGCCGAGACTCAGGCCCGTTAACCATTGTTGCGGCCGTGTTCAGGGAGGCTGAACCTACACCTGGTTCACTCTCTACCTGTACAGTTTCCTTTAAAATTCTTTGTTAAATCTCATGTTTGCAAACCACTTTTATATTTATACTTTATATTGATTTTTTTTTCTTTGGTTTGACATTCATCTTTGAGGTGACATGAATTTGTGAATGCAAGGACATTCTGTGATGTCTATTTTCCACTTTGAAAATTCTCTTGTAACGTATTAACATAAAGAAAAAGAAAATACTGTGGATGCTGGAAATCTAAAATTAATATAAAAAGTTTTGTAAACGTTCATTGGATCACGTAGTACCTGTGGAGAATGAGGCAGAGTTAACGTTTGGGTTCCCATAGAACAATTCTGCTGCACTGAAGAAGAGGGATAGACGTATTGCATTGTGTAGCGTACAGAGGGGTGGAGCAGCTGGAGAAGAGTGAAAGGTCAACGATTAGTGAGAGTGAAGAGAGCTTACAATAAAAAAAGGCAAAGATTAAAGTTGTGTTGATGAAAACAGTGAGGGCTATGGAATTTGCAAATCGTAGCACAAACGAGTGACAACAAAATGTGTACAGTGCTCAGAGACGTAAAGTCCTGTGGAGTCTGACTCATGGCCTATAAGGGAGCGTTGTGCCAAAAAATAAGATTCAAAATTGTCCATGATAGAGGGAAAATACCGCTTTATTAAATTGTTGAAACTCAATGTTGAGTGCAGTTATTGGAAGGTGGGATTCCACTCATTCAGTTTGTGCTGGGTTTCACTGAAACATTCCAATAGACCAAGGATTGACATCGGAGCATGAGTCTCGGCTGCTGAGTTGAATTTATTAGCAGCAGAAAAATTAGGATCACGGTTGCATGCTTAGCGATCGTATTCCATGAAATCTTCACCCAGCCTGTTTTTTGCCTCCATCGTGGAGAGGTGAATACATTTGGAGCAGTGAATACTGTCGGCAAAGTTGCTGGAGGTGGAAATGAAACGGTGCTTCAGTTGTAAAACGTTATTGGATTTTGGTCGGTGAAGAAAGAGGATATAAAGGGACAGAGGTTGCATCTTCGGTGACTGCAGGACAAGCTAAGCTGGGGAAGTTTTGTGGGCTTAGCGTGAAGGAGAAAGACGTTTGAAGGAGTCGCCCATTGCAGAACAATTTCATAGACTAATGGGAGTTGTGAGGAAAATGGATGTTTAACGCTGGCATCTCTGTGGAGTTGGGGCAATGATTTTCTGAATGCGAAGGCTAGTGGGTCGAAATGTGAGGAAAATGGGGGACACTATCATCATTCTAGTCAGGCAGCACATAGCTTAGATTACATTGCTGGGGCAGAAATAGATGTGCACGTGTTTCTTCTTTCAATACTTAGAAAATTATAGCTTTCTTCACAGCAGCCTGGAGGAAGGAAATGGTTCAATAAAGTCATCAGTCATTGGAATGTTTTTGACCAACAAATCACTTTACGCTGCCATGCATGACGAGAGCTCCTGATCTCTATCACGGAGGTCTTAGATGAGAGTACACAAGCGACTCTGGACGAAATGAATTGGATTATCAGTTAAACAGAAACACTAGTGCCACAGTTTCAATCAATGGGTGGTTGATATAACGCTTTTCAATGAGAGTGTAGCCGGGAATTTTGATTCCGTGACCGAATACCTTTGCAAGGACTAACTTCTTTTCTGCAAAATACAAACTTTTCAGACGTAAAATGAATCTGTACAAAAGTGTATATTCAACTTTTTTTAAAGCTAAGTTATTAAAACGTTGAAAAATAAAATTTGACGTACAAAGGGATGGAACTTAAAATGGAAAAGACAGAACAATACCTTTGGCCGAAGAGAAATCACAGCTATGCCAGTCAACACAGGAGTAGCATAAGGTTTTCAAAAAAGATTGTGTGTTCATACGAAAATGTAAGTTAATTATACTCTATTGTTATCAATAGTCCAATCCATTAATTAGCTCAACATGCTTTCATTTATTATGCAACATGCCAATCTAATCACGACAATTTTTATTAAATCAATTAATACCTTCCACCTTCAATAATGTTATTTCATTATTTCTTTCTGAAACGCCGAAGTCCGCCTTGGCATAAATCACTTTCTTGTTGCTATGGTACGCAAGAAAATATATTTTACTTAATTCAGCACCGGCTAATTGGCTAAATTTGGTCTAATGCCAAATGGGGAGCCAGCAGTCGACATCAGTCCAGGCCTGAGCGGCTTACATCATATAAAATGTATCTTAAGATGGTCCTTCACACGGGTATATTTTGAATAGGTTTGTTTGCATCCATTCTTTTCATAATGCAAGTTAAACCATTTAATATCAAAATGTCGAATCTTGTATTCTTCGTTAAAGTTACTGATATCTTTAGTCAAAGTAAGGATAAACTGCATGTGTCTGCCTTAGAATCTTAATTCATACAATTCAATTTTAAATAAATCAGCTTATTTCAAAATTGTTCATTTATATAAAACGTACACCTCATGGTTCAATTTTCTTTCAAATCCTTGCACATATAATCAACTGTTCATAACCTTCATGCAGGGTAGGATTAATTATAGATTTCCCTTAATCCTATCTGATAGTTGCTAATATTTATTGTCCCCTTCTACAGTTTCAATCAATACATGGTTGATGCAACGCTTTTCAATTAATTCTGGAGTAAGACAAAATGCCCGATTACATCCATTGTTGTCCTTGTGTTCCAAAGACACACCACTCAGCAGGGTCCATTTGGAAAGTTTGGGGAAGTAGTGGACTGACAATCGCAAAAATTGGATGCACATAGGTCAAAACTACGATGCACATGCATAACGTAAGTTCATTTACATGGATCCGCGACCTGATGTACATTTGTAACCAGATCAAACAGCCCTCCAGAGCCAAGATAAATCAAGGGAAAAAAGGGTGTGCGGGTCACACAGAAAACAAATTGCATGGCAATGTACATAAGAACATAAGAAATAGGAGCAGGAGTAGGCCATCTAGCCCTTCGAGCCTGCCCCGCCATTCAATAAGATCATGGCTGATCTGTCGTGGCTCAGTTCCACTTTCCCGCCCTCTCCCCATAACCCTTAATCCCCTCTCTTATCAAAAACCCATCAACCCGCGTCTTAAAAATATTTAGCGAGGTAGCCTCCATCAGTTCAACGGGCAGAGAATTCCAGAGATTCAGCACCCTTTGAGTGAAGAAGTTCCTTCTCAACTCGGTTCTAAACCGCCATCCCTTTATCTTGAGGCTGTGCCCCCTAGTCCTACTATCCTTTCTGAGCGGGAAGAGTCTCTCCACCTCTATCCTATCGATCCCATTCATCATCTGATACGTCTCAACGAGATCTCCCCTCATCCTTCAAAACTCTAACGAGTACAAGCCTAGTTTATTCAGCCTCTCCTCATAGCTCAACCCCCTCAACTCCGGTATCAGCCTAGTAAATCTCCTCTGCACTCCCTCCAAGGACAAAATATCCTTGCGTAAGTACGGCGCCCAAAACTGCACACAGTACTCCAGCTGCGGCCTCACCAATGCCCTGTACAGCTGCAGCAAGACCTCCCTACTTCTGTATTCAATCCCCCTCGCTATGAAGGCCAGCATCCCATTCGCCTTCCTGACCACCTGCTGCACCTGCAAGCTGGGTTTTTGCGACTCATGCACAAGGACTTCGAGGTCTCTCCGCACCGTCGCCTGCTGCAGTTTTTCGCCACGTAAGTAATAATCCTTCCTACCATTATTCCTACTAAAGTGGACCACCTCGCACTTGCCAACATTAAATTCCATTTGCCAGTTCCTGGCCCATTCGCCCAGCCTATCTAAATCCTTCTGTGGACTCTCCACACCCTCCGCACAATTTGCCGTTCCACCAATCTTGGTGTCATCAGCAAATTTCGACACCCTACACTCGGCTCCCTCCTCCAGATCATCTATATAAATGGTAAATAGCTGAGGCCCCAGCACCAACCCCTGGGGCACTCCACTAGTCACCTTCCGCCAATCCGAATAGCACCCATTGACCCCCACTCTCTGCCTCCTATTTGACAACCAATCCTCTATCCACGCTAACACCCTACCCCCAACTCCATGTCCCCTGACCTTCTGCAAAAACCTCTTGTGAGGTACCTTGTCAAGCGCCTTCTGAAAATCAAGAAAGACCACATCCACCGTCTCTCCTCTATCCACCGCCCTAGGCACATCCTCATAGAACTCCAGTAAATTTGTCAGACACGACTTCCCTTTAATGAAACCGTGCTGCGTCTGCTCTATCAAGCAATTCCTCTCAAGATGCCTCGCTACTTCCTCCTTGATGACGGTTTCTAACATTTTACCTACAACAGACGTTAAACTAACCGGCCAATAATTCCCTGCCTTTTGCCTGGCACCCTTATTAAACAACGGCGTAACATTAGCCGCTTTCCAATCTTCCGGCACTTCCCCGGAATCCAGCGACGTCTGGAAAATAACCACCAAGGCATCCACTATCACCTCCGCCATTTCTTTCAGAACCCTCGGATGCATTCCATCCGGTCCTGGCGACTTGTCCACAATCAGCCCCTCCAGTCTGTCGAGCACCACCTCTCTACCAACAGTAATGTCATTAAGACCCTCCAGTCCTACCACCTTTCCATCTCTAACACCCGGCAATTTATTCACGTCCTTCTCCGTGAAGACAGAAACAAAAAAGTTATTCAGGATCTCAGCCATATCCCCATCCCCTGCCACTAAGTCCCCCTTCTCATCCTCTAAGGGACCAACGTTGACCCTAGCCAGCCTCTTCCTTTTTATATATTTATAAAAACTCTTGCTATCCTTTTTTATATTAAGCGCTAGTCCAGCTTCATAGTTTCTCCTGCCCTTCTTTATCAACTTTTTGCCAATCTTTGTTGACATTTAAACCTCTCCCAATCCTCTTCTCGCCCACTCCTCTTAGCTACTCGAAACGCCTCCGCTTTTAATTTAACACTTTCCATCACCTCCTTCGTTATCCACGGCTTATTACCTCTCCTCCTACTGTCCTTTTTGACCATCGGAATAAATTTCCGCTGAGCACCAAGAAAGATCTCCTTAAAGATTCTCCACTGCTCCTCAGCAGACCTACCTTCCAACGCACTCCCCCAGTCTACATTCGCCAATTCTTCTCTCATCCTACCGTACTCCCCTCTATTCAAACAAAGGACGCGTGTCCGGGAACCCACTTTGTCCTCCTCCATCTGCACCAGAAACTCCCGCATACAATGATCACTCTCCCCAAGAAGATCCTTCACCGCAAGGTCCCTAATTCTACCCGCCTCATTACATAGCACCAGATCCAAGATAGCTCGCTCCCTCGTCTGCTCCAACACACACTGTTCAAGGAAACTATCCCGGCAGCATTCCAAGAACTCCTCCTCGAGCCCACCGCGTCCAGCTTGGGTCGACCAATGTATATGCAGATTGAAATCCCCCATAACTACGGCCGTCCCATTCCTGCACGCCGCACTTATTTGCTCGTTAACAGCCCGCACCACCTCCAGATCATTGTTCGGGGGCCAATAGACGACACCCACCAACGTCTTCCTCCCTATGTTGTTCCTAATCTCTACCCACAACGATTCCGCTTTCTGCTCCTTGGCCCCAATATCATTCCTTGCTACCACCCTGATGCTATCCTCAATCAGCAGAGCTACCCACCCCCCCTTTTCCCTCCCGCCTATCCTTCCTGAACACTTGATGCCCCTGGACATTCAGCTCCCAGTCCCTGTCACCTTGCAGCCACGTCTCTGTAATGGCCACCAGATCATATCCATTTGTGCTGATTTGCGTCACCAGCTCATCCACTTTATTCCGAATGCTTCGTGCATTCAGATAAAGTGCCGTCGTCCCAGCCTTCACCTGGACCCTATTTGCCATAACGCCACCAACCATACTCACGCCCCCTACTCCCTCTAGTATTGGGACATCCTCGGCCTCTTCCCTTACCTGTACCCTCTCCTCAACTCTAGACCCCGTAATGTCACCTACCCTCGCACCCTACCCCCCGTCTAATTAGTTTAAAGGCCTGTCTACAGTCCTCTTTACTCGATTCGCTAGCACTCTGGTCCCAGCACGTTTCAGACCAACCCCATCCCGCCCGAACAGGTCCCACCTACCCCAATACTGATGCCAATGCCCCATAAATTCAAACCCATTCCTCCCACACCAATCCCTGAGCCACCCATTCACTTCCTTAATCCTATCAACCCTACGCCCGTCTGCACTCGGTTCAGGCAGTAGCCCAGAGATAACCACCTTGTCGGTTCCACTCTTTAATTCCATTCCCAGCTTCTCATACTCCCTCCCCAGATCCTCAATTCGCATTCTGCCTACGTCGTTGGCACCCACATGTACCACAACGACCGGATTCTCACCCTCCCACTCCAGGTTCCTCTGCAGCCCAGATGCGACATCATGGACCCGAGCACCAGGCAGACAACACACCCTTCTGTGCACTTTGTCATTGTGACAAAGGGCAGTGTCAATACCCTTCACCCCACTATCCCCTATCACTACTATGTTCCTTTTCACCTTCTCCTTGCCTATGTCCTGCTGCATCACTGTACCGTGTGCAGTTTGCTCACCAACCTCACCTCCCTCGTCCTCGTCCAGACTGGAAGCAAAAACCTCAAACCGTTTATGCAGATTGAGAGGCTGAGGCCTCCGCTCCCCACCCCGCTTCCTCCTCTCCCCAACCCCCTTCCTCCTCTCAGCAGCCCCCTCTTGTTCCTGACCCTTAGAGTTAGCCAGTCTAGGGGGGGGTGGATGTCACTTGCGCCCCATTGACAATGTCACCCTCCCTCCCCTTGATGAGCCTCAGTGTCTGCAGCTCAGAGGCCAGCTCATCTACCTTGAGCTGGAGCTCCTCCAGCAACCTGCACTTACTGCAGACATGGTCGCTGGGAAGGACCCTGGGGTCCACCAGTTCCCACATCATACAGAAACAACACATCACATGCCCCTCCATTATTCACTGTAGCAGTATTGAAAATTTCCACACGCACTTACCTGGCCCTTTTTCTCTCCAGCCCTTTTGATATTAAGCCCTAGTAGCTCACTCTGCTTCCCCCTCACTCCGCTGCCCGCTCCGACGCTGCCCGCTGTCTATACCAGGCCTCTTTTTAAACCTGGCACTGATTTAAAGCTTGCTGGTCCACAACTCCCTTCTAACCACTCCCTCAGAATTCTTAAAGAGGAAAATACAAAAAGCCCACAAAAATGCTTTTAAACGATTTAAACAGTTCTACAAGGAACAAAGTGCTTTAAACTTATTTAAACAGGTTTTTAACAGGTAAATTCTTATCTCTCTCTCTGCTCCTTCACTCCTCTGCTCCAGCAAACAATAACCTTCCCTGTGTGAGTGCAATTTCAACAACATTCAAGGAGCTCTACACAATCCAAGGCAAAGATGCTGGTTGTTAAAAACTCACCCACTATCTTATACCTTCACTCCCTTGACCATCAGTACATATTACCATCAGTGTGTTTAGTGTACCATGGATGCATTACATCAAGCCTCCTTCGCAAACATCTTCAAAACCCCCGAACTCTATCAAATAAAAGAAGAAGAACGTCAGGTTAATCGGAGAAACTGTAAGTTCACCTCCAAGCCACACAATATCCTGACATGATGGTATGCCACCGTTCCATCGCGGTCTCCTGGCAGAATGCCTATAACTCCCTCCCTAGTAGATCCAAGAGTCTTTGTGAAACTCACAGACAGCATAGATTCAAAAAGGCAGAATATCACCAACTTCTCAAGTATGGGTAATTTAAATGTTTACGTAAACAGCGCTGCCCACGGCCCCTGAACAAACATTCAATGCTTCGGCATTTCGGGCTTCAGTCATTAAAACGCATTACAGATGAGATGGGCTAAATGACACATTGATAATATGTGATCGATGAACTACAGTGATGATTATGGATAGAGGTGTTCAAGGGGAATTTAATACAAATTCTGCCTTTTTAAGAAAATGTTGTAAACATCATGCTTGGAGGGCTTAAAAGAATGTTGCAGCAAGCTGCAAACATTGACTGGCGAAATTTCTTTGGAACAGCGGACTAGATGCATCGAAGGCATTTCTGTGTATATCAGTGCGGCGCCGAAAGGCACACTGTGGAGTGGGATCAAATGCATTCAAGGTAACGTTACTTCGTGATCCATTTAAACTTCAAGGAACACGCAGGTAGTTGTAATAGATGAGTCAAAACTATCACGATGGATATAATATTTTTAGAAGGACAGATGGAACACAGTGGGCAGATGGGCTCGCTTAACCGAATGAAATGGTTTGAAATTGTAAATGAATGTACATGACTAGCTGGGCGGTATTGGCTAGTTATATCTGCTGAATGGAATGAAATTCGTTGTCGGGGAGATGTGCTGAACAGAATTTTGTGGATAGGTGATACGACAGGCTATGGATACAATATATGTTTTCTATGGAAAGCTGATGGTGATGTTGTCGTTAAGTGACATGACAGGTTGAAGAGAGTAACTTGGCAAGATTGTATGGACTGCAGTATTCGCTATTACTAATATTGTACTATTAATTTACTATTGACTGAAGGGAATATTGTGGCTGGGTGGTACGAATAGGTGAAGAAGTACCTTGAATAGGTGAATATACTACAGGCTGTCTTTAAGACTGGTAAGGTGATATGCCACGTTGAGGGGAATATTTGAATAAGTGACACAGCAGATTGAAGGGAAAACAACGGATCTAAATGGAAGAGTAGTGTTCATCGGCCTGAGAGAACGTGGGAGCTCTGTCACCAGTTGCGCTACAATCAGTCTCTTAAATCTTATCCCAGGGCAAACTGTGGCCAAACTCATTTTGCGAAGCCTGGATATTGACTTGCTCAGACTCTAATTTTGAAACCTTTCACCAACTTTAATGAGTTATGTCAATTTTCAGAAAGCCGGAACTAGTTTCCCTACTGTTCGTGTCAAAGTTTTTCTGTTAAGTTGTTTAGCGTGGTGTGCATGGACCTCCTACCGAAAACCGGCATGACGAGTGATCGCTGCTATTCTCAGTTAAAATCGAAAAGGTGAAATATTCGTGTTCTTCCTAAACCCCATCAGGTGACTGTTCTGTGGGGAAGGAGTCCGAGCCCTCAAGAATTCCTCTGTGAGGGGGCAACATTTTTTGTTTCTTCTTGAGTTATTGCATCTGCTGAAGCCCTAATGCTCCGAATATCGTGTGAAGTTATCCCAAGAGAGTTGCCCTGAAATGGTAAAGGAACTACGATAGATCCTCATGTCAGAATGATGTTAAATGTAAGATTCCAATTTATTTCAAAAGCCCAAACTACGAATGAACTACTAAATGTTCAAATATCAATGTAGAGTGTTGTTTCATTGAGTAGTTTCTTAATCCTGTTTCTATTCACTCAATGGTACACCTCTCGCAATGGCTGTGTTGCTACCAACACATTTATTTTCTTTCTTTAAACAATTGTGAAACAACATCATGATCGTTAACTTCGTTTTTTCTCCCTAGGCTGTTTGTTAAATCACTGTAACAAATCCTTTAAAATGATGTAACCAGTGAGATACTCTCAACGGGGCGATCTCTCTCATTTTACTGTTGGCTCATTCAAACACGCAATGATATATAATCAGTTGCAGCCATCATTATCCTTACCTCACAGATAATGGAATACTCAGTGATATATCAGATAGAATGCATCTACTACCCTCTTCTCGCAGCCATTGGCATTATTGGTAAGGCTTTGCATCCAGTCTGAATGTTGTTAACTAATGTTGATTTCTTATTTACGCTTGCTCCCTGCCTTGTACTTCAACATATTTCTGTTTTTTCCCTCTGAGTGATAAAGATGTAATTCCGTGCTACCGTTTAAACCAGGAGTAATGTTACTGTTGGCTGTAGGGGGATTATTTACAAGGCTTTTATTTTCTTCAGTGCTTAACAGAGTCAATTTTGTGAGAACCTTTCGTTACATTGTTTCTTATCCATTTTTACCAAAAGAGCAAATGCGAGAATAAGTATCTAAATATCGGCGGATGATTTAATTTCCCTGTCATATGGGCAGATATTTACGACCGTTGTTGCGAATGCGAATAAATGGCAAGTATTGTTTGCAAGGGACGACTGACACGAAACTACGCATGTTGCGCTATGTTTTGATGGTTCTCTCCTCGCCATTTAACACCACAGTAAACACGTATTTTTTTTTCAATAGAGGAAAGGCTTGTCTATAGTAAATTGCGTAAATAAGGGTGCTCAAGTATATATAGAAACATAGAAGCATAGAATCATATAATCCCTACAGTACAGAAGGAGGACATTCGGCCCACTGACGCTGCACCGACGGCAATCCCACCCTGGCCCTATTCTCGTAACCCCACATATTTACTCTGCTAATCCTGTGAAACTAGAATCAGTGTGGAATGGCTAATCAAATTGATTCGCATTCTTTGGTCTGCGGGAGGAAACTGGAGCACCCAGAGGAAACCCACGCAGACAAGGATAGAATGTGCAAACTCCACACAGGCAGTGACCCGGGGTTGGATTTAATACCGGATCCCTGGCGCTGTGAGGCAGCAGTGTGAACCATCGTGCCACCGGGCTCCCCATACAGCGTATATTTTATGCGTTAACGGAAGAAAGATTCAGTGGGCATTATACAACAGGTTATAGTATATAAACACTCAAGATAATAACTAATACCCACACGTCAACTAAAGGTAAGCCTGCAGTCAACTGCAATGCACTTTGAAAACGTTCTCCACATTTCAACACTGGAGAACGGATAATTGACAGCACAAGTCTTATTTTCAACACCATTGATAGTCTCGCTGAATTATTACTTGAATTTCGCTCATTTGTCAACTTTTTCATGATGCAAGCTATACTATTAAATGAGTCAACTGTACCTCAGCTAGACACACTACCTGTGTCAAAACTGACTAGGGGGCACAGCCTCAAGATAAAGGGGAGGCGGTTTAGAACGGAGTTGAGGAGGAACTTCTTCACTCAAAGGGTGGTGAATCTCTGGAATTCTCTGCCCGTTGAAGTGGTGGAGGCTGCCTCGCTAAATATTTTTAAGAAGCGGGTTGATGGGTTTTTGATAAGAGAAGGGATTAAGGGTTATGGGGAGAGGGCGGGAAAGTGGAACTGAGCCACGACAGATCAGCCATGATCTTATTGAATGGCGGGGCAGGCTCGAAGGGCTAGATGGCCTACTCCTGCTCCTATTTCTTATGTTCTTATGTTCTTATGTTAAATCTGACTACAGATTTCGGTCACAGAAGGAAGGACCCGCGGAATATTGCAGTGTGGAGGCAGGTTAGACAACATTTCGATTTCGACAAATTCAGCCCCTTCTCCTTTGCCAATTTGCTTTCGTATCTTATTCCAATATTTCATAGAAATAAACAGCTTTAGCCTGGATGCGGGGGCCGAAACCTACACCCAATTAATATTAGAAGCGTATATATTATATTGACATTTTAATATTGATGTGGAAATCAGCTGATGCGTTTCGTAACGTACAACAGTGACAATGCTCCATTGGTGGTGAAAAATGTCGTCATGTCTTGTGGTCGTGAAAATGTTTATTTCACTAAAAATGTTCAGGTTTCTATTTTACCAAAATTCACCAGCTTTAATTAAGTCTTGGTATTAATAGGTGGGATTTAGAAAATAAACTGGGTTCACAAAGAACAATTATCGTTTTTGTTATATCTTAACTGAATAAAGCATTTTGAAAAAAGTATCCTTTTTCCTTTTCGATGTCGAGACATGCGCACCACAGCCAAGCTGATAATTAATGCGTTTTACCGTCGTTATTTAATTATCAGAGTAAATAAGATGAACCGACTGCTTTGTTGCTGTTTGTTGTCTGGGTACTTAACAGAATCGATTACTAGACAAGTTCCGATGCTAATTAAGAGTCGGCACACTGGCACAGTGTTGAACAGGGCTGTGTTGCAGCTTCAGAGATCTGGGTCCGATTCCCGGCTTGGGTCACTGTCTGTCTGAAATTTGCACATTGTGTCTGCGTGGGTTTCCACACATAGTCCAGAGATGTGCGGGTTAGGTTAATTGGTAATACTAAATTGCCCTTTAATGTGCCTTAGGGTGCTGGTTCGAGGGATTAGCGGGGTAAAGTTGTGGAGTTGTGGGAATACGGCTCGGCGGGCCGGGGGTGGAGGTGGGGTTCGGTGGCGGAGGGGGATGTGAGGGGGAGACTGTTGGTGGTGCAGATTCGAAGGGCCGAATGGCTTCTTCTGCATTGTAGGGATTCTACAAGTCACCCAACTAGCTTACCTTCTATTTTATAAAAGAGGGCTCGTGAATCTATCATGCAAAATTGGACACCTGAGTGCGTTGCCTTTTTACATGATAGCAACTGTTGATTCCATGAAATCATAAAGAAGAGAATGAAATACATCGTCGGATAGACATTAAAACATAGTTCCATGCTCCTGGTTTTTCTTGTCACCTGAACGTTTTCCTTTTCTAAGTGGAGATTCAATTCACTTTCAGAAAGTTACGGCAGAACCTGTTTCGTTCCCCAAATCATGCAAATGTTTGTTGCCATAACAAAGTGCGATATAAATTGAAACAGTCACTTTTAATTTTTGTCGTTGTTCAGTGTCTGTCTGTTCTAATCAACAACGTCATTTGTTTACTTACCCTCGAACCAGCCAAATTAAATATCGAAGCATGTTGTGATTTTAAAGGGTTATTCCCACTTTAGCTTTTCCATCCATCATGAAGCAGCGCCAACATTTCCAGGCACGCAACAAAAATTATGTCCATAAGTCCTGATGAAGCTCCAGTGCCCCTCATCTTCACCCTTTCCTTGAATGTCAATTCTGAAGCCATTTTCGGAATATCAAACAGTCCCCCAGCTCCTCTCTAAACATTATTTCGAAAGGTTCCCTAACACATCCTTGTTTTTCTTTTCTGTCTCCATTTATGAAGCTTAAGTGCATTGTTTAGCGCATTCTTAACTAGAGCTCCCACATTCAGAAATATGGGTGGGTGCATCATATTATATTCTCAGTCTGTTTCACAAACGTACCAAAAATTACATAGTTTTTCAGAATGTATTTTCCAAGTGGAATCAGTTATTCTTGCATATTGAGATTCATGTGTCCTGCTTTTCCAAGTTTTCTCTCTCAGTTTGTGTCTTCTGTTCCTTTTGTCATATTCCTCCAGCCTAGTTAAGATAATTCGCTGCCTGTGCCATATTTACACTTTGAAAGTATTCCCTGTATATCAGAGTCCAACTCAATTGTTTCTCCTGGCACGTTCTGATAGCCTGGGTGGCATAATGTTGTTCACCCTTGCAGTTAAAAAGCTCAGAATTTACTGCTATTGCAAGCGATCATCAGTTTCCATTCTGAGAGCAGGAATGAGTTTCGCTGACAAATCAACTGTGAGCGTATCATGAGCGCTCATAGTCCAAATTCCAGATTACCTTCCGCATTATAAATAATTAACTATGCCCTGTCCTTTAATAATAATGCCGAACATGAACCAATCTAATCCCAACGTATATTATCTTGTCCCTTTTAAATTTAATCCACTGACAATTGAAGAGGAAGGTTAATAGGTTAATGCAGTGGGGCGGGGGCGGGGGGAGGGGGCGGGGCGGATCTGTACGTGTCAATTCTTTGCCGAAGAGCATAACTGAATGTAACAAAAGCCTATTGAAAAAGATTTTCGATTCATATTGGAGTCGAGACTCGGTGGGGGCGGGGCGGGGGTGGGGGCGGGGTGGTGGGGAGAGGGGGAGGCGTCAAAAGGCGAAGCCCACTTTAAGCCACCGTTAGATCAGACAAGACTTTATTAACTGTCAGCGCAAGCAAACGGACCGAGTGCCAATTGTTTCCCCTCTTTCTTATTTTTCTCCATTCATCCGGTTCTGCTGGTTGTCCATTTACACTTGTCTATATAGTAAACATACGCACATCATTTGCTTAAGACTGCCGGTTCTGGTGAAAGTGACCGTTTCCTCCTTCTGCGGACATACAGAACCAGATTTCTTACTTATGTCAAGCTATCATTTCTCAAGATTAGATCCGGTTCCACTTGATGCAAGTCAGGGTTACTGGCGTCTTTTTTACACTTTGAGATTTAGAAGTATGACCACGACGTTGCCAAATATTCAGCAAAACCATACTCAAACAAAATAACCAATGTCATTACACATCGTTGTGACTTGTTTTTCGATTCACTATTAACAACTATTAATAGTGTTTTTTTCTTATGTTCAATTCATTGAAGTTTTGTACTCTTTGCTATTTTGTTTCATTAATATGACCGTGTGGCAAAAATCCATTTCAATTGCATTTTTCAAGTTTTCTGAATCGAATCTCAATCAATGAGGTCACGCAGGATACGAAAAAGATAGAGATTCTGCTCAAATGGTGCAATGACACAAATCTCTGTGTCAGTAAAACGAAGGAGATAGCCATTGGCTTCAAGAAACTCAGTAGGGGATCTGCATCTGCCTACATCGACAGTGATGAAGTGGAGATGGTTCAGAACTTCACGTTTCTTGGTGTCCAGATCACCAACAATCTGCTCTGGCCCCTCCTAGACGATGTTTTAGTTCAGAAAGCCCACCAACATTTCTACTTTCTCACAAGGCAAAGGAAATCGGACCTGTCCACTTCCCAATATTTACAGATTCACCATAGAAAGCAGAGTCCCGGATGTCACATGGTTAGAACAGCTTATATGGTTGCTGTTCTGATCAAGACCGCAAGGAACGACAGAGGGTTGCGAGCATAGCCCAGTCGATCAGGCAAACCAGCCTCCCATCCACTGACTTCGTTTACTCATTCTACTTCCTCTGGAAAGCAGTCAGCATCATCATGGACCTCGGACATTGCGGGAATACTACCTTCCACTTTCTTCGTTCGGGAAAATAACAAACACACATCGGAAAACAAGGACCAACCGACTCAAGAACACTTTCTTTAGAGATTAAAGAGCCCTATCATAAATTCAATTGATCTTCTCTTCACCACACGTGCAACTGAAAAACTATATTCCACACCCTAACGTTTTGTTTTTCACTCCGCGCTTAATCTTGTCTGTAAAATGCACAAGAAACAATTTTCATTCCATCCCAATGCATGTGACAATAAACCAAATCAAATCATCGTATTCTTCTATAGAAAAGCAATCAATTTGCTGCAGTGCATGTCATTTGCATTTTTCACATTGACTCTTATTCAAATGATAAAATATTTATCTGTGAATTTGTCAGCTAAATTGTTGATGTTTAATTGTATTTGTTACAGTTAACGCAGTGGCAATTGTGATCCTGAAACGAGGGAAATGTGGCCTCTCCAAATGTATCACTCAGTATCTAATGGCAATGACTTCAGCTGATCTACTACTCGTCATCACCGATGTTATATTGGATCGACTTAATAATAGGTATTTCCCTGTCAATTTTTTATCTATTACTCCAGTGTGTGCACTGAAAGCAGCTTTATTTCTTTCAGCAACGAACTGTTCCGTTTGGTTCACAGTGTGTTTTACCTTTGATCGGTTTGTAGCCATTTCTTGCCAGACACTGAAACGACGATATTGCACCAAGAGAACTGCGGTTGTGGTTGTCATAACAGTGACCATTATCAGCTGTGTGAGATGCATTCCCTGGTACCTGATCTTTAGCCCTTCAATCATTATTGACAATGTACCATGGTTTTGCATCGAGAAAGATCTGTATTATACCTCAACATTTTATATAGTGTATGAGCGGATTGACATTGTACTAACACCATTGCTTCCATTTGCCCTGATTTTGGTTTTCAACACTCTGACTGCTAGGAGTATTATAATTGCCACTAAGCTGCGGAGGAGCCTCAGGGAACAAAGTAAATCAGAGAATTATATTGACCCAGAAGTGGAGAGCCGAAGGAAATCCATTATATTACTTTTTGCTTTGTCTGCCAATTTTATACTATTGTGGATTCCATATATTGTGCACTTGTTAATCTGGAGGTATGTAAACTACAATTACACAGACAAAAGCTTTACCAATTCAGAATATGTCGCTCAGCAATGTGGATACATGCTGCAGCTTCTGAGTGCATGCACCAACACCTGCATTTATGCACTAACCCAGAGGAAATTCAGAGAGGAGTTAAAGAACGGGGCGAAATATCCATTTGTTCTAATTTCAAAAATATTTGAACAACAAAGTAAAACAGAACTGCAATAAGAGGTTCTAACATGACAGATTACTCTGCATTCAAAATATAACACGACTGTCACTTGTCTATTATTGCGATAAAATATATTCTATGACCCTTGTGACAATGGTAGATTTTTTTCATTCACATCTTGCAAAGTCTTGCAGCCTTAACTGTCATTAATACTGCACTCGCCTGAAATGACACCTCCAATTTCTCGCTCAGCGAGATATGACGAGCCAGACCATTCCTACATATAATTACATGGCGAGAGCATATATGCCAGAATCATCTCGTCTAGTCCTTGCAGTTGCAGATTCAGCCAAGGATCACGGCGGCATATTGGTTAGCTTTGTTGATTCATAGCAGCATTTCGCCAGAATCGATTCCAGAATCGATTCGCCAGAATCGGTCCTTGTCTGTCTGTTCATGTCTGCGTGGATTTCCTTCGGGTTTCAGGTTTCATCTGACAGTGACAAAGATGTGCATGGCAGGTGCATTGACCATGCTAAACTGCACCTGAGTATTCATCTGCAGGTTAGTTGAATTAGTCATGGTAAATGCATGGGGTTACGTTGATAGTGCATGGAGATGAGCTTGGGTAAGATCCTCTTTCCGAGAGACGGTACATACTTGATGGGCAGAATGACATCCAAATGTGGAATGATTCTATATTTGGAGCCCTGATTTTTTTTAGCTGAACGGAAGCTCCTTCAACACAATTCATGGAACAGATATAGTGCTGGATCCCAGTTTTATTTCTGCATCACTTTTCGCAACGCGACCTGTCTTTGGGTTGTCGAGCTATTTGTTTGATATTGAATGCTGCATCATATGCAATGTAGTCGGCTGCAACATTTAACTGGAAAATCCGTTCAAAATCACTGCTAACTCACTTCTCTTGCCGTGGATTCCGTATTTTCTTTGGTGACTGTCTTACGTTGCAAATGACTGTTTACAATTTTGCATCTGGGATGCAAGCCCGTTGACATCCCCCTTCTTATCCTCTTCGTTACATAGGCAACCATATTTTTTGCACTCTGTACCAACATGCTTCCTTGTCAGTCCATGTGTGGCTTGGTACCCCATCGCCTCAATATCTTCAACAGCTTTTGTGTTTATTACACAAAATGTTGCAGGCTACTCCAGTCCGGCGGTATGCACGGGAATTTGCTGTTCTTTGCAGTGCAGCTATATACCCTTGGCCACTGACTCAGGCCCGTTAACCATTGTTGCGGCCGCGTTCAGAGAGGCCCAAGCTACACCTGGATCGCTGTCTACCTATACAGTTTCCTTTAAAATTCTTTGTTAAATCACATGTTTGCAAACCGTTTTTATATTTATATTTTATTTTTTTTTGGTTTGACATTCATCTTTGAGGTAAGATGAATTTATGAATGCAAGGAAATTCTGCGATGTCTATTTTCCCCTTTGAAAATTCTCCTGTAACGTATTAACAGAACGAAAAAGAAAATACTGTGGATGCTGAAAATCTAAAATTAATATAAAAAGATTTATAAACGTTCATTGGATCACGTAGTACCTGTGGAGAATGAGGCAGGGTTAACGTTTGGGTTCCCATAGAACACTTCTGCAGCACTGAAAAAGAGGAATAAACGTGTTGCATTGTGTAGCGTACAGAGGGGTGGAGCAGCTGGAGAAGAGCAAAAGCTCACCGATGAGTGAGAGTGAAATGAGCTTTAATAAAAAAAAGAAAGGCAAAAGTTAAAGTTGTGTTGATGGAAACAGTGAGGGCTATGGAAATTGCAAGTCACAGCACAAACGTGTGACAACAGAATGTGTACAGTGCTCAGTGAAGCAAAATCCTAAGGAGTCTGACACATGATCAAGAAGGGAGCGTTGTGCCAAAATAAAGTTCAAAATTGTCCATGGTAGAGGAAAAATACCGCTTTATTAAATTGTTGAAACTCAATGTTGAGTGCAGTTATTGGAAGATGGGATCCCACTCATTCAGTTTGTGCTGGGTTTCACTGAAACATTCCAATAGGCCAAGGATTGACATCTGAGCATGAGTCTCGGCTGCTGAGTTGAATTTATAAGCAGCAGAAAAATTAGGATCACGGTTGCATGCTTAGCGATCGTATTCCATGAAATCTTCACCCAGCCTGTTTTTTGCCTCCATCGCATTGAGGTGAACACATTGGGAGCAGTGAATACTGTCGGCAAAATTGCTGGAGGTGGAAATGAAACGGTGCTTCAGTTGTAAAACTTGTTGGATTTTGGTTGGTGAAGAAAGAGGACATAAAGGGGCAGAGGTTGCATCTTCGGTGACTGCAGGACAAGGCTAACCTGGGGAAGTTTTGTGGGCTTAGGGTGAAGGAGAAAGAAGTGTGACTGAAGGAGTCGCCCCTGCAGAATAATTTCATAGACTAATAGGAGTTGTGAGGGAAATGGATGTTTAACGTTGGCATCTCTGTGGAGTTGGGGGAAGAGTGGAGAATGATTTTCTGAATGCGAAGGCTAGTGGGTCGCAATGTGAGGAAAATGGGGGACACTATCATCATTCTAGTCAGGCAGCACGTAGTTCAGATTACATCGCTGGGGCAGAAATAGATGTGCACGTGTTTCTTCTTTCAATACTTACAAAATTATAGCTTTCTTCACAGCAGCCTGGAGGAAGGAAATGGTTCAATAAAGTCATCAGTCATTGGAATGTTTTAGATCAACAAATCACTTTACGCTGCCATGCATGACGAGAGCTCCTGATCTCTATCACGGAGGTCTTAGATGAGAGTACATAAGAGACTCTGGACGAAATGAATTGGATGATCAGTTTAACATAAACACTAGTGCCACAGTTTCAATCAATGGGTGGTTGATATTACGCTTTTCAATTAGAGTGTCGCCGGGAATTTTGATTCCGTGACCGAATATCTTTGCAAGGACTAACTTCTTTTCTGCAAAGTACAAACTTTTCAGACGTAAAATGAATCTGTACAAAAGTGTATATTCAACCTTTTTTTTAAAGCTAAGTTATTAAAACGTTGAAAAATAAAATTTGACATTCAAAAGGATGGAACTTAAAATGGAAAAGACAGAACAATACCTTTGGCCGAAGAGAAATCACAGCTACGCCAGTCAACACAGGAGTAGCATAAGGTTTTCTAAAAAGATTGTGTGTTCATACGAAAATGTAAGTTAATTATACTCTATTGTTATCAATAGTCCAATCCATTAATTAGCTCAGCAAACTTTCATTTATTATTCAACATGCCAATTTAATCACGACAGTTTTTATTCAATCAATTAATATCTTCCACCTTCAATAATGTTATTTCATGATTTCCTTCTGAAACGCGGAAGCCCGCCTTGGCATAAATCACTTTCTTGTTGCTATGGTATACAAGAAAATATATTTTACTTAATTCAGCACTGGCTAATTAGCTAAATTTGGTCGAATGCCAAATGGGGACCCAGCAGTCGACATCAGTCCAGGCCTGAGCGGCTTAAATCATATAAAATGTATCTTAAGATGGTCCTTCACACCAGTACATTTTATATATGTTTATTTGCATCCTTTTTTTTAAATTGCAAGTTAAACCATTTCATATCAAAATGTCGAATCTTGTATTCTTCGTTAAAGTTACTGATATCTTTAGTCAAAGTAAAGATAAACTGCATGTGTCTGCCTTAGAATCTTAATTAATAAAATTCAATTTTAAATAAATCAGCTTATTTCAAAATTGTTCATTTATATGAAACATACACCTCATGGTTCAATTTTCTTTCAAATCCTTGCACATATAATCAACTGTTCATAGCCTTCATGCAGGGTAGGATTAATTATAAATTTCCCTTTATCCTATCTGATAGTTGCTAATGTTTATTGTCCCCTTCTACAGTTTCAATGAATACATGGTTGATGCAACGCTTTTCAATTAATTCTGGAGTAAGACAAAATGCCCGATCACATCCTGTGTTGTCCTTGTGTTCCAAAGACACACCACCCAGCAGGGTCTATTTGGAAAGTTTGGGGAAGTAGCGGACTGACAATCGCAAAAATTGGATGCACACAGGTCAAAACTACGATGCGCATGCGCAACGTAACATCATTTACATGGATCCGCTACCTGATGTACATTTGTAACCAGCTCAAACAGCCCTCCAGAGCCAAGGTAAATCAAGGGAAAAAAGGGTGTGCGGGTCACACAGCAAACAAATCACATCTTTTGAATGTATATTTCTTCCCTGCACGCACTGCATGGCAACGTACATAAGAACATAAGAAATAGGAGCAGGAGTAGGCCATCTAGCCCTTCGAGCCTGCCCCGCCATTCAATAAGATCATGGCTGATCTGTTGGGGCTCAGTTCCACTTTCCCGCCCTTTCCCCATAACCCTTAATCCCCTCTCTTATCAAAAACCCATCAACCCGCGCCTTAAAAATTTTTAGCGAGGTAGACTCCACCACTTCAACGGGCAGAGAATTCCAGAGATTCACCACCCTTTGAGTGAAGAAGTTCCTCCTCAACTCCGTTCAAAATCACCCCCACCCCCCCACCACCACATTATCTTGAGGCTGTGCCCCCTAGTCCTACTGTCCTTTCTGAGCGGGAAGAGTCTCTCCACCTCTATCCTATCCATTCCATTCATCATCTTATACGTCTCAATGAGATCCCCCCTCATTCTTCTAAACTCTAACGAGTACAAGCCCGGTTTATCCAACCTCTCCTCATAGCTCAACCCCCTCAACTCCGGCATCAGCCTAGTAAACCTCCTCTGCACTCCCTCCAAGGCCAAAATATCCTTGAGTAATTACGGCGCCCAAAACTGCACACAGTACTCCAGCTGCTGCCTCACCAATGCCCTATACAGTCGCAACAAGACCTCCCTACTTTTATATTCAATCCCCCTCGCTATGAAGGCTAGCATCCCATTCGCCTTCCTGACCACCTGCTGCACCTGCAAGCTGGGTTTTTGCGACTCATGCACAAGGACCCCAAGGTCCCTCTGCACCGTCGCCTGCTGCAGTTTTTCGCCACGTAAGGAATAATCCTTCCTAACATTATTCCTACCAAAGTGGACCACCTCGCACTTGCCAACATTAAATTCCATTTGCCATTTCCTGGCCCATTCGCCCAGCCTATCTAGATCCTTCTGCAGACTCTCCACACCCTCCGCACAATTTGCCTTTCCTCCAATCTTGGTGTCATCAGCAGATTTCGACACCATACACTCGGTTCCCTCCTCCAGATCATCTATATAAATGGTAAATAGCTGAGGCCCCAGCACCGACCCCTGGGGCACTCCACCAGTCACCATCCGCCAATCCGAATAGCACCCATTGACCCCCACTCTCTGCCTCCTATTTGACAACCAATCCTCTATCCACGCTAACACCCTATCCCCAACTCCATGTCCCCTGACCTTTTGCAATAACCTCTTGTGTGTTACCTTGTCAAACGCCTTCAGAAAATCAAGAAAGACCACATCCACCGTCTCTCCTCTATCCACCGCCCTAGACCCATCCTCATAGAACTCCAGTAAATTTGTCAGACACGACTTCCCTTTAACGAAAGCGTGCTGCGTCTGCTCTATCAAGCAACTCCTCTCAAGATGGCTCGCTATTTCCTCCTTGATGACGGATTCTAACATTTACCTACAACAGACGTTAAACTAACCGGCCTATAATTCCCTGCCTTTTGCCTGGCACCCTTCTTAAACAACGGCGTAACATTAGCCGTTTTCCAATCTTCCGGCACTTCCCCGGAATCCAGCGACTTCTGGAAAATAACCACCAAGGCACCCACTATCACCTCCGCCATTTCTTTCAGAACCCTCGGATGCATTCCATCCGGTCCTGGCGACTTGTCCACAATCAGCCCCTCCAGTCTGTTGAGCACCGCCTCTCTCGGAACAATAATGTCATCAAGACCCTCCAGTCCTACCACCTTTCCATCTCTAACACCCGGCAAATTATTCACGTCCTCCTCCGTGAAGACAGAAACAAAAAAGTTATTCAGGACCTCAGCCATATCCCCATCCCCACCACTAAGTCCCTCTTCTCATCCTCTAAGGGACCAACGTTCACCCTAGCCAGCCTCTTCCTTTTTATATATTTATAAAAACTCTTGCTATCCTTTTTTATATTAAGCGCTAGCCCAGCTTCATAGTTTCTCCGACCCTTCTTTATCAATTTCTTTGTCAATCTTTGTTGACATTTAAACCTCTCCCAATCCTCTTCTCGCCCACTACGCTTAGCTACTCGAAACGCCTCCGCTTTTAATTTAACACTTTCCTTCACCTCCTTCGTTATCCACAGCTTATTACCTCGCCTCCTACTGTCCTTTTTGCCCATCGGAATAAATTTCCGCTGAGCACCAAGAAAGATCTCCTTAAAGATCCTCCACTGCTCCTCAGCAGACCCTCCCTCCAACGCGCTCTCCCAGTCCACATTCGCCAATTCTTCTCTCATCCTACCATACTCCCCTCTGTTCAAACAAAGGACGCGCGTCCGGGAACGCACTTTCTCCTCCTCCATCTGCACCAGAAACTCCACCATACAATGATCACTCTCCACAAGAGGATCCTTCACCGCAAGGTTGCTGATTCTTCCCGCCTCATTACATAAGACCAGATCCAAGATAGCTCGCTCCCTCGTCGGCTCCAACACATACTGTTCCAGGAAACTATCCCGGCAGCATTCCAAGAACTCTTCCTCGAGCCCACCGCGTCCAACATGGGTCGACCAATCAATATGTAGATTGAAATCCCCCATTACTATGGCCGTCCCATTCCTGCACGCCGCACTTATTTGCGCGTTAACAGCCCGCACCACCTCCAGATCACTATTCGGGGGCCTATAGACGACACCCACGAGCGTCTTCCTCCCTTTGCTGTCCCTAATCTCTACCCACAACGATTCCGATTTCTGCTCCTTGGCTCCAATATCATCCCTTGCTACCACCCTGATGCTATCCTTAATCAGCAGAGCTACGCTCCCCGCCCCCCTTTTCCCTCCCGCCTATCCTTCCTAAACACTTGATACCCCTGGACATTCAGCTCCCAGTCCCTGTCACCTTGCAGCCACGTCTCTGTAATGGCCACCAGATCATATCCATTTGTGCTGATCTGCGCCACCAGCTCATCCACTTTATTCCGAATGCTTCGTGCATTCAGATAAAGTGCCTTCATCCCAGCCTTCACCTGGACCCTATTTGCCGTAACGCCACCAACCATACTCACGCCCCCTACTCCCTCTATTATTGGGACATCCTCGGCCTCTTCCCTTATCTGTACCCTCTCCTCAACTCTAGACCCCGTAATGTCACCTACCCTCGCACCCTCCCTCCCCCTCCCCTAATTAGTTTAAAGCCCTGTCTACAGTCCTCTTTACTCTATTCGCCAGCACTCTGGTACCAGCACGGTTCAGACCAACCCCATCCCGCCCGAACAGGTCCCACCTACCCCAATACTGATGCCAATGCCCCATAAATTCAAACCCATTCCTCCCACACCAATCCCTGAGCCACCCATTCACTTCCTTAATCCTATCAACCCTACACCCGTCTGCACTCGGTTCAGGCAGTAGCCCAGAGGTAACCACCTTGTCGGTTCTACTCTTTAATTCCATTCCCAGCTTCTCATACTCCCTCCCCAGATCCTCAGTTCGCATTTTGCCTACGTCGTTGGCACCCACATGTACCACAACGACCGGATTCTCACCCTCCCACTCCAGGCTCCTCTGCAGCCCAGATGCGACATCCTGGGCCCGAGCACCAGGCAGACAACACACCCTTCTGTGCACTTTGTCATTGTGACAAAGGACAGTGTCAATACCCTTCACCCCACTATCCCCAATCACTACTACGTTCCTTTTCACGTTCTCCTTGCCTATGTCCTGATGCATCACTGTACCGTGTGCAGTTTGCTCACCAACCTCCCTCGTCCTCGTCCAGGCTGGAAGCAGAAACCTCAAACCTGTTATGCAGATTGAGAGGCTGAGGCCTCCGCTCCCTACCCCCCTTCCTCCTCTCCCCAACCCCCTTCCTCCTCTCACCAGCCCCCTCTTGTTCCTGACCCTTAGAGTTAGCCAGTCTGGTGGGGTGGATGTCACTAGCACCCCATTGACAATGTCACCTTCCCTCCCCTTGGTGAGCCTCAGTGAATGTAGCTCAGAGGCCAGCTCATCCACCTTGAGCTGGAGCACTTCCAGCAACCTGCACTTACTGCAGACATGGTCACCGGGAAGGACCCTGGGGTCCACCAGTTCCCACATCATACAGAAACAACACATCACATGCCCCTCCATTATTCACTGTAGCAGTATTGAAAATTTCCACACGCACTTACCTGGCCCTTTTTCTCTCCAGCCCTTTTGATATTAAGCCCTAGTAGCTTATTAAATTAGATATTAGATATTAAGATATTAGATATTAGATATTAAGCCCTCTGCTTCCCCCTCACTCCGCTGCCCGCTCCGACGCTGCCCGCTGTCTATACCAGGCCTCTTTTTAAACCTGGCGCTGATTTAAAGCTTGCTGGTCCACAACTCCCTTCTAACCACTCCCTCAGAATTCTCAAAGAGGAAAATACAAAAAGCCCACAAAAATGCTTTTAAATGATTTAAACAGTTCTACAAGGAACAAAGTGCTTTAAACTTATTTAAACAGGTTTTTAACAGGTAAATTCTTATCTCTCTCTCTGCTCCTTCACTCCTCTGCTCCAGCAAACAATACCCTTCCCTGTGTGAGTGCAATTTCAACAACATTCAAGGAGCTCTACACAATCCAAGGCAAAGATCCTGGTTGTTAAAAACTCACCCACTAGCTTATACCTTCACTCCCTTGACCATCAGTACGTATTACCATCAGTGTGTTTAGTGTACCATGGGCGCATTACATCAAACCTCCTTCACAAACATCTTCAAAACCCCCGAACTCTATCAAATAAAAGAAGAACATCAGGTTAATCGGAGAAACTGCAAGTTCACCTCCAAGCCACACAATATCCTGACATGATGGTCTGCCACCGTTCCATCGCGGTCTCCTGGTAGAAAGCCTATAACTCCCTCCCTAGTAGATCCAAGAGTCTTTGTGAAACACACAGACAGCATATATTCAAAAAGGCAGAATACCACCAACTTCTCAAGGATGGATAATTTAAACGTTTACGTAAACAGCGCTGCCCACGGCCCCTGAACGAACATTCAATACTTCGGCATTTCGGGCTTCAGTCATTACAACGCATTACAGATGAGATGGGCTAAATGACACATTGATAATATGTGATCGATGAACTACAGTGATGATTTTGGATAGAGGTGTTCAAGGGGAATTTAACACAAATTCTGCCTTTTTAAGAAAATGTTGTAAACATCATGCTTGGAGGGCTCAAAGGAATGTTGCAGCAAGCTGCAAACATTGACTGGCGGAATTTCTTTGGAACAGCGGACTAGATGCATCGAAGGCATTTCTGTGTATATCAGTGCGGCGCCGAAAGGCACACTGTGGAGTGGGATCAAATGCATTCAAGGTAACGTTACTTCGTGATCCATTTAAACTTCAAGGAACACGCAGGTAGTTGTAATAGATGAGTCAAAACTATCTCGATGGATATCATTTTTTCAGAAGGCTAGATGGAAGATAGTGGGCAGATGGGCTCGATTAACGGAATGAAATGGTTTGAAATTGTTAATGAATGTACATGACTAGCTGGGCGGTATTGGCTAGTTATATCTGCTGAATGGAATGAAATTTGTTGCCGGGGAGATGTGCTGAACAGAATTTTGTGGATAGGTGATACGACAGGCTATGGATACAATATATGTTTTCTATGGAAAGCTGATGGCGATGTTGTCGTTAAGTGACATGACAGGTTGAAGAGAGTAACTTGGCAAGATTGTATGGACTGCACTATTCACTATTACTAATATTGTACTATTAATTTACTATTGAGTGAAGGGAATATTGTGGCTGGGTGGTACGAATAGGTGAAGAAGTACCTTGAATAGGTGAATATACTACAGGTTGTCTTTAAAACTGGTAAGGTGATATGCCACGTTGAGGGGAATATTTGAATAAGAGAAAGAGCAGATTGAAGGGAAAACAACGGATCTAACTGGAAGAGTAGTGTTCATCGGCCTGAGAGAACGTGGGAGCTCTGTCACCAGTTGCGCTACAATCAGTTTCTTAAATCTTATCCCAGGGCAAACTGTGGCCAAACTAATTTTGCGAAGCCTGGATATTGACTTGCTCAGACTCTAATTTTGAAACCTTCACCAACAATAATGAGTTAAAAGAATTTTCAGAAAGCAGGAACTAGTTTCCCTACTGTTCGTGTCAAAGTTTTTCTGTTAAGTTGTTTAGCCTGGTGTGCATGGACCTCCTCCCCAAAAACGGCATGACGATTGATCGCTGCTATTCTCAGTTAAAATCGAAAAGGTGAAATATTCGTGCTCTTCCTCAACCCCATCCGGTGACTGTTGTATGGGGAAGGAGACCGAGCCCTCAAGAATTCCTCTGTGAGGGGGCAACATTTATTGTTTCTTCTTGAATTATTGCATCTACTGAAGCCCTAATGCTCCAAATATCGTGTGAAGTTATCTCAAGAGATTTGCCCTGAAATGGTATAGGAACTACGATAGATCCTCATGTCAGAATGATGTTAAATATAAGATTCCAATTTATTTCAAAAGCCCAAACTACGAATGAACTACTAAATGTTCAAATATCAATGTAGCGTGTTGTTTCATTGAGTAGGTTCTTAATCCTGTTTCTATTCACTCAATGGTACACCTCTCGCAATGGCTGTGTTGCTACCAACACATTTGTTTTCTTTCTTTAAACAACTGTGAAACAACATCATGATCGTTAACTTCGTTTTTTCTCCCTAGGCTGTTTGTTAAATCACTGTAACAAATCCTTTAAAATGATGTAACCAGTGAGATACTCTCAACGGGGCGATCTCTTTCAATTTACTATTGTCTCATTCAAACAGGCAATGATATATAATCAGTTGCAGCCACCATTATCCTTACCTCAGAGATAATGGAATACTCAGTGATATATCAGATAGAAAGCATCTACTACCCTCTTCTCGCAGCCATTGGCATTATTGGTAAGGCTTTGCATCCAGTCTAAATGTTGTTAACTAATGTTGATTTCTTATTTACGCTTGCTCCCTGCCTTGTACTTCAACATATTTGTTTTTTTCCTCTGAGTGATAAAGATGTAATTCCGTGCTACCGTTTAAACCAGGAGTAATGTTACTGTTGGCTGTAGGAGGATTATTTACAAGGCTTTTATTTTCTTCAGTGCTCAACAGAGTCAATTTTGTGAGAACCTTCCGCTTCATTGTTTCTTATCCACTTTCACCTAAAGAGCAAATGCGAGAATAAGTATCTAAATATCGGTGGATGATTTAATTTCCCTGTCATATGGGCAGATATTTACGACCGTTGTTGCGAATGCGAATAAATGGCAAGTATTGTTTGCAAGGGACAACTGACACGAAACTACCCATGTTGCGCTATTTTTTGATGGTTCTCTCCTCACCACTTAACACCACAGTAAACATGTATTTTTTTTTAATAGAGGAAAGGCTTGTCTGTAGTAAATTGAGTAAATAAGGGTGCACAAGTATATATAGAAACATAGCAGCATAGAATCATATAATCCCTAAAGTACAGAAGGAGGACATTCGGCCCATTGACGCTGCTCCGACGGCAATCCCACCCAGGCCCTATTCTCGTAACCCCACATATTTACTCAGCTAATCCAATGTAGCATGGCTAATCGAATTGATTCGCATTCTTTGGTTTGCGGGAGGAAACTGGAGCACCCAGAGGAAACCCACGCAGACAAGGAAAGAACGTGTGAAGTCAACACAGGCAGTGACCAGGGGCTGGATTTAATACTGGATCCCTGGCGCTGTGAGGCAGCAGTGTGAACCATAGTGCCACCGTGCTCCCCATATAGCGTAAAACGGCAGAAAGATTCAGTGGGCTCTATAAAGCAGGTTATAGTATATAAACACTCAAGATAATAACTAATACCCACACGTCAACTAAAGGTAAGCCTGTAGTCAACTGCAATGCACTTTGAAAACGTTCTCCACATTTCAACACTGGAGAACGGATAATTGACAGCACAAGTCTTATTTTGAACACGATTGAGAGTCTCGCTGAATTATTACTTGAATTTCGTTCATTTGTTAACTTTTTCATGATGCAAGCTATACTATTAAATGAGTCAACTGTACCTCAGCTAGTCACACTACCTGTGTCAAAACTTTATATACTTAAATCTGACTACAGATTTCGGTCACAGAAGGAAGGACCCGCGGAATATTGCAGTGTGGAGGCAGGTTACACAACATTTCGAGTTCGACAAATTCAGCCCCTTCTACTTTGCCAATTTGCTTTCGTATCTCATTCCAATATTTCATCGAAATAAACAGCGTTAGCCTGGATGCGGAGGCCGAAACCTACACCCAATTAATATTAGAAGCGTATATATTATATTGACATTTTAATATTGATGTTTGCAAGAGCTTGTTCTGTGTGAATCAGCTGATGCATTTCGTAACGTACAACAGTGGCAATGCTCCATTGGTGCTGAAAAATGTTGTCATGTCTTGTGGTCGTGAAAATGTGTATTTAACTAAAAATGTTCAGGTTTCTATTTTACCAAAATTCACCAGCTTTAATTAAGACTTGGTCTTACTTGGTGGGATTTAGAAAATAAACTGGGTTCACAAGAACAATTACCGTTATTGTTATATCTTAGCTGAATAAAGCATTTTGAAAAAAATATCCTTTTCCCAATTCGATGTCGAGACATGCGCACCACAGCCAAGCTGATAATTAATGCGTTTTACCGTCGTTATTTAATTATCAGAGTAAATAAGAGGAACCGACTCCTTTGTTACTGTTTGTTGTCTGGGTACTTAACAGAATCGATTACTAGACAAGTTCCGATGCTAATTAAGAGTCGGCACGCTGGCACAGTGTTTAACAGGGCTGTGTTGCAGCTTCAGAGATCTGGGTCCGATTCCCGGCTTGGGTCACTGTCTGTCTGAAATTTGCACATTGTGTCTGCGTGGGTTTCCACACATAGTCCAGAGATGTGCGGGTTAGGTTAATTGGTGACACTAAATTGCCCTTTGGTGTCCCTTAGGGTGCAGGTTCGAGGGATTAGCGGGGTGAAGTTGTGGAGTTGTGGGAATACGGCTCGGCGGGCCGGGGGTGGAGGTGGGGTTCGGTGGCGGAGGGGGGGCGGGGGGTGTGAGGGGGAGACTTTGGTGGTGCAGATTCGATGGGCCGAATGGCTTCCTTCTGCATTGTAGGGATTCTATAAGTCACCCAACTAGCTTACCTTCTATTTTTTAAAAGAAGGCTCGTGAATCTATCATGCAAAATTTGACACCTGAGTGTCTTTTTCAATGATAGCAATTGTTGATTCCATGAAATCATAAAGAAGAGAATGAAATACATCGTCGGATAGACATTAAAACATAGTTCCATGCTCCTGGTTTTTCCCGTCACCTGAACGTTTTGCATTTTTAAATGGAGATTCAGTTCACTTTCAGAATGTTACGGCAGAATCTGTTTCGTTCCCCAAATCATGCAAACGTTTGATACCAAACAAAGTGCTATACAAATTGAAACAGACACGTTTGATTTTTGTCGTTGTTCAGTGTCTGTCTGTTCTAATCAACAACGTCATTTGTTTACTGACCCTCGAACCAGCCAAATTAATATCGAAGCATGTTGTGATTTTAAAGAGTTATTCCCACTTTAGCTTTTCCATCCATCATGAAGCAGCGCCAACATTTCCAGGCACGCAACAAAAATTATGTCCATAAGTCCTGATGAAGCTCCAATGCCCCTCATCTTCACCCTTTCCTTGAATGTCAATTCTGAAGCCATTTTCGGCATATCAAACAGTCCTCCGGCTCATGTCTAAACATTATTTAGGAAGGTTCCCTAACACATCCTTGTTTTTCTTTTCTGTCTCCATTTATGAAGTCTAAGTGCATTGTTTAGCGCATTCTTAACTAGAGCTCCCACATTCAGAAATATGGGTAGGTGCATCATATTATATTCTCAGTCTGTTTCACAAACGCACCATAAATTATATAGTTTTTCAGAATGTATTTTCCAAGTGGAATCAGTTATTCTTGCATGTTGAGATTCATGTGTCCTTTTTTCCAAGTTTTCTCTCTCAGTTTCTGTCTTCTGTTTCTTTTGTCATATTCCTCCAGCCTAGTTAAGATAATTCCCTGCCTGTGCCATATTTACACTTTGAAAGTATTCCCTGTATATCAGAGTCCAACTCAATTGTTTCTCCGAACACGTTCTGATAGCCTGGGTGGCATAATGTTGTGCACCCTTGCAGTTAAAAAGCTCAGAATTTACTGCTATTGCAAACTATCATCAGTTTCCATTCTGAGAGCAGGAATGAGTTTCGCTGACAAATCAACTGTGAGCGTATCATAAGCGCTCATAGTCCAAATTCCAGATTACCTTCCGCATTATAAATAATTAATTATGCCCTGTCCTTTAATAATAATGCCGAACATGAACCAATCTAATCCCAACGTACATTATCTTGCCCCTTTTAAACTTAATCCACTGACAATTGAAGAGGGAGGTTAATAGGTTAACGCAGTGGGGCGGGGCCGGGGGGAGGGGGCGGGGCGGATCTGTACCTGTCAATTCTTTGCCGAAGAGCATAACTGAATGTAACAAATGCCTATTGAAAAAGATTTTCGATTCATATTGGAGTCGAGACTCGGTGGGGGCGGGGCGGGGGTGGGGGCGGGGTGGTGGGGGGAGGGGGAAGGCGTCAAAAGGCGAAGTCCACTTTTAGCCACCATTAGATCAGACAAGACTTTATTAACTGTCAGCGCAAGCAAACGAACCGAGTGCCAATTGTTTCCCCTCTTTCTTATTTTTCTCCATTCATCCGGTTCTGCTGGTTGTCCATTTACACTTGTCTATATAGTAAACATACGCACATCATTTGCTTAAGACTGCCGGTTCTGGTGAAAGTGACCGTTTCCTCCTTCTGCGGACATACAGAACGAGAATTCTTATTTATGTCAAGCTATCATTCCTCAAGATTAGATCCGGTTCCGTTTGATGCATGTCAGGGTTACTGCTGTTCTTTTCACACGTTGAGATTTAGAAGTATGACCACGACGTTGCCAAATATTCAGCAAAAACATACTCAAACAAAATAACCCATGCCATTACAGATCGTTGTGCTTCTTTTCGATTCACTATTAACAACGATTAATAGTGTTTTTTTCTTATGTTCAATTCATTGAAGTTTTGTACTCTTTGCTATTGTGTTTAATTAATATGACCGTGTGGCAAAAATCAATTTCAATTGCATTTTTGAAGTTTCCTGATGATATCACTGTAGTGGTCGAATCTCAATCAATGAGGTCACGCAGGATACAAAAAAAGATAGAGATTCTGCTCAAATGGTTCAATGACACAAATCTCTATGTCAGTAAAACGAAGGAGATAGCCATTGGCTTCAAGAAACTCAGTGGGGGATCTGCATCTGCCTACATCGACAGTGATGAAGTGGAGATGGTTCAGGACTTCACGTTTCTTGGTGTCCAGATCACCAACAATCTGCTCTGGCCCCTCCAAGACGATGTTTTAGTTAAGAAAGCCCACCAACATTTCTACTTTCTCACAAGGCAAAGGAAATCGGACCTGTCCACTTCCCAATATTTACAGATTCACCATAGAAAGCAGAGTCCCGGATGTCACATGGTTAGAACAGCTTTTATGGTTGCTGCTCTGATCAAGACCGCAAGGAACGACAGAGGGTTGCGAGCATAGCCCAGTCGATCAGGCAAACCAGCCTCCCATCCACTGACTCCGTTTACTCATTCTACTTCCTCTGGAAAGCAGTCAGCATCATCAAGAACCTCGGACATTGCGGGAATACTACCTCCTACATTCTTCATTCGGGAAAATAACAAACACACATCTGAAAACACGTAACAGCCGACTCAAGAACACTTTCTTTAGAGATTAAATAGCCCTATCATAAATTCAATTGATCTTCTCTTCACCACACGTGCAACTGAAAAACTATATTCCACACCCTAACGTTTTGTTTTTCACTCCGTGCTTAATCTTGTCTGTAAAATGCACAAGAAACAATTTTCACTCCATCCCAATGCATGTGACAATAAACCAAATCAAATCATCGTATTCTTCTATAGAAAGGCAATCAATTTGCTGCAGTGAATGTCATTTGCATTTTTTACATTGAATCTTACTCAAATGATAAAATATTTACCTGTGAATTTGTCTACTAAATTGTTGATGTTTAATTCTATTTGTTACAGTTAACGCAGTGGCAATTGTGATCCTGAAACGAGGGAAATGTGGCCTCTCCAAATGTATCACTCAGTACCTAATGGCAATGACTTCAACAGATCTACTACTCGTCATCACCGATGTTATATTGAATCGACTTAATACTATGTATTTCCCTGTCATTTTTTTATCTATTACTCCAGTGTGTGCGCTGAAAGCAGCTTTATTTCTTTCAGCAACGAATTGTTCCGTTTGGTTCACAGTGGTTTTCACCTTTGATCGGTTTGTAGCCATTTCTTGCCAGACACTGAAACTACGATATTGCACCAAGAGAACTGCGGTTGTGGTTGTCATAACAGTGACCATTATCAGCTGTGTGAGATGCATTCCCTGGTGCCTTGCCTTTCGCCCTTCAATCATTATTGACACTGTACCATGGTTTTGCATTGAGAAAGATCTCTATCATACCTCAACATTTTATCTAGTGTATGAGCGGATTGACATTGTACTAACACCATTGCTTCCACTTGCTCTGATTTTGGTTTTCAACACTCTAACTGCTAGGAATATTATAAATGCCACTAAGCTGCGGAGGAGCCTCAGGGAACAAAGTAAATCAGAGAATTATATTGACCCAGAAGTGGAGAGCCGAAGGAAACCCATTATATTACTTTTTGCTTTGTCTGCCAATTTTATACTATTGTGGATTCCATATATTGTGCACTTGTTAACCTGGAGAACTGTAAACTACAATTACACAGACAAAAGCTTTACGAATCCAGAATATGTCGCTCAGCAATGTGGATACACGTTGCAGCTTCTGAGTTCATGCACCAACACCTGCATTTATGCACTAACCCAGAGGAAATTCAGAGAGGAGTTAAAGAACGGGGTTAAATATCCATTTATTCTAATTTCAAAAATATTCGAACAACAAAGTAAAACAGAACTTCAATAAGAGTTTCTAACATGACAGATTACCGTGCATTCAAAATATAACACGACTGTCACTTGTCCATTATTGCGATAACATATATTCTATGACCCTTGTGACAATGGTAGATTTTTTTCATTAACGTCTTGCAAAGTCTTGCAATCTTAACTGTCATTAACACTGCAGTCGCCTGAAATGACACCTCCAATTTCTCGCTCAGCGAGATATGAATAGCCAGATAATTCCTACATATAATTACATGGCGAGAGCATATATGCCAGAATCATCTCGCCTGGTCCCTGCAGTTGCGAATTCAGCCAAGGATCACGGCGGCATATTGGTTAGCTCTGTTGATTCATACCAGCAGGGCGCCAGAATCAATTCAAGTCTTGGGTCCTTGTCTGTCTGTTTGTGTCTGCGTGGATTTCCTTCGGGTTCTCAGGTTTCATCTGATAGTGACAAAGATGTGCATGGCAGGTGCATTGACCATGCTAAACTGCACCTGAGTATTCATCTGCAGGTTAGTTGAATTAGTCATGGTAAATGCATGGGGTTACGTTGATAGTGCATGGGGATGAGCTTGGGTAAGATCCTCTTTCCGAGAGACAGTACACACTTGATGGGCAGAATGACATCCAAATGTGGAATGATTCTATATTTGGAGCCCTCTTTTTTTTAGCTGCACGGAAGCCACTTCAACACAATTCATGGAACAGATATAGTGCTGGATCCCAGTTTTATATCTGCATCACTTTTCGCAACGCGACCTGTCTTTGGGTTGTCGAGCTATTTGTTTGATGTTGAATGCTGCATCATATGCAGTATAGTCGGCTGCCACATTTAACTGGAAAATCCGTTCAAAATCACTGCTAACTCACTTCTCTTGCCGTGGATTCCGTATTTTCTTTGGTGACTGTCTTATGTTGCGAATGATTGTTTATAATTTTGCATTTGGGATGCAAGCCCGTTGACATCCCGTCTTCTTATCTTCTTCGTTACATAGGCAACCATATTTCTCCTCTCTCTTCCGACGTGCTTCCTTGTTAGTCCATGTGTGGCTTGGTACCCCTTCGCCTGAATGTCTTCAACAACTTGTGTGCTTATTACACAAAATGTTGCAGGCTACTCCAGTCCGGCGTTATGCACGGGAATTTGCTGTTCCTTCCAGTGCAGCTATTTAGCCTTGGCCATTGACCCGTTAACCATTGTTGCGGACGCGTTCAGGGAGGTCCAAACTCACCTTGTTCACTCTCTACCTATACAGTTTCCTTTAAAATTCTTTGTTAAATCTCACGTTTGCCAACCAGTTTAATATTTATCTTTTATATTGATTTTTGTCTTTGGTATGACATTCATTTTTGAGGTGACAAGAGTTTATGAATGTCAAGAAATTCTCTGATGTCTACTATCCGCTTTGAAAATTCCCCTGTAACGTATTCAAATAAAGAAAAAGAAAATACTGTGGATGCTGAAAATCTTAAATTCATATAAAAAGTTTTATAAACGTTCATTGGATCACGTAGCACCTGTGGAGAATGAGGCAGAGTTAACGTTTGGGTTCCCATAGAACACTTCTGCAGCACTGAAGAAGAGGGATACACGTGTTGCATTGTGTAGTGTACAGAGGGGTGGAGCAGCTGGAGAAGAGCAAAAGGTCACCGATTAGTGAGAGTGAAGAGAGCTTTAATTAAAAAAAGAAAGGCAAAAGTTAAAGTTGTGTTGATGGAAACAGTGAGGGCTATGGAAATTGCAAGTCACATCACAAACGTGTGACAACAGAACGTGTACAGTGCTCAGTGAAGCAAAATCCTAAGGAGTCTGACACATGGTCAAGAAGGGAGCGTTTTGCCAAAAGAAGTTCAAAATTGCCCATGATAGAGTGAAAATAATGCTTTATTAAGTTGTTGAAACTCAATGTTGAGTGCAGTTATTGGAAGATGGGATCCCATTCATTCAGTTTGTGCTGGGTTTCACTGAAACATTCCAATAGACGAAGGATTGACATCTGAGCATGAGTCTCGGCTGCTGAATTGAATTTATAAGCAGCAGAAAAATTACAATCACGGTTGCATGCTTAGCGATCGTATTCCATGAAATCGTCACACAGCCTGTTTTTTGCCTCCATCGTGGAGAGGTGAATACATTTGGAGCAGTGAATACTGTCGGCAAAGTTGCTGGAGGTGGAAATGAAACGGTGCTTCAGTTGTAAAACGTTATTGGGTTTTGGTCGGTGAAGAAAGAGGACATAAAGGGACAGAGGTTGCATCTTCGGTGACTGCAGGACAAGGCTACCCTGGGGAAGTTTTGTGGGCTTAGGGTGAAGGAGAAAGAAGTTTGACTGAAGGAGTCGCCCCTGCAGAATAATTTCATAGACTAACGGGAGTTGTGAGGGAAATAAATGTTTAACGCTGGCATCTCTGTGGAGTTGGGGGAAGAGTGGGGAGTGATTTTCTGAATGCGAAGGCTAGTGGGTCGAAATGTGAGGAAAATGGGGGACACTATCATCATTCTAGTCGGGCAGCACGTAGTTTAGATTACATTGCTGGGGCAGAAATAGATGTGCACGTGTTTCTTCTTTCAATACTTAGAAAATTATAGCTTTCTTCACAGCAGCCTGGAGGAAGGAAATGGTTCAATAAAGTCATCAGTCATTGGAATTTTTTACATCAACAAATCACTTTACGCTGCCATGCATGACGAGAGCTCCTGATCTCTATCACGGAGGTCTTAGATGAGAGTACATCAGAGACTCTGGACGAAATGAATTGAATGATCAGTTTAACAGAAACACTAGTGCCACAGTTTCAATCAATGGGTGGTTGATATAACGCTTTTCAATTAGAGTGTAGCCGGGAATTTTGATTGCGTGACCGAATATCTTTGAAAGGACTAACTTCTTTTCTGCAAAGTACAAACTTTTCAGACGTAAAATGAATCTGTACAAAAGTGTATATTCAACTTTTTTTTTAAAGCTAAGTTATTAAAACGTTGAAAAATAAAATTTGACATTCAAAAGGATGGAACTTAAAATGGAAAAGACAGAACAATACCTTTGGCCGAAGAGAAATCACAGCTATGCCAGTCAACACAGGAGTAGCATAAGGTTTTCAAAAAAGATTGTGTGTTCATACGAAAATGTAAGTTAATTATACTCTATTGTTATCAATAGTCCAATCCATTAATTAGCTCAGCAAGCTTTCATTTATTATTCAACATGCCAATTTAATCACGACAGTTTTTATTCAATCAATTAATATCTTCCACCTTCAATAATGTTATTTCATGACTTCTTTCTGAAACGCGGAAGTCCGCCTTGGCATAAATCACTTTCTTGTTGCTATGGTATACAAGAAAATATATTTTACTTCATTCAGCACTGGCTAATTAGCTAAATTTGGTCGAATGCCAAATGGGGACCCAGCAGTCGACATCAGTCCAGGCCTGAGCGGCTTAAATCATATAAAATGTATCTTAAGATGGTCCTTCACTCCAGTATATTTTATATATGTTTATTTGCATCCTTTTTTTTAATATTGCAAGTTAAACCATTTCATATCAAAATGTCGAATCTTGTATTCTTCGTTAAATTTACTGATATCGTTAGTCAAAGTAAAGATATACTGCATGTGTCTGCCTTAGAATCTTAATTAATACAATTCAATTTTAAATAAATCAGCTTATTTCAAAATTGTTCATTTATATAAAACATACACCTCATGGTTCAATTTTCTTTCAAATCCTTGCACATATAATCAACTGTTCATAGCCTTCATGCAGGGTAGGATTAATTATAAATTTCCCTTTATCCTATCTGATAGTTGCTAATGTTTATTGTCCCCTTCCACAGTTTCAATCAATACATGGTTGATGCAACGCTTTTCAATTAATTCTGGACTAAGACAAAATGCCCGATTACATCCTGTGTTGTCCTTGTGTTCCAAAGACACACCACTCAGCAGGGTCCATTTGGAAAGTTTGGGGAAGTAGCGGACTGACAATCGCAAAAATTGGATGCACATAGGTCAAAACTACGATGCACATGCGCAACGTAGCATCATTTACATGGATCCACGATCTGATGTACATTTGTAACCAGCTCAAACAGCCCTCCAGAGCCAAGATAAATCAAGGGAAAAAAGGGTGTGCGGGTCACACAGAAAACAAATCACATTTTTTTTAAAGTATATTTCTTCCCTGCACGCACTGCATGGCAATGTACATAAGAACATAAGAAATAGGAGCAGGAGAAGGCCATCTAGCCCTTCGAGCCTGCCCCGCCATTCAATAAGATCATGGCTGATCTGTCGCTGCTCAGTTCCACATTCCCGCCCTCTCCCCATAACCCTTAATCCCCTCACTTATCAAAAACCCATCAACCCGCGTCTTAAAAATATTTAGCGAGGCAGCCTCCACCACTTCAACGGGCAGAGAATTCCAGAGATTCACCACCCTTTGAGTGAAGAAGTTCCTTCTCAACTCGGTTCTAAACCGCCATCCCTTTATCTTGAGGCTGTGCACCCGAGTCCTACTATCCTTTCTGAGCGGGAAGAGTCTCTCCACCTCTATCCTATCGATCCCATTCATCATCTTATACGTCTCAACGAGATCTCCCCTCATCCTTCAAAACTCTAACGAGTACAAGCCTAGTTTATTCAGCCTCTCCTCATAGCTCAACCCCCTCAACTCCGGTATCAGCCTAGTAAATCTCCTCTGCACTCCATCCAATGCCAAAATATCTTTGCGCAGGTGCGGCGCCCAAAACTGCACACAGTACTCCAGCTGCGGCCTCACCAATGCCCTATACAGCTGCAGCAAGACCTCCTTACTTTTATATTCAATCCCCCTCGCTATGAATACCAGCATCCCATTCGCCTTCCTGACCACCTGCTGCACCTGCAAGCTGGGTTTTTGCGACTCATGCACAGGGACCCCAAGGTCCCTCTGCACTGTCGCCTGCTGCAGTTTTTCGCCACGTAATTAATAATCCTTCCTACCATTCTTCCTACCAAAGTGGACCACTTTGCACTTGCCAACATTAAATTCCATTTGCCATTTCCTGGCCCATTCGCCCAGCCTATCTAGATCCTTCTGCAGACTCTCCACACCCTCCGCACAATTTGCCGTTCCACCAATCTTGGTGTCATCAGCAAATTTCGACACCCTGCACTCGGTTCCCTCCTCCAGATCATCTATATAAATGGTAAATAGCTGAGGCCCCAGCACCGACCCCTGGGGCACTCCACTAGTCACCATCCGCCAATCTGAATAGCACCCATTGACCCCCACTCTCTGCCTCCTATTTGACAACCAATCCTCTATCCACGCTAACACCCAACCCCCAACTCCATGTCCCCTGGGCTTCTGCAATAACCTCTTGTGAGGTACCTTGTCAAACGCCTTCTGAAAATCAAGAAAGACCACATCCACCGTCTCTCCTCTATCCACCGCCCTAGGCACATCCTCATAGAACTCCAGTAAATTTGTCAGACACGACTTCCCTTTAACGAAAGCGTGCTGCGTCTGCTCTATCAAGCAACTCCTCTCAAGATGGCTCGCTATTTCCTCCTTGATGACGGATTCTAACATTTACCTACAACAGACGTTAAACTAACCGGCCTATAATTCCCTGTCTTTTGCCTGGCACCCTTCTTAAACAACGGCGTAACATTAGCCGTTTTCCAATCTTCCGGCACTTCCCCGGAATCCAGCGACTTCTGGAAAATAACCACCAAGGCACCCACTATCACCTCCGCCATTTCTTTCAGAACCCTCGGATGCATTCCATCCGGTCCTGGCAACTTGTCCACAATCAGCCCCTCCAGTCTGTCGAGCACCGCCTCTCTCGTAACAATAATGTCATCAAGTCCTACCACCTTTCCATCTCTAACACCCGGCAAATTATTCACGTCCTCCTCCGTGAAGACAGAAACAAAAAAGTTATTCAGGACCTCAGCCATATCCCCATCCCCACCACTAAGTCCCTCTTCTCATCCTCTAAGGGACCAAAGTTCACCCTAGCCAGCCTCTTCCTTTTTATATATTTATAAAAACTCTTGCTATCCTTTTTTATATTAAGCGCTAGACCAGCTTCATAGTTTCTCCGACCCTTCTTTATCAATTTCTTTGTCAATCTTTGTTGACATTTAAACCTCTACCAATCCTCTTCTCGCCCACTACGCTGAGCTACTCGAAACGCCTCCGCTTTTAATTTAACACTTTCCTTCACCTCCTTCGTTATCCATGTCTTATTACCTCTCCTCCTACTGTCCTTTTTGACCATCGGAATAAATTTCCGCTGAGCATCAAGAAAGATCTCCATAAAGATCCTCCACTGCTCCTCAGCAGACCGACCTTCCAACGCGCTCCCCCAGTCCACCTTCGCCAATTCCTCTCTCATCCTACCATACTCCCCTCTATTCAAACAAAGGACGCGCGTCCGGGAACGCACTTTCTTCTCCTCCATCTGCACCAGAAACTCCACCATACAATGATCACTCTCCCCAAGCGGATCCTTCACCGCAAGGTTGATGATTCTTCCCGCCTCATTACATAACACCAGATCCAAGATAGCTCGCTCCCTCGTCGGCTCCAACACACACTGTTCCAGGAAACTATCCCGGCAGCATTCCAAGAACTCTTCCTCGAGCCCACCGCGTCCAACATGGGTCGACCAATCAATATGCAGATTGAAATCCCCCGTTACTATGGCCGTCCCATTCCTGCACGCCGCACTTATTTGCGCGTTAACAGCCCGCACCACCTCCAGATCATTATTCGGGGGCCGAGAGACGACACCCACCAGCGTCTTCCTCCCTTTGCTGTCCGTAATCTCTACCCACAACGATTCCGATTTCTGCTCCTTGGCTCCAATATCATCCCTTGCTACCACCCTGATGCTATCCTTAATCAGCAGAGCTACGCTCCCCGCCCCCCTTTTCCCTCCCGCCTATCCTTCCTAAACACTTGATACCCCTGGACATTCAGCTCCCAGTCCCTGTCACCTTGCAGCCACGTCTCTGTAATGGCCACCAGATCATATCCATTTGTGCTAATCTCCGCCACCAGCTCAACCACTTTATTCCGAATGCTTCGTGCATTCAGATAAAGTGCCTTCATCCCAGCCTTCACCTGGACCCTATTTGCCGTAACGCCACCAACCATACTCACGCCCCCTACTCCCTGTATTATTGGGACATCCTCGGCCTCTTCCCTTACCTGTACCCTCTCCTCAACTCTGGACCCCGTAATGTCACCTACCCTCGCACCCTCCCTCCCCCTCCCCTAATTAGTTTAAAGCCCTGTCTACAGTCCTCTTTACTCTATTCGCCAGCACTCTGGTACCAGCACGGTTCAGACCAACCCCATCCCGCCCGAACAGGTCCCACCTACCCCAATACTGATGCCAATGCCCCATAAATTCAAACCCATTCCTCCCACACCAATCCCTGAGCCACCCATTCACTTCCTTAATCCTATCAACCCGACACCCGTCTGCATTCGGTTCAGGCAGTAGCCCAGAGATAACCACCTTGTCGGTTCTACTCTTTAATTCCATTCCCAGCTTCTCATACTCCCTCCCCAGATCCTCAGTTCGCATTTTGCCTACGTCGTTGGCACCCACATGTACTACAACGACCGGATTTGCACCCTCCCACTCCAGGTTCCTCTGCAGCCCAGATGCGACATCCTGGACCCGAGCACCAGGCAGACAACACACCCTTCTGTGCACTTTGTCATTGTGACAAAGGACAGTGTCAATACCCTTCACCTCACTATCCCCAATCACTGCTACGTTCCTTTTCACCTTCTCCTTGCCTATAGAACATAGAACATAGAACATTACAGCGCGGAACAGGCCCTTCGGCCCACAATGTTGCGCCGACCAGTCTTATTTTAAAAAAAAACATTGACCCACTAATCTAAACCAATCCCTTTTCGTCCATAAACCTATCCACCAATGTCTTAAACGCCCCCAAACTAGGCGCATTTACAACTGCAGCAGGCAGGGCATTCCAGTCCCTCACCACCCTCTGGGTAAAGAACCTGCCCCTGACATCCGTCCTATAACTACCCCCGCTTAATTTAAAGCCATGCCTCCTCGTGCTAGATTACTCCATCCGAGGAAACAGGCTATCACCATCCACCCTATCTAAACCTCTAATCATCTTATATGTTTCTATAAGATCCCCTCTTAGCCGCCTTCTTTCCAGTGAAAACAACCCCAAATCCCTCAGTCTCTCCTCATAGGACCTCCCCTGCATACCAGGCAACATCCTGGTAAACCTCCTCTGCACCCTCTCCAAAGCCTCCACATCCTTCCTGTAATGTGGGGACCAGAACTTCACACAGTACTCCAAGTGCGGCCGCACCATAGTTGTGTACAGTTGCAACATGACGCTGCGACTCCTAAATTCAATCCCCCTACCAATGAACGCCAAGACACCGTACGCCTTCTTAACAACCTTATCTACTTGATTCCCAACTTTCAGGGATCTATGTACACATACACCTAGATCCCTCTGCTCCTGCACTCTATTCAAAGTCCTCCCGTTAGCCCTATACTCAACACATCTGTTATTCCTACCGAAATGGATTACCTCACACTTCTCCGCATTAAACTCCATCCGCCACCTCGCGGCCCAGCTCTGCAACCTGTCCAAGTCACCCTGCAAACTTCGACACCCTTCCTCACAATCTACCACACCTCCGACTTTGGTGTCATCAGCAAACTTACTAATCCACCCAACTATACCCTCATCCAGATCATTAATAAAGATTACAAACAGCAGTGGCCCCAAAACAGATCCCTCAGGCACACCACTCATAACCGAACTCCATGATGAATAATTACCATCAACCACCACCCTCTGTCTCCTATCTGCTAACCAATTCCTGATCCAAGTACCTAAATTACCACCAATCCCATACATCTGCATTTTCTGCAGAAGCATACCATGGTGAACCTATGTCCTGCTGCAGCACTGTACCGTGTGCAGTTTGCTCACTAACCTCACCTCCCTCGTCCTCGTCCAGACTGGAAGCAAGAACCTCAAACCTGTTATGCAGATTGAGAGGCTGAGGCATCCGCTCCCCACCCCGCTTCCTCCTCTCCCCAACCCCATTCCTTCTCACAGCAGCCCCCTCTTGTTCCTGACCCTTAGAGTTAGCCAGTCTAGGGGGGGTGGATGTCACTTGCGCCCCATTGACAATGTCACCCTCCCTCCCCTTGATGAGCCTCAGTGTCTGCAGCTCAGAGGCCAGCTCATCTACCTTGAGCTGGAGCTCCTCCAGCAACCTGCACTTACTGCAGACATGATCACTGGGAAGGACCCTGGGGTCCACCAGTTCCCACATCATACAGAAACAACACATCACATGTCCCTCCATTATTCACTGTAGCAGTATTGAAAATTTCCACACGCACTTACCTGGCCCTTTTTCTCTCCAGCCCTTTTGATATTAAGCCCTAGTAGCTCACTCTGCTTCCCCCTCACTCCGCTGCCCGCTCCGACGCTGCCCGCTGTCTATACCAGGCCTCTTTTTAAACCTGGCGCTGATTTAAAGCTTGCTGGTCCACAACTCCCTTCTAACCACTCCCTCAGAATTCTTAAAGAGGTACATACAAAAAGCCCACAAAAATGCTTTTAAATGATTTAAACAGTTCTACAAGGAACAAAGTGCTTTAAACTTATTTAAACAGGTTTTTAACAGGTAAATTCTTATCTCTCTCTCTGCTCCTTCACTCCTCTGCTCCAGCAAACAATAACCTTCCCTGTGTGAGTGCAATTTCAAGAACATTCAAGGAGCTCTACACAATCCAAGGCAAAGATGCTGGTTGTTAAAAACTCACCCACTATCTTATACCTTCACTCCCTTGACCATCAGTTCATATTACCATCAGTGTTTTTAGTGTACCATGGGCGCATTACATCAAGCCTCCTTCACAAACATCTTCAAAACCCTCGAACTCTATCAAATAAAAGAAGAAGAACATCAGGTTAATCGGAGAAACTGCAAGTTAACCTCCAAGCCACACAATATCCTGACATGATGGTATGCCACCGTTCCATCGCGGTCTCCTGGTAGAATGCCTATAACTCCCTCCCTAGTAGATCCAAGAGTCTTTGTGAAACACACAGGCAGCATAGATTCAAAAAGGCAGAATACCACCAACTTCTCAAGGATGGGTAATTTAAATGTTTACGTAAACAGCGCTGCCCACGGCCCCTGAACAAACATTCAATACTTCGGCATTTCGGGCTTCAGTCATTAAAACAGATGAGATGGGCTAAATGACACATTGATCATCTGTGATCGATGAATTACAGTGATGATTCTGGATAGAGGTGTTCAAGGGGAAGTTAACACAAATTTTGCCTTTTTAAGAAAATATTGTAAACATCATGCTTGGAGGGCTTAAAGGAATGTTGCAGCAAGCTGCAAACATTGACTGGCGGAATTTCTTTGGAACAGCGGACTAGATGCATCGAAGGCATTTCTGTGTATATCAGTGCGGCGCCGAAAGGCACACTGTGGAGTGGGATCAAATGCATTCAAGGTAACGTTACTTCGTGATCCATTTAAACTTCAAGGAACACGCAGGTAGTTGTAATAGATGAGTCAAAACTATCTCGATGGATATCATTTTTTCAGAAGGCTAGATGGAAGACAGTGTGCAGATGGGCTCGATTAACGGAATGAAATGGTTTGAAATTGCTAATGAATGTACATGACTAGCTGGGCGGTATTGGCTAGATATATCTGCTGAATGGAATGAAATTTGTTGCCGGGGAGATGTGCTGAACAGAATTTTGTGGATAGGTGATACGACAGGCTATGGATACAATATATGTTTTCTATGGAAAGCTGATGGCGATGTTGTCGTTAAGTGACATGACAGGTTGAAGAGACTAACTTGGCAAGATTGTATGGACTGCACTATTCACTATTACTAATATTGTACTATTAATTTACTATTGAGTGAAGGGAATATTGTGGCTGGGTGGTACGAATAGGTGAAGAAGTACCTTGAATAGGTGAATATACTACAGGTTGTCTTTAAGACTGGTAAGGTGATATGCGACGTTGAGGGGAATATTTGAATAAGTGAAAGAGCAGATTGAAGGGAAAACAACGGATCTAAATGGAAGAGTAGTGTTCATCGGCCTGAGAGAACGTGGGAGCTCTGTCAGCAGTTGCGCTACAATCAGTTTCTTAAATCTTATCCCAGGGCAAACTGTGGCCAAACTAATTTTGCGAAGCCTGGATATTGACTTGCTCAGACTCTAATTTTGAAACCTTCACCAACAATAATGAGTTAAAAGAATTTTCAGAAAGCAGGAACTAGTTTCCCTACTGTTCGTGTCAAAGTTTTTCTGTTAAGTTGTTTAGCCTGGTGTGCATGGACCTCCTCCCCAAAAACGGCATGACGATTGATCGCTGCTATTCTCAGTTAAAATCGAAAAGGTGAAATATTCGTGCTCTTCCTAAACCCCATCAGGTGACTGTTCTGTGGGGAAGGAGTCCGAGCCCTCAAGAATTCCTCTGTGAGGGGGCAACATTTATTGTTTCTTCTTGAATTATTGCATCTACTGAATCCCTAATGCTCCAAATATCGTGTGAAGTTATCTCAAGAGATTTGCCCTGAAATGGTAAAGGAACTACGATAGATCCTCATGTCAGAATGATGTTAAATATAAGATTCCAATTTATTTCAAAAGCCCAAACTACGAATGAACTACTAAAGGTTCAAATATCCATGTAGCGTGTTGTTTCATTGAGTAGGTTCTTAATCCTGTTCCTATTCACTCAATGGTACACCTCTCGCAATGGCTGTGTTGCTACCAACACATTTGTTTTCTTTCTTTAAACAATTGTGAAACAACATCATGATCGTTAACTTCGTTTTTTCTCCCTAGGCTGTTTGTTAAATCACTGTAACAAATCCTTTAAAATGATGTAACCAGTGAGATACTCTCAACGGGGCGATCTCTCTCAATTTACTATTGTCTCATTCAAACACGCAATGATATATAATCAGTTGCAGCCACCATTATCCTTACCTCAGAGATAATGGAATACTCAGTGATATATCAGATAGAAAGCATCTACTACCCTCTTCTCGCAGCCATTGGCATTATTGGTAAGGCTTTGCATCCAGTCTGAATGTTGTTAACTAATGTTGATTTCTTATTTACGCTTGCTCCCTGCCTTGTACTTCAACATATTTCTGTTTTTTTCTCTGAGTGATAAAGATGTAATTCCGTGCTACCGTTTAAACCAGGAGTAATGTTACTGTTGGCTGTAGGAGGATTATTTACAAGGCTTTTATTTTCTTCAGTGCTCAACAGAGTCAATTTTCTGAGAACCTTCCGCTTCATTGTTTCTTATCCATTTTCACCTAAAGAGCAAATGCGAGAATAAGTATCTAAATATCGGTGGATGATTTAATTCCCCTGTCATATGGGCAGATATTTACGACCATTATTGCGAATGCGAATAAATGGTAGGTGTTGTTTGCAAGGGACAACTGACACGAAACTACCCATGTTGCGCTATTGTTTGATGATTCTCTCCTCACCAGTTAACACCACAGTAAACATATATCTTTATTTTTTTAACTAGAGGAAAGACCAGTCTATAGTAAATTGCGTAAATAAGGGTGCTCAAGTGTATATAGAATTATAGAATCATATAATCCCTACAGTACAGAAGGAGGACATTCGGTCCATTGACGCTGGACCGACGGCAATCCCACCCTGGCCCTATTCTCGTAACCCCACATACTTACTCTGCTAATCCTGTGAAACTAGAATCAATGTAGAATGTCTAATCAAATTGATTCGCATTCTTTGGTCTGCGGGAGGAAACTGGAGCACCCAGAGGAAACCCACGCAGACAAGGATAGAATGTGCAAACTCCACACAGGCAGTGACCCGGGGCTGGATTTCATACCGGATCCCTGGCGCTGTGAGGCAGCAGTGTGAACCATAGTGCCACCGTGCTCCCCATATAGCGTATATTTTACGCGTTGACGGCAGAAAGATTCAGTGGGCATTATACAACAGGTTATAGTATATATACACTCAATTTAATAACTAATACCCACACGTCAACTAAAGGTAAGCCTGTAGTCAACTGCAATGCACTTTGAAAACATTCTCCACATTTCAACACTGGAGAACGGATAATTGACATCACAAGTCTTATTTTGAACACGATTGATAGTCTCGCTGAATTATTACTTGAATTTCGTTCATTTGTCAACTATTTCATGATGCAAGCTATACTATCAAATGAGTCAACTGTACCTCAGCTAGTCACACTACCTGTGTCAAAACTTTATATACTTAAATCTGACTACAGATTTCGGTCACAGAAGGAAGGACCCGCGGAATATTGCAGTGTGGAGGCAGGTTAGACAACATTTCGATTTCGACAAATTCAGCCCCTTCTACTTTGCCAATTTGCTTTCGTATCTCATTCCAATATTTCATAGAAATAAACAGCGTTAGCCTGGATGCGGGGGCCGAAACCTACACCCAAATAATATTAGTAGCGTATATATTATATTGACATTTTAATATTGATGTTTGCAAGAGCTTGTTCTGTGCAAATCAGCTGATGCATTTCGTAACATACAACAGTGGCAATGCTCCATTGGTGGTGAAAAATGTCGTCATGTCTTGTGGTCGTGAAAATGTTTATTTAACTAAAAATGTTCGGGTTTCTATTTTACCAAAATTCACCGGCTTTAATTAAGGCTTGGTATTACTAGGTGGGATTTAGAAAATAAACTGGGTTCACAAGAACAATTACCGTTATTGTTATATCTTAACTGAATAAAGCATTTTGAACAAAATATCCTTTTTCCTATTCGATGTCGAGACATGCGCACCACAGCCAAGCTGATAATTAATGCGTTTTACCGTCGTTATTTAATTATCAGAGTAAATAAGATGAACCGACTGCTTTGTTGCTGTTTGTTGTCTGGGTACTTAACAGAATCGATTACGAGACAAGTTCCGATGCTAATTAAGAGTCGACACGCTGGCACAGTGTTTAACAGGGCTGTGTTGCAGCTTCAGAGATCTTGGTCCGATTCCCGGCTTGGGTCACTGTCTGTCTGAAATTTGCACATTGTGTCTGCGTTGGTTTCCACACATAGTCCAGAGATGTGCGGGTTAGGTTAATTGGTGACACTAAATTGCCCTTTGGTGTCCCTTAGGGTGCAGGTTCGAGGGATTAGCGGGGTGAAGTTGTGGAGTTATAGGAATACGGCTCGGCGGGCCGGGAGTGGAGGTGGGGTTCGGTGGCGGAGTTGGGGGGGGGGGGCGGTGTGAGGGGGAGACTGTTGGTGGTCCAGATTCGATGGGCCGAATGGCTTCCTTCTGTATTGTAGGGATTCTATAAGTCACCCAACTAGCTTACCTTCTATTTTTTAAAAGAAGGCTCGTGAATCTATCATGCAAAATTGGACACCTGAGTGCGTTGTCTTTTTCAATGATAGCAATTGTTGATTCCATGAAATCATAAAGAAGAGAATGAAATACATCGTCGGATAGACATTAAAACATAGTTCCATGCTCCTGGTTTTTCCTGTCACCTGAACGTTTTGCATTTTTAAATGGAGATTCAGTTCACTTTCAGAAAGTTACGGCAGAAACTGTTTCGTTCCCCAAATCATGCAAACGTTTGATACCATAGCAAAGTGCTATACAAATTGAAACAGACACGTTTGATTTTTCTCGTTCTTCAGTGTCTGTCTGTTCTAATCAACAACGTCATTTGTTTACTGACCCTCGAACCAGCCAAATTAAATATCGAAGCATGTTGTGATTTTAAAGAGTTATTCCCACTTTAGCTTTTCCATCCATCATGAAGCAGCGCCAACATTTCCACGCACGCAACAAAAATTATGTCCATAAGTCCTGATGAAGCTCCAATGCCCCTCATCTTCACCCTTTCCTTGAATGTCAATTCTGAAGCCATTTTCGGCATGTCAAACAGTCCCCCAGCTCCTGTCTAAACATTATTTAGAAAGTTTCCCTAACACATCCTTGTTTTTCTTTTCTGTCTCCATTTATGAAGTCTAAGTGCATTGTTTAGCGCATTCTTAACTAGCGCTCCCACATTCAGAAATATGAGTAGGTGCATCATATTATATTCTCAGTCTGTTTCACAAACGCACCATAAATTATATAGTTTTTCAGAATGTATTTTCCAAGTGGAATCAGTTATTCTTGCATATTGAGAATCATGTGTCCTGCTTTTCCAAGTTTTCTCTCTCAGTTTGTGTCTTCTGTTTCTTTTGTCATATTCCTCCAGCCTAGTTAAGATCATTCCCTGCCTGTGCCATATTTACACTTTGAAAGTATTCTCTGTATATCAGAGTCCAACTCAATTGTTTCTCCGAACACGTTCTGATAGCCTGCGTGGCATAATGTTGTGCAGCCTTGCAGTTAAAAAGCTCAAAATTTCCTGCTTTTGCAAGCGATCATCAGTTTCCATGCTGAGAGCAGGAATTAGTTTCTCTGACAAATGAACTATGAGAGTATCATCCGCTCTCATAGTTCAAATTCCAGATTACCTTCCGCATCATAAATAATCAACTATGCCCTGTCCTTTAATAATAATGCCGAACATAAACCAATCGAATTCCAACGTACATTATCTTGCCCCTTTTAAATTTAATCCACTGACAATTGAAGAGGAAGGTTAATAGGTTAATGCAGTGGGGCGGGGGGCGGGTGGGGGCGAGGCGGATCTGTGCGTTTCAATTTTTTGCCGAAGAGCATAACTGAATGTAACAAAAGCCTATTGAAAAAGATTTTCGATTCATTTTGGAGTCGAGACTCAGTGGGGACGGGGCGGGGGTGGTGGTGGGGAGGGGGGTGTTGGTGGGGGGAGTGGTGGGGGGGTGGGGGGGGCGTCAAAAGGCGAAGTCCACTTTAGGCCACGATTAGATCAGACAAGATTTTATTAACTGTCAGCGCAAGCGAACGAACGGAGTCCCAATTGTTTCCCCTCTTTCCTATTTTGCTCCATTCATCCGGTTCTGCTGGTTGTCCATTTACACTTGTCTATATAGTTAACTTCCGCACATCATTTGCTTAAGACTGCCGGTTCTGGTGAAAGTGACCGCTTCCTCCTTCTGCGGACATACAGAACCAGAATTCTTATTTATGTCAAGCTATCATTTCTCAAGATTAGATCCGGTTCCGTTTGACGCATGTCAGGGTTACTGCTGGTCTTTTCACACTTTGAGATTTAGAAGTATGACCACGACGTTGCCAAATATTCAGCAAAAACATAGTCAAACAAAATAACTCTTGCCATTACAGATCGTTGTGACATTTTTTCGATTCACTATTAACAACGATTAATAGTGTTTTTTTCTTATGTTCAATTCATTGAAGTTTTGTACTCTTTGCTATTTTGTTTAATTAATATGACCGTGTGGCAAAAATCCATTTCAATTGCATTTTTTGAAGTTTTCTGATGATATCACTGTAGTGGTCGAATCTCAATCAATGAGGTCACGCAGGATACGAAAAAAGATAGAGATTCTGCTCAAATGGTGCAATGACACAAATCTCTATGTCAGTAAAACGAAGGAGATAGCCATTGGCTTCAAGAAGCTCAGTAGGGGATCTGCATCTGCCTACATCGACAGTGATGAAGTGGAGATGGTTCAGAACTTCACGTTTCTTGGTGTCCAGATCACCAACAATCTGCTCTGGCCCCTGCAAGACGATGTTTTAATTAAAAAAGCCCACCAACATTTCTACTTTCTCACAAGGCAAAGGAAATCGGACCTGTCCACTTCCCAATATTTACAGATTCACCATAGAAAGGAGAGTCCCGGATGTCACATGGTTAGAACAGCTTATATGGTTGCTGCTCTGATCAAGACCGCAAGGAACGACAGAGGGTTGCGAGCATTGCCCAGTCGATCAGGCAAACCAGCCTCCCATCCACTGACTTCGTTTACTCATTCCACTTCCTCTGGAAAGCAGTCAGCAAAATCAAGGACCTCGGACATTGCGGGAATACTACCTTCCACATTCTTCATTCGGGAAAATAACAAACACACATCTGAAAACACGTACCAACCGACTCAAGAACACTTTCTTTAGAGATTAAATAGCCCTATCATAAATTCAATTGATCTTCTCTTCACCGCACGTGCAACTGAAAAACTATATTCCACTCCCTAACGTTTTGTTTTTCACTCCGTGCTTAATCTTGTCTGTAAAATGCACAAGAAATAATTTTCACTCCATCCCAATGCATGTGACAATAAACCAAATCAAATCATCGTATTCTTCTATAGAAAGGCAATCAAGTTGCTGAAGTGAATGTCATTTGCATTTTTTACATTGACTCTTATTCAAATGATAAAATATTTACCTGTGAATTTGTCTACTAAATTGTTGATGTTTAATTCTATCTGTTACAGTTAACGCGGTGGCAATTGTGATCCTGAAACGAGGGAAATGTGGCCTCTCCAAATGTATCACTCAGTACCTAATGGCAATGACTTCAACAGATCTACTACTCGTCATCACCGATGTTATATTGAATCGACTTAATACTATGTATTTCCCTGTCAATTTTTTATCTATTACTCCAGTGTGTGCGCTGAAAGCAGCTTTATTTCTTTCAGCAACAAATTGTTCCGTTTGGTTCACAGTGGTTTTTACCTTTGATCGGTTTGTAGCCATTTCTTGCCAGACACTGAAACTACGATATTGCACCAAGAGAACTGCGGTTGTGGTCGTCATAACAGTGACCATTATCAGCTGCGTGAGATGCATTCCCTGGTACCTTATCTTTAGCCCTTCAATCATTATTGACAATGTACCATGGTTTTGCATTGAGAAAGATCTCTATCATACCTCAACATTTTATATAGTGTATGAGCGGATTGACATTGTACTAACACCATTGCTTCCATTTGCTCTGATTTTGGTTTTCAACGCTCTGACTGCTAGGAATATTATAAATGCCACTAAGCTGCGGAGGAGCCTCAGGGAACAAAGTAAATCAGAGAATTATATTGACCCAGAAGTGGAGAGCCGAAGGAAATCCATTATATTACTTTTTGCTTTGTCTGCCAATTTTATACTATTGTGGATTCCATACATTGTGCACTTGTTAACCTGGAGAAGTGTAAACTACAATTACAGAGACAAAAGCTTTACCAATCCAGTATATATCGCTCAGCAATGTGGATACATGTTGCAGCTTCTGAGTTCATGCACCAACACCTGCATTTATGCACTAACACAGAGGAAATTCAGGGAGGAGTTAAAGAACGGGGTTAAATATCCATTTATTCTAATTTCAAAAATATTTGAACAACAAAGTAAAACAGAACTTCAATAAGAGGTTCTAACATGACAGATTACCCTGCATTCAAAATATAACACGACTGTCACTTGTCCATTATTGCGATAAGATATATTCTATGACCCTTGTGACAATGGTAGATTTTTTTCATTAACGTCTTGCAAAGTCTTGCAATCTTAACTGTCATTAACACTGCAGTCGCCTGAAATGACACCTCCAATTTCTCGCTCAGCGAGATATGAATAGCCAGATAATTCCTACATATAATTACATGGCGAGAGCATATATGCCAGAATCATCTCGCCTGGTCCCTGCAGTTGCGGATTCAGCCAAGGATCACGGCGGCATATTGGTTAGCTCTGTTGATTCATAGCAGCAGGGCGCCAGAATCAATTCCAGTCTTGGGTCCTTGTCTGTCTGTTTGTGTCTGCGTGGATTTCCTTCGGGTTCTCAGGTTTCATCTGATAGTGACAAAGATGTGCATGGCAGGTGCATTGACCATGCTAAACTGCACCTGAGTATTCATCTGCAGGTTAGTTGAATTAGTCACGGTAAATGCATGGGGTTACGTTGATAGTGCATGGGGATGAGCTTGGGTAAGATCCTCTTTCCGAGAGACAGTACATACTTGATGGGCAGAATGACATCCAAACGTGGAATGATTCTATATTTGGAGCCCTCTTTTTTTTGGCTGCACGGAAGCCACTTCAACACAATTCATGGAACAGATATAGTGCTGGATGCGAGATTTATATCTGCATCACTTTTCGCAACGCGACCTGTCTTTGGGTTGTCGAGCTGTTTGTTTGATATTGAATGCTGCATCATATGCAATGTACTCGACTGCAACATTTAACTGGAAAATCCGTTCAAAATCACTGCTAACTCACTTCTCTTGCCGTGGATTCCGTATTTTCTTTGGTGATTGTCTTATGTTGCGAATGATTGTTTGTAATTTTGCATTTGGGATGCAAGCCCGTTGACATCCCGTCGTCTTATCTTCTTCGTTACATAGGCAACCATATTTCTCCTCTCTCTTCCGACGTGCTTCCTTGTTAGTCCATGTGTGGCTTGGTACCCCTTCGCCTCAATGTTTTCAACAACTTGTGTGCTTATTACACAAAATGTTGCAGGCTACTCCAGTCCGGCGGTATGCACGGGAATTTGCTGTTCCTTCCAGTGTAGCTATTTAGCCTTGGCCATTGACCCGTTAACCATTGTTGCGGACGCGTTCAGGGAGGTCCAAACTACACCTTGTTCACTCTCTACCTATACAGTTTCCTTCAAAATTCTTTGTTAAATCACACGCTTGCAAACCAGTTTTATATTTATCTTTTACATTGTTTCTTTTCTTTGGTTTGACATTCATTTTTGAGGTGACAAGAGTTTATGAATGTCAGGAAATTCTGTGATGTCTTTTATCCACTTTGAAAATTCTCCTGTAACGTATTCAAATAAAGAAAAAGAAAATACTGTGGATGCTGAAAATCTTAAATTAATATAATAAGTTTTGTAAACGTTCATTAGATCACGTAGCACCTGTGGAGAATGAGGCAGAGTTAATGTTTGGGTTCCCATAGAACACTTCTGCAGCACTGAAAAAGAGGGATACACGTGTTGCATTGCGTAGCGTACAGAGGGGTGGAGCAGCTGGAGAAGAGCAAAAGGTCACCGATTAGTGAGAGTGAAGAGAGCTTTAATTAAAAAAAGGCAACAGTTAAACTTGTGTTCATGGAAACAATGAGGGCGATGGAAATTGCAAGTCACAGCACAAACGTGTGACAACAGAACGTGTACAGTGCTCAGTGAAGCAAAATCCTAAGGAGTCTGACACATGGTCAAGAAGGGAGCGTTGTGCCAAAAAAAAGTTCAAAATTGCCCATGATAGAGGGAAAATACCGCTTTATTCAGTTGTTGAAACTCAATGTTGAGTGTAGTTATTGGAAGATGGGATCCCACTCATTCAGTTTGTGGTGGATTTCACTGAAACATTCCAGTAGACCAAGGATTGACATCTAAGCATGAGTGTAGGCTGCTGAGTTGTATTTATAAGCAGCAGAAAAATTAGGATCACGGTTGCATGCTTAGAGATCGTATTCCATGAAATCATCACCCAGCCTGTTTTTTGCCTCCATCGCATTGAGGTGAACACATTGGGAGCAGTGAATACTGTCGGCAAAATTGCTGGAGGTGAAAATGAAACGGTGCTACAGTTGTAAAACGATGATGGATTTTGGTCGGTGAAGAAAGAGGACATAAAGGGACAGGGGTTCCATCTTCGGTGACGGCAGGAGAAGGTTAACCTGAGAAAGTTCTGTGGGCTTAGGGTGAAGGAGAAAGAACTATGACTGAAGGAGTCGCCCCTGCAGAATAATTTCATAGACTAGTGGAAGTTGTGAGGGAAATGGATGTTTAACGCTGGCATCTCTGTGGAGTTGGGGGAAGAGTGGAGAATGATTTTCTGAATGCGAAGGCTAGTGGGTCGAAATGTGAGGAAAATGGGGGACACTATCATCATTCTAGTCGGGCAGCACGTAGTTTAGGTTACACTGCTGGGGCAGGAAGAAACGTGCACGTGTTTCTCCTTTCAATACTTACAAAATTGTAGCTCTGTTGACAGCAGCCTGGAGGAAGGAAATGGTTCAATAAAGGCATCAGTCATTGGAATTTTTTAGATCAACAAATCACTTTACGCTGCCATGCATGACGTGAGCTCCGGATATCTATTACGGAGATCTTAGATGAGAGTATACAGGAGACTCTGGCTGGACAAAACGAATTGGATGATCAGTTTAACACAAATAGTGCTGCCACATTTTCAATCAATGGGTGGTTGATATAACGCTTTTCAATTAATTGTAGAGGGTACTCGGAAAATTTGATCCCATGGCCTAATATCTTTGTAAGGTTAACCTTCTTTTTTACAAAATGCAAACATTTCAGACGTAAAATGACTCTGTATAAAAGTGTTCATTAAACTTAATGTAAAAAAATTTAAATCGTTGAAGAATTAAAATTGACATAAAATAAGATGGAACTTAAAATACAACAGACAGAACAATACCTTTGGCCGAAGAGAAATCTCAGCTATGCCAGTCAACACAACAGTAGCATTAGGCTTTCTAAACAGATTTGTGTGTTCATGCCAAAATGTAAGTTAATTATACTCTATTGTTATCAATAATCCAATCCATTAATTAGGTCAGTATGGTTTCATTTATTATTCAATATGCCAATCTAATCACGACAGTTTTATTAAATCAATTAAAAACTTCCACCTTCAATAATGTTATTTCATTATTTCTTTCTGAAACGCAGAAGTCCGCCTTGGCATAAATCACTTTCTTGTTGCCATTGTATCCAAGAAAATATATTTTACTTAATTCAGCACTGGCTAATTGGCTAAATTTGGTATAATGCCAAATGGGGACCCAGGACTCGACATCATTCCAGGCCTGAGCGGTTTAAATCATATAAAATGTATCTTAAGATGTTCCTTCACACCGGTATATTTTGAATATGTTTGTTTGATCCATTCTTTTCTTAATGTAAGTTAAACCATTTAATACCAAAATGTTGAATCTTGTATTCTTCGTTAAAGTTACTGATATCTTTAGTCAAAGTAAAGATAAACTGCATGTATCTGCCTTAGAATCTTCATTAATACAATTCAATTTTAAATGAATCAGCTTACTTCGAAATCGTTGATTTATATAAAACATACACCTCATGGTTCAATTTTCTTTCAAATCCTTGCACATATAATCAACAGTTCATAGCCTTCATGCAGCGTAGGGTTAATTATAAATTTCCCTTTATCCTATCTGATAGTTGCTAATGTTTATTGTCCCCTTCCACAGTTTCACTCAATATTTGGTTGATGCAAAGCTTTTCAATTAATTCTGGAGTAAGACAAAATGCCCGATTACATCCTGTGTTGTCCTTGTGTTCCAAAGACACACCCCTCAGCAGGGTCCCTTTGGAAGGTTTGGGGAATTAGTGGACTGACAACGGATGCACATAGGTCAAAATTACTATCTGATTTACATGGATCCGCTGTCTGATGTACATTTGTAACCAACTCAAACAGTCCCCCAAAGCCAAGTTAAATCAGGAAAAAAAAGGGTGTGGGGGTCATATTCTTTGGGACGAGGTTCAACAGATCGTGTGTCCGCCTCATCACCGAGTAAGTCCGCATGATGGTACTATACAGGCATTCACAACCTCATCTGGACTCATTACTTTGTGTATAAAGATCAAAACTCTCTCTGAATTTGCATCATGAAGGATTTTTTTCAACTTTGCTCCTCCGTTACAGAGTTTCGTTTTTGTACAACATTCCCCTCCCGCAATCCAACCATTTGAAATCTGTCATATTCACAGTCATTTCTGATCGTTTGGACCGTTTACCTCGCTTGTCTTCACATAATTTCCCAGATCTGCCGAGCATTTCCAACGTCATGACAATGTTGAGTTCGTTCTCTATCTGAAAGCATAGTATATTGTCACGAGTTTCAAGATTAAATTAATTAAATTGGATTGTGGTACATAGCGTTCCAAAATGAGATGGGCCGGGGGTCACTTTCGGAATTGTGTTTTTTTTTAATTATAATTCAGGATTTCCCTTAATACTGGGCGAGAAGATTAGAACATTCTTAAAGAGGTGAAGATGATCGATGATTCATCCAGGGCAAATGCTGAGTGTTCAGTACCAACCATTTGGTTCATGTAGCAAAGCTACATTTGCCCAGCTGTGCGAGCGGTGGTTAAGGTGTTGTACGTGGGTGTTGCACATGTGATTCGGTGTGAGTGTTCAAACATTGTTCGAAGCCTCCATGATTGAAATGATTCTCTTCTTCCATCAGCTCCCTGTCTCGGAATGCATTAATTAATCCACTGCACCAATGCTTAGGGGAAAAAATGCCAACAAACTTGGTTACTGGCTGTTTGTTAGAAACACTCTAACTTTTGACAAGAAAATGAAAATTAAACTCAGCAAACGTGTTGTAATATGTTATCAACATATTACAACACGTTTGTAATATGTTATCAACATATTACAACGGCTTTAACCTCCGGAGCGGACGAAGACACAAAGTCAACTTTAAATGTTTAAACGCAATTTCCTCCATTCAGTAGCAATTTAAACAACAGTAAATATTTACCATGCATAAATACTCACTATCTGTTACTTTACGTAAATACTCACTATCTGTTGCTTGCTTTAAGAAGCAACAGTTGCATAAGGCAGTATTTACAGTGAAGGCAGCACCTGTGGCGTGAGGCAGCACTTACAGCGAAAGCTTCATGGCATACCATTGACGCTATGCAGCAGCTGCAGCGTAACAAACTCATGTGGAGTAAGGAATGACCTGCGGTCCAACACTGTGTATACATTGCAATGCTAAACCTGTGGTGTAAGTAATTAGCTCCAGTGTAAAACGTTTAGTGTAATGCAACATCTGTGGTTCAAGGTAATACCTGTGATGTATGCCAATACCCGCAACGTAAGTTAGAACGTTTGATGTAAGGCATAATTGTTTGTGGGCAGAGAATGTGGGGAATGGCTGCGCCTGTGCTGATGTCTCGCACCTCTGTTGTCGGGCAGAAATTTTGGTGTAAGACAACACATGCAATCTGTTGCAGTTTCTGCGTTTCAGGCGGGATCTGGTTTGATTCATTGGCCCGAACAGGCGTTGGGGTGTGGTGAATGAGGGATTTTCAAAATACTTTATTGCAGTGTTAATGAAGGCCTTACTTGCAATTAATAAATATACTTTATCGGCAGTGTTAGCTGTCACCTGTGGTGCATGACACTGATTGTAGAGTAAAGAAATAGCTTCAGTGTCAAACAGCACCTTTGTATGACTCACCTCGAGAATTCACAGTGTTTTAGTGATGTCTTCGATGCTACTCTGTCTCTTTAATAGTTTCTTAATGAAAAAGCATCCCCCTGCCCTCTTTAACAGTGGACCAAAGTGTACAGAGGATGCTGATTGTTTGCAAAGGAATTTCGATAATTTAAGTGAGTGGACAAGGGTCTGTCAGATGGAGTACAATGTTGTTAAATGTGAGGTCATCCATTTTGGAAGGAATAACAGCAAAATGGATTATTATTTAATTGTAAAACAAATTACAGCATGCTTCCTGGGCAGAGGACTTGTGTGTCCTTGTGGATGAATCTCAAGGAGTCATCGATCCTTAAAAACATTTAATGAGGTAGCCTCAACTACTTCACTGGGTAGGGAGTTCTACAGATTCACAACTCCATGTGTGACTAAGTTCCTCCTCAACTCAAGTTCCTCCTCAACTCAGCCCTAAATCTGCTTCCCCTTATTTTGAGGCCATGCCCCCTAGTTTTAGTTTCACCTGCCAGTGGAAACAACTTCCCTGCTTCTATCTTAATTGTTCTCTTCATAATTATTCCTTCATAATCGTATATGTTTCGATAAGATTCCAATGAGCATAGCACCAGTCTACTCAGTGTCTCGTCATAAGCCAACACTCTCAACTCCAGAATCAACCTAGTGAATCTCCTCTGCACCCCCTCCAGTGCCAGTATATCCTTTCTCAAGTAAGGAGGCCAAAACTATACAGAGTACTCTAGGCGTGGCCTCATCAGAACCTTAACAACTGCAACATAACCTCGCTGTTTCTAAACTCCACCCCTCCAGCAATGAAGACAAAGTTACATTTGCCTTCTTAATTACCTGCTCCACCTGCAAACCAACTCCAAAGACTGTCCACAGTCTACAAGGCACAAGCCAGGAGTATTGATAGAATACTTCCCAATTGCCTGGATGGGCGCAGCTCCAACGACATTCGGGAAGCTGGTAACATCCACGACAAAGCATGGTGTTTGATTGGCACCACAACCACAAAGATCCAATCCGTCCACCACCGACGCTCAGTAGCAATAGCGTGTACTATCATCAAGATGGACTGCAAAAAATGAACAAAGATCTTCCACAGCACCTTTCAAACTCAAGGCCACTTCCATCTAGAAGGGCAAAGGCAGCAGATACCTAGGAACACCAACACATGTAAGTTTCCCTCCAAACAATTTACTACCATGACTTCGAAATATATCACCGTTCTTTCGAAGTTGCTTGGACATAATCCGGAAGTTCCTTTCCGAACGGCATTGTGGATCAATCAATAGCACGCAGGCTGCAGTGTTTCAAGAAGGCTGCTCAACACCAACATGTCATCTGCAACTTCGGCTGGGCAATAAATGCTTGCCAGCCAGCAATGCCCATGTCCCAGGCATGAGTACAAACAAATATATTGCCCTGTTCCAATTTATCCGCAGCACATGTGACACCTTGAAACGAGTCCAATAAATTGATTCAGCAATATTTAATTTATGGAAAACGATGTTCCCCCTGCCTGGTTGCATTCATTTTTCCAAATTCCTGCTGTAACATCTTTAATAATGGTTTCCACCATTTTCCGATGTCAGATACGCTAACTGACAAATCGTGCCCTGCTTTCTGGCTCGCTCCCTTTTTTTTACGTAAACGAGTTACATTTGCTCACTTCCGATCTAATGGATCCTTCCCCGAATCCAGGGATTTTGTAAAGTCAAAGCCAATGTTTCAGCAATCTCATTAGCAAACTCTGTCAAGACATTAGTGTGAGGTCAATCCAGACCATCGGAATTCTCAGTTCGCGTATGGTATTTGCTCAATGCCACTTTTCTGGTGATTGTAAATTTCCTGAGTTCCTCCTTCCTTTCCATTTTCTGATATACAGCTATTAAATTGATTTTATTTGAGTCATCTATTGTGAAAATAGATGAAAAATACTTGTTTAATTTGCCCATTAGAACTATACTCTCCGTTACGAATACGCCATAAGCACGTTCTATGCAACCAATGCCCATTTTGTTAACTCTTATTTAACGATCTGTAGACACTCTTTCATTCAGTTTTCATTTTATTGACTAACTTTTCCTTGTGCACTCAACTGTTCGCGCCCATCCGGACTGGCCGTTACATGGGAGTCTCTAACGATCTGGAATTTCGCCTTGGCAGCACCCCATCATTCAATGTCTCATTAATGATTGATAAAGGATTAAATAACCAGAAAGAATGACTGATGTTATTACAAAATTCAATTTCAACGTTGAATGAACATGCGAGGTTTGTAAAAAAAAAGTTCCTGGAAAAGAAAGTTATGATGACACAGGTTTATTAAGGATGCCATTCTACACAAGCGCAAGGTTGAAATTAAGGTAACACCTAACTGATATTCTTGGGAAATCCAGATATAGTCGTGTCCTGATTTCAGTCTCTCAGCCAAATCGTAAAGAAAATCAGTTAAATACATTCTTTACTGTACTAATTATTGTGTTAAAGCTAAAATAAAACTCCCTACAAATGAAAATATTTGGTTTATTTTATTGATCGATTCAGACTTGATGAATCTATACATGAACAGTACTTTGGTGTTGTGTCTGAATATATCGTGTAAAACACAAACGACGTGATTTTTCAGCTGCTTCTTTCGGAACTTGACGCAATGTTGTTTACAACAAGGTTATCAAATAATTTAAACTTTCTCAAACTGATTTAATAATTAGCAATGGATATATTAAACATGCAGGCTTGTTACTTAATTCTGGAACTGACCACTGCTGCACCAATGACTTGAACTAACATTCTAAACATACTTTCCCAAAATTGTCACTTCCCAGCTAAACAAGATAGAAAGATAAGGTGAATGTCACGACAATAGACAAGAAGAACCATGCAATCTAGCATGAACATCCTGCAGGAATGCCTCATCAATCCAATGCTAATGGAGTTAGTGAAGATAAATTCAGCACTAACCCACATCCCTTCAACATCTATCTTGAACTTCTTTCGGATTCCGAACTTCATCCGTTTTTATGCATTGCACTCTCCATAACCAGTTTACATATTTCATTTGGAAATTTTGGTCTTGTTTTGCGATCATGCTCCTGAGCATTTGACCATGCCTGCAGCATGTTTGCTACTTCATGATCACAATTATGATCTGGCGGTTCCCTGAGGACATGCATTGAATTTGATACAACAAATGTTCCTTTTCTGTAGGTGTGGTGGGGTTGCGGGTTGGGTGGTTGATGGTTGGAGCAGTTTGACATCTCTGTCCACCCTGGATTATTCGGGTGTTTAGAGTCCTGTTAAAATGATCAGACGCATTTACGCCTCTATTCAATATAAGCAAGGAAACACGAACCAACAACAGAAACCAACCTATCAAGCCTTAACTGCATTTCGCTGGCTTTCACTAGTTCGATTTTATATCAGGTTGATATTTGTCGAGTTGTGCCCACATGTATTACATGAAGGAATACGAAATGCATAGACACAGGCAGCATCTATTAGTTCAGGATCCGAAAACTGAAAAGAGTTAAAAGAATCAACATAAATAAAAAACGACTAACAGTGACGGAACGCCTTTCAAAGGAGAACTAGGGGACAGTGGAATTCGCCGATGCATATTTCTGAAATATTAAACATAAACATAAACATGTGTGTGAATAAAAATATAGGTTGATGATGTTGATAGACGGCGGGAAAAAACATATTGGAACTATTTATTTGGCTGGTGGGTAAAATCCAGCAATATTTCGCTCGTCGGAATGATCTGTTCCTCTGTTATATAATTCCGGAATTTTCAAGGCCGGCTGAGAGCGAAGTTAAGAGCTCGAAAAATTAATTTGACCTCATAAGGATGAACCAAGAGACAGTACTATCTTCTATTAGCATCAGAAACAAGAGAGAACAAAACCTGATAGGGGGAAACCGGAATTTGTATTATTACAAACAGATAGCGGATATAGCAGAACATGTACACAATTCCAGTGTTTCTAATCTCAATGAATTTATCAGGCAATTCAACAGAATATATTACTTCAGTGGATGAAATGTGAGGCAGTTTGTGGTGGGAAGGTGATATAGTGGTTAGCATTGCTGCGTTAAACATCAGGGACCTGGGTTCGATTCCTGGCTTGAGTCACTGTCATGTGCGGAGTTTGTACGCTCTCTCCGTGTTTACGAGGGTTTCGTCAGGGTGTTCCTGTTTCCTTTCAAATTCCAAAGATGTGCAGGCTAGGCGGATTGGCGATGCTGCATTTCCACTTAGTGTCAGAGGTACATAGGGTATATACATGGGAATAAGGGGATAGGATATGGGTAGGATTGTGGTCGGTACAGACTCGATGAACATAATGGCCTCCTTCTGCATTGTAGGTTTCTATTATAAACACTGATTGTCACTTTATCAGTTACATAGCTGAGCCTCAGTTTGCCTTTGAATCTCGGATGTAAATACATTGCTTTAGCAGGGAATCGATCTGTTCCAATTGGAGAGCATTGGATATGAAATATAAGCTACTAAGCTTTCCGACTTTTCTTTTCTCAGAACAATATATCTTGGCAGTTCGAACTGAAAGAGATCTATTCTATGACGAATTGAGGGTTATAATTATGTTCTAACTGGGACCGATAGCTTTGGGTTGATTTTTCATATTTTTAACCAATGAAGAAATAAATATCCAAGGAGATTTCACCAAGTGAATCATTTCCTCCCTGAATTTCGTTTGTGTCGCAGCATAAATGCACGTATTTGCACAAAACTTCAGCTGAGTAAGCATATATCCTGTTTCATTGGCAATATAAGCAGGATCTGTATAGACAGGTCGGATATTTATGACCAGGGCGTCAGTCCACTGACTCACCACCGATGTCAGACTCAGCAATATAAAATTGGCGGACACAGCGAAGAGTAAAATAATGGATTTCCTTCGGTTTTCCATCTCTGGATCACGCTGATTCCCAATCCTGGGAGCACAGAGTCTTCTGCGGGCAATATTTGTCACTACAATGCGTCTGACTGTTAAACTATTAAACAGCAATATTAAAGAAAAGGGGATCAATGACAATAAAATACTTTGAAATCTGAAGTATGCTCCACCTGCTGGTGATTTTAAAAAAGCCGCACTGGGAATGAAACCCCATCGAACATTATTAATTATTTGTTTATGTTGAAATGCAAACCAAAAAGGAATGTTCTCTAAACACAGAAATATTGAAACTATGGCTACGACGATAGATGCAGCTTTCACTGTGCAATATCTGGTTTTCAGTTCCGGGCTACATATAGCTACAAACCGGTCAAATGTGAATCCAACCGTAAACCACGCAGACAAACCAACGTTGACACAAGTCAAGTACAACATAAGCTTACAAATGACAGTGTAGGAGAGAAATGAATATGGAAAGCGTTGCTGGACAATTTGACGTACAATTCGATAGACGAGTGTAGTCAGTAGATCCACTGATGCCATGGCCACCATATAGGTAGAGATACTTATCGAAAGGTGGCAATTTCCTCTGCAGAGGGTCAGTATTGTTAGCAGGTTCACTGTAAGAAAGCGAGAGAGGAGTCAAATAAGGGGTACAAATCTTACCATATACTGTGAGACCACGCAGATATATAGCTGCTAATAAGTTGAAGCGCGTTTTCATTTTTAAATATTATTGGACACAGAACACTTGTAATGTGACTTCATTCAGAAGGTAGACGATCGGCTTCAAGAAGGGCAACGGTAAATAAGAACAGCCTGCTTGTAGTTGAAACCCAAACAACGGTGATTCAAGGCGAGGTGGAAGGGGCTGATGAAGGGGGCAGTGACTTCAGACGATGATGCGAAACCGAAAGCTTTGGACAGACATCATTCTTCTCCACTGATTTCTTTCCTCAGGTTGGCACATTTAAAGTGCAGCATAAAATAAAGAACGGCATTGCTTCGATCGCGTTGAAATTCAGGAAAGCTGAAAGGTGAGCAGCACGACATGACACTTACACTTAAATAGTTCCTTTAGCTTTATAAATCATACACAGAAGTTTCATAAAACTGTTGTAAATCGTGAACATCGGGTCATGAACAGAGACATTGTTAGTTTAAGTGAAAACGTGAAAAAAAAACAGACCAATGTTAACGACCATCTTGAAGGAGAGAATATAGGTAAAGAGGCGGCTGACAGATTGTAATTTCTCCAATTTCTCCTCCATGCAATTTGTTTTTTTTTTGGATGATGTCCACGGGGAGTACTTTGCAGGTGAGAGTATAAAGTGGGCAGGGACAGGTCCTTAATCCGAGGTCTGCATAAGAGTGAAAGGTTCAGAGGTGGGAAGTGAAACAATTTCAATTGAATTTATGGCTCTACTTAAATAACTAAGAAGGATATTGAATCATAAAATAGTTCGGTCTCGTTGAAGGAGTCCATGTGTTCATCATGTCTGTACATTGTTACCGAATGAGCAATTCACCCAATGCCATTTTCTGCATTGCACACGTTAATCTGCAATTCCTCATCTTTCAGATAACATTCTAATTCTATTTTTATAGTTTCAGTTGAACTTGCCTCCACCATAATCCCTGACACTGCATCACAAAGCCTAAATACGTATCACATTTAGGAAGTAATTGATCATTATATCACCATCGCACAATTTGCGATATAAATCCAATCCATGCCCTCTGGTCATCGATTTTATCAAAAGGGGGAACTGTTTCTCCCAACGTACTATACTCAACATTTTGAATTCTTTAATCAAGTTTCCTCACTTTTTTTGTTTCTGTGAAACAGAAAATCATTATTGCTTCAACCTACATTCACAACTGAAGTTCCTCAACGCTGCAACAATTCTTGTCATGTTGGCTGCACTATTTCTAATGCCTGCACATACTTTTTAAAGTGTGTCACCTGGATGTCGCCGATATATTCTATTTGTGGTTGAAATAATGACTTATATAAATTCCAGACAAACTCCTGGCTCTTGTACCCCTACCCTGATGAATAGCACCCCGAATGTTGTACGGTTTATGCACATTTGCCTCAGCAAACTCCACCTCCTTCTATAATTTATACAGAGATACACCTCGGTCCAATTTCTCCTCAATATTTTTACTCGATGTCTTGTCTTGTCTCTCCATGTCCTTCCAACCAAAACGAAATTATTCCCATTACTCTGCATTGAAATTAATTTACCAGCTGCCTACTCTTCGCAAGAACACGTTAGCGTTACTTCTCATTTCGACACGACCCCTTTATTAGCTCACAATGCTTGCAAGCTTTGTATAATCTGCCAACTTCGAAATGTTGTACCGAAAATTCGCAATGCATTAATATCAGGAAGAACAAGTTTTCTAATAGTGATTTCTGGGGAATCCCCAAGCGAAACTTTATTGAATTCAAATGAAATATCTTTGGGTTGGACGGTGTGGGGAGTGGGTGGCGGCGTTTGGGGTGGTACAGTGGCACAGTGTTTCGCGTTGCTGCCTCACAACGTTAGTGGCCAGGGGTCAATTATTGCCTTCTGTGTCCATGTGGAGTTTGCACAATCTTCCTATGCGTGAATAGGTTCCCTCCGGGGGCTCCGGTTTCCTGCCACAGTCCAATGTTGGACAGGTTAGATTTATGAGTTTCTTCTCGCTGCCCCAATATATGTAAAGGTTTTGGCGGGGTAATTACGCGCAGTGTCATGCGTAGGGCCTCAATAATGTGCCCTAACAAAGAGTTGGAAACAAACCCGACCGGACGAAAGGCCTAATTGTGCATTGTAGAATTATATATCGCTGTGAAATTCTGCAAGCGCCTACTTCTTATTTCCTAATCCTTGTTTGCCACAAGTATGTTGCACGGTATTGTACTAACCACTTTTACAATTCTATTCACACAGTATCAACAGAATTGTCCACACACATGTCGGATGTAAACCCCTCAAAAAATTTCCAAAGTATTAGCTGAACTTGATTCTTTTCCCTGAGAAATACTGGTAGTTGTAAGCCAGTTAGTCTTACTTCGGTGGTCGGTAAGTTAATAGAAAGGGCCCTGAGGGAAAGGATTAATGGCCATTTGGAGAGATGCCGCTTAGTCCAGAATAGTCAGCACGTTTCGGGAGGGTTAAGCCCTGCCTCACAAATTTGATTGATTTATTTGAGGAGGTAATTAAATGTGCATTTGAAGATAGAGCAGTTGATGTCGTATACATGGAGTTTAGTAAGGCGTTTGATAATGTTCCCCAATGGTAGGCTCATGAAGAAAGTAAGGAGGTGTGGGATAGAATGAAATTTGGCTGATTGGATAACTGACTGGTTGTCTCATAGAAGACAAAGGATGTGGTGGAGGAAAAATTTTCAGACTAGAGGCCAGTTACCAGCGGTGTACCACAGGGATCAGTGCTGGGTCCCCTGCTTTTTGTGATTTTTATCAATGACTTGGAAGAGGGGTCTTATTGTGGGTTAGTAAATTTGCTGATGGCCCCAAAAATGATGGAGTAGTGGATGAGGCGGAGGGCTCTTGTAGGCTGCAAAGAGGCATTGATAAGATGCAGAGCTTGGCCAAAAAGTGGCAGGTGGAATTTAACCCTGATAAGTGTGAGGGGATTCATTTTGTTTGGACAAACTTGAATGCGGATTACAGGGTCAACGGCAGGGTTCTGAGGAATGTGGATGCACAGAGAGATCTTGGGGTTCATACCCACAGGCCTCTGAAGGTTGCCACTGAAGTGGATAGAACGTGAAGAAGGCTTATAGTGTGTCAGCGTTTATTAACAGGGGGTTTGAGTTTAAGAGTCGTGGGGTTATGCTGCAACTATACAGGGCCTTGGTGAGACCACATTTGGAATATTGTGCGCAGTTCTGGTCACCTCACTATAAGAAGGATATGGAAGCATTGGAGAGAGGCGGTTTAGCGGGATACTGCCAGGTTTTGAGGATATGTCTTATGAGGAAATGTTGAGGGAACTGGGACTTTACGCTTTAGAGCGGCGGAGGATCAGAGGCGACTTAATGGATGTTTTCACGTTGATGAGGGGGACAGATAGAGTGGAGGTGCAGAGACCATTTCCTTGCCTGGATGTAACTGTTACTAGGGGGCATAACTGTAATGTTCATGGTGGGGAGAGATGGGAAGAACGTCCGAGGTAGATTCTTTACTCAGAGAGTGGTTGGGGTTATTGGATAGGTACATGGAACACACCAGAATGATAGGGAATGGAGTAGCTTGATCTTGGGTTCAGACACAGTTTGGCACAACAGCGAGGGTCGAAAGGCCTGTACTGTGCTGTTCTATGTTCTATCCATGAGAATGAAACGTGTGTCTGCAGTTCCAGTCAGATACCAAGTCGTGTGGAATGTTGAAGGAGACAAGCTTGGTAAAATATTCCCTTTCGAATAGTAAAAATGAATATTTTTCTCTTTGAAAAATTTCCTTTTGGCAATGTTCCTGGAGTCAAACTTTATTGGAAAGTTTCAAGTGTGGAGATTGAAATGTTTTACCCTGATTGGGAAGGCGACAATGTGTTCACAGAATTTACAGAGGTAAAGGGACTTGGAAATGTGGCAGTGGTTTGAATGGATCATGGGATAAAAGACATTTCTTATCTTTGAGGGAGATGCCAATGAAGTGAATACTTTCAACGGAAGAATGGTGACCATTAATAGTATCAGCCAACAAAGGGACAACAGAGGATGTTGCATGGTCTGAAATGTGGACTGAATGATCCAGGAAGCTAGAACGTGGGTCTCATGATGAGTTTAAAGAAGGAATCTGAATGCATACGTGTCTATGCTGTGCTGGGCGGGAAGAACATCCCTTCTGGAACATGTACAGAATGACCCGCAGGGCCAAGATTCTATGTAATCACGGGAGGTTAATGGAACAAATTATACAATTTTACATTTGAATCTCTTCATTTACTTGAATGCCAGCGACAAAATTGGAGACAAATAGCATTCAACAAAGTTCCAACACATTAACTGGAAATTTAAATTTAATCCGGGCAAGCATGAGATAATACTTTTTGGAAAATCCAATGCATGTTAGGATTCTACATTAAATGGTAGAACCCTAACCAGTATGGACCGCCGGAGAGACCTGGGAGTGTAAGTCCACCGATCTCTAAACTAACAATGCAGTTGGATAAGTTCCTCAAGAAGGCAAATGGCATGTTTGCCTTCATCGATCGGGGCATTCAGTAAAAGAATACACATGTCATGCTGCAGTTGTACAAAGCAATAGTTTGGCCTCATTTAGAACACTGTCTACAATTCTGGTCGCCACACTACCAGAAGGATGTGGATGCTTTGAAGAAGGTACAAAAGAGGTTTGCGAGGATGAAGCCTGGCCTGGGGAGTATTAGCTGTGAAGAGTGGTTGGATAAACACAGTTTGTTCTCACTGGAAAGATGGAGGTTGAGAGGTGACCTGATAGAGGTTTACAAGATTATGAGTGGCATGGACAGAGTGGAGAGTTTGACGCTCTTTTCTGGGGCAGAAAAGTCAAGAGTTCGGAGATATAGGTTTCAGGTGCGTGGAGAAATTTTCAGAGGCGATGCGTGAGGCAATCTATTGACAGGGAGTGTACAGAATGCCCGGAATGCGCTGCGCAGGAAGCAGCATTTAAGGGGCGACGAGACTAATACATAAATAGGATATGAACGGAATGATTCAGTGCATATGGTTTTATTTTTTGCAAGAATCATGATCAGCACAGCCTGTGTCTGTGCCTTTCTTGGTTCCTTGTTCGTTGTTCTACATCCATTCAAATAAAACCTCCACTTTAGGTAATTGAATATAATTTGAATCACCTCTCTCTTTCCCTTTTATAATGTACGAGAGGGAGAAGAGGGATAAGAGCGCGAGCTGAATGTGAACTGGTGGAACCGGAATTGGAATGGGAACAAACAAAATGTGTTTCAAAAAAAGTCTATCTCAAAAGCCTCATAACCTTCGTCAGAATAATTATCAAGGGGCTATCGTCGGAGGTCAAAGAAATCAATGGGTAAATACAACGGTTGTCATCATCTACTCATCAATTGAGAATGGGTAACGATCCTTGTCATGTCAATGCCGCTCCAATGCCTTGAAATAACAAATCAAAACACATTCCTTTGTGATCCATTATACTATTAGAGTGGTGGACATTCATTCCCGCCATCTCTTATTACAGGCAGCAAAGTTGAGGTCCCTCATTCTGCCGAGCAGCAGAGCGTCTCAGAGGCTGTGTGGGCTCCGAAACGCATGAATGTTCATTATGCTAACACACTAGAAATAAAACGACTCTGCAAGCACATTCTCTCTTCGATACAGAACCATTAACAGTGACATATTCAGCACCTATTAAGCAGCAGGACATACTGACTTGCCTGGTGTACCAATGGCTACGAGCACGGGGTAGTAAATATCCTTGACCTGTAGAATTATTGGCCGTTCCATTGTTTCGAACACTTTTCGCTGTCTCTCCGGTTTTACAGCTCCCATTGGAAAGTTTCTGAGATCTCTCCCAGTCCCCTTTTATAGAACAATCCATGCGCAGCTGAGAAAAAAAAATACAGCTTGCACAATACCTGCCGTGAGTGACAGTCAAACAAACAAAGCACGGGTTCCACTTTGGTGCATTGAAAACGTCAATGACAAACTTGAGCAGGTCAATCAGGAAACCTGCCAATAGAATTGATAAACGGAAAGCGGTCCCAGAGGAACTGGGTCTCATTCATAAAGGTCATGAAATTGGTTCATGACAGTCTACAGAACAGTGCACCGAAAAGCCAAGCAGGTTTTTTTGTAAAGACGAAGGTTTCAGTGATCTCTTAAAATAGATTGGCTTCGTAGGAAGTGTGCAATTGATATGATCGCAATTTGATTGTGTTGAAATGTGGTTCAGTTCCCTCTGAGCCTGGCACGATTACTCCCACCTTCGCAAATGGCGTAGCACTGGATTATGAGCTCTCAAATGTAGAATTTGACAGACCACTTGAAAATATATGATTGTAGTCACGAAATTTCTGCCATAAAATAGTTGGCATACAATTTTAAATATGTATGCCTTCATTCCAGGCACAACACCACCGACGAGAAAAGTAATATTGAATCTGACTAACAAAAATAGTCAATGATGGGACAAAATCGTGAAATGGAGTTGCAAAGCTGAAGAAAGAAAGGTTTTAGCGCTCAAGAAAATGTGATCAACAATTGTAAGGATAGACTAAAGAAAACATACTACAAAACCTAATGCACAAATTGTCTGTAAATGTTTCTTGAAGATAGGCAAGGGGAAGATATTCGTGAGAGTCGCCATTAGACAAAGGTGAAAGGAATTTAAGAGATCGTTGAAAAACAATTCAAAGGCAACGTGAACGCAAATATCGACTAAAAATAAGGAATTCGGGTGTGAGCATTAACAGGGAAACAGTACTGGAGGCATCCTTGGGATTGGTGGGAACAAAGTGTCCGAATGGGTCAATCAGAGTTTAATAATGAGGTATCGGCAAGATAGAGGTTGAATTGTATTTACTCTTTTAGAATTAATTGGAAAGTCGGGGAGTTCGCAACGATTGCAATCATGGTCTTAATCCCGTTGTTTAAAAATGTCCCAGGGAGATAATGCGAAACTGCAGGCCAGATAGCTTTACATCACTGCTAGGCAAAATTGTATTTAGATGTATGGAAAATCAAAGGATTTGTAAAGGGTAAACGGAGCAGGAAAAAAATCTGTGAGCGAATATTGAGCATGCACTTAAGAAGGTAGGTAAGGTGGGGACGAGTAAGTGCTGCATATGGATTGTCAGGAAGCATTCACTAAAGTAGCCCCAACGAGATTTAACACACTATTAAAATATATGGGATATGGAAGAACACATTAAGCCGAATTGGGAATTAAAAATTGGGGAGAACAAGATTGAATAGAAAAGAAGATACATTTTCAAGTTTGCATGCAACAATCGTTGGACCAAATATAAAAATGTTTGGACTTCAGCTATTAACAATCTAAATGCAGAGCATAGACTATTATCGGACTACAAGTTTTCCAAGTTGATTAGAAGATTGGAATGTACTAATTAAAACGTCCGTTAGTCCACAGTTAGCATATTGTTTGTATTACTGGTTAGCACACTCTCAGCACAGCGTGATTGCAGAAGCAATGGTGCAGAGGACATTCACCAGTTTCTTGCCTGGGCTAGCGCATTTTAGCTATAAAGAGCGGCTAGTAGGTTGGGACTGTAATAGAGAGTGCTGAGAGGTGACATGACAGAGGTGTAAAAGTAATGGGGGATATCCATAGGGTAAACAGGAAGGAATGTTTCTCCTGAGAAGAGGGGTGAGTAACTGGGCGACCACGATTTAAACCGGGGGGCAGGAGATTTAGTGTAGATTGACGGGAAAAGATCATCTCGTTGAAGACAGTAGGGTCAACTAATGTTACAGTACCCGAAAAAAAGTTTAAACAGCACATTTACTTGTTGAGTCACTGAGGGTCACAGGCCCAGTGTCAGAGGTAAAGGGTGGTTGAAGCACATAAAATTATGTCGACGAGATACCAAACAATTGGGATGGAGCATTTCAGCAGCTACTTTTCAAGTGCTCAGCGGTTTCCCAGAGGACATTAGGAAGAATCAAAGGGCGAAAGACATATTTATTTGATCGCCCTGGCAATTTCTACCTTTTTTTTCTCGTGTCTGCACAATGCTGTGCGCCCTCAGCAATAAAATAGAAATGGAGATATGAAGATTGGAACGCTTAGGTGTCGTAAGAGCTCTACAGTTTTCTGAACGTGCTGTGTGTGCTTACTCCATATTCAAAAAAATCTCACTTTAACAAAATGTGGGCATTAAGAATTAACTATAAACTAACAATCTGAGATAGGTAGATACACCTTTTTCATAAATGAGGATATCTATTCCCATGCAGAAGCTAATATTTAGTGCACGTCGTTAGAAATCAGCCCCGCCACCCAGCAGATGGCTTTCGATGAATATCCCAGCTGGTTAGTTAGCAACAAAATCCGTCATATTATATAAAACATTATATCAGTATACAATCTTGGAGCACCTTTGGTCTGTGCTATTTCGCACAAATGTTGGAAAGTTTATTGGACAGCATTTCTCAACTTGTGGTGTACTCGGATGACTTGCTAATCACGGGAGCGCCCCGGCAGGAGGAAAGGGCAAACTGAGAAGAGGGTTTGAAACTTTAATGAAATGGGCGTCCGTTTGAAAGATGAGAATTTCACTTTGCATGCACATCAATTTATACAGTGGCTTCACCTTACAGTTGTCAGCACTGTTTGTACAATGGGATCCCACCAAACTATTGATCGTGATTTGTCACTATGTGGAAGAAGTCTTATCCCACAAGATGTCGGATGCCAGGAGGTGGCAGTCGCATTTGTGTCAATGGCCACATCAGCTGCTGAGAACTTGTTCTGTGTCAAATAAATATTTGGAAGCAAATTATGCACTGATGAAATTTCACCTGCGTCTGTACGGTAGACAATTAACATAGCACAAGCCTTTGTTGGGTTTTCCTTGATAGGATAAGATAAAACCATCAGCTGCCTCTGCGAGGGTACGAGGTGGCCAGTATAGCTACCTTTCCACAGCTACTCGTTCTAGAATAAAGCAGGGAAACAATTCACAAATGCGGGCTTGCTCAGCCGCCTTCTTGTAAGAGTGAACCGTCACCACTGCACCATAGGAAATAGTGCTGGTACTGAACCTGAAAGACAGTTGATTAGTCCAACCTACTCATATATCAAAACAGTTCGAGCGACAGGGACTCAGTGCTCTGAAATGATAGGAGAAATGCGACGCAAAATGGCGCTACAAGAGCGCAAAATAAATCTTTCCTACATCATAGTTTGGAGATAATATGAGGGGATACCATCTGATCGTGTGGGTTATTATTGCTGGAATTGACTGCAGGTCTCTGTCCCCAGGCAAAGTAAGGTGAAAACGCGCTTGCCAGAAGTTACATTTGGAGGCTGGGCATGAATAAAGAAATCAAAATAAAGGTCAGCCTTTGTCCGAGATATGAAGCCTCGTAGACATTGCCACTTCCAGCGAAGTTGCATCCATGGGAATGTTGGGATCCGCCCTGGTCAAGACTGTTCATGGAATGAATGTTCCTCATGGTGGTTCAGTACATTCTAAATAGCTGAATGCTCAACTAATAAATGTTGCAAAGGCTACCGTCATCTTTGAGAAGTTACAATTGATTTTTGCCATATATGGTAATGCAGAAAACTCATCTGAAGAAAATTATGCAGCATTTCCAGCAGAGGGAGTACAAAAGTGTGTGAAGCAAAACTGTATTCGCCAGGGTCGGTCAGCCCCTTACCACCCATCTACCAGCTGTTTAGCTGAACCAGATGTATAAGCGTCAATATCATTGAGAAAAATAGAACAGGTCCCTCAACCATTTTCTTTAAGTTAGGTATGTTTCTTGATGCCATACAATATTTCCCAGCATCGTTCCCAAACTCCCAGGGATCAGAGGTCGACTCCAGCCTCAGCTGACGTTCGAGTGAAGTTTGCATGTTCTCCTCGTGTCTGCGTGGATGTCTTCCTGGTGCCTCTGTTTCCTCCCACAGTGCAAAGGCGTGCAGTGGAGGCGGATTGTCCATGCTGAATTGTCCCTTAGTGTCCCAAACTGAAACATGATATAAGAACATAAGAAATAGGAGCAAGAGTAGGCCATCTAGCCCTTCGAGCCTGCCCCGCCATTCAATAAGATCCTGGCTGACCTGAAGTGGATCAGTTTCACTTTCCCGCTTTCTCCCCATAACCCTTATTTCTCTTGTCTATCAGAAACCTATCTACCCGTGACTTAAATATATTCAGTGAGAAGCCTCCACCACTTCAATGGGCAGAGAATTCCAGAGACTCACCACCCTTTGAATGAAGGAGTTCCTCCTCAACTCCGATCTAAACTGCCCCCTCCCCCCGCTTATTTTGAGGCTGTGCCCTCTAGTCCTGCTATCCATTCTAAGCAGGAAGAATCTCTCTACTTCTACCCTATCCATCCCCTTCACTATCTCATATGTCTCTATAAGATCCCCCCTCAGCCTTCGAAACTCCAACCAGTACAGACACAGTCTATTTCGTCTCTCTTCATCGTCCAACCCCCTCATCCCCAGTATCTGCCTAGTGAACCTTCTCTGCAACCCATCCAAGGTCAATATATCCTTCCGCAAATGAGCGACCAAAACTGCACACAGTACTCTAGCTGCAGCCACACCAGTACCTTGTACAGTTGCAGCAAGACCTCCTTACTTTTATATTCTATCCCCCTCGCTATAAAAGCCAACATCCCATTCGCCTTCTTGATCACCTGCCTCACCTGCAGACTGGGTTTTTACGATTCATGCACAAGGACCCCCCGGTCCCTCTGCACCGTAGCATGCTGCAGATTTCGCCTTTTCAATAATAATCCCTCCTACTATTATTTCTACCAAAGTGGATAACCTCACATTTGACACGTTTCCCACATCATAATATGCGAATTAGTGCAGTAAATATGTGGGTTTCACAGTTAGTGCAAGGGATTAGTTTGGCTGGAATGCTCTGTTGGAGGGTCGATGCCAACCCCATGGACCAAATGGTGTGCTTCTGCACGATAGGTATTCTATCATTCTGTGGATACAACATCGAGTGGCTGATACGGTTGCACAGTGGTTAACAGTGCTCCTTCACAGCTCCAGATACACTGGTTCAATTCTGGCGGTCTGCCTGGTCTTTGCCCATGTCTGGTTTGCAACATCCGGGTGATCTGGTTTTGTCCCACAGCAAAAGGGCGTGCAGGCTAGGGGGATTGGTCATGTGAAATTGCCCACGATCTGTAGGTTAGATGGATTGGCCACGAAAAAATGTGTGGGTTTACGGGGATAGGGAGGACAGAGTGCCTTGTTAAGATACACTGTTGGAGTCGATGCAAACTCGATTGACTGAATGGCCTCTTCCGTCCTTTAAGGTTCTATCATTCCATGTTTTGATGAATGCAATCGCGGCGTTATGCAGCTGACTTATACAAGCCCTTGTTTGGTGTTTGCAGATTTGGCTGAGATGGTGGCGTCCAGCTGATTCTTTCAGTAATAAAGCATGGCTCACGATAAAAGCTCAAAGTTTGGCAAGTTGATGATTCATTTAGCGTCAGGAATGTTGGAGTTGGACTAACCTGGGTGGCTAGCAAAATTTGGGAGAGAACTTGACTCCTCCTTTGTAAATATACAAGGTCACTATGCAAAAAAATGCATGTTGATCAATTGAGATAGATAGTTGTCTCTGAAGGGTGGGACCAACAGATAATAAGGCCTGTGCTGCCCTTTTGTATGCCAGTTTCTGAACCAAAGGTTCGTGATATTAACGTAGAGCCGAGGCAAAGCATGGTTTGTGAAACAAAGGTGGCAGTAGCTACCGCGAATGATGTTCATCCAGGTTTGATGAGCTTGCCTTTGCATCTGCCTACCCTGATTCTATACTCACAGAAGGATTCACGACTGAGTTGTCTAGTAAGTGGAAGTCTCCAGACTGAGCAGCTTTGTGAACTAGATTTTTTTTTCTGGTGGGGTGTCCCTGATGTGTTTTTGTGCTATTTATGTCTACATGTACTTGTGTTGTTGTTCCTTTTCTTCTGGTTATAGGTGGATTCAGGAGTTTGGTGCAAGGAAAGTGATAATGTTGTGCCTTTAGGAGGAGGATGTTTGGAGGGTTAGACCATCGGGCCAGACCTTTGCAGAGTCAGCGTGGGGAGTCTAGACAATCGGGAGAAACGTGTCTTGTCACGGAGAAATACCTCAGTTCGAGTCAAAGAGTAGATGAGAGTAGACCTCCATGGCCGTTCTGTCAAACCTCTAACTTCCGATTCGCCTTTGGATTCATCTCATCTTCATAAATCAGGACGGTACTGCACCAAAATAAAACAAAGCACAAACTGCAGTAAGTTTTGGTTGAGGGTTGAAGGAATCAACGGTTACGGGGGAAAGGCAGGACAATGTGATTGAATATCTTGTGAGCCTCGACTGAATGGTCGAACAGACTCGAAGAACGGAATGGCCGAATTCAGCTCCCACGTATTGCGATCGTGTTCTTTTATGAACTCATTCAGTCATTTCTGTACATTTCCCTCTGGATCACAAACCCCTGAGGATATTTGAATGCTAGAGCCATGTTTCTGGATGGCCCAAACATAATTAGAACTGCAATGTCTCACCTGCTTTCCAAATCATTCAAACTTTCTCCGAATCGTACTAACTTGCTTACATTCAGAAGCAAATATATCCCTTCCTTGCTGGTGACACAGATGGGATGCTTGCTGCTTCAATAATACAGGTTTGATGCAACCGAGTAACAGGAAACTGTTGTCACCCAAATACCCTCCAACTGCGCCCAGTAACAGGCTCCTGCCCGGACTCTTCCCTGCTCTGCGTCAGTAAAGCACTGCCTCCTGTTCACGCAACAATCACCATAAATATCCGCTCTGTGTACGACTCGGGCACTGCGGCAGCATGTTGTATCTGTGGGGTGCGCTTCCTTAACTTGTCAAAGTCTCTTCCACAACACATTCCCGAAATACCCGAAATCTACCATCTGGACGCTCTTTTCCACAGCACGTTCAAAACACCCGAAATCTAGCATCTAGGACAAACCTACCATGAGGGTCAAAGGAGCAAAGCATTGGCAAAATCATTCCCGTCATGTTCACTGAAGCCACAAAATATACCAACTTGGAAATGCATTGACATCCCTTTACTGTTGCTGGGTCCAAAACACAAACTAGAAATCTGTCTTAAGATCTCAGCTGATGAAGTGAGAGAGGTTCATCGTTACCTTCTCAATGGCCGTAAGCAATGTGTTGTAATGCATCTCCTGACCAGCGGCGCTCTCAAACAAGCATCGAATCAGAGACAGTGTCGTTGTACTCGGAAACTTTGTTAATGCCTCCGTTTTGATCATGACCCTATTGTTTTGTAAGCGCAAGAAAGCAAAACCAAACTCGTCAGTCTATAAACTGACAGATACAGTCAGGTCAACCAGTGCTTCACTGAGATTAATTTCGGGAACAGATTTCAAGGGTTAGGGTTAGGGATGGGTTAGGGTTAGGGTTAGGATTAGGGTTAGGGGTTAGGGTTAGGGTTAGAGTTAGGGTTAGGGGTTAGGGTTAGGGTTAGAGTTAGGGTTAGGGGTTAGGGTAGGGTTAGGGTTAGGGTTAGGGGTTAGGGGCTAGGGTTAGGGTTAGGGTTAGGGTTACTCTGCATTAGGGTTAGGGTTAGGGTTTGGGTTAGGGATAGGGTTAGGGTTACTCTGCATTAGGGTAAGGGTTTGGGTTAGGGTTAGTGCATTAGGGTTAGGGTTAGGGTTTGTGTAAGGGTTAGGGTTACTCTGCATTAGGGTTAGGGTTAGGGTTAGGGTTAGGGGTTAGGGGTTAGGGTTAGGGTTAGGGGTTAGGGTTAGGTTTAGGGTTAGGGTTAGGGTTACGGTTAGGGTTAGGGTTAGGGGTTTGGTTTAGGGTTAGGGTTAGGGTAAGGGTTAGGGTTAAGGTTAGGGTTAGGTTTAGGTGTTAGGGTTAGGGTTAAGGTTAGCATTAGGGTTAGTGCATTAGGGTTAGAGTTATGTTTAGGGTTAGGGTTATGGCATTAGGGTTAGGGTTAGGGTTAGGGTTTCGGGTTTAGGGTTAGGGTTTGGGCATTAGGGTTAGGGTTAGGGTTAGGGTTTAGGGTTATGGGTTGAGGGTTAGGGTTAGGGTTAGCGTTAGGGTTAGGGTTAGGGTTAGGGTTAGGGGTTAGGGGCTAGGGTTAGGGTTTGGGTTAGGGTTACTCTGAATTAGGGTTAGGGTTAGGTTTTGGGTTAGGGTTAGGGTTTGGGTTAGGGTTAGGGTTCGGGTTACTCTGTATTAGGGTTAGGGTTTGTGTTAGGGTTAGGGTTAGGGTAACTCTGCATTACGGTTAGAGTTAGGGTTAGGGTTAGTGCATTAGGGTTAGGGTTAGGTTTAGGGTTAGGGTTAGTGCATTAGGGTTAGGATTAGGGTTAGGGTTAGGGTTACGGCTAGTGCATTAGGCTGAGGATTACGGTTAAGGTTAGGGTTAGTGTTAGGATAACGGTTAGTGCATTAGGGTTAGGGTTAGGGTTAGTGTTAGGGTTAGGGTTACTCTGCATTGGTGTTAGGGTTAGGGTTAGGGTTAGGGTTAGGGGTTAGGGTTTGGTTTAGGGTTTGGGTTAGGGTTGAGGTTAGGGTTAGGGGTTTGGTTTAGGGTTAGGGTTAGGGTAAGGGTTAGGGTTACGGTTAGGGTTAGGTTTAGGTGTTAGGGTTAGGCTTAAGGTTAGATTCCGGGTTAGTGCATTAGGGTTAGGGTTAGGATTAGGGTTATGGTTAGGGTTAGGGTTAGGGTAATGGCATTAGGGTTAGGGTTAGGGTTAGGGTTTAGGATTTAGGGTTAGGGTTAGGGCATTAGGGTTTGGGTTAGGGTTAGGGTTTAGGGTTTAGGGTTGATGGTTAGGGTTAGGGTTAGGGTTAGGGTTTATGGTTAGGGTTGGTGTGAGGGTTTAGGGTGAGGGTTAGGGTTTAGGTTAGGGTTAGGGTTAAAGTAAGGGCTAGGGTTAGGGTTAGGGTTAGTGTTAGGGTTCGGGTTACTCTGCATTAGGGTAAGGGTTAGGGTTAGGGTTATGGTTAGGGTTGGCGTTAGGGTAACCCTGCATCAGGGTTAGGGATAGGGTTAGGGTTAAGATTAGGGTTAGTGCTTTAGGGTTAGGGTTAAGGTTAGGGTTAGTACATTAGGGTTAGCGTTAGAGTTAGGGTTTGTGCATTAGGGTTAGGGTTAGGGTTAGGTTTAAGGTTAGTGCATTTGGGTTTGGGTTAGGCTTAGGGTTAGTGCATTAGGGTTAGGGTTAGTGTTAGGGTTAGTGTTAGGGTTAGAGTTATGGTTAGGGTTAGGGTTAGGGTTGGGGTAGGGTTAGGGTTAGGGTTAGGGATACTCTGCATTAGAGTTAGGGATAGGGTTAGGGTTAGGGTTAGTGGAAGGGTTAGGGTTAGGGTTAGGGGTTTGGGTTAGGGTTAGGGTTCGGGTAAGGGGTTAGGTGTTAGGGTTAGGGTTAGGGTTAGGGTTATGGTTAGAGTTAGGGTTAGCGTTAGGTTAGGGTTAGGGTTAGGGTTAGGGTTAGTGCGTTAGGGTTAGGGTTAGGGTTAGTCCATTAGGGTTAGGGTTAGGGTAAGGGTTAGTGTTAGGGTTATGGCATTAGTGTTATGGTTAGGGGTAGGGTTAGGGTTTAGGGTTTAGGGTTAGGGTTAGGTTTATGGCATTAGGGTTAGGGTTAGGGTTAGGGTTTAGGGTTTAGGGTTGAGGGTTAGGGTTAGCGTTAGGGTTATGGTTTACGGTTAGGGTTGGTGTTAGGGTTTAGGGTTAGGGTTAGTGTTAGCATTAGGGTTATGGTTAGGGTTAGGGTTAGGGTTAGGGTTAGTGCGTTAGGGTTAGGGTTAGGGTTAGTGCATTAGGGTTAGGGTTAGGGTTAGGGTTAGGGTAAGGGTTAGTGTTAGGGTTATGGCATTAGTGTTATGGTTAGGGGTAGGGTTAGGGTTTAGGGTTTAGGGTTAGGGTTAGGTTTATGGCATTAGGGTTAGGGTTAGGGTTAGGGTTTAGGGTTTAGGGTTGAGGGTTAGGGTTAGCGTTAGGGTTAGGGTTTACGGTTAGGGTTGGTGTTAGGGTTTAGGGTTAGGGTTAGTGTTATCATTAGGGTTATGGTTAGGGTTAGGGATTAGGGTTAAGGGTTAGGGTTAGGGTTTGGTTAGGATTAGGGTTAGTGTTAGGTTTTGGGTTTGGTGTTAGGGTTAGGGTTTGCTTTCAGGTTAGGGTATGTTTAGGGTTAGAGTTAGGAGTAGGGGTTAGGGTTAGGGTTAAGGTTCGGGTTAGGGTAGTTTTAGGGTTAGTGCATTAGGGTTAGGTTTAGGGTTAGGGTTAGGATTAGGGTTAGGGTTAGCGCTTTAGGGTTTGGGTTAGGGTTAGGGTTAGGGTTAGGGTTATGGCATTAGGGTTAGGGTTAGTTTTAGTGTTTGGGTTTGGGTTAGTGTTTAGGGTTTAGGGACAGGGTTAGGGTTAGGGTTAGCGTTAGGGTTAGGGTTAGAGTTAGTGGAAGGGTTAGGGTTTGGGTTAGGGGTTTGGGTTAGGGTTAGGGTTCGGGTTAGGGGTTAGGTGTTAGGGTTAGGGTTAGGGTTAGGGTTATGGTTAGAGTTAGGGTTAGCGTTAGGTTAGGGTTAGGGTTAGGGTTAGGGTAAGTGCGTTAGGGTTAGGGTTAGGGTTAGTGCATTAGGGTTAGGGTTAGGGTAAGGGTTAGGGTTAGGGTTAAGGCATTAGTTTTATGGTTAGGGGTAGGGTTAGGGTTTAGGGTTTAGGGTTAGGGTTAGGTTTACGGCATTAGGGTTAGGGTTAGGGTTAGGGTTAGGGTTTAGGGTTTAGGGTTGAGGGTTAGGGTTAGCGTTAGGGTTATGGTTAACGGTTAGGGTTGGTGTTTGGGTTTAGGGTTAGGGTTAGTGTTAGCATTAGGGTTAGGGTTAGGGTTAGGGATTAGGGGTAAGGGTTAGGGTTAGCGTTGAGGTTAGGGTTAGGGTTAGGGGTTAGGGTTAGGGTTAGGGTTAAGTTCAGTGTTAGTGGAAGGGTTAGGGTTAGGGTTAGGGTTAGGGGTTCGGGGTTAGGGTTAGGGTTAACGTTAGGTTTAGGGTTAAGGTTAGGGTTAGGGTTAGGGTTAGTGCATTTGGGTTCGGGTTAGGGTTAGGGTAAGTGCATTAGGGTTAGGGTTAGTGTTAGGGTTTGTGTTAGGGTTAGAGTTAGGGTCGTGCTTTAGGGTTAGGATTAGGGTTAGGGTTAGGGTTAGGGTTACTCTGCATTAGGGTTAGGGATTGGCTTAGGGTTAGGGTTAGGGTTAGGATTAGGCTTAGTGCATTCGCGTTTGGGTTAGGGTTAGGGTTTGTGCATTATGGTTAGGGTTAGGGTTAAGGTTAGGTTTAGGGTTAGGGCTAGGGTTACGGTTAGGGTTAGTGTTAGGGTTAGGGTTACTCTGCATTAGGGTTAGGGTTAGGGTTAGGGTTATGGTTATGGTTAGGGTTAGCGTTTGGGTTACTCTGCATCAGGGTTAGGCATAGGGTTTGGGTTAGGGTTAGGGTTAGGATTTGGGTTAGTGCTTTAGGGTTAGCGTTAGGGTTAGAGTAAGTGCATTAGGGTTGTGGTTAGGGTTAGGGTTAGTGCATAAGGGTTACGGTTAGGATTAGGGTCAGTGCATTACGTTTAGGTTTAGTTTTAGTGTTAGGTTTAGGGTTAGAGTTAGGGTAGTGATTTACGGTGAGGATTAGGGTTAGGGTTAGGGTTAGGGTTACTCTGCATTAGGGTTAGGGATAGGGTTAGGGTTAGGGTTAGGATTAGGGTTAGTGCATTAGGGTTAGGGTTAGGGTTAGTGCATTGGGCGTAGGGTTAGGGTTAGTGCATTAGGGTTAGGGTTAGGGTTACGGTTAGAGCATTAGGGTTAGGGTTAGGGTTAAGGTTAGGGTTTGGGTTAGGGTTAGGGCTAGTGTTAGGGTTAGGGTCAGGTTAGGGTGAGGGTTAGGGTAGTTTAGGGTTAGGTTTAGGGTTAGGGTTAGGGTTTAGGGTTTAGTGTTTAGGGTTAGGGTTAGGGTTGGGGTTTGGGGTTAGGCTTCAGGTTAGGGTTAGGGTTTAGCGTTTGGGTTAGGGTTAGGTTTAGGGTTAGGTGTTAGGTTTAGGGTTAGGGTTAGGGTTAGGGTTAGCGTTCGGGTTATGGTTAGGATTAGGGTTAGAGTTAGTGTTAAGGTTAGGGTTTGGGTTAGGGTTAGGGTTACGGTTAGGGTTAGGGGTTTGGGGTTAGGGTTAGCGTTAGGGTTAGGGGTTAGGGGTTAGGGGTTAGGTTTGTGTTAGGGTTAGGGTTAGTGCATTAGGGTTAGGGTTACGGTTAGGGTTACGGTTAGAGCATTACGCTTAGGGTTAGGGTTAGGATTACGGTTAGGTTGCGGTGAGTGCATTACGGTTCGGGTTAGGGTTAGGTTTAGGGTTAGTGTTAGGGTTAGGGTTAGGGTTAGGGTTAGGGTTAGGGTTAGTTTATGGTTCGGGTTAGGGTTTAGGGTTAGGGTTAGGTTTAATGTTAGGGTTAGGGTTACTCTGCATTAGGGTTAGGGTTAGTGTTAGGGTTATGGTTAGGGTTAGTGTTAGCGTTAGGGTTACTCTGCATCACGGTTAGGGATAGGGTTAGGGATAGGGTTAGGATGAGGTTGAGTGCTTTAGGGTTAGGGTTAGGGTTAGGGTTAGTGTATTAGGGTTAGGGATAGTGTTAGGGTTACGGTTAAGGTTAGACTTAGGGTAGTGCATTAGGGTTAGGTTTATTGTTAACGTTATGGTTAGGGTTAGGGTTACTTTGCATTAGCGTTAGGAATAGGATTAGGTTTAGGGTTAGGGTTAGGGTTAGCGTTAGTGCATTAGGGTTAGGGTTAGGGTGAGGGTTAGTGCATTAGGGTTAATGTTAGGGTAAGGGTAAAGGTTTGGGTTAATGCATTTGGGTTAGGGTTAGTGCATTAGTGTTAGGGTTAGGGTTAGGGTTAGAGTTAGGGTAGTGCATTAGGCTTATTGTTAGGTTTAGGGTTAGGGTTACGGTTAGGCTTAGGGTTAGGGTTTGGGTTAGGGTTAGGGTTTAGCGTTTAGGGTTTAGGGTTAGGGTTAGGGTTTAGCGTTAGGGTTCGGGTTAGGGTTAGGGTATAGGGTTAGGGTTCGGGTTAGGGTTTAGCGATGGGGTTCGGGTTAGGGTTAGGGTTAGGGTAAGGTGTTAGGGTTAGGGTAAGGTTTAGGGTTTAGGGTTTAGGGTTAGGGTTACTCTGCATTAGGGTTAGGGTTAGGGTTAGTGTTAGGGGTTAGGGGTTACGGTTTGAGTTAAGGTTCGGCGTAGGGTTACGGTTTGTGTTAGGGTCAGTGTTAGAGTTAGGGTTAGTGTTACTCTGCATTAGGGTAATGGTTAGGGTTAGGGTTAGGGTTCGAGGTCAGGTCTTAGGTGTCAGGGTTAGGTTGAGAGTTAGGGTTTGGGGTTAGAGTTAAGGTTAAGGTTAGGGTTAGGGCTTTGGTTAGAGCATTAGGGTTAGGGTTATGGTTAGGGTTAGGGTTTGGGTAAGGTCAGGGTTAGGGTAGGGTTGGGGTTAGGTTTAGGGTTAGGGTTAGAGTTTAGGGTTTAGGGTTAGGGATAGGGTTAGGGTTAGGGTTTGGGGTTGGGTTTCAGGTTAGGGTTAGGGTTTAGCGTTAGGGTTAGGGTTAGGGTTAGGTTTAGGGTTAGGTGTTAGGTTTAGGGTTAGGGTTAGGGTTAGCGTTAGGGTTAGGGTTAGGGTTAGGATTAGGGTTAGATTTAGGGTTAGGGTTAGGGTTACGGTTACGGTTAGGGTTAGGGGTTAGGGTTAGCGTTAGGGTTAGGGGTTAGGGGTTAGGTTGGGTTAGGGTTAGGGTTAGTGCATTAGGGTTAGGGTTAGGCTTGGGTTACGGTTAGAGCATTACGCTTAGGATTAGGGTTAGGGTTACGGTTAGGGTTACGGTTAGTGCATTAGGGTTCGGGTTAGGGTTAGGTTTCGGGTTAGTGTTAGAGTGAGGGTTTCTCAGCATTAGGGTTAGGATAGGGTTTGGGTGAGGGTTGGGGTTAGGGTTAGGGTTAGGGTTAGGGTTAGGATTAGGGTTAGGGTTAGGGCGTTAGGGTTTGGGTTAGGGTTTGCGTTAGGGTTAGGGATAGGGTTATAGCATTAGGGTTAAGGTTAATTTTAGGGTTAGGGTTAGGGTTAGGGTTTGGGGTTTAGGGGTTAGAGTTAGGGCTAGGGCATTAGGGTTAGGGTTAGGGATAGGGTTTACGGTTAGGGTTGGTGTTAGGGTTTTGGTTAAGGTTATGGTTAGGGTTAGCATTTGGTTTATGGTTAGGGTTAGGGTTAGCGTTAGGGTTAGGGTTAGGGTTATTGTTAGTGGAAGGGTTAGGGTGAGGGTAAGGGTTAGGGTTAGGGTTAGGGGTTTGGGTTAGGGTTAGGGTTCGGGTTAGGGGTTTGGTGTTAGGGTTAGGGTAAGGGTTAGGGATAGGTTTAGGGTTAGGGTTGGGGTTAGGGTTAGGGTTAGGGTTAGGGTTTAAGTTTTGGGTTGGTGTTAGGGTTTTGGGTTAGGGTTATGGTTAGGGTTATGGTTAGAGGTAGGGTTTGCGTTAGGTTTAGGGTTTAGGGGTTAGGGTTAAGTTTAGGGTTAGGGTGAGGGGTAGGGTAAGGGGTTAGGGTTAGGGTTAGGGTTAGGGTTAGTGGAAGTGTTAGGTTTAGGGTTAGGGTTAGGGGTTTTGGGATAGGGTTAGGGTTAGGGTTAGGGGTTAGTCGTTAGGGTTAGGGTTAGGTTTATGGTTCCGGTTAGGGGTTAGGGATAGGGTTAGGGTTAATGTTAGGGTTAGGGTTTCTCTGCATTAGGGTTAGTGTTTGTGTTGGGGTTATGGTTAGGGTTCGGGTTAGCGTTAGAGTTGCTCTGCATCACGGTTAGGGATAGGGATAGGGTTAGGATGAGGGTTAGTGCTTTAGGGTTAGGGTTTGGGTTAGGGTTAGGGTTAGTGAATTAGGGTTAGGGATAGTGTTAGGGTTACGGTTAGGGTTATACTTAGGGTAGTGCATTAGGGTTAGGTTTAATGTTAAGGTTATGGTTAGGATTAGGGTTACTCTGCAGTAGCGTTAGGAATAGTGTTAGGGTTAGGGTTAGTGCTTTAGGGTTAGGGTTAGGGTTACTGCATTAGTGTTAGGGTTAGGGTGAGGGTTAGTGCATTAGGGTTAGGGTTAGGGTTAGGGTTAGGGTTAAGGTTAAGATTAGGATTTATGGTTTAGTGTTTAGGGTTAAGGTTGGGGTTAGGGTATAGGGTTATGGTTCGGGTTAGGGTTAGGGTTTAGCGTTAGGGTTAGGGTTAGGGTTAGGTTTAGGTGTTAGGGTTAGTGTTAGGGTTATGGTTAATGTTAGGGTTGGGGTTAGAGTTAGGGTTTGGGGTTCGGTGTTAGGTTTTAGAGTTAGGGTTTGGGTTAGGGTTAGGGTTAGGGTTAGGTGTTAGGGTTAGGTTTAGGGTTAGGGTTACTCTGCTTTAGGGTTGGGATTAGTGTTCGGGTTAGGATTAGGGTTAATGTTCGGGTTTGGGTTAGGTGTTAGGGTTAGGGTCAGGGTTACTCTGCATTAGAGTTAGGTTTAGGGTTAGGGTGTGGGTTAGTGTTCGGGTTACTCTGCATTAGGGTTAGGGTTAGGGTTAGAGCTAGGGTTAGGGTTAGGGTTATGGTTAGGGTTAGTGCGTTAGGGTTAGGGTTAGGGTTAGGGTTATTGCATTTTGGTTAGAGTTCGGGTTAGGGTTAAGGTTAGAGTTAGTGCATTAGGGTTAGGGTTAGGGTTAGGGTTAGTGCATTAAAGTTAGGGTTAGGTTTAGGGTTAAGGTTAGGGTTAGGGTTAGTGCATTAGGGGTAGGGTTAGGGTTACGGTTACGGATGGGGTTAGGGGTTAGTGTTAGGATTAGGGGTTAGGGTTAGAGTTAGGGTTAGGCTTAGCTTTAGGGTTAGGGTTAGCTATAGGGTTAGGTTTACTCTGCATTATGGTTAGGGTAACGGTTTGGATTAGGGGTGGTGTTAGGGTTAGTGTCACTCTGCATTAGGGTTAGGGTTAGGGTTAGTGTTAGGGTTAGTGCATTAGGGTTAGGGTTAGGGTCAGGGTTGGTGCATTAGGCTTATGGTTAGGGTTAGGGTTACTGCATTAGGGTTAGGGTTAGGGTTACTCTGCATTAGGGTTAGGTTTCGGGTTTGGGTTAGTGCATTAGGGTCAGGGTTAGGGGTAGCGTTGGTGCGTTAGAGTTCGGGTTCGGGTTAGGGTTAGTGCATTAGGGTTAGGGTTAGGGTTAGGGTTAGCGTTAGGGTTAAGGTTAGGGTTAGGGTTATGGTTAAGGTTAGGGTTAGGGTAGGGTTAGGTTTAGGGTTTGGGTTATGTGTTAGGGTTAGGTTTAGGGTTAGGGTTACTCAGCATTATGGTTAGGGTTAGGGTTAGGGTTAGGGTTAGGGTTAGGGTTAGCGTTAGTGTTAGACTTAGAGTTGGGGTAGGGTTAGGTTTAGGGTTAGGATTAGGGTTAGGGCATTATGGTTAGCGTTAGCGTTAGGTTTAGGGTAGTGTTAGGGTTAGGTGTTAGTGTCAGGGTTAGGGTTAGGGTTACTCTGCATTAGGGTTAGGGTTATGGTTTGGGTTAGAGTTATGTGTTAGGGTTAGGTTTAGGGTTAGGGTTACATTGCATTTGTGTTAGTGTTAGGGTTAAGGTTAGGGTTCCTCTGCATTAGGGTTAGGGTTTGTGTTAGGGCTAGGGTTAGAGTTAGGGTTAGTGTTATGGTTAGGGTTAGTGCGTTAGGGCTAGGGTTAGCGTTAGGGTTAGGGTTAGGGTTAGTCTGCATTAGGGGTAAGTTTAGGGTTAGGGTTGGTGCATTAGGGTTAGGTTTAGGGGTAGCGTTAGGGTTAGGGTTAGGGTTATTGCATTAGGGTTAGGGTTAGGGTTATGGTTAAGGTTAGGGTTAGGGTTGGGGTAGGGTTAGGTTTAGGGTTTGGGTTATGTGTTAGGGTTTGGTTTAGGGTTAGGGTTAGGGTTACTCTGCTTTAGGGTTGGCATTAGGGTTCGGGTTAAGGTTACGGTTAGGGTTATGGTTTGGGTTAGGGGTTAGGGTTAGGGTTAGGGTTACTCTGCATTAGTGTTAGGTTTAGGGTTAGGGTGTGGGTTAGTGTTGGGGTTACTCTGCATTAGGGTTAAGGCCAGGGTTAGGGTTAGGGTTATGGTTAGGGTTAGTGCGTTAGGGTTAGGTTTAGGGTTATTGCATTTTTGTTAGGGTTAGGGTTAGGATTAGGGTTAGAGTTAGCGCACTAGGGTTAGGGTTAGGTTTAGTGCATTAGGGTTAGGGTTAGGTTTAGGGTTAGTGTTAGGGTTAGGGTTAGTGCATTAGGGTTAGGGTTAGGGTTACGGTTAGGGATGGGGTTAGGGGTTCGGTTTAGGATTAGGGGTTAGGGTTAGAGTTAGGGTTAGTGTTAGCTTTAGGATTAGTGTTAGTGTTAGGGTTAGCTTTTGGTTAGGGTTACTCTGCATTATGATTAGGGTTAGGGTTAGGGTTAGGGTTAGGGTTAGGGCATTATGGTTATGGTTAGGGTTAGGGTTAGGGTTAGGGTTAGGGTTAGGGTTAGGGTTAGGGTTAGGGTTAGACTTAGAGTTAGGGTAGGGTTAGGTTTAGGGTTAGGATTAGGGTTAGGGCATTATGGTTATGGTTAGGGTTTGGGTTAGGGTTAGTGTTATGGTTAGCGTTAGGGTGAGGCTTAGGGTTGGGTTTAGGGTTTAGGGTTAGGGTTAGGGTTAGGGTGAGGGTTATGGTGAGGGCATTATGGTTAGGGTTAGGGTTAGGGTTAGGGTAGGGTTAGGGTTAGGGTTAAGGGTTTGTGGTTAGTGGTTAGTGTTAGGGTTAGCGTTAGCTTTAGGGTTAGGGCTAGTGTTAGGGTTAGGTGTTAGTGCCAGGGTTAGGGTTAGGCGTTAGCGTTAGGGTTAGGGTTAGGGTTAGGGATAGTCTGCATTAGGGGTAAGTTTAGGGTTAGAGTTGGTGCATTAGGGTTAGGGTTAGGGGTAGCGTTAGGGTTAGGGTTAGGGTTAGTGCATTAGGGTTAGGGTTAGGGTTAGGGTTATGGTTAAGGTTAGGGTTAGGGTTGGGGTAGGGTTAGGTTTAGGGTTTGGGTTATGTGTTAGGGTTAGGTTTAGGGTTAGGGTTAGGGTTACTCTGCTTTATGGTTGGCATTAGGGTTCGGGTTAAGGTTACGGTTAGGGTTATGGTTTGGGTTAGGCGTTAGGGTTAGGTTTAGGGTTACTCTGCATTAGTGTTAGGTTTAGGGTTAGGGTGTTGGTTAGTGTTGGGGTTACTCTGCATTAGGGTTAAGGCCAGGGTTAGGGTTAGGGTTATGGTTAGGGTTAGTGCGTTAGGGTTAGGGTTAGGGTTAGGGTTAGCGTTAGGGTTAAGGTTAGGGTTAGGGTTAGGGTTATGGTTAAGGTTAGGGTTAGGGTAGGGTTAGGTTTAGGGTTTGGGTTATGTGTTAGGGTTAGGTTTAGGGTTAGGGTTACTCAGCATTATGGTTAGGGTTAGGTTTAGGGTTAGGGTTAGGGTTAGAATTAGAGTTGGGGTAGGGTTAGGTTTAGGGTTAGGATTAGGGTTAGGGCATTATGGTTAGCGTTAGCGTTAGGTTTTGGGTAGTGTTAGGGTTAGGTGTTAGTGTCAGGGTTAGGGTTAGGGTTACTCTGCATTAGGGTTAGGGTTATGGTTTGGGTTAGAGTTATGTGTTAGGGTTAGGTTTAGGGTTAGGGTTACATTGCATTTGTGTTTGTGTTAGGGTTAAGGTTAGGGTTCCTCTGCATTAGGGTTAGGGTTTGTGTTAGGGCTAGGGTTAGAGTTCGGGTTAGTGTTATGGTTAGGGTTAGTGCGTTAGGGCTAGGGTTAGGGTTAGGGTTAGGGTTAGTCTGCATTAGGGGTAAGTTTAGGGTTAGGGTTGGTGCATTAGGGTTAGGGTTAGGGTTAGGGTTAGTGCATTAGGGTTAGGCTTAGTGTTAGGGTTTGGGTTAGGGTTAGAGTTAGGGTTAGGGTTAGGGTTATGGTTAGGGTTTGTGCGTTAGGGTTAGGGTTAGTGTTAGTGTATTTGGGTTAGGCTTAGGGTTAGGGTTTGGGTTAGGGTTAGAGTTGGTGCATTAGGGTTAGGGTTAGGTTGAGGATTTGGGTTAGGGTTAGTGCATTAGGGTTAGGGTTAGGGTCACGGTTAGGGATGGGGTTAGGGGTTAGTGATCGGATTAGGGGTTAGGGTTAGAGTTAGGGTTTGGGATAGCGTTAGTGTTAGGGTTTGGGTTAGCATTAGGGTTAAGGTTACTCTGCATTATGGTTAGGGTTAGGGTTAGGGGTTGGGTTAGGGTTACTCTGCATTAGGGTTGGAGTTAGGTTTCAGGTTAGGGTTAGGGTTAGGGT